>NC_140507.1:58258654-58933654 GCF_964339955.1 Pipistrellus hanaki | reverse complement strand
TGACACAACTTTGAGACTTCCCATTATTACACTTGAATTTGTTAAGAAGTGAATGAAGGAAACAACTAGGCACTCTGGGGGAAAGTAAAAAAATAAATTATGGAGAGTAGGAGCCTTTACATAAAACACAAGATTCTAGCAGAGGCAAGACAAGTGTCAAGTTCTGACATTTTCCAATGTTCCCCTCAGAAATGTGGTAATAACTACAAGCCCAAAATTATTCTTCTTTTAAAAATAGCCAGTACCATAAATCCTGTCCGGGGACATTTGCCAGAATCTTAGAAGAAAGACCAGAATACCAAACTGAGCTGTGCCCATGCACTCAGACTCAAAAACAGCATAAAATGTCCCTCTAACTAGAGCTCGGAGCGGGGACAAACAGTCCCAGGTAAGTAGCAAAGTACTTGCTATAAAGGAAAAATGCTTGCAAGATAGAGTAAGTCAAGGGCCGGCCACCTTGCATATGAGCAAATGACAAGTAGTGCAGCACAGAAATGTGACAACTGTAAGAAAGACTACGGTGTATAAAAAAGAAAGGAGGAAAGAACTGAAGTTAGAGAGAAACAGAAGAAATATAGCAAAAAAATATATTTTTTTAAATGAGCTCATTTTGGAACATAATGGAATGATCAGAAGAAACTGAAAAAACAAAATTAGAACACAAAACCAAAAGTGTAAGACCATGTGATGAGATTAAAAAGCATTCTTGTATGAAAAGGACGGACTCAGGAAATAAAATAAGAATCAAAACAGCTGTTTGAGAGAAATACGTTATAGTCCCATAACAGAACAAAGAGGGATGAAAACCTGATCACTGTCCAAAAGAAGGACTTGTGCTAATCTGAGTGAACACAGAAAAGAAAAAGGCTAAGGGAATCAAAGCCCATAGCTGTCTCTGAGCTTTCAAAAAAAGGAAAGAAGTTACTGAGCACCTTTGAAAACAAAAAATATACTCAGATTTCAGAATATACTTACATATCCATTTCCAAAATATAAAGCTTTGCTAACATCTCTTATCTCATTGCACCCTCCTAATAATCACATGAGGTAAGAGCTAACATTTTTCCTTCCTTTTCAAGGAAGTTAAGGAAAAAAGGTAATAACTTAGATCTTCTTGACTTGGAAACCCCCACACCCTCTTTTATTCTGATTGACTGTAGTTAAGACAAACATCAGTGGTTGGTGGCAAAAATAAATGTAAAATCTTAAAGGTTGGATTAGAGTATTTGCCATTGTTAAATGTCTTTCTTCCAGATCACAAGCAGCTTCATATCTCTTATTCCAAATGGCATCTCTTGAGATTGGATGAAAATAACTCAAATTGGATGAAATGCAGCAATGGTTCCTAGAGGGACCAATTATAAATAAACAGCCTCATTAAAGCTGTAAATGCTTATAAAGTACATCAGAGCAGGAACATCCAACAGTGAAGCACAGGTGTACACAGTCACTACCAATATTTAGCATCACTTAAATTTGAAATATCATTTAGGATAATTTATGGGGGAAATGCAGGCATGTGAGGATCTCCCAGCCAAGTAACGATAGGAGAAACTGTGGGAGAAACTGTGGTGCAAGGTTGCAACTTCTACGTGCGCTGAACTCTGTTCCCCTAATTTGCCTCTCTCATCTATTTCTCTCTCTCTCCCCCACCCCCATTTCTCTCTTCCTATTAGAAACTATCTAGTACTTCCTGTGATTCATTGATGTGCCCTACATTGGCCTTCCTCCTCTGAAAGTTATTCCGTCTGTGTTCATACATCTTCTTCATCTAGGTAAGTCGTTTCATTTCCTCCTTCCTGGATTTTTAGAACTGAGTTGCATTAACATGACTAAAAGGATATTTACCAGTACATGTCTTGCTAAAATTGAGGAGGATAGGGAAAAAGTATGACTATAAAGGATGTCTAGAATTCTAATTCTCATTTTGCTCTTTAACTCCAGAAAACTGAACTTAGCATGATAAGTTAATTCCTACCACATCCTGAATAAAAAAATACAATTTTCATCAATATGAAGTTAATGGACTTTATGTTGAAACTAAAATGGAACGCAACCAGCAGAATTGATTGTAATGGCTTCAAAGTCAGTATTAAGTAGCTCCATAAGTAAACGGTGTCTAGGGGGAAAAGTTAATTTAGTCTCAAAATGAATTTACAAACTAAATTTACTGACTGATCTTTACATTTGCATTAGAGTAAAAAGCTATCTTAGAATAAATTGTTTGAAAATCACATTGCCTGCTTGCCTAGAAACTGGTTAAATTTGACTTTTACATTGTTGAAAACTGAAAATACATGTTGTCTGTATGAGTAACTTTAGTGAAAATATTAACCACTCTAGGTGACAGATTCCTGGTCTATAAGATGAATATAAAATAGACCAAAATAGTTATTTTACCTTGGGAACAACACATTTTTTTTTTAAAGAAACTATATAAGCCTTGAAAATAATATCTGAATTTTCCAGAATTTTATGCAAAATAATGTATAGTTTCCCCTGTGCATTGTTCTAGAAAGAAAATCAGTTAAGTTCCATTGAACTCTACATAAAGCAGACTGCATTTTAAAAAATATGTTTTTATTGATTTCAGAGAGGAAGAGGGAAGGGGAAAGAGATAAAAACATCAACCATGAGAGAGAATTACTGATCGGCTGCTTCTTGCACTCCCCCTACTGGGAACCGAGCCCTCAACCTAGGCATGTACCCTGACTGGGAATGGAAACATGACCTTCTGGTTCAAAGATGGACACTCAACTACTGAGACACACCTGCTGAGATAGCAGAGTACATGCCTATTGGCCTCCCTCATATTCTACTAGTGCCCTGATAGTCTATCAGTGTTTTACTAGCTGGAGTGCATAATAAATAATTATCTATGAAGGTTGCTGAATATATGGATCATTGGAATACACCATTAATGAGGGCTGGGGTCACACCTATGTAAGAAACACTGTCACATGCCATAGGACCCATCATAATAGATGTAATAACAAAAAAAGTTGTTCAGAGTTTTCAAAAAGATAAAACGAAATATTATTTTATTGTCTGTACTGATTAGCATAACCCGTTTTCTGAGAATTCAAGCCTTTTAAATACCCTTTGTTGATATACTGACTTTCATTAAGGAGGCTCTGCTCTCTATATATTTACAAGCCGGGGGGAAATGGAGTGAAGCTCAATGAGTAGATTTAAATCCATGTAGAATGCCTAACAAAAAAAAAATTAGACATTTAAGAAAGCAAATTAATAGCTAAAGTAAGATTGAAGTTCCATGGGCCTACACCACCTCTACCCTCTATGGATTTAATATAGTTGTGCTAGTTCTATCCGTTTGCATTATTCTAAATTGCAATGATCAAATGTTTTTATTAAGGGGCCATTTTTCTACATTGATTTTAATTCTACAGAGGTTTACATATAAAAGGAACTAAAAAGGCAATCAAGTCACTGCGGAACCAAAGCTATTACTTTTACAATTCTTTATTCCATTGCTTATCCTGTCTGCAAAGTCATGTCCTTTGAAGTCAATGAAGTAACCTGGGGAATTTTCAGAGGGTCATGAGACAACACTGTTTATCTTTTATATTTTTAGTTATTGCTGGTAAGGAATGGAAATTTCTACTTTGTCTAGATGAAGCTATTAGCTAAAAGCTAAGGGAAATGACTGCAACACAATAGAAAATTCATGTTGTTTACTACTTAAACACTACTGCCAGGTTGAAAAATGAGGAATTTAACAAACCATAAATATTCTCATTAAGCCTTATAAATTAAGTTGTAGCAAATTAGGACTTTTTCTTAAAAAAATAAAATAAACTGTTGTCCTCTAACCCTAGTCCTAGAAAGTAGTCATACGTCAAATAAAGAACAAATCTGGACATAATAAGGGGAGACTTAACTGCAAAGCAGTAGAGGCACTGTTGCAATGGAGAAAAGAAGACTTTTGGAGCAGAGAGGAAGCTCTAACTGTAAGATCTGTAAACATCTCAGGAGTTAGTCAAAAAGAGAGTTATTTTCTTTGATACAGAACTATAAAAGGAATTGCTGTTATGTTCTTGCTTGGGGTGACATTGGTCAGCATAAATATATAGGCTTCAGGTGTGAGTTTCTATGTAGCAAGATCTGTATATTGCATTGTGTGCCCACCACCCAAAGTCAAATCTCCTCCTCTCACCTTGTATTAGTAGTATTATGATCTAACTACTATACTGTGTGCTGGGTTGCTGAATATGGACATGAATGCATCATTCATCCTAATTTTAAAACTTCAAGGGTAAAAACTCCTTGGCTATTTTCAAAGTCTATGTATGACTTGATGCTTCTGTTTCAAATTTAGCACTCTTAAAAAAAAAACTAAAAACAAACAACAACAACAACAAAAAAGATTCTTAAGCATTTCCACTCAAGAAACAATCTAACTTCAATAATCATCTTTAAAATGTCTCTGTAAAAAAAAAAAAAAAAGTAAATAAAAAAATAAAATGTCTCTGTACCTTCTCCTACCCCCTTTCCTTATAATTATCACCATTTTAAACATAAATGACACAATCTTTAGAGTAATCGGACCATTTCCACAAACTTCACATCAGATGCCCATGCTCTCATCTGGCTGTTTTTCCCAGCTTCCTCAATGGGAAATCTGGTAAACTTCAAACTATAGATGCACACTCATCCACTGGTATAAATGGATATCCCCTGAGGGCTCCTGGACTTCGAGAGGGTGCAGGCCAGGATGAGGGACCTTCCCCAACCACGAGTGCATGAATTTCATGCACTAGGCTCTAGTTCTCTATAATTAGCCCTTAAATTTTAAGCTGCCCTTTGTGATTAATACTCCTAATTCAGTGTGCTCATACCATCTACTTAAACCTGATTTTAGCTAACAAAAATACAGATTTAGGTGGGAAAATTCCTAGATTACAATGTGATGTACACAAGAAACACAGCCCTAGAGTTTAGCCAGGTATTATGACATAATGACAGGGTATAATAATTTACACTCATTACCACATATTAAAGGTATATTAAACTAGGATGATGGAACATTATAAGTAGATACTAACACTTTATTACTCAAGCTAATAAACCTCAAATATAATGCTTATAAATAATAGTCGGTATTTTAATATTTATATCTCTAAAATATACATTGTATTGTCTACTATTAAAACTAACAAATATAGTTATCTAATTCTTTGAACTGCACAGATTAGTAGAAAGATGTATACACATTCATACCAAAGAAGGAGAGAAAGAATAGTTCAAGTGCACATGCTTTGGAACAAAGCTGCCTGGGCTCAACTCTCAGCTTCACCACTAACCTTAAGCTACCTACTCTCTACCTCATTCCCTCAACTGCACTGTGAATATTAAAATAGTACTGAGTTAAAAGTTTGCTCTAACAATGAAATGAGCTGGTTAATTATTATAAAGCTCATAGAAAAATCCCTGACATATTTTAAGCACTCAATAAATGTTAGCTCTTATTAGGGCTTATGACTTTAGTGAAGACTCATTTTTCTGTGTGTTCTAAATTAATCAGTTTTGGGGTGTGTTTTTATGTTACATAGTCTTCCTGTGTAATGGTTATTGCTAATTGATTGAAGACAGGCATTTTTCCAAGTGTCATACACTCACACCAACACACATATATAACCATAAATCTCATTTGATATTTTTCACAATCTAAGGGTTTTATAATAATAACTTATTATTAAATGTAATATCAAAAAGGAGAGGAATAGAATTGCAAAGTAACTTCTTCAAGATCACAGAACATTTAAACATTGGGATAAAACACTTAAGAATCAACAAACCCTAGACTCTCACTCAAGGTGTATTATTTACTAGCTGTGTTATCTAAAGGAACCTAATTAACCAGCTGGGCTTGTTTCCTCACCTGTAAAATGGGAATAACACTGTATCTCTTCCTGATTTTCAAATTAGTGAAGAGAATCAAACGATGTGATAATGATGAAAACACCCCATGAAGTGGAATGGGAATAACTGAGGAGTTCTCAGCATGTTGTGTGTAGGTCTCTTTAAGAGTGCCTCAGGCTCTCTCTTTCCCACCTGCTTAATTAGCATGAAACCTGCTTTTCTTTGATACACAACTCTGTTATTCCCTCCAGGCATGCCTGAGGAAGGAGGGTTTTATTTATAATTTTCGCTGATGTCTGACTGAATGTGGAAGCCTGGGCTGCTCCTCTCTGCCTGTGGTTACCAGGTTGCCAGGAGATGTAGCTGCCTATGGTTGCCACAGGCACCTCCATAGATCTCATTGGAAATGCTAAACTTCAATAAATTTCTCCTTCTTTGGCCTGAAGATAAATTTGTTCTGCTTCTCAAAACTATCTGGGGGTTCCCAAAATGGAGCTGCTGAGATCCTAATGACCCATCTGTCTTATAGAATGCAACCATCTTCTCAGAGTAGAGACTCCCAGAAGCATGTGGGGGATTAAGGTTTGGGAAACACAGTTTCGGGGACTAAGGCCAAACCCACACCATGTTTTTATACCAAGAGCCATTAAGTCCTCTACAACATGGGCCTTTTCCTCCTCTTTACCCGCACCTGCCCAGAATTCTCCTAGGGTGTTTGCATATCCAGGAGTCCCATTGTCTCTCTGTGGCTTCTTTAAAGGACCCCGTTTACCAAATAAGTTTTAGTGTGTCCTAAAGTTTTGACTATGTTAACAATATACCTGTACATTTTGCAAAACATGTTTCATAAAATCATCAGTGCTCTCCTAACAATAATCTGAAAAAAATTATGCATATAATTATGGCAATGAAATCAAAACTATGGTTATATTGTTTGTATTATCATTTAAAATGGGAAAAATTTAGCTAGGCTGGCGTCGCTCAGTGTCGACAATGATTCTCTCTCATTGACGTTGCTATATCTCTCTTCCTTTCCTTTTCTCTCTGAAATCAATAAAAATATATTTTATAAATAAATAAATGGGGGAAATGTAAAATAATATGTAGATTTGTGCCCTGTATCCAAAAATATATATATATTTAAAGCTATTTTAATGGGTATCCAATATATATTTAAACACTGGTAAGAGATTCAGTGTATTGTTAAAAAGTAAGACATAATTCTAGTGTGAAAGACTTGAATGTTTAATAATAATAGAGGACTTACATCCTTTAAAAATGAGAATAAGGTAGAATATATTCACAAATACATAGGTATAAATAATGAAGACAAGAAAAAAGAATTACCAGCTACACAAAGGGCTCTTTGAAAAAGAGGGCATTAAGTAGGTCTTTGGCATTGTTCCTTGATAAAAATGCTTTGTAATGAAGAAATATAAGGTAAATTGATTAATCTTATAGGAAGTTATTGCCACAGAACCTACTCTATTATATAGATTTCAGAAAGGAAGGAAAAAGAGAAACATCAACAATGATAGAGAATCACTGATGGGCTGCCTCCTGCATGACCCCCACTGGGGACGGAGCCTACAACTCAGGCATGTGCCCATGAACAGAATTGAGCTCGGGACCCTCCAGTCTATAAGCGGAGACTCTATCCACTGAGCCAAACAGGCCAGGGCAAACTTGTTCTATTTATCACACTCAATGGTGAATGTAAAAAGCTTTCCCACTACAATCAGAAATGAGAAGAGGATGCCTGCTATCACTATTGCTACTCTGCATCAGTATGAAGCTCTTGCCAGTAGGATATGCAAGAAAACAAAATAAATTTTTAAAAATTAGAAATAAATGAAACTCAATATTCAGAATATTGTATTTAAGAAAATAAAACCCTTATAAATTTTTACAATTAATAAGTTTAGCAAATTTGCTGGTTGTCATCTTACAAGGTCAGTTTTATTTCTGTATAAAAGAAGCAAACACTAAATATAATATTATAAATTAAATGTAATTTTAAGAAATGTAACAATAATTTCTAAACTACTAAATTCCAAAATATAAATATCAAAGTTATACAAGATCTCTACTGTAGAAAATAAGGAATTATTGAGAAAAATTAAAGACCTAAATAAATGAACAAGTAATCCATGTTCATGGGTTGGAAGAAAATTTACAAGATTTCCATTATTTCCTTATTGATTTATGATTTAATGCAATACTAATCAAAATCTTAGATTTATTATTGGAGGACATTAATAAGCAGACTCTACATTTATATAAAATTATAAATAGTGAAAAGTGAAAAACTTGCTTCATTAAAAATAAAGTCTTATCTTAAAACTACTATAACAAAAGAGAATGGTGTTAGTGTAAGGATAAACAAATACCAATGGATAGAGGAGTCCAAGTGAAAAAAGACACATATATGGACACTTATTTAAGAAAAGATATAACTGACAAAAAGGGAGAAGTGGTGCTGGGCTTGGTAGAAAACCATAAGGAAAAACACTGAAACGTGACATTAAGTCATATACAAAATCTATCCCAGTACATTTTTAATCTATATTTAAAAGACATATGATGAAACTTCTGGAAGATAATACATATAGGAGAATATATTTATGATTTGGTATAATGAAAGATCTATTAAACAAGTCACAAAAAGCATTAGCTATAAAGGGGAAAAAGGATTTAAATTGTACACTAAAATTAAGAAACTCTGTAGTTTCAAAAGAAAGCATAAGTGAGTGAAAGGTGAGCCAAAAGCAGAAAGATATTTATAACATATAACTAACTTACAAATGGTTGAAATTCAAACAATATGAACACCTCTCACAAAACTCAAGAAAAATAGGCAAAAGACTTAAATAGGTGACATTGGTCTTATTATTATACCCTCGGATATGAATCATATTCAAATGGCCAAAAACTTACAATAAAAGATTCTTAAGTGCATTGTTCATCAGGAAAAGGCAATTAAAATCCAGGGTGGCTTAAATAAAATGTAACTGTCAATATCAAGTGCAGTGAGGATGTGGAGAAATGAAAAAGCTAATAAACTGGTAACAGGAGTGTACTAAGTTGGTGAAACCACTTTGGAAAGTAGTTTGAAATTATCCACTGAAGTTGGAAAAAGACTTACCATATGATTCTGCATTTCCACTTCAAGATACATACAATTGCGGGTTGTGAGCGGTAGTACATAATACACATGTAAGAATGTTCAGGCACTATTATTGGTCATAGGTAATAGCCAGAATCTGGGGATATGGCTGTGAGGAGGTGAACCCCCAAAATACTACCCATTAACAGTAAAAGGCATTAGTAAATTATGAAATATTTATATTATAAAATACCATCTAGCATTGAATATAAATGAACTGTAGCAAAATATAAATGAGACTTAGAAATGTAGTTTTAAAAAAGCTGTATAAATGTTTTAAAATGACAGAAATTAAACTATTATTTAGGGATGCATGATTATGTCATAAAGCTATAAAGAATAACAAGAATTAAATTTTATAAAAGCTGGAGTTGTGGTTACTTTTGAGAGGTGAGAGGAAGTACTGACTCAGAGGGGTGTGATCAAGGCTTCTGAGATGTTGTCAAAGTACAAGCTACACTGGTTATTTCCTTTGTGATACTTTATTGACCCATACATTTATGTTTTTGTATACATCTCTCTACATGCTGTATTTTTAAAAGCTAACAAAGAGAATAATGATGCCAATTATTCCTGGAGTGTAACATGGACCAGATTCTGACCTGCTAGATGAGGTTTTGGCATTTAATATTACCATCTTTTTTGAAAGGCAAGGCTTTCACCTAGTTCTGCTCCAGTTCAGCAAATCCTCACTGCTATTATTGAACAAAGAAACCTTAGCATGACTTAGAGATCACTGATCCAATAAGATCTGTCAACTTGTCAATTTTCTTTGATGGAATTAGACAGCTTGGCACAGATCATGGAGTTTCTTAAATACCAAGTTAACGTATTTATACTAAGTTATTCTGCTAGCCAATGCTTCTATTTTTCTGCATTTCTCAGATCCCAGATGAAATGCCTTAAATATGAAGGGCTTGCCAGAAATTGAGTTTCCTAATCAACTCAATTAGAGTTTTGAGAGGTAGAAACCCAGGCAAATATATTTTTAAATATACATAAAACATTTTATGTAATTATTATATACATTAAAGACTGGCTCATCACAATAAGCAATGTGATACTGTAAAATATTTTTTTAAAACTAAGAAGCAACATGTTCACATTGATGAGCCACATTGAAAATCTTGAGGTGTAGGTGGAGTTATTTTTGTCCAGGATTTACTTGTAATGAAGCTGAAGAAAACAAGGTTATGCAGAACATTAATCAGCAAGTTTGCTTCCAATGGCAAACAATGCTAAACAAGTTGCTGCAAATTACTTGTTAATCAGAAATAACCCTGGTTGATAGATGGGCAGCGTTTTTAAAATAAGATGATGTGCTTTAACCACCTGCTCTCCTAAAATATAGAACCAGCGTTGAGAATCCTTGCTCCACTCATGATGTGTTTCATAGTTAGACGGTAGGCCATCTGGTAACCATTTTTTTTTTCCTGTTGTTTGTCTAGTGCAGGGGTCTTCAAACTACGGCCCGCGGGCCACATGCGGCCCGCAGAGGAGTCTGATCCGGCCCGCCAGGTTTTTTGGGCAGTGAGCGCAGCCGAGGTGTTACAGTAGGAATTAGTAGTTCATATAGTCCGGCCCTCCAGCTCTCTGAGGGACCGTGATCTGGCCCCCACTTTAAAAAGTTTGAGGACCCCTGGTAGTGACTATAAAATGGAGGTATATGAGAAAGGGTAGAACAATTATGATTTGGGAGGGGTTATTTCAACAAGTAGGTATATAGAGAAAAGTAAATTTAAAATGTTATGATAAATATGCTAAAAGTTGTATTAGAGTTTATTTTGTAAATATTATTATGCACATAGGACTTTAAATATATTTTCCAAATTTGACAATGTAAATAGCCTCACTGGTGTGGGTCAACCTACCCCTTCTCCAAATATGATGTGTTGTATCTTAGCACCAGATTTGGGAATCAGTAAGAAAGCAGAGCAGGGAAATATGATGATATAATATTTTAAAAAATAGTATAATTTCAAAAATGCCCATGATAGTTCTAAAAGAACACTGAAGGCAAACAAAAGAGCTATGGATGTTTCTTAACCAGAAACATTCATATTTTTGGCTGTAGGTACTTGCTATTCATCACCTTGAATATTTCTTGCCATTCCCGTCTGGCCTGTATGGTTTCTATTGAGAAATCAGCCGACAATCGTATGGATGCTCCTTTATAGGTAACTTCCTGCTTTTCTCTTGCTGCTTTTAATATTTTGTCTTTTGCTCTTGGGATTTTAATTATGATGTGTCTTGGTGTGGTCCTCTTTGGATTCCTTTTGTTTGGGGTTCTGTGTGCTTCCTGGACTTGTAAGTCTATTTTTTTCACCAGGTGGGGGAATTTTTCTGTCACTATTTCTTCCAGTATTCTTTCAGTATCTTGCTCTCTCTCTTCTTCTGGGATCCCCATAATTCTGATGTTGGTTCGCTTGAAATTGTCCCAGAGGTTTCTTACACTATCTTCAACTTTCTGGATTCTCTTATCTTCTTCCTTCTGCAGAGGAGTGTCCTCTGGCTCTTTGTGTTCTAAATCTTTGTCTTGATTCTTGCGATCTTCCAGTCTGTTTTTAGGACTCTGTGTAATATTTTTTATTTCAGACAATGTTTTCTTTATTTATAGTTGATCCTTTTTCATATCCTCATAGGTCTCATTTATTTTATTGGCCTTTTTTTAGGATATTCTTGAAAAGCCTTATAACTGTAGTTTTGAACTCAATGTCCATTCTTTTCTTTTCCTCCATCTCCTTCCTTTGTGTCCTGCCTCTTGTCTGCATTTTAGTTGTTTCCCTGAATTGATGGAATAGTTTTGTGTGCTAGGTGTTCTGGTAGAGCCCAGTAGCACAGCCTTCCCAGTTACCATATTTTCCGGCATATAAGACGACCCCCTAATTTTACAGTTAAAACATAGGTTTAGGAGGCCTATATTCGCTGTATAAGACTACCCCCCACTTCCAAGGCAACACCAGTTCTTTTTTTAATAGACCACCTCTCTGACTCTGGCCAATCTGAGCAGGCTTTTTACTAGAACACAGTATCGTCTTATACGGCGGAAAATACGGTACCTGCGGTGGACAGTCTTGGTGTAGCCCTTTGTGGGCTGTGTGTGCAGTCTTGTTGTTAAGCCTTGCTTATTATTGTTATCACTGGGAAGCATTGATCTCCAAGCCAATTGGCTGTGAGGATCAGCAGTGTCTCAGCTAGGAGGGCTTCTGTACTCCGCTTGGATGGGGCAGGGTCTTGGGGTGGCGCAGACAATCTTTGGTTCCCTGTCAGTCTTGCCTTAGAAAAGTCCTGTTTGCAGTGAGTCTCATAAGATTGGTTGCAGGCGCGCACCTCTTTGGTAAAGGCGCAGACAAGCTTTGGATTCCGGCCAGTCCCTCCTTAGAGAAAGCCAGCCTCTGGGAGAGCTTCTGTGTTCAGCTTGGATGGGGCAGAGTCTCTGGTTGGTGCAGACAAGCTGTGTTTTCCCAAGTCCCGCAGTAATAGCCACTGGCTTCACACACCTCTGAGAGATCTCTGCCCTCTGCCTGACAGTCTGGCCTCTCCCTGACTGGGGCCATCTATCAGAGCAAGAGGGTGATTCTGTTTTCCTCTCGAACAAGAAAGTCAGCCGCACATTAGCTGTCTGCCCTCTCCGTGCGCTGGGAGTAAGCCAACCGCGAACTAAACCCGGCCCACCCTCTCCACGCACCGGAAGTAAGCCAGCGCCTTTTTGCGTGCACAGTTCTCCGTACCTTCAGAGTTTCTGGGGGTCAGCGCTCCTTCTCTCTCCTTCCCAGATGGCAGAGTCTCCTCTCAGCTAGCTGTCCGGTACTTCAGGGCAATGCCTCCCCTGTTTTCCAGTTCTAAATTCAAATTTGTTGTGGTAGGCTGCATTCGGGTGTCTACCCTATGCCACCATCTTGGTTTCTCCTCCCAAACTGAATACTTTCTGACATTCTGATTATCATCCATTTAAGGGTAATGAAAAAGTTGGACTGGTTGTATTTATCCCAGGAAATTACAAAGACTCATTTCTGTGCACTAACAACAATAAAGCAAACCTTGCACACTGTAGCTCTCTAACTTCTGCCTCTATCCAACAGTCAGAATATCCTCAAACTCTCCATGTTGAAAAACAAGACTACTTAGAGAACCTTACCACATAGTGTGAGTGACTGATAGCATTCAAAGTTTGAACATGAAGGGCACGTTCTCTCTGTAAGGGTGCTATTTCTATCAAAATTAGACCCTTTCCCCCTTAAGTACTGCTGTAAGCTTATTAACACTTTAGAAATCACTGGAGAACCTGTAAGGCAGCGCTTACACAGCCATGCTCTACTCTAAATGGTTCAACATCAATACAAAGTCTCATTAACCTTATCACTTTCTAGTCCTTGAGCACAATGGGATATGTCAGGCAGCTGCCACTGTCTGTGTGCTCTAATGCATAAGCTTAATGGGCTTGGAGAACAAGACTTCCAGCAGAGCCACGAGCTATTCAGAAGTACTGTTCAGCTGGCAAATGTGTTATTCTGAACCATCCAGCTATTATTGGAATGTATGGAGCCTTTAATTTAGGTTTAATGATGTTTTTGTAAGGGAGAATTTAATGAAATTTAGACCACATTTCAAAAGTCCCAGAAAGATCAAAAGGGCTCTCCTCCTCTCACCACCCTAGTGACATTAGCATGTGATAATGTCCTAACAACAGCATGTGATAATGTCCTAACCTTCCTCCCAGCTGCTACCTGCCCGGTTTTGAAAGATAACTTCACCTTGTGGATTCAATTGTGCAAAATCTAAGGAAAAGTACCAAAATAAACTCAATTCTCTTGGAACTATTTTGAGAGAAGAAAGACAATTTTAACTGGACATATTTGTCAGTGATGTCAAAAGCTTTTATGAGAATGGGGAAAAAAAGAAATTAAGATACTGGACAAAGTATTCAGAGCCATAAAACCACTACAGCCATCCCTATCCCCACCATAACCCATTCATATGAAGCTCATTGACAGAGTACATCACACTTAAGAGATGTTTAAAACAAGAGCAAGAGTAAACTTGTAAAATGGCGCCATCAAAATTTAGGTAGGAAACCACTCTTGTAGTTGAAATGATTCCAAAAGAAAGAAAGAAAATGTAGATTGAGTCTACAATATGAGACTGGATATTCATTTTATGCTATTTGTTATCTTAGTGGGTACCATCAACATTCTTCAGGAAAAGAGTTCTTATTTGTAGAAAATACCATAACACATTTTGCTAAATGGAATCAGGTTGAGTGTAGTGTCAAAAAACTGGGCTAGAAAAAGATCACAGCCAGGGTCTTTGATTAAGAATGATGAGTCAATATTATACACCGTTATTGACAAATTAGTGTGGAAATCCAAGAGCACCTGCAGCATCAAATAGCATTTGCTTGTTTACAAATGGTTTTGTGGTTACCTAACTGGGCTCCTGGCATCCTCTCCCCCATCACATGTACACTGACTGTGTAATTTTTCTATTTTATCTCTCCCTGTGGGTGGTACTTCAGGGAAAATAATTTAAAGAGAATTTTCTAGACTTCTGTCTCTTTATGATGCTCACCATATCCAATCAGCAGCCAAGTCATCTCTTTTTGTTTCAATTTTCTTATAGACGTGTCTTTTAAATTCCACTTTCTTCCTATTTCCTGCCACCCAGTGCAAATTCTTATTCCATCTTACCCAGGCTGTTGAAATATTCACCCAGTCTCTAACTGTAATTTCTCTTCTACAACATTCCTTAGTCGATGTTAAAACATTATATTCCTAAAATAGTAATGTGACCATTGGGATGGGAAATTATCTGCCCCTCTGCATTCATTTTAGCCATTCTGCAATCTTTCCTGTCCTCAAAGAAGTTAAACTGTTCAGATAGCATCAACCAATGATCATGTCCATTGGCTTCTCTGAGTTCACCGGTGAGAGTAACCAACAGGTCAGGAAGTAGGAGGACAAACTATATATTAGTTTTATATTAGTCTATAACATTTGTGTAATCTCTCTGATTGTGTATTAGGCCTGATGCATTGAATTCGTGCAAGGGGCTGAGTCCTCACAGCCACGTCTTCATCCGGAAGGTCATCCAGAAGGATATCTGGAAGGTTGTTGGGCTGTCCAATCTAATTAGCATATTATACTTATATTATTATAGATACTTATATTCTGTAAATAGAACTGTATTTATCATTATGTACATAAAGCATACATATATACTTTTCTATACATGGTGTTCTTTATTTTTTTACTTTTAGGGAAATGGGATCAAAATATAAAATATTTTGGAAAGTGGCAGCCTTAGTGATGGAAAGTGGTCCTAAGTTGGTGACTTGTATCTGTCATTGGGTTTTGTTTTTCTATTTTCTCTACTTCTGGGTACAAATGAAATTTTCTAATGAAAAGCTTCTTAAAGCAGGATATGACTTCAATTACAGGAAGTAATTGAAGTCAGACTTGTAAATAGTGAAATGGTCTAAACCATTTATCAAATAAAGGGAGAAAAATTATTTGGCAACAGTAAAACAAAGATCCAAGTTTGATCTCCACCATGATAGTTTCCTGAACCCAAACCTCAGGGTTTCTCCCTTCGCTGAATTCCTCTCAAACTCATTGAGCAATCATTGTGTTTCCTGGTGTGTGTGTTCCACCTTCAAGTCTTTTTTTCCCCCCATTCTCAGTTGGCCTAAGAAGATCCTGGGTAAATCCAACTCTCAATCTAAACAGCTGAGAGTGTCTGGGTAGCACTAGTCACTAAGCTGGCTGACTTCCCTTTGAATTCAAGGTTAACTGATCTCAAATAGATCACGGTGAATTTCCTTGTTTCTTTCATTCTCCTACTTTCCCTCGTGATTTTTTTGTACTTTTTCTTTAAACTTCAAAAACCTCTTAATTTTCACTCAGAGCAGACTGAACTCACTTTCTACATCCTGAAGCAATCAGAGAAATTTTCAAAACAACTTCTAATAAACACCTCTACTACTCACACTCGGGCATCTTTCACCTCCTTTGCTCCTGTTGCTGTGCTCAATAATGTAGGCCAATCCTTTACCTGAAGTAAATCACATCTTATTTCTTCTTTTCAAAGACTTAGTGTCACAACAATCACTTATTAATACTTACCTCTCAGGTTCCTGTCTTTATTATAATAACATCTGAACTATGCTCTGATTGCTCTCACCTTAACACACTGAGTCCGCTTTGCCCTCCAAACCTACCCTTTAATTTTCTCAGTCCTTGAAG
This sequence comes from Pipistrellus hanaki, assembly GCF_964339955.1. Taxonomy (NCBI): domain Eukaryota; kingdom Metazoa; phylum Chordata; class Mammalia; order Chiroptera; family Vespertilionidae; genus Pipistrellus; species Pipistrellus hanaki. Next base: position 58,917,364 of record NC_140507.1, on the reverse strand, counting down.
GAAGATCTCCTACAATATTTGTCTATAATTGCTGCACCTTGTTTCCTCTGAACCCATTCAAGCAGGCTTTTACTTCACCTCTTTTAGGAAACTGTTATCAACATCACAATGATCTTTCAATTGCCAAGTTCAAAGTTCAGTCCTTCAGGCCTTATTTCTATAAGCAACTGTGTCACAATAGATTACCCTATCCTTGTGAAACTCTTCCTGTCCTTCCCTGAACACACCCTCTTCTGGTTTCCTTCTTCCTTCTGGTTGTTTGTTTGTTTTTTCTCCTTTATTTGTAACTGCTTATCTGGCTCTTAAACAGGGGAGCCCTGATTAGAGTTCTCTCTTCTGATTCTTACACATAAATAGTACCTTGAAGATGTCACCCATTAAAAAGTATATATTAGAATATTTTTTAAAATAGGAAAAAGAGAAAGCAGTAGTTATTTCAAGTCTTTTTCAAAATAAAAATAGTCCAGTGTTATTTTATTATAGAAATGACATTCTAACTAAAATAAGTGTAAAAATAGAGTAAAAATGGTGAGAAAGCAAAATCATCTGAATACTAGGAGATGTAAAGGAGGGAGAGGAAGAAGAAGAGGAGGAGGAGGAAGAACAATGAGGAGAAAGAACAAAGAGGAGGAGGAGGAGAAGGAAGAAAAGGAGGAGGAGGAGGGAGGAGGAGGAAAGAGAAAGAAGAAGGAAGAACCACCATATGCTAAAAACATCAAAGTTTATTTTCAGTCCCAATATTTCTCCTCTGACTCCAATATCCAACTGCCTACTCAACTTCTTCAATTGGGTGTCAAATCAGTATCCTAAAATTTTCAGGTCTAAAACTGAGCTCCTAGTATAATTTCCAAACCTGCCCCTCTTAAAATCTCAATAACTCCATTCTTTCATTAGGTCAGTCCAAAAATCTTAAAGTTAGTCTTTTCCCCTCACACTTCATTAATATTCCAAAGAGCACTTAAAAGGCTTCTGTCACAAGCTGTCAGAGTATGTAACATCCCTGGCCATTCATTATAGTATTGTTGTGTTCATATTTATCTTCCCTGCTTCAACAGAGGACTCTGAGTGTATGATCATGCTTTACTCGCATTTATGTGGTCAGATCCTAGCATAGAACTTGATATTTAATAAGTAAGATGTTTGAGCCTTCTTTTATGACTTTATTTTTTTATTTAGTTTTATTTTTAATTGTTAACAGTATTACAGATGTCTTCTATACTCCCCTATACCCCCCTCTTCTCAGTCCCTACTCATCTTCCCCAGGTCTTCACTACCCTATTGTCCATGTCCATGGGCTATGCGTATAAGTATATAAATCCTATGGTTTATTTTTATTTTGGGGGAAGAAAGTAAGCTTTAAAAAGTAAATGTTCAAAGGTTCCACCATCATGCAGTACTGGAAAGTTGATGAAGTCAAGCTCCTGGTTCTGTGCTGATTACACTTACACACACACACACACACACACACACACACACACACACACACCACTCGTGAAAATATTATTTCTGTTGTTTCTTCTCTTGTGTACCTATGACTATTATTGGCAATTCCTCCATCTCTACAGGTCTTTCAGACTTCAGTCCATTTCTCCTATCAAAAGATATATGGAAAAGAGAGATACAGATAGGATTAGAGAAAAAAAACATAAAGGGATTAAGTAAGAAAAGAGAAATGGAGGGAAGTCCAGGGCAGAAGAGAAAGCAGGAAAACCTGGACCTGTGGAACCTGCATAGGCAGTTACATCACCCAACTTTGCAGAAGCAAGGAAATCAGTCAGCAGTAAACTCTGGAAGGTGGTCACATTGAAACAGATACAGAGAATCAGAGAAAGGTGTACCATAAAGAAGAGATATACTGTAAAGCAGGGAGATTAATTCATTTCATCCTAAATAGTAAGAGGCATAAAATGTTGGTAAATGAATTGTGATGGTTTCATTAAGACTGTCCCATTTGTTCTTTTCTGCATGCTAATTAGCTCTTTTTTGAAATAGTATGATTCTAAATTCCTGTTTTTCTAAAAGGTAAGATAAAACTTTTAGTTCTTTGATTGATGCTTCATTTGGAAAGGGCTTCACTAGACACTGAAAGCTTGTTTTAAGGAAGATCATTTTATTCATTAGTCTTGTATTTGCCATTTTTGGTCTATAAAACTTTTTTCACATTAAACGTTTAACCAATGACCTTGGAATGAACCCCAATTTCCTCAAATGTCAGCAGAAGCAAATGCCAGTTTTTATGAAAATTTTGCTTATGAATTTTAAATATGAGAATACCGTTCTTTGGTTTTTAAAAATATTCCATTCTCTTTCACCTTATTATTGCTATAGCCTTTAATTTTTCAGACCGACTCTTTACTTCAAGTTAGTTATATTCAGAGTTCTTATGAATATCGATTATTAAAATGCTATTACTTGCCAGCACTAAAATAATTTTTAAATAATTCTCTGACATTTAACAAAATTTCAAGCTCACTCTGTGCTTTTTGTTATATTCTATTTGGAATACTTTTATATCTTGTTTTATTAACAGTTATAATTATTAATGTGGTTCTATAAGGAATGAATTTTTTCATAAAGGCTGCTTTTGTGAGGGGTTTTAAAGATTTTTTAAGTTGATTTTTAGAAAGAGAGGAAGAAGGACAAGAGAGAAAAAAACATTGATGTGAGAGTGATACATTCATCAGCTGCCTCCTGCATGACCCCCACCAGGGCTCGAGCCTGCAACCCAGGTATATGCACCAACTAGAAAATTAATCCAGCAACCCTTCAGTTCATGGGAGGATGCTCTACCAACTGAGCTACAGCACCAGGGCTTATAAGGAATGCATTTTTTTTCTGAAAACAAAAATCTAGGTTAAAAATTATCTCAAGTTGGTGAACATAGAAAAATAGAAAAAAAGAACCTTAATTACAAAATTCTAATAGAGGCATGAAAATAAAGATGTATTGCCAATAATAAATTCAGAATTAGAATTTATTATTATAAATTAGAATTTTTCTTTTGATTTTGTTAAAAAAAAAAAAAAAAAAACATGCTATCTGCCAAAACCGGTTTGGCTCAGTGGTAGAGCATCTGTCTGCGGACTGAAAGGTCCCAGGTTCGATTCTGGTCAAGGGCATGTACCTTGGTTGCAGGTGCCCAGGTAGGGGGTGTGCAGGAGGCAGCTGATTGATGTTTTTCTCTCATCAATGTTTCCAACTCTCTATCCCTCTCTCTTCCTCTCTGTAAAAAAATCATTAAAATATATTAAAAAACAAACAAACAAACAAAACAAAAACATGCTATCTCTTTCTAAATCTTTTCCTCTGCCCCTGATAAAATATAAAGAGTAAAGAAATATTATGTGAATTGCTATTAAGTATTAGTTTCTACTAGCCAACTGAGAATATTTAAAACTACAATTGCTTTTCAAATATATTAAAGAATTTTATTATAATACTAGAGGCCCAGTGCATGAAATTCGTGCACAAGAAGGGGGTGTCTCTCAGCCCAGCCTGAACCCTCTCCAATCTGGGATCCTTTAGGGATATCCAACTGCCCGTTTAGACTTGATACCAATGGGATCAGACCTAAACAGGCAGTTAGACATCCCTCTCACAATCCAGGACTACTGGCTCCCAACTGCTTGCCTGCCTGCCTGCCTTCCTGATTGCCCCTAACTGCTTCTGCCTGCCAACATAATAGCTCCCTAACCACTCCCCTGCTAGCCTGATTGATTCCTAACTGCTCCCCTGCCATCCTGTTTGCTCATAACTGTCCTCCCATGCAGACCTGGTCATCCCTAACTGCCCTCCCCTGCAGGCCTGGTCCCCCCAGCTTCCCCTCCCTGAAGACTCAGTTGCCCCCAACTTCCCTCCTCTGCCAGCCTTGTCACTCCTAACTGCCCTCTCCTGCAGGCCTGGTCCCTCCCAACTGCCCTCCCCTGCTGGCCATCTTATGGTGACCATCTTGTGTCCACATGGGGGCAAGATCTTTGATCACATGGGGGCATCCATTTGTGCGTTGGAGTGATGGTCAATTTGCATATTATTCTTTTATTAGATAGGATAGAGGCCTGGTGCATGGGTGGGGGCCAGCTGGTTTGCCCTGCAGGGTGTCCGGGATCAAGGTGGGAGTTCCCTTGGGGCGTAGGACAGCCTGGGTGAAAGACCTGTGGTGGTTTGCAGGCTGGCCATGCCCCCTGGCAACCCAAGCAGAGATCCTGGTATCTGAAATTTATTTACCTTCTACAATTAAAACTTTGTAGCCTGGAGTGGAGCCAAACCTTCTGTTCGCTCACTGGTGGCAGTCATTTCTGTTGGGATTTATTTATCTTTTATAATTGAAACTTTGTAGCCTTAAGAGGAGGCCTGGGCCAGCCAGGGTGTGCAGAAAGCTTGGCTTCCTCCATCACCAGGGAAAACCAAACCTCCCTCCTGCTCTCTCCCTGGCCACAGCCATCTTGGATTAATTTGCATACTGGCTCCTGATTGGTGAGTGGACATGGTTTGTGGGCATGGCTTGTAGCCATCTCGAAGTGATGATTAATTTGCATTATTATTTTATTAGACAGGATTAAGGAAACCAAAGCTTCAAAAAGTCTTTAAACAGAGCTTGACTATAATATCATCTATAATAGTGTTTATAAGTGGCAGATATTATTCTAAGTCTTTTTACATGCATTCTCTTGTTCAAATAATATAACTCCATGAAATAAGTACTGTAGAAAACAATAAAGACTAAGACTTAGAGAGCCCCATGTACATGTTAGTTGCTGATCTGAGATTTGAATTCAAGTTTGCCTGATTCCAGCAGCTAATGTTTTGACAAGATTGTATTTATCTGCTCAAAATATCTGCTGCTCTACTTAAAGGGCCCCTTGGTATGGAGGACTATACCATCACACTTCCCTGACTTCAGGGTTGGTCGTGTGACTGGCTTTGGCAAATGGAAGATGAGAATTGCAACCTGCCATTTCCACGTAGAATCAAACCTTCACATGATTCTCCACCTTGTTTTTCCCAATCTCTCAAGCTTAGCAGTGTCCCCAGTGGGGCTGTTCCTATGGTCTAGGCCTCAGGTGATGGTAAAACTGAGCAGTGCCCCCAACAGTGATGAACAAGACACTAAACATTCACTGTTATGGGCCAATGAGACCTACAGGTCATTTTCTGTTATAGCACAATTGAACCTGTCTTTACTGATACCTATACTATTCTGTCTGTACCTCTATTTGCTTATTCCTCCCTCTATGTAGAAAGATTTATTTGTAATGTAAATATTTTTCTTTCCAGCAAACAAACTAGAATCAAAATTTCCTTCCCTGCGAAACATTCTGAATACATCATGAAGTCCTTTGGTAAACTCTGCACATCTACAACATAATTAAATTATGAGGACATGAGAGTTATAAAATATCAACTCTGGTGAGATGCTGCATGATAGACATGTCAAGTAGAAAAGCAAATAGTTTCCAGAGATTATTTTGCACATCCACTGTTAATTACACCTCTCTTGGTTCTGGCTAAACCATTTAAACATTGTCTGCAAGCATATTTTACAACAGATTCTGTTGACAGGTGCAGCTCCAAGGACTGCTTCATCTTCAGTAAAATAATATTGCTCTCCCACTCTACTGCCACCTGATGCTTTTATTGTAAAGACTACAGAGTGATTCATCTAGTTTTTAACCTCTTGGCCTTTTCAGTGGCCTAGAATGACAGGAATTAATAATGAAAATTATCAATTGCTTTTGCATTTACATTTTTATACCCATACTCAGCAGCTTCCCAACATGTACTTGAATAAAAAAGGACAGTTAAGCCAAAATCCTCTACTAAAGATAAGCAACTATCTCCACATCTAAGGGTGGGCATGCATTTTATTTAGAAAGATAACGTGATAGATGCTATCTTATTTTAAATTCAGTCTTTTTGGCTTAGCTTGTACCCATTGGTTTTTATTTCAGTTGAAATCTGTTACAAAACAAGACAAGCCACCGGTGAATTTCTCATTTGCAACCATTTATGTTTACAGGAAGTAACTTATTGATTTTTTAATTGAACAGGCACTGCTCACTCTTTATCAGACATGTCCTGCTGTTTACCACTGTCCAGGCCCTGACTGACCTGAACAACTTTGTTAACAAGGATACTGTTTCTGCAATTAGAACAGCCAAGTATTAAATGCCTATATGCTGACTAATTGGAGATGTTAGGCACAATGTAGATAGATGTTAGATGATTACTAAAATCTCTTTTCCATGGGTCAAACATAGCAAAAGCAGTTTGTCACCTCCTGAGCTTTGGCCTCTGGCACCAAAACCAATTTTTTAAAAATATATATTTTATTAATTTTTTTTCCAGAGAGGAAGGAAGAGGGATAGAGAGCTAGAATCATCAATGAGCGAGAAATATTGATCAGCTGCCTCCTGCACTCCCGCTACTAGGGATATGCTGGCAATTAAGGTACATGCCCTTGATCAGAATCCAACCTGGGACCCTTCAGTCTGCAGGCCAACACTCTATCCACTGAGCCAATCCAGGGCAATACCAACTTTCTTTTGGCAGATGATTTTAATAAGGTTGAAACCAACATCAGTAAGGTCTAGGTAACACAGGTAAATTTAAAGTTATGTGCCTCCCTTATATTATCATATTTTTGACATTTTACAGTAGCTACTTCATGGTTAAAGGTAAATATATTCTAGAAAATTCCAATAAAAGGAATGTAAGTAACAGCAATTTAAAAGGAGCTTAGGACATACTATGGTCATATATTCCTCATTATATATGTTGTCATGTGAAGTGGATTAAGTCTTCAACTCAATTATACCTTTTACTCTGCTACTCATTTTACTTAGTAATAAAAAAAAATACAAAAAAATAAACAAACAACATCAACAACAAAAAACAGAAACTATCCAGGCCATTGTTGTCCAATATACACTGAGTGGCCAGATTATTATGATCTCTGAACGCATAATAATCTGGCCACTCATTGTATATCCTATATAATAAAAGGCTAACTGTCCCCTCGACCAGTAGTTCAACCAGCAGGCAGGCTGGCCAACTGCCCATTTCCCCTCCCCCTGGCCAGGCTGGCCAGACCCCATCCATGCACAAATTCATGGACCTGGCCTCTAATTTATCTATCTATCTATCTATCTATCTATCTATCTATCTATCTATCCTCTGAGTGCCCAAATTATTATGGGTTCAGAGGTCATAGTAATCTGGCCACTCAGTATAGCTTTCTGTGGTGAAGAAAAAGTTCTATTGTTTTGCATAATTCAATATACAGCCACTGGCCATATGTGCCTAATGAACACCTGAAGTCTGGCAAGCATCACTGAGAAAATGATTTTTAAATTATCCTAATTTTAATTGAATTAAACATCTACATGTAGCGAGTAACTACCACATTGGATAGTCAGGTCTAGTTTATGCATAACAGAACTTAGAATCACAGAACTTTAGTGTTCAAAGCATTTTGCAGAGACTAAGCTCTCCTTTATTATTCACCTGTTTGAGAGATGATTTCTGACGTTATCTTTGGAAAGAGTCTACTGTAATTATTTGTCTCATCTATTTACATTGACACCAGAGTCCAATAGTTTCTGGGTTTCATTCACACCAAACTTAAAACTGGATTTGTCGAACATAAAATAGTTCAAATTATTTTCATTACTTAAAAAAAAATTTTTTTGTAAGAAAAATTTGTAGGTAAATAGTATTACTTAAAAAAAAAAAAAAAAAAAAAAAGAAAAGAAGAAAAGAAAAGAAAAAAAAAGAATGGTGAACATCTCAGAATGCTACAAATCCTCTGGAATATAGTTGCTTGCCCTTAGGATTCATATAGAAGAAAATACAAAAAATGAAGCTGGGGGTCCATGTATACTGGGGACAAAATAAAAGCAGAAAAAAATCATTTTCACAGCAGCATTGAAAATGTCCTTTCTTAGTTGCTAGAAGCCAGGCCTTGCTTACCTTTGCCTCTTCATTCCTGAGCACAGTGGTTTCAATTTGGGAGATGTCCAATAAATGTCATATAGACTTATTGAACTTAAGTGATTGCATTAAGGGAGCTGAATTGCAATCCAATTATTGGGCTTCATGCCCACAGTAGAGGGACCAGTGACTTTTCTATTTCACTGGTTCCTGATTCTGGTTTTATATTGGGATCACCTCAGAAACTCAAAAAACCATTTAACCCCAAATCCAGAATGTATGAAAGGCAAAACATCAATAGCTCTGAAGCTTCCTATATTAATTTAACAAAAATGTTGAGAAACATGGTTTATTTAGTAAATTATGTTAATCAGGCAAATTCAGATATATTCAAAGTCAGATATATTTTAAAATTCAGATATATTTTGAGCTCTAATTTATAATCTTAGAATATACCAAATTAGACTTGGGATTCAAAAGGTTCTTAGTTTTAAAGTAAGAAATCATCTATAAGACATTTTTATTTTCTAAAAATTAATAAAGAAATACAAAAGCCTTATAGAATATGATTATGATCTCTACTGAAAGTTTCATAAAGGCCACAGTGAACAAGAAAGTTAAAAGTTTGCCAGATAGAGACCTGAGGATTCCAAAAGTAAAAATAAAGGCTAAAGGTTGCTATTTACAATCACTAATCTTTTCATCATTTATTAAAAGGAAAAACTCTTTTTTTATAGCAAATGTGGAAATTTATTAAAGTACAAGTACAGACTCCCACATGGGGAGGAGGAAAGGGGAGAGAGTCCCACAGAACGGGCTCCCAAGGTGGGAGGGGGAAAGGATCCCCGAAAAACTCTCCTTAAAATATGGTTCATTAGTTTCCTTTCTGACAGAGTCAGCAGTCCTTGGCCATGATTTGAATACTGCATAACAAATAGAAGTCCTATTTCCTAGGAAAAGAAGTAAATGTAATGAACAATTGTGAGAATCGTGGAATAAATCACTCTATTCCCCAGTTTCAGGAAACAAGCTTAATAATATTTAGGTAAACGCACATTTTTAGGACTGGATTATCAATGTAGTAAAATGCATGATTTTATATCTTTTCAACTAAAAGTGAGTGAAACAGTAGTTGAATTCTCCATAAGTAGATTAGAAATCACAGGGGTCTATTTAAAACCTTGCATGGTGTTTTCATTTCCAGATAATTAAAATAACGCAAGATAAATCTCTTTCATGTCTGATGAATAATATCATCTCTCTATTTGCATTTTGGATCACAGATGGAAAAGGAAAATATATTTGCCTAAGGTTTTCCAAAGAGTAAATGAAGAGCCAGGAATAAAATGTCTTTTTAGTCATGGTTCCAAATCTCTTACTTCCGTGGCTTGACAAGATGACAGCCTCCTTCTGCTGAAAATCGTATCCCAATTATATAACTCTCATCATCTCAAATAAGCAATGGGTTATGAGGGCATACGCCTTACACATTAAAAGTAGCATCATTCCAAAACCTGTGTTGTTGGTTTTTTTTTTTTTTAAATAACTTATTGATAAAAGTTACAGAAAGTAACACACCAAATTAGATTTTTCTGAATCACCAAATGATGCCAGTTGCAGTAACCACTGCCTTCATTATACACATCCCAAACTTAAAACGTTCACTGCTCTTAAATAACCTGCCTGGCAATAGGCATTATGCAAATATAGGCAATGAGAGGAAACCACTTCCGAAAACTGCAATGTGCATTTAAGTAAACAGCTATTGAACACAGAAATGTGCTTTTCTGATTCTACTAAATGATTTTTTTCTAGAAACTTTCTAATATCAGGATGCTGATATGCTTAAGAACATTGATTGCAATGTAGAATAAACTAAGTGGAATTTTGTACAAAATGTACAGATTATGATCTAATAATTCACTGTCATTTAAAAAATATATTTTCTGGATTTTCCACAGTTTTTGAAAAAAATATATAATTCTAGAGAATGAGCTCATTTTTTGGTTTCTTGCGTAGTAAGCCTTTGTACAGGTAATTCCTTGTTCATTAAAGACAAAAAGATGTACCTCCCAACTGGGAAAATAAGGGAGCTACTGAGAAAGCTGAAGCCCTGTGGAAGAATCTTCTATATGAACCTTAAAAATTAGTGAGGAGACTCTTCCCAATCAAATGACCAGCATGGGAGTGTGTGCCTAGTTCCTCATCTTGCAGTTTTGGCTCATAGAGCTATGTTTGGCTTTTGAGTGACAGCTCCATAAAGAAAAATCTTTGTATCTGGGGAGGAAAAAAAATCCCTTCTTTTTGAGGCTATAAAAACTGATTGTTCCTTCCATAACACAAAGGCACAATCACTGTGTCCCCACAGTGAAAGTCAAATGGCCCCAGAGACTAGGCAGAAAAACAAAATATGAGAAGTAGGCAGGTATCCTATCTGATAAAGAAATAATATGCTAATTGAGCACCATGCCCTCACAATATGGCAGCACCCACAGCCAATAAAAAGGGAATATACTATTTGACTGTTATGCCCTTACAAGATGGCAGTGCCCACAGCCACAAGATGGTGGTGCCCAGTCCCCTCAGCCTTGCTTCATCCAGCCTCAGCCCCCCAGTCCCCTCAGCCCTGCCTTATCCAGCCAGAGTCCCCCAATCCCTTCAGCCCCACAGGGGAAGATTAAGCTGGCAGGGGAGGAGTTAGGCATCAATCAGGCTGGCAGGGGAGCAGTTAGGAGACTATCAGGCTGGCAGAATGAGTGGTTAGGGACAATCAGGCAGGCAAGCAGGCAAGCAGTTAGAAGCCAGCAGTACCAGACTGTGAGAGTGATGTCTGACTGCCAGTGTAGGCCTGATTCCACAACCGGCAGTAGGACATCCCCAGAGGGGTCCCAGATTAGAGAGGATGCAGGGTGGGCTGAGGGACAAACACCCCACCCTCACCCTCCCCCCGTGCATGAATTTTGTGTAGTAATTACTGGGCCTCTAGTAATTCATATTTAGAAAAGTATAAAAATTGTTAATCAGCATAGTCATTCTTAAAAACCTTAAGTGAAAATTTTAGGTAAGACAGATATAAATGTTTCTATAACTCCTTTCAAACCCAAGTATGCCAGCTCCACTTCCCAGTGTATATACAGTCCACAGGGGAGAACTCAGCCCCAAAGGGAGACTAATATAGACATTTTCAAGTTCAAACCTCACAATTTGAAAGTCTACTTGAAAGTCAATATTTTACTTCTTTTAAGTTGCAACCATTCTATTGACTGTGTATTGCTATTTCATAATAATTGTACCTAATATTACCTAATAATTATATTAAATATCAATTTTGTATATAGTAGCATACACATTATTCTTCCTAGAAAATTAGCAAATACAATCTTAAAATATTAGCACAGGGGTATGGTAATTACTATATCATGGGTATCAGTACTAAAAAAGATTTTAACCTTCCACTATTTTTCCATGATGTAATATAACACAAAATATAATAATTACTTTGTATTAATACATAACTTAGAGATTAACTGGTTATGATAATTTGTCTTCCTAATATTTTCAAGTTTATATAATTGTCAAATTTATTAGCATAAAGTGATTCATAATATTACCTTTGTGTCTTATTAATATCTGTAAAATCTGGAGCTCTCTCACCCCTGGTGTTAAGCGTTTATGCTCTCACTGTTTTGTTCCCTATCAGTCTAGGTATATCTGGAATGGACCCTATGATCAACGAAGACTCTGAGATCTGGGAAAGTCATATTCCAGCATCTTCCAGACCTGAATGAGCTCTGATAATTGTTAGTTTATAGGCACCTGAACACTCTGTTGGACCTCATGAACTAATACCTCCCCAAGTTTTGCTTAGTACATAGCAACTGGCTCAAGGGGACCCTTATACAGATTTTAGGAGCCCTGTCTCTGCATAACTCCATTCTCTCTGATACTATGATCTTTGAATTGCAGCCACCTCGGCCTCCCTGAGCTCTGCCCTCTGTCTCCTTCACTCAGTTTTATTTTAGATATAAGCTCTGCTTTCCTTTCAAGCACCAGCATATGGAAAGGGCCTCTGGGCAGACAGCTGGGGTAATTACAGGACTCACCTCATTTGTTTACCTTCTCTTAGGGGTCATGGTTCATGCTACCTGTTGTCCCATATTTGGGCACAGATGTGTCAGCTGTTATGCTTGGTTTTGAAAATGTTTATGGGAGAATGGCAAGTCTGGTCCCAATTATTTCACCATTGTCAGAAACAAATCTTCCAGGAATTATGAACCAGCTTCATTCTCCCTCAGATAATGTATATATTATAGTGACAATATCTTTTGCTTATAGAAATGTTAGCCTATGTAAACAAATGATAAAATAAGGTTTAAAAGCTGAAAATAAATGAATAGGAGTTAAGTACCTTAAAAATGTGATCTCTATAGATTTCTTCAATAGAGCAAAGTATATTTAAAATATAATTTTTAAAAGTTTCGGGATCGCACAATTTCTCTATTTTGAAAAGTAACTAGATATGTGTCAGCCTAACTATAATTCATTATAAATTCTGAACCATAAAAATGTAGAGGGCTTCAACTTTTTAGTTAATGTTGCCCCATTCTTATTCACTTTAAAATTTTAAAAATGTCTTGTACAGGAATTTTTTCCATGGTAATAGAACTTGCAAAGGTTACCCATGAAAAGTTCATCAGTTTAATAATAGCTGATGCTGTACTCTGCTAAACTTCCTAACATTTCCCTCTTACTGTCATACATTTATCACATGGCTTCCTATTAGGTCTAAAATATTTGAAGCTAGTTAAGCAGAAAGTGCAGGTTTTCTTTTTGCATTGATCTATTCCTTGCCTTTATGTCTAGGAGTTCATTTACAGTTCTCTTCCCCCAGCTGCCACCTGAAGCTGCAAAAAGAGGACAGTGGGGAAAAAAAAAAAAAAATGGTGGCAGAGTAAGTGGATGCTGCACGGACATGCTCCCAGGAACAAACTGGTATCACAACTAAAATACAGAAAAACTTCCTAAATAATCAATGGAAAACTCACAGGAGAGAAACCTGACCCCCAAGAACCAAAAGTGGAGACCACATAGAGTCTGGTAGGAGAAGTCCCAGAGAGATATCTCAGCTGTGGGGAGTTGCCACTGAGAACTCTGGGATCTAATCCCCAAGCTGGGCCCCCAGCAGAGAGCACCAGAACTGAGGAGGGTACCCACAAAATATCTAGCTGTTAAAAGCAGTGGGGCACTGTCTGCCAGAGAATAACAGCTAAAAATCCAGGTACCCTCTTAAAGGGCCAATACACAGTATGGAGCCACCCACCTTGTGCTCCAGCAGAGAGAGGGTGAAGTAAACTGGATTGGGGATTCGGCGGATAGAGCTCAGAAGGCAGACACCCTAAGTTTCCTGAGCTGAGTCATTCCCTCACAAATGTCTATGTGAGAAAAGATGGAGAACGTAGACATTTGCCTTGCCTGGAGGGGAAGACAGTTGTCACACCCTATTGGAAAACACCTTGCCCTGACGCCACTTAAAAGATTAAAAACAACAATTAGCCACTGAGCAGTATCAACGCCCCACTTTGTTGGAAAAAACAAACAAACAAACAAACAAAAAACTTTCACCACACTTGAGGGCAGTTGCCTGTGGGCAATTCAGGTCAGAATCCTATCAGTCTATAAGCAGAAGTGGTCTCTGCAGGCTTTGAGTATTTGCCTGGTCTAATTAGTCAAAAAACAGCCTTTACCACTGTCCTGCACTAGAGATTGAGAGGTATAGAGGTTCTAACTAATACATAGTCACAAACCCAAACAGAAAGCCAACATGAGGAAACAAGGAAACAACCCCCAAATGAAAGAACTAGAGAATTCCCCAGAAGAAGAGATAAATGATCTGAGAGATAGAAACATTGATGAGAGAGAGTCATCGATCAGCTGCCTCTTGCACGCCCCCTACTACATGCCCTTGACTGGAATCAAATCCAGGACCCTGCAGTCTGCAGGCCAACGCTCTATCCACTGAGCCAAACCGGTTTCGGCAGATAAAGAGAATCTTAAAGGCAGCAAGAGAAAAGAAACCTGTTACCTACAAAGGAGTTCCCATAAGGTTGACACCTTATTGCTCATCAGAAACTCTACAGGCCATAAGGGAATGGCATGAAGTACTCAAGGTAATGGAAAGCAAGGATCTGAGACCAAGATTACTGTGTCTAGCAAGGCTACCATTCAAAATAGATGGTCAAATAAAGAGCTTCCCAGACAAAAAACAAAAAAACAACAACAACAAAAAAAACAGCTAAAGTGGTACATCACCACCAAGCCAATATTATAAGAAATGCTGAAGGGATTGCTATAATGAGAGGAAGAAACAGAGAGAGAAAGCTAGCCATACAGAAATATAATGGCAATAAATATCTTTCAATAATAACCCTAAATATAAATGGACTAAATGTTCCAATCAAAAGGTGTAGGGTAGCAAAATAGATACAAAAACATGAGCCAACTATTTGCTGTTCACAAGAGACCCACCTCAAACAAAACACACACACAGGATTAGAGTGAAGGGATGGAAAAAATTTTTCCATGCAATTGGAAAAGAAAAAAAAAAGCTGGAGTAGTAACACTCATATCCGACAAAATAGGCTTAAAAGTTCAGGCCATTACAAGAGACAACAAAGGTCACTACTAAAGAGATCAATCCATTAAGAAGATATAATCCTGGTAAACATGTATGTACCCAACATTGGAGCACCTAATATATAAACAACTTCTAGAGGACTTTAATAGACAGATTGACAACAATACAGTCATAGTGTGGGACTTTAACACACCTCTGACTTTACTCAATAAATCTTCCAGACACAAACTTGACAAGGAAACAGATTCTAAAGGACACACTGGATCAGGAGCATTTAATTGACATTTATTGAACATTTCACCTCAATGCACAAAAATATGCATTCTTCCAAAGTATACATGGATCATTCACAAAGATAGATCACATTTTATGACATAAAAGAAATCTCTACAAGTTCAAGAAGATAGAAACCATATCAAGCATCTCTCAGATCACAGTTGAATGAAATTAGAAATCAACTACAGTAAAAATACCCAAAAAACATGGAGGGTAAATACTATGTTATTAAACAATGAATGGGTTACCAAGGAAATAAAAAAAATTAAAAACTTCCTGGAAACAAATTAAAATTAACACACAACAACCCAACATCTTTGGGACACAGCAAAAGCAGTCCTGAGAGGTAAGTTCATAACACTATAGGCATACCTCAAAAAACAAGAAAAATCAGCAATAAACTATTAACCCTACAACTTAAAGAACTAGAAAGAGAATAACAAGAAAGGTGCAGAGTAAGTAGAAGGAAATAAAGATTAGAGCAGAAATAAATAACATAGAGACTAAAATAAATAAAAGAAAAAAAATCAATGAAACCAAAAGCTGATTCTTTGAAAAAATGAAAGATGGGTAAACAATTAGCCAGGCTCATCAAGAAACAAAGAAAGAGGATCCAAATAAATAAAATCAGAAATTAAAGTAGAGGAGTAACCACTGACACCACAGAAATACAAAGGATTGTAAGAAAATACTATGAACAACTATATGCCAACAAACTGGACAAGGTGGATGAAACAGACAAGTTCCTTGAAAAAATACAAAATCCCAAAACTGAATCAGGGGAAAAAAAAAAAAAAAAAAAAAAAAAAAAAAAAAAAAAAAAAAAAAAAACCTGAATAGGCTGGTTAACAATTGATGAAATAGAAGCAGTAATAATAAAAATAAAAAAAATAAAAACTCCCATAAAACAAAATCCCAGCTCCAGATGGCTTCACAGGGAAATTTCAGAGAAGAACTAACACCTATACTCTTCAAACTGTTTCAGAAAATCCAAGAAGAAGGAATACTTCCAAACTTTTTTTATGAGACCAGTATTATCCTAATCCCAAAACCAGATAAAGACACTAGAAAGAAAGAGAATTACGGGCCAATATCCCTGATGAACATGGATGCTAAAATCCTCAACACAATATTATCAAATTGCATCCAACATTTTATTAAAAAATCATACACCATGATGAAGTGGGATTTATTTCAGGGATGCAAGGCTGATATAATATTTGCAAATTAATAAACATGACACATCACATAAATTGAAAGGCAAAAATCACATGATCATATCAATAGATGCAGAAAAAGCATTTGACAAAATCCAACACCTATTTTTGACAAAAACTCTCAGCAAAGTGGGAATAGAGGAAGCATATCTCAACATGATAAAGGCCATCTATGACAAACCTACAGCTTATAATCAATGGGCAAAAACTAAAACCATTTTCCCTAAGAACAGGAACAAGACAGGGATGCCCACTGTCACCACTCCTGTCTAGCATAGTACTGGAAGTGCTAGCCATAGCGATCAGACAAGAAGAAATAAAAGGCATCCAAATGGGAAAAGAAGCAAAATTGTCATTATTTGCAGATGACATGATATTGTACATAGAAAACCCCAAAGACTCCACCAAAAAACTCTTAGACTTGATAAATGAGTTCAGCAATGTAGCAGGATACAAAATTAAGACGCAGAAATCTATGGCTTTTTTATACACTAATAATGAATTCACAGAAAGAGAAACTAAAAAAAAAAAAAAAAAATACCATTTACTATTTGCAACAACAACAAAAAACATTAAGATACTTAGGGATAAACTTAACTAAGGAAGTAAAAGACCTGTACTTGGAAAACTACACGATGTTGAAAAAAGAGATAGAGGAAGACATAAACAAATGGAAGTATATACTGTGTTGATGGATTGGTAGAATCACCATCATTAAAATGTCCATACTACCCAAAGCAATCTATAGATTCAATTCAATCCCATTAAGATACTAACAGAATATTTCACAGACCTAGAACAAACTTTCCAAAATTTCATATGGCATAAAAAAAAAAAGCCCTTGAATAGACACAGCAATCCTGAGAAAGAAGAACAAAGACAATACCAGATACCAAGCTGTATTACAAAGCCACTGTTCTCAAAAGTGCCTGGTACTAGCACAAGAACAGACACATAGACCAATGGAATCAGAGAACTCAGAAATTGACCCAACCCATTATCTCAATTAATATTTGACAAAGGAGGCAAGAGCATACAATGGAGCCAAAACACTCTCTTCAATAAATTATGTTTGGAAAGTTGGAGAGATACATGCAAAAATTGAAACTATACTACCAACTTATACCATAAACAAAAATAAACTCAAAATGGATAAAGGACTTAAAGGTAAGACAGAGAATCATAAAAATCCATAGGCAGCAAAATATTAGACATATGTTATAGCAATATCTTTACTGATACAGCTCCTAAGGCAATGGAAACTAAAGAGAAAATAAATAAATGGGACAATGTCAAAATAAAAAGCTTCTACACAGCAAAAGAAATCATCAACAAAACTGCAAGAAAGCCCACTGCATGGGAGAACATATTTGCCAATGCTATCTCTGATAAGTGTTTAATCTCCAAAATTTACAGGGAATTCATACAAGTTAACAAAAGGAAGATGAACAATCCAATCAAAACTGGGCAAAGGACTTAAATAGACACTTTTCGAAAGAGGACCTAAAAAAGGCCAAGAGACACATAAAAAAAATGCTCAGTCACTAATCATCCGAGAGATGCAAATTAAAACAGCAATGCGGTACCATCTCATACCTGTCAGAATGGCTATCATCAACAAATCAACAAACAACAAGTGCTGGCAAGGACGCAGAGAAAAAGGAACCCTCTTGCACTATTGGTGGGAATGTAGACTGGTGCAACCACTGTGGAAAACAGTATGGAGTTTACTAAAAAAAAAAAATTAAAATAATCCCACTTTTAGGAATATATCCTAAGAAAACAGAAACACCAATCAGAAAGCATATATGTTTATAGCAGCACAATTTATAATAGCTAAGATTTGGAAACAGCTTAAGTGCTCATCAGCAGATGAGTGGATTAGAAAACTGTGGTACATCTACACAATGGAATACTACCCTGCTATAAAAAACGAAGGAATTCTTAACCATTCACAACAGCATGGATGGAACTGGAGGCATTATGATAATCAAAATAAGTCAGTCAGAGAAAGATAAATATCACATGATCTCACTCATTTGTAGAATATAATGAACAACATAAATTGATGAACCAAAATAGAGCCAGAGGGGGGAAAAACATTCTAGAATAAAATAGAATACTGTTATTTGCAGGTTTTTAATATTTCCTACATTTGTGATATTATACTATGTTAATACAGTTTTAGTAATATTACATTTAAAATCTTTTTTCTTGAAAATTAATGTTTATTGCATGTTACATTATTATATTTAAAAGTTTTTTTCTTGAAATATTAAAAAAAAAAAAAAGAAAAAAAGAGGACAGGCCTGCTCCCTGTTTCTGTGCAATGGGATATCACTGCAGAAGATTACACCGTTACTCTAACCTCTACACTGCTCACTGCACAGAGTATTGTACAGTACCCTTTGCAAGTTTTGTATCCCCTTAAAATATGCATACATAAATGGGTGACACATGCCAGGAAAGTGATGTATACTCTATGTGTCCTAACATTTGTAAATGATATTTGCACTGAGCAATGGTATTTATATGGGGCTTCTAGCACACAACAATCCCCTTTGTTGTGTATGTGGTTCTTTCTGTCTGTCCTTCTGGGTCCTCTCTCTGCTTCCTCGGATTTTGTTGTTGGTTTTTACTCATGTTCTTCTAGTGGAAACAGTTTTCTAAACTTGAACTTTCTCGTTAGAAGGCTAATTTTTATTTTAGAGCTGAGCTAAAAAATAGTACCCAAATTCCCCTGAAGTTATGACTGCCAGGATGTTCCTAATGTAATACATTATTTTTATTTTTTCACGTTATTATTTAGCCTTAGGAACAGAGAACAGTGGTTAGACAGTCATATACTTCATCAGCCACCATATGTAATATAATATTTTTAAGCATGCTCCTGGGCTAGCTCTGCTAAAGGTTTAACTGCAAAATCAGTTTTTAGTCACTGTCTGGATTACTGTAGTCAGGGGCATCATTTAAATGAGGAGGCACAGTGTCCAAATAATAAAGATTTGTAAAATTTTCTCACTGGTTAAAAGAAAATGAGAACTATGATTGCAAATGTTTTGGTTAATAAATTCTGTTTCAGTTATCAATAAAGATGACATATTTAGCAAATGAGTTTGACCAGCATAGCTACCATGCTAAATAAAACCTGTTTATCTCCTATATTGTATATTTTATATATCTCAATATTTTAATATTCCAAAGTCAAATATTAAAAAGGAAAGCCGCAACACAAAATTGGACAACTGTGTTTTGACAGTGAGTATGTAATGCTGCCTCCTCTGGGAGTTATTGAATTCCCTGCTCCACGTGCAGGGAGCCGACAGCTGCTTCTGTTGTTTCTTGTTCCTCAGCACAGCAATCAATTTAAACCTGATGGAGGCATTTGAATGCTAAAGCATATTCATTCCTCTCCCGACTAAAATTGAAGTACTAGCAAAGATATAGCATTGTCTGACTTAATCAACTCAACTTGCATATTAGTCAAATTGGGAAGTATTTTTGTTTTCAAAGGCAGAGATAAGTCATTCCTTATAAATAATTTTAATAGAATTTGGACTAAACAATTTCTATTTCTACACAGAAAACTGGGATTGGAAGGCTTAAGTTTGCTTTTTGGTTGCGACCATTTAAAAAACAAATACCAATGAAATATTTTAATATCATGAATACCACTGAATTTCCAAATTTACTCAGAAGTTCTAAAAATATATCAATTGCTCAAATGAGAAATAAAATTGCCTTTAGATATTTTATAACAGGAATTTAGAGAAGCTGCTTTCACCCTGAAGAGTTTCTTATTTATTCTGTTATTTGAGACAAAATCTTATCAAGAATAAAGTGAAAGTGAATAATATGGTTTATAAAAACCCATTTTAGCATCATTTGGGTAAATAAAATGCTGAAAAGTTAGTTCTTTCTCAAAATAAATATCTACAGCCTGGCAGGCATGGCTCACTGGTTGAGCATTCATCCACCTAGGAGCCAGGAGATCATGGTTCAATTCCTGGTCAGGGTACATGCCAGGGCTGGATCTCCTGGGGGTGGGGGGGCGTGCAGGAGGCAGCCAATTGATGATTCTCTCTCATCATTGATGGTTCAATCTCTCTCTCCCTTCCTCTCTGAGATCAATAAATTATATATTTAAAAATAAATATATATACAGATGGCATTAAAATTATAAGCCATTTTTTAATAACAAAAATGGGATCTCTTTATTGTACTGGTATAATAGTAACACCCATGCAATAATTTATTCTGCTCTTTTATATTTCTAAGGATTTCTGCCAGAATAATTTTAGGACAGTGTCCACAAGAGATCTCAAACAACAAGAACATAAATGTGCATTTGATATAGTGTTCTCTCTGTACAATGCAATGAGAAATTTCAATGTTTTTATTTTTATTTGACCGATGTTTTCATTTGCATTTCTGATAGAGGAGCCCTTGGAGTCTACAAACAGGGAAGTCATCAAAAGTTGTCTAATTCATGCTGCTCTGAGATAGAAAATATCCAGCTCCTGCCTTTTAGTGTGACCTCTATCAAGGACCCTGAACTGCCTTGTTCCTTCTGCAATAATCCTACTTATCTGTCCATCTTGAAGAACTTTGTGATTGGATATATTTGGGTTTTTCCAGTGTTTGTAACTGGAGTTAACCCCACATCCATAATTAATTAACCTGCATTATTCTAGTTTTCTAGTACAGTGACTTGTGGGTGATTAGTTTACTTGTGTCCTTCTTTGTTCTAAAAAAAAAAAAAAGTTTATAAAGTATAAGGAGCATTATATAATATGTATATATATGTTATATGTGTATATAATATATATTACACATGTATACATTTGTATATATGTATGTAAAGTGAACACATTATAAAATGAAATATATCAAAACAACAGAATGATGGGTAAAAGAGGTAGTGGTAATAAAAGCAGAAAAGCAATATGGAAGCATGAATTAACATGGTAAAATAATTCCTGAAAGTAATTTAATTTGGTAAAGATAGTCACAATTACAGGTCTAGATTTACGTAATAAGCAGTGCAGAGAAGGAATAGGGTAAATTGTATAATTCCCAGTGTATTTAGGGTTAAAGGAAACAAGTAGGATAGCTCTGGCTAAGTTAACCTCTTACGAGAAAGTCACACAGTTGACATGCTTTGGAAGCCAGCACTTCAAGTTCAAATTTTGCCATGTTACTCATAAACCATGGAACTTCAGACATGTTACCAGACCCAGCTATACCTCTGATCCTTCATCTATCAAATAGAAATAGTAATATCAACAATGCTATTATTAGGTTGTACTAAGAACTAAATGAGTTAATCTATGACAAGCATTTTTGCACAGTATCTGAAATATAACATGATCAATATTCAATAAACAAGATGAATTATAGACTTTAATAGTTCTCAAATCTAAAAACATAGGAATATCATTCTGAAAAGGACTTATTAATATCTCTATATTTATATTTTAAGATTATAAAGCAACAGCATTGGACCAAGAGTTAAGAAAGCTAGTTCTAATCCAATTTTTTCTAGTATCTGATTGACATAATTAACATTAAATGAATGACTCATTCATTTAACATCTCATATTTTGATTTCCTCATCTCCTAAGATGGAATGGACCAGCTCAGGATTTGTGCCAGCTCTAGTATTTTCTTGTTGAGGCAAAGCTTTCTTGCTGCTGCTGTTGTTGCAAATAAATACCTTAACAGATATAATACTGATAAAAATCAAGCTAAAAAGAGATAGAAAAAAAATGAAGATTACTCTGAAATCATTATTGAGATAGGACACTTATTAAAGTTTAATGTTTATCCCTAACTGGTTTGGCTCAGTGAATAGAGCGTCGGCCTGCGGACTGAAGGGTCCCAGGTTTGATTCTGGTCAAAGGCATGTACCTTGGTTGCGGGCACATTTCCAGTAGGGGGTGTGTGGAAGGCAGCTGATCAATGTTTCTCTCTCATTGATGTTTCTAACTCTCTATCCCTCTCCTTCCTCTCTGTAAAAAAATCAATAAAATATAAAAAAGTTTAATATTTATATCGGGAGCAAATTACTGAAAACCAAGAAAAAGAAATGAACAAAAGTAGAACATGAGCACAACCAGACACTGGCCTCACATTAGCAAACCCAGGCATCATTTTGGTTATTATTGCTATCTTCATATTTAGGGAAAACTCATAAAAAAAAGGATTATTTTAAGAGCCTTGATAACTTTTATTCATGACAAACTGTCAAAGCAAAGTGGATCTGGTGGAATGATATAACTCAAAAATGAAAGACTTCTGCTTAAGATGTTATAAAGGCAAGAGTTATTTCAGCTTCCTGAGAATTGCTTATATCTTATTATACACAGTTGACAAGATGGAACAAAACATATTTCTGCTCACCTTTTATTTTTGAGGTTTGTTGTTACAGTCACTTCGTAAAAGGAAAGTATTTATTAATGTCTAATAAAACATGCGTCCACATAGAAGGCCCTAAATATTACATATTACTAAATACTTCATTGCATTAGTTTTCATTGTGTATTTCAGCATTATAAAA
This sequence comes from Pipistrellus hanaki, assembly GCF_964339955.1. Taxonomy (NCBI): domain Eukaryota; kingdom Metazoa; phylum Chordata; class Mammalia; order Chiroptera; family Vespertilionidae; genus Pipistrellus; species Pipistrellus hanaki. The sequence goes on along the minus strand of NC_140507.1, from coordinate 58,894,749 downwards.
ACTATGTGTGGTTATCATCAAACAAATTTTTTAAATATGCCTTAGCCAGACCATTTTCAATGAGCTCCCCTTTCTCAGTACCTCTCTGGAAGGGCTGAATCAGTTCCCTGTCATATCAAGCAGAATGAAAGCAGGCAGGTTTGGCCTGTGCCCTCCAGAGGCCTCTGGTGGAACAGAGAGTCAGTTGCCTGCAATGGGATCATTGCATGAGGGCAGTGATGAATGTAGCAAAGACTCAGGGAAAACTAAAAAGGGACAAAGTCAGCAAAGAGTCACCAACTGACCCTGACCATATTGAAAGTGGATGCACAAGTGCACCTGCCAGACATTAGCAGCAAATGCATATAGGACACTGAGTGATGAGGAACAACAGAGGGCATCTATCTCCCCAGAAACAGGCTGAGGGATGCCTCCCTCACTGGCAACGGGGATACAGTGAGCTACCCAAATCCAGATGTCATCTCAAAAGTACAGCAGGAAGGAAACAACTGGAGGAGATTTAGACTTTTACTCAATTAAATATTTATCCCTAAAGGGGAAAAAATTAATAGACAAATATAAGCCATCCTTCTACAACATGGCACCAACTAGAAGACTTAGAGCTTTCAGTTAAATTCCTTGTGCATCCAAGTTAGTAATGTCTTCATTTTCAACCCACTTCATGTGATTTTCTAATTATACCTAGAAAATACCACCATTAAACTAGAATTAATTACTTAAATAATTTAGTCTATTTCCAATTTCATTAGCACGTAGAGGCATTGATTATTGTCAATGACTCCAGTTAGGTGGCAGGTACGGTGTTAAAATACCCTTCATAGTCAGCGTGGGCTGCCATAATAAAATACCACAGACTGGGTGGCTTAGACAACAGAAACTTATTTTCTCACAGTTCTGGAGCCTGGGAAGTTCAAGATCGGGGTACCAATCAGTTTGTCTCTGGTGAGTTCCCATTTCCTGGCTTACAGATGACCACCCTCTCGGTGTTGTCACATGAGAGGGTGGTCATCAGGGAACTTTCTGATGTCTCTTCTAATAAAGCTTTCATTGCATCATGAAAGCCCTGCCCTCAGAACCCCATCTAAGCCTAATTACCTTCTAAAGGCCCCATCTCGAAATACTATCAGATCATCGGGGGTTAAAGCTTCAACATACAAATTGGGAGAACACAATTCATTTGAAGCTTAGCCTAATCAAAAAGCTACAGAAATTACTGCATTTCTGTATTGTAAGTGAAGACAAATAAGGAGACTGATACTTTATAAATGAAGATGAAAAGCAGTTAAATATCGGGAACCCTGCAGAACACACACACAGCTGCCTAAGAATCAGACTGCTGGGTGAATCTCATGTGAAGTCTGACAGGGGACCACTGAAGTCAGACAGTGCATGGGAGTGGGGTCCACTTATCCTAGTCAAAGCCCACAGCATCTTTGAGACATCTGGGGAGCATGCTGGAACCCACTTTATAAATGATAGCATTAGTTCCAGCAGTGTCATAATTAACACTTGGCCTGTCTCCAGATTCTCAAAGCATATGCACAGGAACTTTACCAGTGACATTTTAGGAGCTTTGTCCTATATCTTGAAAAGACTAAGGCAGACATTTTGGGAAGCACTCTGGAAACATTGTGAGTCATACTGCACTACAATTTACATAATGTTTCCTTCCTTGCTACCATGATATTTGTAGAATGCCTTGCGTGGTTTTTATATAATATCTATTTAAAAAAAGAAATATCCTAGGGGTAGCCCTGGTCAAATGACAAAAGTTAAGTTGCGGAGTCATTGCCGTATGGGGGGAAACTCACTCAGCTAAGAATCTAGGCTCTGGAGAGAAGTCCCTCAGCTGTCACTAAATAGCTGTATGACAATGATTGTCACAGACTCTAAGACCATATGTTTCACCAAATAATATTTACGACCATAAGTTTCCTTGACTTCCTCCTCTACTTGTTTTATGTGAATATTCAATAGAATAATGTAAGTAAAACAATATTAAAACCAGGAAATAGTATATAGGTGCTAAGTGGTGTATTTTTTCCTCTCTTATTATTATGCTATCTTGAAATGCTCTGATTGTTCTAAAACTAGGACAGGAATGGAAATACAGGAAAAATTAGAAACAGAAGATAGACGTGACAAAGAATAGCTGGGTGTATAGTGAGTGGTTTAAAGTTACTTTAGTTTTACTGTTTCAGCAGTTGCTAGAATAAACCTGTCACTCCTGAGGACTCTACCCTGCATTTCTGACTTCTAAAATGCCAGACTTGATTTTGAAAGCCATGCCTTCCTGGTCAGTAGTGTTTCTAATGGTCTCTGATGGTCTTTGTCTTTCCAAATAAGAAAACCTTATTTCTAGAACAGATGCCTTGATATCTTGAAATCAGCACCCGTAAAACTGAAAAGGGTGTTTGTCCCTAACTCTGTTCCTTGCAATGACTACAGACTTAGTCATTGGAGCATGAGCAAGCCCACCGCCTCTTTTCCAAAACCTTTTAGCCAGAAATGCTTCATGATTTAGATTTATTTTATTTTTTACTTATAGAGTGGAAGACATTGCATAAGTTGTATAATGCACCTGAAGGGGTGCATGTGGCACCTTATGACCAAATACATTAATATTGTGGCAGCAAAGCAAATGGATATTCACAAGTGTGATAAAGACTGGAAGTGGTCTCACACAAGTTTGGGTTATTTGAGGAAAAATCATTTCATCAGCCCAGAATTTGCAATCAAACAAGTTTACGAGTTTTTGTTTTCACAGTTGTTCAGCTATCAGAACTGCAGGTAAGAGAGATCTATAGAAGAAAAGACCTGAGGCTCACTTTTTATAGTCAGCTTCCAGTCCAGCCAAATTGCTAACTTTTCCAAGGTAGAAACACACACACACACACACACACACACACACACACACACACACCCCAAAATGAATACACAAAAAACAAACAAACAAACACAGTTCAACTCTCAGTTTCCATATCCACTTCTCAAGTCTGTGTTTTATGTTAATTTTCCAAAGGTTGGTCATGAATTTCTTAAGTATATTGTACTTATATTTAATTTTAAAAGGAACCTAGAAATGACTTGGTAAGTACCTTTATGTTCCTAATAATAAACTGAGGTTCAGAGAATTGAGGTGAAGCTGTGTGTATGGAGGATCCAAGCATATTTTGGAGTCAATCAGACAGAGCCATTTGATGACAGAGTATTCAGAGGATGAAAACTGATCCTCTTCGTAATTCTTCACAAGACATTGCGTGAAGCTATACCACTAACTCTTTAGTTACCCTAGCAAATCAACTAAATGGTTCAAACTAGAAATTGAGTCAACATTGTCACTTTCACATATTACAATCTCTGAGAATTACAATTTATGGTTGTATAGGAGTTTGCCTCAGTGTACAATTTCACCTTGTCCAACAAACACACAAACTATTATGTTAATATACCTTTATTTTTCCTTTTCATTGTTGCAAACTCATACCAGCCACACAGAGAAAGCCACATAACATTTTGTTTTTAAAGGACTAATTTGCAACATTAACAGGCTGCCGGGGGAAACCAGAGGCCACACCCATTAATAGTACAAACACCCCAAGGTATGTAACTACCAACGGAGCCCGTATAAATGGCAAAAGCAAAAATATCGTTGTCTGGAAACAAAAAAGGAAAGCGGGTCTGAGAGAAGCAGGACACATCTGCTTGGTGATACCGAACAGGCCAGAGAAAAATAAAACCATCTGTCTCCAAGGACTGGAACCTGCACAAAGGCCTAATTAGAATCTAGGTGACAGTACTGAAGTCAGGGAACAGATTAAGACACAGAAATATAACAGTCATTTTAACTGCAGGACTTTATTTTCCCCTGAGAAATTACACCAATGGATTGAAAAGAACATTGCTCCACTTTTCATACAGTCTAATGGATTGGTCTTTGAAGTTACAGAGTGCTTCTAAACAGTCATTTGCAAATTATTCAGGTCACTAAAGAGATGAGTGCAATAAAAACATCCTTAAATTCTTTTAAATTTTCATCTGTACTTGGATACGGAATGTATTAACAACACACCACAGTTAAAGAGATAAAAAGTCAATTTCTAGGTGCTCACTATAAATACAATTTAAAAGGCAAACATTATGCAAAGGAGCTCAGAAGTCCTAGGGACTCCTTTTTCTGAGCTCTTATGATTGGGCAGAAGGAGAAAATAGTCAACTCCTCCCAGTCCTCCAGGATGGTGTGAGAAGAGCTCCCCTCTCTTTAGAGGCCCAACAAGGAGATGTATGCAAATGTTTGTGCTTTTAATGATGTTTTCATTTCCCCTGAAAATAAGCAATAGCTGAAACCGGTTTAGCTCAGTGAATAGAGCATCGGCCTGCGGAATGAAAGGTCCCAGGTCCGATTCGGTCAAGGGCATGTATCTTGGTGTGGGCACATCCTCAGTAGGGGGTGTGCAAGAGGCAGCTGATTGATGATTCTCTCTCATCCATGTTTCTAATTCTCTATTCCTCTCTCTTCTCCTCTGTAAAAAATTAATAAAATATATTTTTTTTAAAAAAGAAAATGAGCAATAAGCAAAGTCTGAAATGTCAACAAAAGATATAATTTAATGTGGTAATGAATTACAATAAAAGTGATAGACTTATCAGGACACTAAAGAAAAATTACAATATAAATCAATTAATAAAGGTTAAGAAAACTGTTCTAGATGCAGTTGATAAAAAACGGATGTTTGTGTTAGTTGGCTACTGTCTTGAGCAGAAGTTCTGAATCTTGCCCTAACTGGTTTGGCTCAGTGGATAGAGCACCGGCCTGCGGACTGAAGGGTCCCCGGTTTGATTCTGTTCAAGGGCATGTACCTTGTTTGTGGGTACATCCCCCATAGGGGGCATGCAGTAGGCAGCTGATCAAAGTTTCTCTATCATTGACGTTTCAAACTCTCTATCCCTGTCCCTTCCTCTCTGTAAAAAATCAATAAAATATAATTTTTTAAAATGGGGCTTCAAAACAGGACATCTGTATTTTTTTAAAAAGTCAAATCTTAATGCTCATACAATACATGAAAAATTTTTTGAAATGAGTCATAGAACTAAATATTAAAGCTAAAAGTATAAATTTATAGGAAAAAATAATAAGAGGTAGCCAACTATCTCTTAGATAAGATACCAGAAGCATAAGCCAAAAATGAATAATAAACTAAACTTTATCAAAATAATTAGTATAAAAGCACAATTAATGAAATAAAAATGCAAAACAGAAAATAGGAGAAAATATATATGTTGTCTCATCCTATCTAGTAAAAGAGTAATATGCAAATTAACCATCACTCTGTGACAAAATGGTGGCGCCAATAGCCACAAGATGGCAGTGCCTAGTCCTCTCAGTCCCGCCAGAGTCCCCCAGTCTCAGGGAGGGCTGTCCTGAGAGCCTGCAGAGTAAGCAGCCTGGTGGAATGCTGCCCAGAGGCCCTCCTGACCTTTATAAAAAACAAAGACAAATTCACTCCCCATGGCCTGATCCCCTCCCAGTGGGGGCAGCCTGGGTCTCAGCCACTGAGTCACACCAGCCAGGCAGATATGGAGAAATCTTAAATGTTTCTTTAAAAAAGAAAAAAGTATTTTATTGATATTTTTACAGAGAGGAAGGAAAAGGGATAGAGAGCTAGAAACATCTATGACAGAGAAACATTGATCACCTGCCTCCTGCACATTCCCCACTGGGTATGTGTCCCCCACCAAGGTATATGCCCTTGACTGGAATCAAACCTGTGACCCTTGAATCTGCAGGCCAATACTCCATCCACCTAGCCAAATCAGTTAGGGCTATCCAATATATTAAAGAAAAAAACCTATCTCATAAAAAGGGAATATGCAGGGGAGAGCAGTTGAGGACTATTGGGCTGGCAGGGGAGTGGTTAGGGGGTGATCAGGCCGGCAGGCAGAAGCAGTTAGGGGCAATCAGGCAAGCAGGTGAGCAGTTGAGAGCCAGCAGTCCTGGATTGTGAAAGGGATGTCTAACTGCCTGCTGGACATCCCCAGAGGGGTCCCAGATTGGAGAGAGTGCAGGTTGGGCTGAGGGACAACCACCTCCCCCAATGCACAAATTTCGTGCACCAGGCCTCTAGTAATATATAATTCTAGAGGCCCGATCCATGAAGATTTGTGCAAGAATGGGCCTTCCTTCCCCTGGCTGCTGGCACTGCCTTCATTCGGGCCCCAGAGCTGCCTTTCCACCTTCCCAATGCTGCCCAGAGGCCTGGAGTGGCTGGGGCGGTGCGGAACGCCTGTGTCATCACCATGGTGACAACGCAAGCATCCAGTCCTGCCCCTGGCCACTTGGGGCCTGCTAATGCAAATTAACCTGCCATCTTTGTTGGGTTAATTTTCATACTCACTCCTGATTGGCTGGTGGGTGTCATGAATATATGATCTATTTGCATCTTTCTCTTTTATTATTGTATATATATTGAGACAATACACAATATGTATTTATTTTGGAATTACTTGTATCTAGAATATATAAAGAATTTTCAACTCAGTAAGAATAATGCAATTTTAAAAATTAGTAAAAATTTAAAGACACTTCTTAAAATATATGAAATGACAATAATTATTGAAAATATGTTTAACATTATTATCTGGAAAAGTAAATTACATCAGTAGTTGGAAAATAAAGTAAAACTTCAATTAGATACAACTGTATACATATATAAATGGTTAAGATTAAAAATTGTGAGAGAGAATATTGTCAATTATATGGATAAATATTGCTGGTAGGGAATTGAAATTATACAATCATTTTGCAAAACAGTTTTGCAGTTTCTTATAAAAGTAAACATACATTTACATATGACCCAGTAATTTTATTCCAAGGTGCTTAAGAGGAGTGAAAACTTTTATCCACACAAAGACATTTAAATTGCTCATAGAGCCCTAGCTGCTTTGGCTCAGTGGAGAGAGTGTCAGCCTACAGACTGAAGAGTTCATGTTCGACTCCAGTCAAGGGTACATGCCCGGGGTTGCAGGCTCAATCCCCAGGAGGGGGTGTGAAGGAGGCAGCCAATCAATGATTCTCTCTCATTATTGATGTTTATCTCTCTCTCTCCCTCTTCCTTCCTCTCTAAAATCAATTCAAAAATTTTTAAAATAACAAAATGCTCATAGTAACTGTATTTATAATAGCTAAAAACTGAAAACAACTCAAATGACCAACAAGGAAATAGATAAGCATAATATAATATGCAGTGTAATGGAATGCTACTCAGCTATTAAAAGGAACAAACTAATGAACCATGTACCATTATGCTGAATAAAGTTGGAAATTTTATGCTGAGTGAAAGAATCTAGACAAAAGAGAGTATAAACTTTATGAATCCATTTATATGGAATTCTAAAAGTTTCAAAATAACCTATGATGATATTGCTAAGAGGCATGAGGGACGTTTGAAGGGTAATGGAAATGCTCGTTACTCTGATTGGGAGGATGGTTTTCAGGTGTCTATCTCTGTCATAACTCATTGACTTACACACTATAAATGGATGCCATTATTCCAAAGTGGACCCAAAAATCTAAAAATCTGAAGCTTCCTTTGTTACTATTTCATATCTTAAATTATCATTTTATAATAATAAATTCATGTGTCGGGCATCATAATAAATGTTTGCAAGTATATTTATTGAATAAAGATGCTACAGAATTTTATTACTTGAGGGTATAGTAAGTTCTTTCCCAAGTATTCTTAGGGGTTATTGTAATCCTTGAGACAACACTGACATGAATGGTAGGCAAATGATTTTGTAGAGAAACTGAAACACCGTGAAGGTGAGTAATGTATTAAACAAACTCACCATCTACTAAGGAGTAGATTTGGAAATCCATCCCCACCTTCTGTTTGCTAATCATTCTAAATCATTTACCTGAAATATTTTTGAATTGGAGAAATGAATATTTTGGAATAATTTTCACATTTGAAAATGGTTGTTGTTTTATTTGTCCTTGCACTTTCAGAGAAAGAGGCTTGCATAGTTGACTCATCCCTACTTCACTTTTGTTCTCACTTAACTGCAGCTATTGTAAACAACATTTCCATTTGCAACCCACTCATGGAGAGAGCACAACTTCCCATGGACTGTGTTGATCTTGTGTGGTTAATGATCCTGACTCCAACACCCACCAAGGTGAGAGCTCAAGGAACCTTTCCTGAGCACCCATTAAAGGGGGAGTTTTCCCCTTTTCTGAAGTTCCATGGGAATTCCTGCCTTCTGACCCATCTGCCAAGTTCAGCAACATTGCGTTATGCCCCAAAGGCACCAGAGGAGTGAGCCAACCCATCACACTCCTGCCATTGGTGTAGCTTAAACCATGAGATTATTTCTCCGGGGAAGGATGTCTCGCACTCCTCGAGCAAACCTCTGAACTTTTAAAAAACATTTCTCTCCTTGTATGAGTGCTTTCTATTTGAGACCAAACAAAATATATCTCTGAGCTAGATATTGCCTTTATCATTGTGCATTTGCTGTTCATAAGAGAAAATGTAGCTTTGTTTGCATGCATGTGTGTTTTAAAAATAGATGGGAATGGAGGATAGACAGAGAGAGAGAGAGAGAGAGAGAGAGAGAGAGAGAGAGAGAGAGAGAGAGAGAGAGAGAGAGAGAGTTGGAGGGGAAAAAGGAAAGAGGAAAAGAGAGAAAAGAGGTGAGACAATTAAAAAATATATCTATTTTCTAGATATTCTGTAGCAATTGAGAATATTTTCAGAATGTTATTTTCCTTTTAAGTATTTTAAGACATTTTTGGGAAGTCTAAAAAGATATTTACTTTGTTTTTTTTGTGGTTTTTTTTAAAGAAGAAGAAGGACACGTTCACCAGCACTCCCGAAGGCATTAGATATTACCTCCTGAAATTTGAGACTGTGTTTCAGGAGTGTTCTATGGTATCTGAACTCCGGCAATCAACCTGGGTTTCTAGTATAGACTGAGTGCTTAGTAAATGAATTAATGTTGAATTAATGGTTAGAGGAAACTGTTACCCATAAATAATTTGTAGCAAAGGGACTGGACAGGGGAATAAAACCACCTGCTCTACTTGCTGGTCAGTGTCTGAGTTAAGACACTTTTGAGGAAATGCAAGTGGCATAAGGGGCAATTTACATATTAAGACCATCTGTTTTAGAGGCAACAAGTGTAGCAAGATGAAAGGACATATGAAAGAGGGTCAGAGTGTGGTGACCAAGGGTACATTCTGCTATCAAACTGCATTTGAAACTCTACTGCTGCATCTTTTATTTATAAGCTGTGTGGTGTCAGGGCACTTGCTTAATTAACATTCGTGTCCCAGTTGCATCTCATGCTAAATGAAGAAATCAAGGTGCCTACCACATACGGGTACCGTGAGAAAGAAATGATTTAGCACAAGCATTGTGCACAGACACATAGCAAACGTGTACTGGACTCAAAAGGAAGCCAACACGAAGGCATTATTGCCCAGGAGTAAGGAACACAGACTTTGTGGCAGGATACCTGGATGAAATGCTGGCCCTGCTATTCACTCATTCATTGTTTAAACGGGGCTAAGTGATTTGACCTTCCTAAAAATTATATTTCTCATATAAAACATGGTAGCAATAAAGAAGCTGTCTTATCAAACAAATGTAAGGATTCAATATGATAATATATGAAAAGCCCTGGAAAGTTCTCTGCGCATAATACAAAATCAATAAATGCTCACTACTATCAACACATACTGTATACATCCTATTTTGGATGTATGTGTCTATGTATCCACTTAACATGTTGTTATAATTCCTGCATATCTTTTGAGTTAAAAATAAAATCCCCACTTTCTCTTTAGAGAGACACTTTCTTTACTTATTTACATTACACCCTAAAATTTTTGGATGGAAGAGAAATAAGTACGCTCATGGGACTGTGGAAAATGTGATCATAATTATGCTCCGACTGGATAAGCAATAGAACTAAATCACGTCGTTACCTAATTAGCCGTGATCATCAAAACTATAGTTGCTATCGTGGCATAACTGCTCATTTTTTGTTGTTGCTGTTGTTGGAACATATGGAGGAGCCGTTGACAGCACTGGCTGACAGTTAAAATCAGAATGATCACAGTGCTTCAAGGTGTCTAATCACTAATTAGAAACGTGATTGAAAAGGTGTAATTTTCAAGTTTGTCAGTATCATGGATTAGCTAGTATTTTGCTATTTCATACTAAAGCTTATAATTATTCATTTTCTCCCAAAAGTTATTAGTGTTCCATCATCTTTTTAAGGGAAAAACTTTAGAACATAAATCTGAAACAATTATTTCTGCATATGAAGAACTTATCCCCAACAAATAGTTTCAGATTTTTTTCACTCTGAACAATGCAAGCTCTTAGTGAAACATTTCCAACAATGTCAGGACTGCAGCATTCACATTTTTCTATCTGATTTCCATTTCCTTAAAATTTATTTTTCCTAACTATCCCAGAGCAATTAAAATGGCAGGGACATCTTAGATTTCTTAGAATTTCTTTTATGCTTTGAGGTTCCTTATGAGGTTCTAAGTACATAATTGCTGGGAATGTATATATTTGAAAGCCCCCCCAGATTACAATGCTGTGTTTTGCCATTTCTCCCAAATATTCTATTTTCTCCATACTTTCTCTTTCTATCTCTAATTTACTTCTTTTTTGAGTTCTCAATTATTTCTCCTTCAAGGCCAAAATATAAATCTATGATTCTTAAAGCTTTTCTCAAAAATTCTTGCAAGCTAAACAATACAGTGGGCATATTTATTCAGTCAGTCAGTCATGAAGGGCCAATGTCAACTATTTTCCAGGCACTATTCCAGATCTGAAAATATTCCCGTGAATAAAACAACTAACAGTCCTGTTCTCATATTGCGAGGAAGATGTAAAAATACATCACCTAACCAGCTACTATGATAGGAACCAAGAGATGTGCTAGAGACACTGGATAGGAGAAGTGAGGAGTGGGGAGGATATTCTTTGAAGGAGGGTGTTAGAGCACAGGTCTAATGGGAAGATCTAACTCTGAGAACATATGTTTTTGAGGCAGAAGCAGCATCAAATGAAGAGCCCTGAGATGGGAACAAAAGGCAGTTTTTGAAACGACAACAACAAAGAAATTAAAATATCTGAAATGTGCTTAGCAAATGTATGAGAATGTGCAAGTTCAGAGTTCTTTCCTGCAGATATAAGAATCCATTCTAAATAAGTTTAATAAGTGATTATATGGTATTAGGAAGCTCAGAAGGTATCTTAAAAAGCTGGAGAGTTAGTCCTAGCAGCTTGAACCAGCATACAACAGGGGTTTACTTCAGTGAGAACATCACTCCCAAGGCTGCTGAGCACAAGAATTTCATACCTTCAAGGTTGGATACAGGGTTCTCCAATTCTATCGCCATTCCCACCAAAAAAATAGATGGTGCACTATACCCCCTCTCCTGTATGGTTCATTTCCAAGTCCAAAGTCTCACACAACTTTTGATTGATAGAGCCAATGTCACATAAATGATATGAAGTCTAAGAGAGAATGTTCTAGCTTCTAACATGAGAACAATGAGCTCATTATATCCCATTGGAAGGGTGTTCAAAAGATGCCACCTCATCAACTCTGATAAATGCCCACTAGGTCACAGAGAAAAGCTTGATGTTTAAGTGTTATTATAATTTCAAGTGTGTTATGTGTAATTTTCATATTCATCTCTAAATTCTGCATCACAGACATATGGAAACTGAAAAATACAAAATATATTTGACTTCTATGGCATGAAAAATTAGTGTGGGAGAACAGAACTGCAATGATCAGTAGCATCAATGCGTGGCTTAATTTGCAGAGTACTTCTAAAGGATGTTTAATCAGCAGGGTTATCTCTGCCAAACTAGCAAGGGATGCTCACTGCCATGTCTAATCTCATTAGTATGATCCACTGGAAGTGACGCCTATCCCTTGAGAATAAGGACATCACTCCTGTAGGACTCTGAGGTGGAGATAACTGACCGATGAAAATAGCATGGATTATTAAAAGTTTAGCAGAAAAAGAAGGATTCTCACAAATGTCATTCAAACCTTACATGCCTAGAGTAAAAACTACCACATTGCTAATGAAGCCAAAATCACTTTTAAATAAGAGACTTGAAAATGAAGACACTTAAAATTCAAATATACAAAAAAATGTTTCTTTGTAAATTTTAATGTTATATATTATATTTGCAAATTAACTGAACATGTGCACAGCCCATATTTTCTTTCTGTGACTAGACAGGGCTTATCATATATTTGTTGACAGATAATGTAATGAAGTAAAAACTGGAATATTTTAAGACTTCATTTAATGGGTGAGACTAGATAATAAAACTTATTTTCAAAGCTCCATTTAACATACTATTAGTATATAATTAAGCTCCATTCACCCCACATAAATGTGTACCTATTACATTTGTTTCAAAGCAATGGGAATGATACATAGCTATATATATCAGAACAAGCCAGGGGAGTGTGCAAAAATAAAGTCTTGGGGTTCCACTGCAAGCTTCTAACTCATTATTATCTCTCATGGGCTCAGGGGTCTATTACATGTACTTCAATATTATTGCAACCTGTCCCCAGGCAGATGTCTTAGTGAAATCACATGACTTTCATCTCATCAGAGATACATAGGGGAGAGCTTTTACAGAAATAGGACCCAAACAATCTGCAAAAGCCATTTGAACAGATATGAAATATGGGACAAGATATAACTTACCTTTCTGGGAAAACCTATAAAAATGTTGTCCCTTTCCTTTGCTAAAGTCTGCATTCCTCTAATAATGTAAACACTTAGGAAAATGTTTTAAACAGTTTTTGAAGAGGTTATCTAATAATAACAATTACAAAACAACACATAATATAAATGAAAAAGTATAAATTGATTGAAAAAATAATATGCTATGTAAAGAAAGACAAGGATTAATTTTTGAAATCCAAAAAAGTAGATGAATCTCTAGGACACATAGTAAAAAACATAAATTAAAAAAAAAATTGGAAGAAGGATGGGATTATAACAGTAAGGAGGACTTTTATAACAAGAAAATAATGTTTATACCTATTAAATAAATATGAAAATCTATGTTTTTTAATGAATTACCCAAATCAAAGCTGTGGAAAACTGAAGTCTAATAACTACACAAGAAATACAGCAAGTTATCAATGACTTGCATCCTAAAATAATTCTGAGTTATGTGCTTTTATACCCATGAGCAGGAGCTGTACCAGGAGTGCCTGGGGTGCAGGGGGGCAACTCCCCCAGGCCCAGGTGGCCCTGCACACCACCTAGCAGGGCTGAGGGCAGCCTGCCAGGACATCAAGTGGTAAAGGTCCAGCAGATGCTCAGCCTGCAGGCCACCTGAGGAGGGATGTCAGACACGTGAAGGAAAGGCTTAGCATCTCTGTCATTGCTTTGGTTTCCAGAATTCCCTGCTCCCCATCTTTCATCTCCCTCCCTCTTAGGGGTGCTGTCATAGTCACATGGGTGCAACTGGAATACTGTATCTTGAGAGGATTGCCCGATGTACATATCCTTTCATCCTACAAAGAAAAAATCCCAAAGAACAAGAATGGAGACAGATTACTGTCCTTTAGGTTTAAAAACAAACAAACAAAACAAACAAACAAAAAAAACAGAAGTGTCCTTCGAAGACCTGAGACTTGGTTCTGTCCACACGCCTCAGAGAGATTGGATGAGCAAATGGCCCGGCTTGGCCCCGACTTTACCCACTTATGTTACTCGTGAAGGTGTTTTTGCCACAATGTGAATAAACTACCACCTTTTGGAATAGGGGCTCATACGAAAGTCTGCATTCCCAACTTGTCTTGAAACAGATCTATGTTCTGCAGCTGTGGCCACCATCCAGAGACCAGGTCCTGTCAACCATGTCCTGTCGCTGGGAATCAGGGGCACTGGAGTGGAGGCCTCCCCACTCCTTGCCCTTTTATATTCAGGGATTGAGCTGAACTCACTTTGGGGGAGTCCTGGCAAGGGTGAGAGGCTTCACAGTTGGAAGGATGGAGAATGGAGAGGCAGACACCCTGCTCAGTGCCTCCCTGGGTGGGGTCAGGCAGATGAAGGCCGGCCAGCCCACCCCACAGTTGGGTGAGACAGCGTCCTCTGTGTCCACCTCTCACCCTATGGGCCCAGCCATTCCCCTCATCTCAGGGCAGCCCTCTGCGTTCCATCACAACAGCATGCTCTGCCCGCACATGCTGCTTTCCCTAAATGAGAAGAGAGTAGTTGGTCCACAGACAACTGCACAGAAAGATAGGGCTCATGGCTGGTGAGCACAGTGGTGGTGGTAGGAGCACAGTGGTGGCAGCGCTAAGGAGCAGCGAGCCAAGTGGTAAGGAGCAGTGAGCAGATGGGCAGGAAGGAGCAAAGGGTTCCGGACTGCGAGAGGATTTCCAACTGTTAGCTTAGGCCTGTTCCCTGGGCCTAACCCAGCAGGTAGACATCCCTTGAGGGGTCCTGGACTGTGAGAAGATGCAGGCTGGCCTGAGGGACCCCCACAAAGTGCACAAATTTTGTGTACCAGGTCTCTAGTCCTATATAATAAAAGCCCAGCGCCTGAACGGAATGACCAGAATGACCAGTCAACCAGTTGCTATGATGCACACTGACCACCAGGGGCAGATGCTCAATGCAGGAGCTGCCCCTGGTGATCAGTGTGCTACCATAGTTGGAGCACTGCTTGGCTAACCAGGATGAGCAGCTGCTCCTGCTGCAAATGCCAGGCCAACAGGCAGGAACCTGGGCTGTGGTCACTGCCTCCTTGCTCCAGGCTCCTCCTCCTGGCTCCCTGCCTGCCTCCTCTGGATGCCCGCAGGACACACTGTGTTGCCATAGGAAACACAGAGCTGACCCCGGAGGCTGGGAGGAGGGTTTGTGGCTGCCACAGGACTGAGGCCTACTCCATAGCCTCTTAGTGCTATTGTTCCTGGGCCTGGCGCTGACTAGGTCCCTGGAGAGGCAAGTGCTCTGGTTCCATAGAAGATGCTGGACCAGAGAGCAGCAGCTCAGAGGGCAGGTCCACAGCCAAGCGGTTGACTGGGATGAGCAGCGCTCCCAAAGCGGGCAGATCCATGCAGGCCACGCCCCCCCAACCAGTGCATGAATCCCATGTACCGGGCCTCTAGCAGAATATTATTGAGTAAAAATACAATGCTAAGCTCATTGACTTGCTAAGTGGGAAAAAAAATAAATAAATAAAATAAAAAATAAATTAAATAAATAAATAAACACTAGACACAAGAGTGCTTACTATGTGACATTATTTATATGAAATTTAAAAACAAATTATTCTAAAGTGATAGCAATTTCGTAGTGATTTAAGGAGCATTGGAGAATAGAAATGACTGGAAAGGGGGATTAAGGGACTTTCTAATGGAAATAGTAATGTTCTGAGTCTTATTAAAAGAGGTGTTTACCATTATCAAAGCTCCTTATACTGAACAGTTAATATCTGTGCATTGTTTTGTTATGTAAAATTATATATATATATATATATATATATATATATATATATATAATTTTATATCTCTCTGTCTCTTTTTGTATTGGTATATATATGTGTGTTTACACACAGAGAGAGAGAGAAAGAGAGAGAATGTTAAACATTTTGTGTGAACCTTAAATGGGGAAATTTATATAGCTCACAACATGTTAGAAACTGCATGGGTAACATTTGACCAATTAATTAAACAATTTGTACTTTTGAATTACAATAATTTGGTTGCATTTTTATCATACATTTATAAATATCCTCCAAATATTTACAAAGTACTTCTATTGTCTTAGAAAGACATGAACAATATGTGATTCAGGGAGCACCATGAATGAGAAGGGTGTATATTATAATGACAGAAATAACTGATGATGTCTTTCAGAAGTAATTTTTTTTTAAAAAAGAACAGTATCTCAAGAGAAATATTCATTATAAGTAATTATATTTCTCAAATATAGGCTTATCCTGAGGTATTTACACAACCAAAGCAAAGGAATACTTATACTTCTAATAAGAATAATGACACAACTCACTTTTGTTGTGAGAATTTGCATTCTAAGATTTATCACTGAATATCATTTCTTGCTTGATTTATTACAAGACTTTGAAATTAGAGGTTTACAAAGAAAATGCTGACACAGTCTTGGTTCTAAAAGTCACATTACTTGCATTATAATTACATAAGAATTTAATAACATTAACTGAAGCTGAGCACAAAAGCACCAAGGATAAATTAGACAAATAGGATTTATGAGACTTCATTTCTAATGCAAAACTACAAAATTATTTAGTGGTCTGCCCAGTCATTCAAAATCAGCCTAATGACATAGACTTGTTATACATATGGGCCAAGTATTTGAAAATAACAACCCTTAAAATGCTAGAAATAACCATTGCTTTGCAACAGGATGCAGATTTAAAATGGGTTTGCTTTTGTATCAGTGTTCGCATAAGCCACATTGGGACTTTACTGAGGAACATGGAGCTTGTTAAATGGAAGACCAATGAGTCACTCTGCAGTGGGATAAAAATAGGATGAGACTGACAAACAATCTGTGAGAAAATTAGTTCAGCAGTAGGTAGCAGAAAGAAAAAAAAAAGTATAATTGTCAAATATGCAGAAAAGGAATAGGAACTGAAGTGGGTGTAGTTTTATGGATTCTAAATAGCTAAATTCACTAACATAATGAAAGTGTATATCAAATGAAGTAGAGATTATCTAAGGTTATTTTCTACCTTTAAATCAAAATAAATTCCTATTTGAAAATATGACTGATTAATTATAAATCAATTAATAAAATGTAGATAATTCTTTAGGCGTTTAAGGGAAATTACCCCTTTATAAAAACAAATGTGTGCAGAGCCTCCTAGAATAATACTAACCGGCATTCATATCTCAAAAGTCTTAAGCAAACCGAAGCCGGTTTGGCTCAGTGGATAGAACATCGTCCTGCGGACTGAAAGTTCCCAGGTTTGATTCTGGTCAAGGGCATGTACCTTGGTTGCAGGCACATCCCCAATACGGGGTGTGCAAGAAGCAGCTGATCAATGATTCTTTCTCATCGATGTTTCCAACTCTCTATCCCTCTTTCTTCATCTCTGTAAAAAATCAATAAAATATATTTTTTAAAAATCTTAAGCAAAATTATGGAAACTATTAGGTCAAGAGGAAAAAGGGGAAAATGTATTCTGTTTTCTTTACTTGTTTTGACTTTATGCCTCCTTTCCAGTCCACTATTTCATTCATCTTGGTCAAGGAGGTAGGAATGTTCTAGTTTTATACCTTACTTCCAGGAAAGACTTTTGTTTCATTTATTTTTCAAACACAAAGGCATTTAAAAAGTCATTTAATTGTGTAACAATGAATGATCTTGTGGTGTTGATAGGCTATTTCATTGTCTTCCTCTAAGTTACTTTAGAGACTTCAAAAGCAGTAGCTAAAATTAAAATATGTTCATTTTTATATTGATTCTTCTGTTTTGTACAATTATATAAATATGCTCAAAGTTCATCTAATTTTACTACTTAAATAATATCTAAAATACCAGAGGCCCAATGCATGAATCCATGCACAGATGGGATCCCTCAGCCTGGCTGGCAATCGGGGCCAATCAGGGGGGACTGGTAGGCTGGGGGTTGGGACAATGGGAGGTTGGCCAGCTGGCTGGGGGTAGGGACCATGGGAGCTTGGTCGGCTGCAGAAGATTGGTCAGCCTCACGAGGTTGGCAGTGGAAGCATACTGACCACCAGGAGACAGCACATGCTTTGAGTATCTGCACCCTGGTGGTCAATGCATGTCATAGCAACCGATCAACCAGTCATCGGTCATTCATACGTTCAGTTGCTTAGGCTTTTATATAGATAGATGATAGATAGTATAAAACCCAGATGTATAGAAATCATTTTTCATAAAAATAATGTGCTGGAGTAATACATAATTTTCTTTACCTATGATCTGTTTGCTTATGGAAAACCTATTGCTCTAATCTAGTAGAAAGCTGGCAATATTATCTACAAAGTGGAAGTTTACAAAAATTTAGTTTTTCTATTAAAATTATTTTATTTGTATACCAATTGTCTTTTTTTATGAGAACCTTGGTTACAGCAAATATTTATTGTTCTTTAAATTTATTTCTGCAAGAAGTCTTTATTAACTAACTTGTATATAACTGGAACAGTTGAAGGAACAAAACCTATGCCATGTAAGAGCCCAGTTTAGTCTAGTGTCATGAGGAGAGATATATAACAAATACTAGACCAACATGAAAAATGATGAAGTGAAATTATGGATGAGGGGAAGGAGTCGGGCATGCTAGATGATGCCAGTAAATACAAATGCTATTTTCCCCCCTTTTGGCTTTTGTTTTGTTTTTTTCTAGAAAATAAGTTCACTGAAGAGACTGGAAAAAGAGAGGTAGAAAAAAGGGATACTCCAAATAGAGGGAGCAACATACATATAAACTAGATAGATAAGAAAGAGACTGACACAGGGCGTACATTGGTGACAGATGATTCAGGCAGTTATGCCATGGGTGCCAGTGAAGTGGTGAATGACGACTCGACATGAAGGAAAAGGCCAATGGGGTCTCATGTATTATATTTGAAACACTGAACTTCATGTAGAAACACACAGGCAGGACTACTGATCAGAGAATGGTGCAGTAGGTCTTTAAGAAGGGAGCTTTCCAAAACATGGTAGAACGGTCAACAGAATCAAATCTTACAGAAAGCCCAAGCAAAAATCAAACTAAGGAGGGACTTTTCCACTTGTAAATGGGTTACTGAGTACACTTTTCTTTCAAAACTAAAAAATAGGCTGGATACAGGCTGGTGACTTTCACTCTGAATTCAACCCTGGAGATGTCAGAGAAAGAAAAAGGGAGTAATAAATAATAGAACTCTCTCACAGGCACATACACAACAATATATATATATACACATATGCTATAGAAAACTCTTGTGGAGTCAGAAGAGGTTGTGGTATTTCTTTTGTGTGAGGAGGGGGGTGCTGGAAGCCATAAAAAGGTCATGGACTTTGGCAGGGAATAAATAGAGCAAGATTGCTAGAATCCCATATTGCTGCAGTCAGGAACAGTGGGGCTTAAAAGCAAATAGTACCTGAGCTTTCCTGCTGGCTCCATTCCTTCCCCATGGGTGAGGTCCTTTTAAAGAGGCAAAGGTATGGGGAAGGATAAGGTCATCTGCTTTCTGTGTCTCTGTGTATGGGTGTGGTGGTTGGGAGGCAGGACAAAATATAAGAAATCCAGGGCAAAATTATAACAACAGAATTTCTGTGTCCTGACATGCACCTATCACAGCTCTATCCCCACTCCTTAAAGTTACCTAGAGACTCCCACGCTCAGGCCATTCAACTTCACCACTTCCACAGTAACAACTGAAAGGAAATTCCCTTTACATGCACTCCCACCACCAGCTTTCCCAGACTATCCAAACAATCTCAACTACACACTTCTGTCAGCCTCTGCCAGATCACCTTGCCTTACATTCCCCTTCCTATCTTGACTATTTGAAAATAACCCATTAACTGATTTTCCTGTTTATTGACCATATGGTTCCCTCTCCCATACTTCACTCCCACATAACATCTGAGGCCCTTTGTGTGTTGTTTAATGGTACAATCTCAGAGTCCAGAATATGATAAGAACTCATTAAATATTTTAAATGAATGTGTAAATTAAATGAATAATCTTTTGGAAAAGGTAGGGAACCACCTGTAGGGTAACAGATGACAGCAATGGGAAAGACTAGAAGGTAACGTTGCTGGTTATCACTGATCAAAAGAGCAGAGAAGTTACACTGGCCTAGAAAACATATTAGACCAGAATAGCTTAACTCAATTAAAGGTATCCATGGAAGATTCCAATCCCTAGATCCAAGAGAAGTGGCAATAAGCCAAATAGGTGGAAGAAGTTTTTGAAGAGGTTAAGAGTATATTGGAAATGTAAGCTAATGAGGAAAAATTTAGGGTGAGAGAGGGATTTAGTGCTAGGAGGATGGTGGGTAAAAAAGTTTAGAAATGGAAATGAGGATACTGCAGAGGTGTAGAGAAATGTGCATTTTGGTTATAGCTCTAGTGACAGAACTTGTTCAGTCAATATACAAAAGGATGTATTAACTATCTAGAAATAACAGTCAATTATAAGCAAATATTAATATATTTTCAACTTCCATGAGCCTGACATTACAGTGGGATAGGGAAATTATTCCAGTATCATATTAAAAAATGTGTAAGTATAGGTGATACACCAAATGAGTGGGGAGAGGAACACAAAAGTACAAAAATGTGGTCCTATGAAAGCATACATAATGAGGAAAATATCTTGTCCTTAGAACTGCAGAGAAAGTAGGAGCTTCTTATGGGGGAAGGGGAAGGGCAATAGTCAGAGGAAACATGTTTAGAAGTACCGTTGGTATTATAGGAAAAAGTTAGTGTTTTAACATTCCAGAAATCAAGATGGACAATACAACTGGAGAGCAGAGAATAAGTAGCCAGAGTCATAAGAGATAAGACCTAACTAGTAAGCCAGGGCAAGGCCATACAGAAATGTGTCCTTTTGTTTCTAACCAAATTTAAAATTATGATGTGTTTTTTAATCTTAGACTATAGGGAAGAATGATTAAAGAGATTTACAATCAAAGGAGACAAAGATATGCACATTTGAAATGCACCTTGCCTGAACTATGTAAAAGAATTGGAAGATGGGCAGGATGGCTACAGGGACACCTCCTGTAGAGCTAGGAGGCTAAGTAGAGATAGAAAAATAAAGGATGGATTTCACTGATTTGGGAATAAAGCATTAATGGATGACTGACAGAAGAAAAACATCAGAACTTATATAATTTTGCCTTGGTCTTTTTAGGCAAATATTAAACATTTTTCAAATAAAAAACAACTTTAAAATAAGCATATGGAGTAACTTAAAATCCAGGGAAGACAATGGGATTGTAAATGTGTACCTGGCTAGTCCAAATAAATTAAAACCTAGTCCCAGATGAAAAACACCTGAAGGTAGAAACAAAAAGTACTTTCATTGTTATGATTTTCATCCTCACAACAACTCTCTGAGAATGATGAAGTGCAAATAGCTTCCCATTGTCAATTCCCACTTGTGTCTCATTGCATCTGTCATCTCTGAACCACAGGCTCCAAGGGCTGGCATGGGTCTTACAGATCATTTTTATGAATTCTCCAATTTCACCAACAGTGCAACTGACATCCTGAGAGATAAGGACAGTAGTTGATGTAAGTCAGAGTCATTGAAGAACCCAGAGGTCCTCACATTAAACGAAGAACATTTTTAATTGCAACTGGGTATTTATTTATGAAAACTATTCTGGCCATCATAAAGCATCCCATTCCCATTCTCTTCCCTTTCTATAATAATCAGAGGTAATATAAATAAAATCACATAAAACTGAAGATTGGAAACTACTATCCACATTTAATGTTGATACAAAGTTAGGATTAATACACATATATTATAAAAACAACAATCAATAAATTGTGATGTGATTAAGTACAAGTTTAGAGTCAAGAAATCATTGTTATTCTGCTTATGTAAAACCAACCAAACTTTACAACAAATTGTTAGATATAAATTGCTATATTGATTTTCCATTACTGCTACACAAATTTAGCAGCTTCAGAAAACACATTTTTCTCACAGTCTATAGATCAGCACCTGCATTGGCTCAGTTTGTTTTTCTGCTTTGGGTTTCACAAGGATGGGATCAAAGTGTTGCTTTACTGAGTTTACTAGAGGCTCCTTAAGAGAATCTGCCCCACTAGCTCATTCAATATGCTGGCTCATCCAAATCCTTGTGGTTGTAGGACTGGGGCGCCATTTCTTTGCTGTCAGCTGGAGACCTCCCTTAGCTCCTAGAAGAAGCCTCTCCCCAGTAATTGCAAGTGAGCTCCTACATCTCAGAGCCAGCAATAGAGTGCAGAATCAATCCTTTTTATGCTCAGAATTTCTGTTACCCTTTCTTGATGTATTTCTCTTCTGTCTTCTTCTTCCATCTAAAGATTGTTCTCTGCTTTTAAGGGCTCTTGTGATTAGATTGAGCCTATTCCAATAATCCCAGACAATCTTCCCACTTTAAGGAACACACCATAATTACATTGTCAAAGTCCCTTTAGCTATGTAAGTTAATATGGTCACAGGTACCAGAGTTTAGTGCACTGACCTCTTCAGGGACTACTATGTAGCCAAAAACAGCCATCCAATTCCAGAAGGAAATTTAATGGTCCTTCCAAAACTCCACTATTGTGTAGGATCAGATGTATTAGAGTCGAAAGGCCCAGATCCTAGCCTTTCCTTATCCCTACTCTTTTCTCTGCCTCTTTATTCTTACTTGTGGACTTTTGCCAATTCTAGAAATTATTTAGTGCCCCTTCTTAAAAAAAATCTATGGAAATGTGTTGTGACTCTTCTAACACATACATTTGGATAAAATAGTGAATGATCACACTATTTTCAGATGAAACTGGAACGTTTTATGCACTCAACTCCAGTAGGAATTGACTATTGATACCTGGTCAACATGAAGAAAAATCTAGTAAAGTGTGATAGAGATTGGACATTTCCTTGGCTATTGCAGGGAAGAGGATGGGGGTGTATAAGAAATGCTCTCCATATTTTCACATAACTGCAAATTGAGAAGACAAATATAGAGAGTACAATGCAGATCCAAGCTTATCTCAGTAGGCTGGACTGACAAATAGAAACCAAACTAAATTCATCAGGAATGAACATAATGCTAGTCTAATAACACTGGAAATGATATAATAGTAAAACTTGTTAAAATTTTCAGTTTGCTTCTGCTCAATATTTTAACCTTAAAGGCCTTCAAAAATGGCTTCCTATGAAAACTTTGAATGACTCCTCAGTACCATACCTTTTCAAATGAAAGTGAATGAGGGAGAGGCATGTTACTTTATATTTCCATAGGAGTAAAGGTAATAAACTCAGTTATTTGCTTTTCTCAGAAATTTATTATGTCACTAATAATAATTGGAGAGAACTGAGAGGAGCACTGTTCTTCACACCCTCTCTAATTACCACTACTTGAAGCAAATTAGAAGGATCCAACTGTTTCTTACATTGTCAAAAGCAATGTCGAGCACAGGGATTTTCAAATAGAAGGCATTTCTACAGTTTTCATGTGGGTTGAATGCAAGTTATATCTAAAAATATGTGCTTGTTTAACATCAAAACTGCCATTTGCCATTTTCAGGACATATTAGAGATCATATTGTTATATATATTTAATTTTATATCATTTCTTTGCATTTGTATACTACAATAGGAATGATAAATCAATATGTAAACACATACAAAAGAAACCTATAGTTAAAAGTCTTCTCCTAATTAACATTTTCCATGGCAGGTATGACTTATTTTAAAAATCCATGCTCACTATAGAAAAAATCCATATTTATACCAATGTATTAAATGTTGATTATTTAGATAAGGGTTTTTGCTTTACAAGGTGATAATCAAGAAAAGATTCTTACATAATCAGCTTCTCAATGAATGTAAAGTATCATTGGGCTTATTTTAAATTTAATTTATTCTGTTTTAAGACAATAATCTACTTTTTAAGTTATTTGTGTTTCTTTGAGTTTACTGTTCAAGTACAGAGATACCCAAATAATGAACAATTGTGACTGACTGCATACAGGGATGTGTATTCACATTTAACTCCTGAAGTACTTAAAAAATTACTCAAAATTTAAACTGTTCTAGAAATGTGATTCAAAATATTGACAAATTACGCCTTCATTTATACCTGGTCAAGTCTCTTGCTTCACTCCTCTCAATGGCTATCCTAAAGTTTTGCAGTTATTATTGTTGTTTAATCCCTAACCTCCCTCCCTTCCCCCAACCTTTCTCTTCCTCATTTGCATGTTTTCCTCTCTCCCTGAGGCTCTGAAGGAAAACTGTTTCTCTTCCCAGGTAAAACACTACCTTTTCTTATTCTGCCTTATCCTAAAGAAGGGGTGGAGAACCTTTATTCTGCCAAGGGCCATTAGGATATTTATAACATCATTCGCTTAATATAATGCACTTAATATAAATTGATGTTGCTATGAATAAAGCTCCCAGATTTATTTAATTTTGAGTCCTGCCTGTGGTTGCCTTGGCAGGGCCAGACCAAAGGATTTTGCAGGCTTTACATGGCCCACGAGCCCAATGTTCCCTATTCCTGTGTAAGCATTGCTCAGAAGTGAGAGAGCAGGGAAAGAAAATGTCTGGCAAATCCACGTTAATTCCTGTCTATACTATTTATGAGTTACTTGAATGTAGGCAATTAAGAATTCTGGACATCTTCTTCCTTACTACGTAGTTAACAGGAATAACAACATTCACCCTGTAGAGTTTCTGTAAAAGTAAATAGTTAACATCTAGACTTGTTGGCCCAGTAGCCATTGAATAAAAATCAACTCTGTTAATCTTGCCTCTCCAACCACCTCCTAGACCTTCTGTGCATAAATCATTTTCTCTCTATAGAGAGTCTGTCTCTCTTTCTCATGTTCAGCTCCAAAATCTTTAATATGGAAGCATGCCCCTTTCCAATCTTAAATGATAGCCAGCCATCCTTTGATCTTGTTTATCATTTTGTTTCCTGTCCATTTTCTCCTCTCTGCCTTCACAGCCATTTGGACATTGATTTATCTCCTGACAAGATTGGGATTCCACATAATTCAGTCTTCAGTCTTCTTCTCACTCAGTACACATGCATGAATTCTAATGCCATCTCTAAAAATGGTTTCCACACCTCTTTATTAGAAACACCTATTAATTATATAAAGATATGAATTCTGAGTTCCTGGCCTAGATCTACTGACTTACAATGCCTGGTGACAGATTCCTGGGAATCTGTATATTTTTCAAGATATTCAGTTGATTCTGATAATTGCAGGCACAAGTTTTGACACAATTAACCTAGGTACATCAATAATTCTAGAAGTCTTCTTTTCATTACACCTCTCCCCCAAACTCCAAATCTATATATTCAATTGCCCTCTAGATCAATATTGATAGTTCATAGAGTTGATAGTAATGCATTCCTTAAGACTTGAAAACACCAGAAATAAGATTGCTCTCTGAGAGCTAAATTAATTGCATCCATTTATGTTGGGACAAGACTTGCTATTTTCTGAAACAGGAATATGAGCATTCTAGGTGCCATCAAGAGATAACTCATTCTGTACTGATGTTCCATAAGTGGCTGGTCATCTTTGGTTATATTGATAAAGACAAATTTCTAAGCCTATAAACAAAAACACTAGTTTTATAGTCTGCTGGAAATACATTAGATTTACTTACAATTGTCAATGCAAAAATACCAAAAATCTTCATCCAGCCCCCATAGCACTAAACTCACATTCAGTCATCTTTCTCCCTAAAATGCCCCACTATGCCTGGCCTCTGTGGTTTCCAATACTTTGAAAATCTGTTTACTTTCATCCATCTCCTAGGCTCACCTTCCCCCCACTGTTATAATTTCTCACAGAGCATCACCTATACCACTTTTTTGGGGGGGGAGAAAGGGAGATCATGAGATTAGTATTCCTATCTCCTTGTTTTCATAAGGTGTTAGCTGCACTGTACCTATCTTTACATCTTTCTCTTGTTTCCATGGAAAATCATTTTTTCTTTCTACCAAAGAACAATTTGTCCAACTGTGTTATTAATGCTACCCCTATACTTTTATATGACCATGTTCCATCAAATATCTTTTGTGTAGTTAAAACCTTCCCTTTTTCCTCTTTATTCTGATATCTTCCTAAGAACTTAACATACCCAAGACCTTCTGATCTCAAAAGAAAGGGCAAATAAAATCAATGACAGCAACAAATTGTTTATCTCCTGTGTACTATTCTGGTCCTCCCATCCCTTTATAGTTAATCTTTTCCAGGTTTCATTCACTTCTCAGCCAATTGTAATAAGGAATGCATTACCACCAATTCAACCAAACTATCTTTTCTTATACCCAAGAATTGCAAATGTGAAGTCTGTTTTTAACCTCTCAACTTTATGGAAAATGTCAAAGAGCTAATAGTTCACAGATTAAATACTTTGGAGTCAAACAACTTGGGTCAAAAGCCTGGTTCTGTCAGGATCACGTATACAACTTTGAGCATGCAGTTTACATTTCTGAGCTTACATTCCTTATCAGTAAATCGCACATGAAAAAAAGGACTTCATAGAATTGTTGTGAATAGATGAGACCCAATTAACTTAACCTAATCACTTAGTACTACTATTGTTGAATTTCTTTTTTTCTAATACACACCATAATATATGTATCGTACTATATGCCAAACCTTTGCTACATGTATTGGTGTGTTAAGATGGATTGACTTTATTTTGCCTTCTCCAGATTATCTTCCTATTTTCCTCTATTCTCTACTTAAATAGTTGTTAAGTACCCTTATGTTATAGCACCATTCATATTCTCTTCCACTTCTTATACAAGTCATTATTTCAATCAAGTAGTTAGTGCATGTTCATCAGGTACCAGGGACTATTATGCCTACTGGAAATAATACCAGAGAGACAAAGTCCATTATCTCATAGTTAGTACATGCTAATTAGTAGGAAAGAGTATATAAATAAACATGAATAAAATAATCAAATACCAAGAAACTAATTAACCATTGGTTTTCAGTGTACAGGTCTTTTACCAACTTTATTAAATTTATTTCCAGGTATTTTATTCTTTTTAATGTAGTGTTTTCACTTTTGATTTCCAACAATTTATTTGACTAGGATATATCTAAGTGTTCATTTTCTTTTTTAATATATATTTTATTGATTTCATAGATGGAGAGATAGAAACATCAATGATAAAAGAGAATCATTGATCTACTGCTTCCTGCACCACTGCTACTGGGGATCGAGCTTGCAACCTGGGCATTTGCCCTGACTGGGAATCGAACTGTGACTTCCTGGTTCATAGGTTGATGCCACACTGGCCAGGCAAGTGTTGTTTTTGAATCTTGCTTGGGAGATATTTTCCATCAGACTTGAAAGCATTTGGGCAATCATTTTCACGTAATTTGTTTCTCAACTTCTCTTTCATTTTCTTCTGGGACTGCAATCACTGAATGGTAGACTTTGATAATGCTCTACAAGTTACACAGGCTCTTCCTTTTTCTCTCTCAAAACACAGTTTCAGTAGTTTCTATTGATCAGTCTTCAAGTTACCAGATCTTTATTTTTAAGCCTATATAGTGACTGAAACTCCATATAGTATTGTTTTGTTGGTTTATAATTTGCATTTAGTTCTTTTTTATTGCACGTTTAGGAAACACCTTTGTGGATTTCTGGGCTCTTTTTCTTGCAGAACCAGCTCTTTGGTACCAATCCTGTAAATCCAGACACCTCTGCAACGCTTGACCTCTGATCTCTGCAACCCTGACCTCTGATCTCTGCTTCCTCTTCCCAGAAAGTCCACTGCTCCCTGTTTGGATTCTACTTCCCTGTCAAGCTGTGAAAAGTGCTCCAGGCAAAAATCGGGGGTGATTGTGGAGCTCACCTCATATATTTTCTCTCAAGGGATCATATCCCTATATTGTCAGTATTTTCATGCCTAAAAGGAGTGGCTTTATGTATCTTGTCAAGTTTACAGTTGCTTGCCTTGGAAGAGTAAGTATGGTTAATATCTTTACTTGGCAAGAGCCGGTCCAATGCACTTTTTCAATGTACTTATAAATAATACAATTCCTCTGTCTCACATTTAGCATATTGTCCCAGACCTGTCACACCACTTGAGTGGAAAAAATAATTCTGCTTTCCACTGTAGTCTATCCACTCACATCTAACTTATTTTTATCTTAAAATAACAAACTCAAAAGACATGTACAAGGTCTACACTTGAAGATTCTTTAGAACCGTGGCACTGCTAGCGGTTCTCAACCTGTGGGTTGCGATTCATTAACAGTAGCAAAATTACAGTTATGAAGTAGCAACAAAAATAATTTTATGGTTGGGGGTCACCACAACATGAGGAACTAACTGTATTAAAGGGTCAAGGCATTAGAAAGGTTGAGAACCACTGCTTTAGAGGATTATCTTCTCAGAAAAGAACATGTGGAATAAATGAAAACAGATTCCAGCTATTGTCTTCAGTTGCATCATTTCTAAATACTATTTCTTCACAATGTTTAAGGCCCACCAGTGGGGAGATACCCCAGTGATAAGCATGCCAAGCTCAAATCGTTGGTCTTTTTAACTGGGGAGCTATGGTTTGTTTTCAGCAATAATCCCCAGGGCTTTCCATCCACAAGGTGCCCTCCTTTTGCCTCATTTACATTCTGATACCTCTCCTTTCCACCGAGACACGGTTCAGACTCGGCACTCTGCAGTCGGTATGCAGCAGCAAACAGGGAACACAATGCAAAACAGATAACTTATAATTATTCTCAAAGAAAACAATTTGCCACTGAGATAATGTGGAGGAGAATGATCCTTAGGAACACATATAATGTATTACTCCTTAAGTTAA
Source organism: Pipistrellus hanaki (assembly GCF_964339955.1). Taxonomy (NCBI): domain Eukaryota; kingdom Metazoa; phylum Chordata; class Mammalia; order Chiroptera; family Vespertilionidae; genus Pipistrellus; species Pipistrellus hanaki. The sequence goes on along the minus strand of NC_140507.1, from coordinate 58,866,153 downwards.
CCTACAATTCTAGTTGGACTGCCTTTGGCTTTGTATTTATTTAGGACTGTAATCTAGTTGCCAAATAGAATTGACAGGGAGAACAAAGGGGGAAAAATTGGTAGGGTGGCTGTTATAAAATAGTCTTAAAACCAGTTTTTTTGTTACCATCATATTTCTTTTTTATTTCCCAGTGGTGCAACACATATTTCTTTTGCTTTTGTGCCTATAATTCATCTTCTAGTGGGTAACTGGGTGAGTGAAAGTGGCTTCGATTTATTTCTTCCCTGCCTGCCACATCACTATGTAGCTGTTTGACTTGTTATTAAAGTTTTCAGTTACACTTTCAGAAACTTCAATAGAAATTCTGACTAGGTGAGAATAGCTTGAAGGATATTCGAAAATGTGACTTAAGTACTTTTACTTATATGATTTAATTACAAATTTCAGTTGTAAAGTTTTAGGAATTTAAACCATGAAGATTTGTTATGTGATAAATTACTATTAGTCTCATATTTCAAAACTAGAGGCCTGATGCATGAAATTCATGTACTTTAGTGGGGGGGAGGGGAGGGGAGGGTTGTCCCTCAGCCTGGCCTGCACCCTCTCACAGTCCAGGAGCCCTTGGGGGATGTCCAATTGATGGTCTAGGCCCACTCCCGGTGGGAGAGGCTCCTACTACTACAGTTGCACTTGCCAACCATGAGCCCAGCTTCTGGTGCACTAATCACTAGGGGGCAGCTCCTGCATTGAGCATCTGCCTCCTGGTGTGCAGTGCACATCATAGCTACTAGTAATTCTGCCTTTTGGTTGATTTGCATACTAGCCTGTAATTATATAGGATTGCAATTAAATTAAATAATATCTACCCATTGAAGGTAACATACAAATGTTTGTTATTTATCAAATATCCATAATGTATAAAAATTAAGCTATTAAATGTTTTCACCACTTTTATATTATGAACAACTTAGCTCTTTACTTCATTCAATCCTATGTTCTATTTGTTCCAATCAATCATAACCTTTCAAATTTCTTGAATACACACCACACTCAACATTTTGCTTCTCTGTTTAGAGACCTTTTCCCATAGCCATTTCCTACTCATTTTTCAAGTTATCAAACTAAAACTTTGTTTATGGAATAATTTTCTGGTTCCCCAGCCAAGAAAAAGGTCTGTTTTTTTGTAGATTATATAATATTATCTAAACAGTCCAGTTTAATGAATGCCATCCATACACAACAGCCTAGCTCTCATTTAGGACTTAATCTGCCTCCCTTTCTTTATTAAGGAGAAGAAATATTTCCCATGAAATATTTTGCCAAGTAGCTTAGTTCAAAAATTTATAAGTATGTATGTAGAAAAGTAGAAACTCATGTACTGGTGATTCTCTTTACATTAACTTTCAAATAGTATACATACAATACTTAGTAAAATCAAGGTTTTATTGTTTCATTGGTTGCATTAAAATAATCTTTATCCTAAGATACACTGACAAGAATATGTGCTTTCATTACAAATGCTGAGCATTACAAAACAGCATGATCTTTCATTCAAAAAGCACAGCTCTTTGCCCAGTTAAATAATGAAACAGCAGGGAAATGTGATTCTAGATTTAGGCAATGTAGTAGAAACTCTGGGCCTTTTAATTGCATCTTCTTTTCAGAGTGACCTTGGACAAATCACCTAAAATGAGTTAATCTCTACATTTTATTATTGGAATATAACTGGAAAATGAAAAAAGCTTATTCAACTACCAGTTGTGCAAAAGAATCAGATGTTAAATCTGGCCATTACTGGCCATTAAAAACAAACTCTGAGACTATGAAAAATAAAACAAAACAAAAAAATTACTATTTTGTAGCCAAAAGAATGTCTTTTATTGAGAAAATTTTAGCTACACATTATTTTTCATTAATCTATATTGGCCTAATTATTTGCATTGACTCCATTTTTTAATATTCACAGATAATATCTATAATACTTACAATATACCATGAGTTAGAGAAAAAGTATATCTAACAGTGTGATGTCATAGAGAATGTTCAGTGAGTGTATAGATAACATCTTGTTTCATAGCTCTGTTACGGGTTTGATGACTGAACCAAAGATCTTGCTTTCATATTTTTACAAGTAGGATATACAAAACAATCTACTTCACATATCTCATGAGAAGACTGAATGAGAGAATGTCTGTAAATAGCAACACACTATTGAAATTTAAAATGCCAACCTATATCATCTATAGCACATATGTCAAACACAAGGCCCGCGGGCCAAATCCAGCCCGCCAGGCCTTGCAATGTGGCCCGCACCGCGCTGTCATCACTGCACTCCGCTGTCAGTTTATGACATTGTCAGTTTATGACTGTTCAGTAAACCATTCAGCCCGCGATTTAGGCTGGATTTTAGATTTTGGCCCCTTCTCTGATTGAGTTCGACACCCCTAATCTATAGCATTAGCTATGGAAAGTAACATGGAAGGTAACATGGATCCAATGCCTCAACCAGGGGTTCATTCTAGCTCTAGAGTTTGATTTCATTATGGCCAACATATGAAACATGCATGTTAAGTGATTGTCTCACCTATGGTGGACAAATATGATTTGAGAAGTGGGTATGTGAGAATAGGAACAGGAAATAGAAAGATTTTTTTCCTCTTTAAATCTGAGATTGTCATAGCATAGAAGATGTTAGTGACTAAGAGTTTGTGTGTGACACTTTCTGAAGAGATGTCATTTTATCTCAGGCCACTTATAAGTTATTTGAATTGTACTCCAGTGTGGATCCCAAGACAATTAGAGCACTTTCCTAATTTGAAGGATATTTTCTATAGTAGATGCCTATTGTTATCAGAATCAGTTTCCTGCAGACATAGAAATGATACCAGAAAAAGGTTAGGGTTTTGAGTAAATGAATTATGGAGACAGATTTAGTATCCTGTGAACATTTTTAAGTGGTAGACCAAGCTATTATGACAGAATAAACATTATTTCAGTTTTCTCTCAATTTTGTTGCTTTTTAAAAGATATATTTATAATCAGTATAAAAGACCAATTTCCGTCACTTAGCCCTTGTTTCCACTCTGTAGAACAATGCAGAAATGACAGGAACTTACCAGAGCACACTTAGCTAGTCTTGAGCAATCTTAATTTTTCCTGTTTCAATCACGCAGATTTATGGCTCTTTTTCATTGCTACCATTCTCTCATTTGCCTTATAGATTTTGTTTATGAAAGAAAAATATCTCTTTCCTAATATTTTTAACAAATTTCTATATTTTAGAACCTCCTCTGAACTTTAGTTATTGATGTATTTATATATTTTATACCTGAGTCATGGATAATATATCTAGTACTTTATATCCACTAGCAGACTTAAAATCCATGAAAAAAAACTATATCTTTGTAGCTCCCATAACATAAAGCAATGTACCTGAGTATTTTTTATTAGTCAGGAAATGGTTTTATAAAAAAATTAAGTGGATTAATTGATAAAACAGGCCATTTAGTATTTCTTTCTATATGTCAGAGTGTTTTTGAGAGATTTTAAGCATATCTCAAAATTAATCTTTTTAATGTAAATGCTTTTAAACATCAAAACTTCAAAATGTCATTTTTGAAAAAAAAAAAAAGAGGAAAAAAAAAAGCCCAGGCTTTTAGGGCAAGGACTTGTAACCATAAATTTGCTTGCATACAAATGTTATCCTAAAATAAGCATTAACTTAACAACATGTTTACAGGCCAATGTAAGGTCAAGACATAGAAATAGTTAAATGTTACTGTTAATAGCAATGTCCTTTTATAAAAAACGTTCTTTATAGTAATGAAAATGAAGCAGGTTTTTCTTTCTAAATCTAATCTGCTTCTATTTTAGATTATTTTCAGTTATTCCTATATACATAATAGAAAAATAAAGCACAATCAGTATAGCAGCAGAATTTAACAGAGAAACAGAGAGAGAAAAGACAGAAAAAGAGAAGAGAGAAGTTGTTGGAAGGGGGGGGGGGGGAGGGAGGAAGGGAAGGAAAAAAGGGAGGGAGAGGGTTCCTGGGAGTGTGAGTGTGAGTGTGTGTGTGTGTGTGTGAGTGTGTGTGTGTGTGTGTGTGTGTGTGTGTGTGTGTGTGTGTGAGAGAGAGAGAGAGAGAGAGAGAGAGAGAGAGAGAGAGAGAGAGAGAGAGAGGGATGGAGGGATGGGTAGGAAGGGAGGAAAGGAGGGAGGGAGGGAGGGAGGGAGGGAAGGAGGGAAAATCTTCCATGAGTAGAAGCAACAGCCCTATGTTAACTCCCTATTAGGACAAAAGGAAACTCCTTTTTGAAATCAAAACTCCTTTTTGAAAACAAATGAAATCATCCTGAAACTTAACTCTTCTGCATATTAATGAAAAAAATATTTCAATTTTACAGTTGTTTATTACAAGTATGACCTAACTACTTACAGTTTCAAAAATAGTCATTAGAGTTTAATATTGTCTATTGCATTCACAGCCTGAAAATATCAATATATGAGAAAAAGATTAGGCGAGAGAAAATGCTTGAAAAGGCTGTATTTAATTAATGCCCAAGGGAAACCATGAAAAAGGGGAAAAAATTGTAGTTACCATGTACTAATTTTAAACACTGTTTACCAGATTTACTTAGTTGAATTCTGCTGCTCTAGCCTCCCACTCAGCAGTTGAATAATAGCAGAACCATTCCATGCAGAACAGATCCTTGGTCTCTAGAATTCAGTGTGAGAATAACATACAAAGGATATATTCTAAGACAGATCTTCAGTTATAAACATCTGCTTATATACAAGCACATGCAAAGAAGATTATATGCTTAAACTGGCATGTCAGATATTTCTATCTTTGCAAGTCAGTGAGCTATTTGATTAATATATACAGTATATTATTATTATACACTTCTATTACTTATTTTTCTACCTTATTATAATATATATATATATATATATATATATTTGTACTACATAATTATATATAACATATTATGTATTACATATCATATAACAGGATTTATCAAACATTTTAGTCAAATTCACCTTAAAAGACTTGTTCAACTGAAGGACTTGTATACATGAATATAAGTACAACCAATGGACACAAAACTCTGGGGAGGGTGGGTATGTATGGGGGAGGGCAATGTTAAAATATGTACACAGATAATAATTTAATTAAAAAAATAAAATTAAAAAAAGAGTTGTTCATAAATTTTTTTCTATGGAGAAAAAATTGAAAACTTGTAAGATAATTTTTATTTTTCTTCCAATATTATTATGTGGCTAGATGAGGTAGGTCTTTTTCTGACCTGAATGACATGTAGTCCTATACACTCAAGTGGCAGACACCTGTGACATTGGACCACACCAATGAATCATCATGGCACGTAAAAAGAAGGGAAAAAGAACTGCTATGGGAATTCCTAGGCAAGGTGTCATGCGCAAATGTTATTTCACTTGATATTCACAGTAGTTAAATGAGGTAAAATCTAACCCTCTTAATCCATGAAGATTCCTAGTAAAGCAACCTGGCAACCAGAATCCCAAAGTAAGTCTCTCTTCTTCGTGCCTGTGTTGGCACTGCTCATCATATGTCTTGTGAAATAGAATCAAGCGTGTTGCAGGCATCTTCCAAGTCTGCCAGCCAGTGCAGAACCACACAAGCAAACTGTGGCTATAGACTTTCATGGCATCCTTCTCCCCCCAGGTCACTTTCTGATGCAATCCTGAGTCACGGCCCTTGACTTGTTCTGTAAATATCCCCAGCTCTTTCCAAAAATTTACCATAATGGATAAGATATGGAGACAGGGAAAAGAAAATTAGATAATATTGTTTGGATACAAATTCATGATCCTCCCACAACCTTCGAATTTGATTGGATTAGGGCATACCTAACCCAATATGATTGGTGTCCTTATAAGAAGCAGCACAGAGACAAACGCACAGGGTGAAGGTCACAGGAAGACCAAGGCAGAGATTGGAATGGTACCTTTAACAAACCACAGCATGCCAAGGATTATGAAGCTGTGAAGAGGCAAGGAAAGATCCTCCCATGGAGTTGTATAAGAAAACATGGCCATACGGACACCTTAATTTCTAACTTCTAGATCCAGGACTGTGAAACAATATGTTTCTATTGTTTTTAGCCTTACAGTTTATGGCAATTTGTTACTGCAGCTCTATGAAACAATGCACCAGGTAAATGGTTTAACCAACTGAGAAATTTATTCCCTATGTCCACTTTTAATATACACTGCCCTCTATTCATGCCTACCCAAAACCATAATTTTCCTTCTATTTCAATCCCTCTCTATTCTGTCTCAAGTCCATATCCTTTCTTCTCTATAACAGAACTTCAAACACATTTGGTCTTGTTTAGTCTTTGCCTTGTTGCCTCTCAAACCTCTTGAAAACATTGATGTATAAATAATTTTTTCATGAACTCTCTTAATTTTTCATAATCACAAGAGTTGGAAGAGAGATGAGGAACTGAGGATTCCTTTAAAGTTAGGGAGCTCTGTATCACAGGAGAATGAGAATATGGTCTCAACCCTACTTGGCATTGCTCTCTGACTGGGGGCAGTCAGATGATAGATTTGAATTTCAACTAGTCAACCTCAGGACTGATGGTTCTGATTCTTTATTCTTCTTAGGACAGGCAGCCAGGTGTTAAGTCAGACTATATAACAGATTTATCTGTCAATTACTTAGTTTGTTGATGACCTCCCTTTTTGCCCTTTTCATGGAAATAAAAAGAAAAAGAACAGTCACCTGCTGTCCTCTGAAGCTTCTTGTCAGATAGGTTGGTGTCATGGGACTTTGCGTTTGAGGCAGCACAATGACCCTGCTGAGGTGCCATCTGCACTTTGAGACCTGGAATCGTGATGAGGATTGCCTGTCGGTGCCAAAGTCAGAGATAGTATAGTCTCCCGTTTAAAGTGACAATATTTTTTACCCACAAGTCAGGACACAGTACCTCATAGGCACAGCTATATCTATGGGATAACAATGAAACAGAGTATTTAAATCTGAGATTGTCCTAGAAAATCTGACATATAGCTCAGCCTGAAGTTATCTACTCATAATCTGCTGGATGCCATTGGAATTGTGAAAGAAAAGGAAAAAGAATAAAACAAATGGGTGATTAAAATAATGTTTTGTTATATCAGTTATTTTAACTTTGATCCATTTTATGATATTATCATGCAATATATATTAGTTGTATTTCATATAAACCTTTAATAGATTATAAAAATAAAAACATATTTTGAGAAGCTATATTTGTGCTAATACCAGTAACTTTTTCCATCTTTGTAACTATGCCAGTAACTTTTCTTCTCTTTTTACTATTTAAGTCATATTAAGATAATCATAAATTATAGTTGCTAGTAGCAATTGAGTGCATGCTATGTACTAGGTATTGTTAGGTTAGATAATACATGTATTAAGCCTTCTACATGCATTCTTTCATCTGATTCTCTCAACTCATGCTGTAGACATTTTAACTCCTTTACAAATGAGAAAATTTAAACCCAAAGCCACAAACCGGATCCTACCTAAATACAGAGAATATTGCCTTTGCCACAATGGTAAGTAAGGAATTGGTAAGGATATCACTTAATGAAACTGTACTCCACTTTTTCTACTTGACAGATACTGCCAACATGACATCACTCCAAATTTCAATTCCCAGAATGCTAGCCATAGTTTCACCCCTTCTACTCCCACATTCAAAAGAACCATTAGAAAACAAGTCAATGCTTCTGAAAAGAAATAACAAGGTTAATTCTGAATTTGAATTACATGATAGATTTAAAAAAAGGTTTATTTGACTTAAGAGCTTATCTAAAACAAAAAAGGATAAAAGAAATCAGTATGAAACTTAAAGTATATTTAACATTGTTGGACATTATTGTTTATGAAAAGAAAGAATGAAATAGACTTGGACCATGGATACTTTCATTTTCAATGATGAAGAATTTATTTAAATGTCATAAAAATATAAGAAATACAAACATTTTATATTCACTTTAGAGTTATGGCATAAATTGGCACATGTTTACATAATGGAGATTTTTATTGCATGAACAAGGAACTGTAACTATTAAAAAGGGGTAATCAAATATTTTTTGGTAAGAATCTACCATTCACTTACCACACCTTCCAAATATACATACTTATATTGGTAACAATATGTAGTTGCTTTTTGACAAAGGACAATTTTACTGATTAAAAACCAAGCTGCTGTACTTAAATATGTAGCAGTTACCATGGAAACAATTTTACTTTGACTCAGAGCATTTCTTGTTTTAGGGAGAGTAGCCTGTTGTTATGGCAATGGAAGCTTGAGTTATTTTTCCCAAAGGAAGACAACACAGGAGGGATAATAGAGTTGCCAATTATGAAGCACATAAAAGCCTAGTGTACTTCCTTTAAGTAGCTTCTAGAAATCATAACTGGAAAAGACAATAGGTAACATTCTAGTCTTGTTAGAAAAATCTCTTGTCCCATGTGCCTCCATTGTTTTATTTTTAACGGTAACAAATAATGATGTCATAGCTATGCTGCAATTTTACTCACCAAAGGCAACAAATTCAAATGGGCATTTCTGTAGCAATCATATATGATGTTTTATTAAAACTTTAGTATGAAGTACATTCGAGATACTAGAAGATTCATAACTGGTCACCTTATGTCATGACATTATGGCAATGATGATGATAAAAATGATAGTCAAAATTTACAGAATGTCTGTGATATGTCTGGAATGTTCTAAGACTTTGTTATGTTAACACATAATTTTCATAATAGCTCTATTTGAGTGGGTAATTATTGATATCTCCATTTTATAGAAAAGAAACCTGAAGGACAAAGAGAGTAATTAAGTTACCCAAGGTCACATAACGGAGAAGTGACATAGCCAGGAACCAAACATATGAAATCCATTCTCTTTACTTCCTTATGATAGCACTTCCTAATTGCTTAATATATCAGTTTTTATTTTCTTATGTCAATATTAAATCTTAATTTATAGGTAGAATACTCTAAATTACTTTAGTTATTTAAATAAATACTAAATTACATTTAGTACTAAAATTTTTCTAAGAATGAGTATAAATTTCAGACAGGAATCCTATCTAATAAAAGAGTAATATGCAAATTGACCATCACTCCAACACACAAGATGGCCACCCCCAAGTAGTCAAAGATGGTTGCCCCCATGTGGCCAGCAGGGGAGGGCAGTTGTGAGGAACCAGGCCTGCAGGGGAGGTCAGTTAGGGGTGACTGAGCTGGCAGGGGGGAGGACATTTGGGGGGCACCCAGGCCTGCAGAGGAGGGCTTGTTTAGGGAGACCAGGTCAGCAGGGGAGGGCAGTTAGGGGTGACCGGGCCAGCAGGGGAAGGCAATTGGGGGCAGTCAGTGGCAGTAGTTAGGTGTAGATTGACTGGCAGGGGAGTGATTAGGGGTGAGCAGGCTGGCAGGCAGAAGCAATTAGGGGCAATCAGGCAGGCAGGCAGGCAGGCAGGCAAGCTAGCAGTTGAGAGCAAGCAGTCCTGGATTGTGAGAGGGCAGGAGGACATTCCTTGAGGGGTCCTAGATTGGAGAAGGTGCAGGCTGGGCTGAGGGAGACCCCACCCACCCCATGCACGAATTTCATGCACTGGGCCTCTAGTTGGCATTATAAACTTTAAATTCAACCAAGTGAAATTATAGTGACTTATCTCAAGAATGACCCTATAACGTTCACATATTTAATCTTAGAAGTAATACTGAAGTAATTTGTGGTACTAAATATGAAAGCCTTATTCTGAGTGAAGAGAGTAGGATTCCTTAAGGAATTATTTTGAATGTATTTGTAAGTCTGAATATATATGCAAATATGAAAATGGCAACTAAGGATTTACTGTTTTAAGACTCTAATTAGAATTGCAAAACATTTCATTTCAGGGACTTATGCCTTTTCTCATCAAAAATGTTAAGCCTTTTAAAATGAAAGCCATTTCTCTTACTAGTTTATATGTTGCGGATAAATCTTGACTTCATCTTATTTTAGTCTCTTAGGCAATGGTTACATAAGTATTTCAATAACACAAAATGTTCATTCCTCTCTGTTATTGAAAATAAAACTGCTCTCCCTGCTACCTTGTTCTAGTGTAGGCAGGTGAATATTTGATAAGTAGTTTCTAAAAAAGATAATGGCTGACCTGATAGAGCTTGTAAGCATTAAAAATCATTGCAATAAGTATCTTATAAAAGTAGTGATATTAAAAGTATCCTCTTTTGAATCAGAAGTAGGACAAAAATGCTACTATTACCACCCCTATCAGTATTGCACCACAGACCAGAGCCAGACAACTACCACAAGCAAGAGTGGTTAGCAGCAGGTTATAAGATGTCCCTTTTACTATTAACATTCAAAACCCTTAATACTTGATATTAAGGTGGTCTTAAATAAAGAGCACTGCAAATAGTAATTTGCTTGAATAGCCATGTTGGTTAGTCAAAACCCATTGCTTTAGAATGGATCTTTCCTTGCCAGCGCTTTCCTTAGTCAACTTTCCATTGCACATGTATCAAACAAACCCAGACACTCCTACCTCTTTCCTGGCCAAAATTCTACTTTCATTCCCCAATTCGACTTACACCTCAGGAATTAATTGTTTTCTCTATGCTTGTCCTCTATTTTCACTCTAGTTTGCAGTTTCATGCTCAGATGTGTGCCGATCTGACTGATAAAATGTTTCCAGCTATGACCTTAATGTTTCAAATTGCAGAGGGAAACAGGCATTTGCTTCTAGACATTGAACTTCTGATTATTATAATTATGAGGGAGTTTAGTAATATGGACTTGGGCCAGAGGGAGAAGACAAAGTTCGAGATTCAAATAAGAATTATTCACAACTGTCTCTGTGTGTTAATGCTATAGTAATATGTGGTACATAAGCTTCTAATATTATACTAATAGTAACTGCAATTTATTAAATATCAACTAGCACATAAATCACGTCTAGAAATCAGTTTTTAAGAAAACTATCCTTCCATTTAACAGGTAATAACTAAAAGCTGGGGGAAAGGGGGAATAACCTCCTCAAAATGATACAATTAGTCAATTAGTAAGGGATGGAGAGAGGCTGCCTCAAAAAAACAAAAACACCTTGTTAATTTCTCTCAAAAAGCTTTACCATGGTTTTAGGAGAGAAGGCTTAACTATATTGTGGACCTATGAAATAGATTAGTTACTGTAGAAACTACTTCTTTTTCTTCATTTTCCCGCAAGACAATAAATAACACTTCATAGCAGTTTCATCATTTTCAATAGATCCTAAGACTTTATCTTTCTTTTTTATCTCTCAAATCATATTTCTTTATGTGTGCCAAATCTTCCCACGCTTTAGTTTCTGCTATTTCTAAAGGAAACAACAGCTTTATTATAACCCTGAATACATGTACTGTCTCCATCCCGGTTCTTTATTTCTACTTTTCCCTTTTCTGCTCGTTCTTCTTTCTTCCTTGCAATATCTATTTGCTTTCTTTCTATATCTATTTGCTTCACCATCAGTTACAAAGGATGAGAATGGACCGAACACACTGTGTACCAGTTATATACAGGCTCTACCACCTGAGGTAGAATCTCCTCTTAATTTAAAAGGACTTTGTCTAGGACAGTGGTCGGCAAACTCATTAATCAACAGGGCCAAATATCAACAGCACAACTATTGAAATTTCTTTCGAGAGACAAATTTTTTAAACTTAAACTTCTTCTAACACCACTTCTTCAAAATAGACTCGCCCAGGCCATGGAATTTTGTGGTAGCTTGTGAGCCTCAGTTTGCCGACCACAGGTCTAGGTTAACAGACTGATCATTTTTAAAATCAAACATATTTGTTCTACAACAATCATATAGATGTATTATACCATAAAAGTCACATACAACAATTTTGGAATATATATATATATATTTACCATCATTCCTTCACTCATCTCACAAGCACTTACTTGGGTTTATTTATAAGAAAGGCACCATACTAGGGTTTTGGCTTAAGAGGTAATGACCTAAGTGTGCTGTTAAGAAGCTCACACCTGAGAAGGTAAAAATATTTTAAAAACATAAAAAAACAAAGAAACAAAAAAATTAGCACTTTTAATAAAGTACAGGTGCCATTATACAGAGAGCCAAGACCTGTGGTTTCTGGTTCAGCATATAAGGAGCTTAAAAGTTGCCCCTTCATCCTAACAAGTAAAAATCAACACCTCTTCCAGAAAACATAACGTAAGGGAGGACACAGGAAAAACTGAGGCCCCAAATCAGAAAGACAAGCAAACACGGGGAGTCACAACTCACCGGCTCAGACTCACGAGCAGAAACAGCTCCTGGGTGCGGTGCTGGGGTGGAAAAGCTGAACTGGAGAGTAACTGATGAGCTGCATACTGCAGAGGGCTCACTGTGGGCAAGTCAGAGATAAAAACTCCGGGGACTCAGTAAGGTGGTCCCACCATTTTGTGAGTTTTACCCTCCAGGAGCTCGACCAAGCTCCACAGTTGCATGGCTCCTTAAACAACACGAGTTTGAACTGGGCGGGCCTTTTATAACCTTCCTGGTTTCACAGATGCGGCCAATTCTACCAGCTGTGGATGGCAAACCGTAACCTCCCAGCAGCATCCCAAAGGCAGGTGCCCAGCTGGGGCTCGCAAATACTGTTTCTGAGTCAAGGTCATTTGTATCTAAGGATGCGAAGGGCCTACTGCAGTGTGTAAGTGCGTTTTGGAGCGTGCTGAGGGTAGGACCCCTAGACCTCAGATTGACACTCAAGGGTCAACTGTAAATATCAGAGAGAAACACCTCCTGCTTCCCGCAGGGGAAGGAGGAAAGGGACCAATTTGAAACACACCAGAGCATTCTCTTCTTAAGGAGGCCTACCCTCAGGAGACAACAGATAACCGGAGCCTGACCTGCTCCAGGTTAATCAAAGCCTAATTGATCTCGGCCAGTGGTCGGCAAACTCATTAGTCAACGAACCAAATATCAATAGTACAAGGATTGAAATTTCTTTTGAGAGTCACATTTTTTAAACTTAAACTTCTAACGATACTTCTTCAAAACAGACTCGCCCAGGCCATGGAAGAGCCACCCTCAAGGGGACAAAGAGCCACATGTGGCTCACGAGCAGCAGTTTGCCAACCACTGACCTAATCAAAGGGAAATACCCATTCCAGCTGGCTCCAACCATTCTGCCCCACTAAAGACAGCAAGGAAAAGGGCTGAGAAATACTGTGGAAATCCACAGTCCAGAGGCTGCCACTTACAAAAAACTGAGACCTAACCATAGAACTAAGGAATGCCTCTCCTCTCCCCACCCCTCACTGCCACATTAATAAAGGCCTATGGATAGCAGTTCCTTTTACCAAATCCATAAAAAAAAAAAAAAAAACAAACTTACGAGGCATATCAAAAATCAAAAAACACAATTTGAAGAGACAGGACAAGCATCAGAACCAGACTCAGACATGGCAGCCATGGTGAAATTGTAGGGCGTAAAATTTAAAATAACAATGAATAATAGGCTGTAAAGGTTCTGATGGATAATGCAGAATGAACAATGAGAGAGAGAGAAATCTTAAGAAAAGTCAGTGAGAAATGCGAGAGATCAAAACCACTGCTACAAAAAGGAAGAAAGCTTTTGATGGGCTCATTAGGACACAGAGGAAAGAATTTCTGAGCTTAAAATATCTCAATATAAATTGCCAAACTGTACAGAAAAAACAATATAGACTGGATTTCTGCTCCTCTAGGTTCAGCATAAGCCTCCCCCTTTCCCTCTCTAACCCCTAGAGGTGGGTCTTCCCTCCTGGGGTTTTACTGCATTCTTTGCTAAAGCCTCAAATGAATCATCTTTATTTTTACAGTTGAGGCTGGATAATAATTTATCTGAAAATTTACTGAACTCGAACTCAATTCCCAAACATTCAGGTACACATTGGCGGAAGCTACTCCTTTTCAGGCAGTGCACAGCTGGGTCTATTTCTGTTCATTGACCCAGGGAAATTGCATGAAATGTCAACTTTTCAACTTCTACTTCAAAACAAGATCTTCCTTTCAGCACCTCTAAACTAAAAACAAATTACGAGGGATGTAGTACCATATCCTTACAATATGTCACTCACTGTAGTAACAGCATGATTTTGAATTGAGAACATTGCTTTTAACCATCGAGTCTTAAGAAAAACTACAAAAGAGTGAAATGTTAGAGAACTAGGATTATAAGTGAAGATGAATGGCGTGGAAAGAACAAAGTGAGAATGACATGCTATTTTTTAACATTGAAGAGGCTTCAACATATTTTGGTTACAAACTTCTTGTTACCTTTATTCACCCTTAGGAACTCATTCTCAATGTTCTCTTTATAAGCACCACCATTAAACATTCATTGAGGGAGCTGAGGGAGAGGAAGGGAAGGGGTGGGAGAGAAAGAAAAAAGAAAGAACAGTAATAGTCTACAGGCTTGCTGAGGCATCGAAGAGAACTTGAGTATAGTTTCAAAAGGAGTGTCACAAGAAAGGAATGAAACTTTTAGCTTATCTGGAGGGGAAGTTCTGGCAACAAATAAAAGCCAACAAACGACATTAGAAAATAAAATAGTGTGATAAAATGATTTGAAACCTGAAGATCAGCATTTACATATAATGTGATCAATGACAAGTGTCCAACAGCCAAATGCTATTATACCTTGAATCACTATGGTGGCTGTGCACCGTAAGGTTACAGTAAAGATAGAATATCAAAGCTATAATCCTGAAAATAAGGAGTACATTTGAAAAGATGTTAGCAATCCAATCATAAGTTAACAGATTGGACTAAGTGACATAAAAAATATATCTGAAAAAAAAAAGCATGCAGAAAAGGTTACAGATGAATTAATAGAGAATGAAAACTGTGATGTACAAAAGGCAAAAATAAACTTGGGAAATACAACAAGGATGTATTATAACTACACTAGAGGCCCGATGCATGAAATTCGTGCAAGAGTAGGCCTTCATTCCACAGGCTGCCGGCTTTCCTCTGGCACTGGCACCCTGGCTTCCCTCACAGCCCCACCTTTGTCCAGAAGGTTGTCCAGAAGGACATCTGGAAGGACATTCAGTCTAGTTAGCATATTATGCTTTTTATTATTATAGATGAGTCAATTGAACGGAGAGAGCCTAGAGGGATACCCTGAGATATCTACTTGTTATGATGGTGAATCTTAGAATTTTAATTTTGAAATAGTGTAGGCAAAGAGTAAGATGATCCATAGTGAAGATGAAATACAGGAAAGGTGCATGGAAACTAATAAACACATTTAATTAGTAACTTCACCTTTTAAAGGGATGTCATAATCATTTACTTTTCCAGGAATAACCACTATTTTCACTTGGGGAAAGGGTATGTTTTGAATTATATATTCTAACTCTGGATAGCATTCACACCTAGTTAGCTGGACTCAGGAAATATTTTAAATGGCAGACAAACAACAAGCAGTGCCCTTTCCCTGGGTAGTTAAATCTCTCCTGGTACTGCAGCAAGTCCCATGGTTACTGACACGTTGATGCAATGTGAGTCAAGCTGGGTCAAGGAGGATGCTAGATTTAATAGGAAATTAGTTTGCTCTTTTTCCTGTCTGCAACATCCAGGACTGTTTGAAGAGAGGGGGCTCCAACCGTGTCAGCTGCATCTCTATTCTATCTTATATTTGTGGGATGTTAGCATATGGGATAGCACTCAGACACTGGTCTCTGCCATAGGCTGAAACCTGCAGTCTTTAAAAGTCAGGGTGGAGAGATTCTGTTTCTAAAAACCCTAAGGGAGTGATTACCTTGACAGATAATAGGTGACTCTCAGACTGCGTTTTTCACAACATTGCATGTCAACCCCAATCAGTGAAATGTTGAGTTGGGAGTGTGGGCGGTGTATTAAAATGGAGAATATGGCAATATCCCTTCCCCAGGCTTCATCCTCCACTTTAGAGGCTCAGAGAGCCACTGTCACAGGTCACTGAGGTAGCTGGACCGCCAATCCGTTAGGTTACTTCTGAGTAGTCTGGGGCTAACGAAACTAGCAAAAACAAATACTAGTGAAAATATGAACATTCATTTTCTGATTGGGTTCAGTTCAGAACCACCATAGGTCTGATGATTTTTTTCATCCTATTAATATATTTTCTCCCTTTTTCTCACATGTGATATTGGGCAAACCTAATCCAGGGTCACCCAGCATAATACCCATCCAACAAAACACAAACTGCTCCTTCTCAGCAGTCCTGAATGTTTGCCACAGGAATAACCCTGGCTTGCAAATATTTCCTCGTGCCGTGCAGCTGACAAGCTAAAGGATCTTATAAATATCTGGCCTAGATCCCCTGCCTCTAGTACACAAGGAGCTCTGCCAGGTGCCTCTACAGGCACCTGAGAATCAAGCTTTTCCCTCTAAAAGCTTTTATGGATTAGTCCCTACAGGCTGTAGAGAACTGAGCTCGATTCTTTCCTTTGTAAACAACTCTGCCAATTTATCCTTCGCAGAATACCATCTCGAGCTTTCACAGGTGCCCCTTTGGATGCCAGATCAATATCAGGCTTTTGTGCAGAGCCATCAGAAAGGGAGGAGTGTTCGCCCTCCAGCCTGCCTCCAATCTCCTTACTGAAGCAGCTGTCCCAGGAGCAGAGCCGAGCAGGTCTCTCAGGGCTGGGTCCCAGTGCCAGGAATGTGGGGGACACTTCCAGTGTGCTGAGCACTGAGCAAGGTAATCCCTTCTGTCCTTTCCTAGCTGTGATGTCTCTAAGTGCCCACACAGGACAAAGGGAACTTTGTTTGCTGGATTCGGTTTCCAGGTGTCTCCGCAGAGTGCCCCTTTAAAAAATGAGGCTGATCCATTAGCACTAGTCACTGCACAGTACTCATAAGGTTCAAGAGGGAGCTTGGGAGGGGGGGTCACCTTTATAAAATCAGTAACTGGATTTGAATTTTTTGAAAAGGCAACAATGAGGGAATAGTAATAAGAGCTTTCCTTCTGTCACATGGATGTATGGTCCAGGAATTTCGCTGTCCCAGAATAACAAAGCACAAGAATTCCAGTTTGGGGGTATTGTCTGTTCTTGCAGTCAATGATCATTGACTTATACTGACTCAGCTTGACTCCCTCATTCAAACTCCACATGAATGCAGAACCCTCATTTTATCTTGATGCAGTTGGCTCTGGTAGTACATTCTGGATAAACTTGGGTAGCTTGTCTACTATACAAAGGCACTTATTAAGAGGGGAGAGGAGATTGAAAATTTAGTTTATGTCCTGCATGGGGCAGCAAGAATTGCCTTTTAAAAGTCACACTGCTACTCCATTGGTTACCAGCTGCCCTAACTCAAAGAGAGTTTTGCAAACTTAAATGGCCGCGGTCCCAGGCAGGCTAACAGAATGCGGGCTGAGGAAGGAACGGGGAAGCCCAGAGGGCACCCAAAGGAGGCCACAGCTCCTCTGCTCCAGCCAGTGGGACCCCTGTGCATCAGAGCTCAGACAGAGCTGATTTTTGAAGAAAATTAGAAATTGATATTTTTCTGTTGTGTTAATAAACATTTTAAAATATGTCCCCAGAGAGACGCATCTGAAGGTTAGACCTGACCTGGGGGTTACGGATTAGCACACTGAGCTGGAGTTAGGGATACAGTGGCAAATACACAGTTTCTAACCATAAGAAACATCCAGGGATGGGGCTCGGAGCTCTCTTGGCTCCAAGGTCACGGTGCTCTACACAGCTCTGAACTTGACACATTTTCGGCATTCACATCAATCTTCAAAAGAGGGAAACATTTATGGCTCTTTGGCTTGTGTCTTCTGACTCTTTGAGGTAAAAACAAATTAAAGGTGTCTCCTGCCATCGACCGCACTTTACAAATTTGCAGGGAAGCTGTAGTCACTTTGACAAAATGCCAGAACCAGTTCGTGCTGGTATAATCTGTAACTGTCTCAGTAAACCAGTGGGGCTCAGCGAGGGGATATCTCTACCTTGGAGCCATAAACCTCGTGAGCCGGGGATGTTTGAAAGGGAGAGGCTGATATATTTTGATGTAAGATTTATTTTTCTAATTTTGAGAGGTGTTATTTTTCAACAAGACTTGAAGTTTATTACCAAAATGGAAACCATCCATAAACCCATAATTTTATAGGGCTCACTAACTCCAAATGGTTTCCCATCAAATGATTTGCAAGGAATTATTTATTTAAAGAAGTGACGTTTTGCCCTCGCTGGTTTGGCTCAGTGGGTAGAGCATCAGCCTAAGGATGGAAGGGTCCTGGGTTAGATTTCTGTCAAGGGCACCTGCCAGGGTTGCGCGCATGATCTGCAGTAGGTGGCATGCAGGAGGAAGCCAATCAATGATTCCCTCTCATCATTGATGTTCCTCTCTCTCTCTTTCACCCTTTCCCTTCCTCCTCTCTAAAATCAATAAAATGTACATATATTTTTAAAAAATAATTAAAAACAGAAAGAAAGAAGATGTTTTTCTCTAGCACTGAAAAAGTTCCTGAACAAAACAAAAATATATTGGTAAAAAATATAATTACAATTTATTCTCACTTGTGAGTTCATGATTTTCTCAAAAATAATTAGTATAACAATAAAATTATAAAGCAGGGATTTTCTATAGTAGAATAGAGTATAATATGTGAATTCACAAAGATAACTGAGTTTGACATGATATAATATGATATATATCTCTCCAGTATCAGTCACATAATAACTTTAGACCATGGTGGATCCTAACCTTCACTTGACTATATTTATTTTTACATGTAAATTATTATTTAAAAAAAAGAAAAACAACTGAAACTCTACAAACTATTCCCTATAATTTTGAGCATTTACAAAGCCAATAATCAGCATAAACTCAAAGTAGAAGTGATACTTGCCTATTTGGCTTCCTATGTGCGGGGAAACCAAACATTGTCACTAATAGAGAAACGTGAAAAGGGAATCTGGAAGGCTGGTCAACCTTAATTTCTCTGAATGGTCGGAGCTATTCACTCATTGTTTAGTGGAGACATTGGTAGTTAAAGCAATCTCCACCTGTTAATCATATGTAAATTTTTGCTGATTGTCTATTATTGGAATTTCCTGCCTAACGGATATGGGTGTATCTCAGAACCTCAATAAAAGGGATGGCAAAGGCCAGAGCTGGGTAGTCCTCCCCCTAGAGGTGGACTCCTGCCTGGCCCCCCATTTTTCTAAATTAAGTCTTTTCCAGTCTCTTTTCATTTGTGTGCTGCCTTCTCCAGAAACGGAACCCTGAACAGGAACCCTGAACCATGTGGAAGGGACTCCCACACTTATGTAATTCCTATAATAGACAGCAGTCATTCTTATACTAGTCTAAATGAGTGTACATGACATTAGCAACCTGTCTTGTTGATTCTCAACAGTAAATCAATGCTTGGGGTAGGGGATGTTGTAATGAGAACTGTTTTGGCAATTGTTCCTCCCTTTGTTTCTTCTTTCCTCTCCTTCCTCTTTCCTTCCATAAGATGTGTTCCTAGAAGTTGGTTTCTGCTTTATACAAAAGGGAGTCTGCTGATCTCTGCATAGTGAATAGGACACCTGGCCCCTCACCGACAGAATAACATTGTTATATACACTTGTAAACAAGAGTAAACAACCACAGAAAAGTTCAGTTACATTCTAATTAGTATATGACAACTTAGCAGGCAGTATTTCCCATCCAGACCTAGGAGCCTCTCTTCCATTGTTCACAGTACATCTGACCGGGGAAGATTAGTACACACTATTTTTTATCTCTCTCTAGCACTCAGTGAAATATTAAATATTTCAGGTGTATTTATAAATGTGAGGTCAGTTTGGTCCACTTTAAAATAGCTAGATCTCCTCAAAATCCATGGGGTAGAGAAAGAGAGAGTAAATAGTGTAAAATATTAAACACTTTATTTCCACAGAGATTTCTAAATAAATATTTATATATTTTTAAATTTTATAATAATGACAGTAGTGATTATGAAAATGCCATTTTCACAAAATCATTTCACTCTAGTAAAACTATGAATAAAAGCCCACTACTATTTTTCTTTTTGGAATACGAAGTCTAATGCACAACTGGGGTGAAACTGGATATTTTGTTAATGTACAGTAAAAAATAAAAATACCCATTATTTTAGTAATGAGAAAGATCATCACATCTCCCTACATAATAATTCATTGCTGATTATTTCCTGTATATATAGCCACTCAAACATATTCCTAGTAGATATAATATAAACACATCTGTCATCCTACAGCAAAAAGTCATATTTTTAAGGTTATTAAAAGTATTATTTCAAATTTTAGAGAAGCAAGAGAATATGACAAAAAATAAAAATGGAAAATGAGATTTTATAAATAGAGGGAAAAGAAAGTGAAAAAGGAAGTTGTGTTATATTTTGGTACACACCTAGGTATGGACCAGTTAAAAACTAGGGAGAATGCAAAAGATGCAAAACAAGGAAACTGACCTCTACCAACAAGAAAAACATAGTAATTAGTAGATCTTAGGACAAGCCACAAGCATTGAAAATTCCCACATGTGAAAGCGGAAGTGCCTTGTTAGGCTGGTCATAGTGAAGGTGACTCCAGACCCAGGGAATTTGGGGAAATCTAAATAAGCAGGAAGTTGCCATCAACAAGCAGAGATGCTTGTCCACCCAGGATCTGGCTGAGAATCAATAGTAGGACTCTGATTCCTAGGAGAGGGAACTGGGAAACAAGCTATTTTCTAGAGACAAGCATGTACCAGGCCAATTACCAAGATAAGTCTTAAATTACCATCCTAAGAATTGGAAGGGAATAGATCTGGGGAAGTTCCATTATTGAGATAGCATTAATTAGAAAGTATTAAACATACACATGGATATCAATTTGCTCCCCAAAGCATTATTAGATTGATAACAAGGGAGTATGGACAACTTTTTAAATCCATAAGAACAAAAGAATGGGAGAGGAGACAACAGTAGCTGGTAGCTATGAGCAGATTTTGGAAAGATTGAAAGTGCATAATAAATCCAAATGTTTATCTAGCATCTATTATATGCCAGGCACTTTTATGTGTTTTAATTGTTGTAATAGCCCTTTGGGGTATCATTATCCACAATTTACAAGTGAGAAAGGCCCTGAAAGGTTGAAGAATTTACCCAATTATCATACACTTAATAAGTGGCAGAGTCAGGGTTCTCTCCAGATCTGGGGCAACTAAACACTGTTAGCACTATTGCTCTGAATAGTAAATGACTTAGAAGACTAAAGAAAGTTCTGCCCTATGTGCCTGCCTGGGAAGGAAATTGCAAGAATGAATGTGGTTTGAGACACAGAATCTCAGAAAGACTCAGAAATTGGAGATGGTACTTTTGAAAGGGATGGGGATAGGAGTCTGTGTGCGAGCAGAAGGGGAGAGAAAGGTAAGCTGAAAGCAGGGGGATCAGTTAATATCTCTGTGCTCTCTATGAATAAAACAGTTAATCCTGCAGACCTAGCAGAGAGCTGATGTGCTCTATGGAAAACTAGGAATCCAGGGAAATCTACACAGTAAGTGAGAGTCCCAGCCTCCCCAGCCAGGTAAGAGGCTAGATGAAGGAAATGAAGGGAGATCAAGAGAAAAGACTTTAGATATTCACAGTTGGAAGTGGGCTACCCTTTGATATGCTTTAATGGTTAAGCCCCACTCTTTTGGATTTTGTATTGTGCGTGTGCATATGTGTGTTTATGTGTGTCTGTTATAGATATGGTATATTTCTATCCCCCTAGTTTTTAACTGGATCATACCTAGGTGTGTACCAAAATATGAGAAAACTTCCTTTTTATGTTCCTTTCCTTCAATATATAAATTTAGATTGCAAAGGGCTCAATTCAATTGGCTTAAAGCAAATGTGCGCTCATAAAAATTGGAGAAATAATAGAAACTAATGGAACTACTTTTAGCACATGAGCTAGGATTGACCTTTAGTGAATAAAAAGTAGCTTACGGATGTGGTTTAATTAAGAGCATGACTTGCCAACTACTCTCTAGCTTTGGAGCTAACAGACCAAATGGGAAACCAGGGTAATAAGCTTGGAGCCTTTATGCATCATGTTACAAGGCAAGAGGGGCACAGGCACTTGTGATAGAGTCTGCTTAGGATGTTAGGGTGATTGAAAATGATTGCATATAGAGGATAAGATGTGTGTTTTGAAAAAGAGAATGTATGAGCAATGGAAATACGTTTTTATTCAAGAAAAAGAAAGCAATTTTGTCCTAAAGTAAATGATCGTTCTAAAATAAAAAAGGAAAAAGATAGAACAAAAGATAAAAGGATTTCCCTAACTGGTTTGGCTCAGTGGATAGAGCAATGCCTGTGGATGGAAGGGTCCCAGGTTCGATTCCAGTCAAGGGCATGTACCTTGGTTGTGGGCACATCCCCAGTAGGTGGTGTGCATGAGGCAGCTGACCCACATTTCTCTCTCATTGTTGTTTCTAACTCTCTATCCCTCTCTCTTCCTCTCTGTAAAAAATCAACAAAATATATATTTAAAAAAAAAAAAAGATAAAGGAAGCCAAAACCGGTTTGGCTCAGTGGGTAGAGCGTCAACCTGTGGACTGAAGGGTCCCGGATTTGATTTGGGTCAAGGGCATGTACCTTGGTTGCGGGCACATCCCCAGTTGGGGTGTGTGCAAAAGGCAGCTGACTGATGATTCTCTCTCATCGATGTTCCTAACTCTCTATCCCTCTCTCTTCCTCTCTGTAAAAAAATCAATAAAATATATATTTTAAAAAAAAGATAAAGGAATTATGAAAGTTGCAGAAAGTTTGTGTGTGGGCTGCAGATGGTTCATGGAAAAGGAATCTTGAAAAATAAATCTTATCTGTAGTCAAACTAAGTTGAAATAGATTCATTTAAGTTAAAATATGCTGATACAGAACTGAAAATTGGGTTTCTCTCTCTGTTAAAAAGACAAAAACTTTCTTTTTCTGTGTTATTAGTATCCCCTTGGTCAGAAATTATAAAGGGAGCATAAACTTGTACTCTGCTACCATCAGGTCTTTGATGGCTTAGGTAAATCAAACCTTAATATTTAAAGACTTAAATTTTATTTCTAACCAGTTAACTTCCTATTATTGCTTGTAAAGATTTTTTTAAGTGAACAATTAAATGCTTAACTAAAATAAGGGAAACTCTCTTTACAAAAGGGGGAAATAAAACTAATTAGGCCTATTTGATGCTTGGAAAATGGATTTCAATCCAATAGCCCACCCTCAAAAATAAAAATGTATTAATTATGATCCATATGTATTCTCCTTGGGTAGGACTACAGCCTTAGTGGTTACTGAAATACTTCTAGAAGGGATTTCTGCCTGCAGGGAAAATCTTTGCAGTGTCCTCTAGGGATCAGGGACCCACTTTACTAGACAAACTCTACACCAGGTTTGCAAAACTTGGCTGATACTGCAGCATTTCCACTGTACTTATCATCCGTGATCCTCTGGTTTTATAGAACAAACGGGAAAGATAGGTAAAATTCAATTGGCAAATCTTTTAATCTGCTTTGGCCTAAAGTCTTTCCCCTGGTATTGCTTAACTTACAATCAATTCTTTTTGGTACACATCAATTGTCCCCTTCTCCAGTGTTACTGGTAGGCCTGTCCTCTGAGGTTAGATCAGGACATGTGTGAACTTGCTTTACTGAGGAGACCTTTTAACTTATTTGCATAGAACTTACAAAGGCTCTTAAAATTAATGTGAGCTCACAGAGCAATCTTTCCGCAGTGTGCTTCCAGGAGACAAAGATGCAGAACATCTTGGCCTACCTGTAACTTGGATACATGATCTGTCAAAAGGTCATCTCCACAAGGACTCCCTTCTGCTCACTGGAATGGACCATACTGGATACTGTTAACTAATCCCTGAGTTTCAAGGTTAAAAGGTACTGCTACATGAATTTATGGTTCTCATTTGAAAGGCTCCCAAACATGCACCTCACTCACCTGATTGAACACCCCAGCCTATAGAAAACCTCAAATTAAAGTTATCTGGAGCTTGATTTTTGCCATGACAGTTTTACATAAAATCTCTTATTTTTGATTTCATATTTACCTTGCTGAAACAGATCAGAAAATGTTCTATTCCTTTGGTATTATTTCTTAAGTAACTATTAATATCATTTCTATAAATAGATATATTTAACACATAGACTGGCAGCTTTCTTTGAAATTTTCTCTTTCCTCCTTCAGGAGTTTATGCTAATCTGTGATTGTACCTTGTAAATATCTGTCTAGAATTGATAAAATCAGCTGTTGGGCCCCAAGCCAGCTCAGCAACAGAGACTGTCCAGCTTAGGAGCTGAGTATCACTGATGTAAGGTAAAAATTTACAAATAAAAGCGTTATAGATTGAAAAGCTCACAGGCAAATCCCTTTAAAGATTTCCTTTATCTAAATCTGAGACTTTAGGAGAGACATGTTAAAGAAATTACTAGAATTATAACATACACATGATTAGAACACTCGATGTACCGAAAATAGGGAGCTTTCTTCAAAGATTAGTTTGAAATATGAGGTGCCAGAGGCTCTTGCTAAGTGTCCTCAGGCCTGTCTGCTCTGCCTCTCTGCCTCCATTAAGGGGTAGAATTTACCCATCATCCAGAGATTCCGAAGTGTTTTTAGAAATGTAAATTAACGAGCCTCATCATCATTCTCTCCACAGAGATAGTTCACTTAAGTAACACAGAAATATACCTACATGGCCTACTCAAGATCACCTGAGAAGTCCTTTGTTTAATCTGGACATGGATTTTCAAGGTGTAAAAATATATTGCAGCCTCATGCCAGATCCAAATTCATTGTATCCTTTAGCAAGTATCACTGAAGGGATGGATCATCTTTAATCTTTACAGCAAGTCTCATGCCAGTTGACTATTGTAAGTTATTAAGTAAAAAGATAACTGGGGCCCAGCCAGTGTGTCTCAGTGGCTGAGCATCAACCCATGTACAAATAGGTTGCTGGTTCAATTTCCAATCAGGGCACATGTCTGGTTTCAGGCTCAATCCCCAGTAGGAGGCATGTAGGAGGCTTTCTCTCTCATCAATGTTTCTCTCTCTCATTTTCCTACTCCCTTCCTCTCTCTCTAAAACCAATAAAAATGTATTTTAAAAAGGATAACTGACTATGAAAGGAACAATTTAAAAGTCTAGAATGTCTGCAATAAACATAATGCCTTCCTGGAAAAAGGAATTAAAGACCTATAACGTTATATTTATCTCCACCCTTGACTTTCCCAATAAGCTTTATAATTAAACTTGACATCAGAATTTAAATGTCTAAAGACTATCTCTAATATAAAATAACCAAAAGACTATCTTGCTTTTCTGACCAAATTTATAGCCACTTCTGCCCAGGCTTCCTATTTTCAGTTAATGTGACCACTATCATTATAGGTCATCAATGCCCAAACCTAGATTTATACTAGATCCGTGGTCAGCAAACTGCAGCTCTTGAGCCACATGCAGCTCTTTGGCCCCTTGAGTGTGGCTCTTCCACAAAATACCACAGGCTGGGCAAATCTATTTTGAAGTAGTGGCATTAGAAGAAGTTTAAGTTTAAAAAATTTGGCTCTCAAGAGAAATTTCAATCGTTGTACTATTGATATTTGGCTCTGTGGACTAATGAGTTTGCCCACCCCTGGCCTAGATTCTTCCTTTCCCTCTTCATCCTCCACAACCATGGTGAAGAGAAAACATTGTGGCTCCTCCCTTAATAGGTACATGCTTCCATAAACCCAGGGTTGCTACACTGAATTTCTTCCTCCTCATTCTCTCTCTCTACTGGGACACTTCTTTCCCTCTGTAGTCAGTATCATGAATTCCCTGCAAGTGTTCCCATCTGAGCTCAAAACTCAAGAAGACATTTTTGGCATCCACTGGCTCTTCTTGTTTCTTATAGGACAGAACATGCTGTGCATCTTATAATACAAAAGCATAAATATTCAACTCAGGCTAATGAGATAGAGATAAAACATTATCTTACTGAGGTAAGCAGTTTGCTTGATGAATTTGAAATATTGCTTGAATTGCAGATGTTCAACCAGTCCTACAGAGACACCATATGTCAGCTTCCATTCTGGGTTCTTTAGATAATCAAACATGGAATAAAGGAAGTCAATGTATAAAGTCAGCTAATAAATTGAACATGACTAATGCCTTATCTCCTAAGACATACCAAAAAATACACTCTTACAGTTTAACATTAAAAGTGGTAGTGAAGAAAGAAATAATTTTCAGGGTATATTACGATGCAATTGTGCAAGCTAGTGGCCAGATTTAGGAGATTATTTATTCTTTCCCTTATAAATAAAATTCAAAATGGATGAAGGAATTACTTGGTAGGGGTTGGGCATTAAATCTGAGCTTCTTTTCTAGTACTGTCTGTTCTAAGCATACAGAATGAAGTAAGCTTCATACAACAATGGGATAAACAGATCCATCAGCATATGCAATTTACTGACAACAAATCAATATGCTTTCTGGATTCAGTTCTAACAAAGTTTAATGGCAAACAAGAGATAATATTTCTCTGAAACAATTCTATGCAACCATGCAAGAGCTGTCTACCAAGCTTTTCTTTCCAAATACAATTCATATCCTGCTTCTTTAAAAAA
Organism: Pipistrellus hanaki; assembly: GCF_964339955.1. Lineage (NCBI taxonomy): Eukaryota > Metazoa > Chordata > Mammalia > Chiroptera > Vespertilionidae > Pipistrellus > Pipistrellus hanaki. The sequence goes on along the minus strand of NC_140507.1, from coordinate 58,839,477 downwards.
TGCTGACAGTCTGCAGATATCTTCTGACATAATTTCTATAAAATCCAAGTAGTTTAAATGTACTGCATATTACTTTAAAAAAAGCTGTCATGCAGGCTTTGAAAAGCTCCACATGAAGAGAAGCTAACATTAATTTTAAAGATTCCTATGTCAGTTTTAATTGTCTAAATTCTTATTTAAAAAATAGTTTTCAATACACATAATTATAATGCTAGATTCTTTTATATTCAAAGGAATATATATGCATTTGTAGTTAAATCACATGTAGACCCATGTTGTCTAAACTGTATTATTGTGAGTAACATTTTGCTTCACTTTCTACCAGTGAATGTGAGGAGGAACTTGGAAAAATCTAAGTATGAGGGAAATGATTCCTGGTGCCATTTTTTTTTAAATATATATTTTATTGATTATTTACAGAGAGGAAGAGAGAGGGATAGAGAGTTAGAAACATCGATGAGGGAGAAACATCGATCAGCTGCCTCTTGCACACCCCCTACTGGGGATGTGCCCGCAACCAAGGTACATGCCCTTGACCGGAATCGAACCTGGGACCTTTCAGTCCACAGACCGACTCTCTATCCACTGAGCCAAACCGATTTCGGCCTGGTGCCATTTATTAAATTTTAGAGTCTGATATGATTTAGTACAAAATATGAGAAAATATGTTATTAATATATTGAACCTGTAGGACTACTAAGGGAGCCATTCCCCAATTCCACACCCCCCCCCACCCCTGCCACCGCTGCCTAAAAGTTCTCCACTTTTTTTAATTTCAAAATTTCCCAATTTCAAAATATTTTATTAACCTTAAACTTCACTGTGAATTTTTATGCCACCTACATGATGGAGAAGATCTGCCAGTGCTCTAGATTTATCCTAATATATAAAAGCCCGGGGTCCGTCACATCGAAAATGACTGGAGGGACAACCAAACACCAGGCTAGGGAGCTGAGGGAGTGAGAGCTGATCAATCAGTGGCAGTGGTGACTCGCGAATGGCTAAAAGACAGACCTCTTGGTCCCTCCTCAAGGCCCTCAGACTCCAGTCAATTGGTGGCAGAGGCAGGGTGGAACTGGGGACTGGCTCCCTTAGTAGCCCTACAGGTTCAATCTCAAGAGGAGAGGACAGGCACCCATGGACCAACACTGCTGGCAGGTTCCTGACAGGGCTGCTAGCCTCCTGGAACTCGGTCTCAGGCACTGCGGCCACTTCCCCTCCCTGGATGTTCCACAAGGAAGACAGGATACAGCCAGCAGCGCCAGGGGCGACCAGCTATGATTGCTCTCCCCATGCTTCCTCCAAGTCACTCTGAAGCCCGCCCCGTTCCAGATGAAGTGTGATCACTGCACACAGAAGGAATGTAGTAAAAAAAAAAAAAAAAAAATCAAAACCAAGCAACCAGAGGGAAGACTGAACACCAGGTGCATCGTATCCACTTCATAGTGCTAGGCACTTGACTCTGAGCAGACAGAAAGAAACAAGACCTTTAAGGCCTGTCCACACCCAAGGCGGGTTTGTGTTTAAAACCAAGTGGGGTGATGTTAGAGTTACCCAGTGCACCCCAATCCCCTTCACCTGCCCAGACGCCTAGGGTCCCCTTACAGCTGAGCTGAGCTCTGCTCAGTACTCTTCCACCCAATGAGCAGTGACAACACGTAACTCAGTGCCAACCCCAAGCAGGTCCCGTGGCCAGGCTCCTGCAAACCCACCACAAAGGCATTGGTCCCGCCCCAGCACGCAATCCCAGGCTCTGGGCAAACGGACCCACCTCTCTGCCAATGAGCCTGAGGTCCAAGTGGTATAGGCTCTGGGCAGAGACACCCCAATGGCGGCACCTCACAACAGCATTCCTCCTTCTAGTCCCTCCTCTGCGGCAGCACAACACTGGCTCCCTGCAGATGGCTCTCCCTGCAGCCTGCAGCGTGGTTTGGAGCAGCAACTCCAATGCAATGAATGGCTCAATGGGAAGGGGTGCTCATGCTGGGAGCTCCCCCGCTTGCTTGACGATGGCTCAGTCCAATGGCAGTGTGCCCCCACCCTGCACTAGGCGATGATTTGGTCCAGCATGGGTGCCCTAGATGGCAGCTTGGATGGTGGTGGGGGCTGTGGCCTGTGCCCCAGGTGGAGGCCATGACCAGAAGGTGGAGGGTCTGGGTTGGCCCACCACCAAGCTGTTGTAGAGGAGCCCAGTGCCACCCAGTGGCATGGACACCAGGCCTGACCGCCTCTCTGGTTTGGCCCAAACATCTGACGTTCCCATTAGTTGCCAACTTAAGAAATTGGAGCGTTCACATAAAATCAGGATTCCCCATTTCTCTTTCCAAGATGGCCAATTGGGCTACCAACCAAGGGTGGTCGATGCCACTTCTACCCTAAGAGGAAGCCCCAGCTCGGGGGTGTGGTGAGGAGGAAGCTATCTGTGCAGACAGCTCAGTGTGTAAATTCCTGCTGACTGTGGCACAGCCCACAGTGTGGCCGCTCAACTGCGAGGTAGCACAGCCATGAAACGGTGTGGCTGTTAAACGAGGCCCCTCTCCACTTTCAGGGGGCTCCACCTGCTCCAACCCAGTGCACCCCATTCTTCCCCAATGAGACAACTTCAGTGTTTCAGTTCCAGTAGATAGAACACGTCCCAGTGGGAAGGGAAAGTGTAGCCCTGGCCGGTGTTGCTCAGTGGATAGAAAACTGAAGGGCCCGAAGATCAATTCCCGGTCAGGCACTTACCTGGACTGTGGGCTTGATCCCCAGTATGGGGCATGCAGCAGGCAGCCAATCATTGATTCTCTCTTATCATTGATGTTTCTATCTCCCTCCCTCTCTGAAATCAATCTATACTAATAAAAGGGTAATATGCTCATTAGACTGAACATCTTTTGGACAACCTTCTGGACATCCTTTCAGACAAAGCCATGGTGGTGGGACTGAGGCAGAGATGGTTAAGGGTGATCAGGCCAGCAAGGGAAAGCAGTTAGGGAGATCAGGCCAGCAGGCAGGTGAATGGTTAGGAGCCAGCATTCCCAGATTGTGATGGGGATGTCTGACTGTTGGACATCCCCCGAAGGGTCCTGGATAGGAGAGGGTGCAGGTCGGGTTGAGGGACCCCCTCCCGTGCCTGAATTTCGTGCACCAGGCCTCTAGTAAATAAATAAAACATACCTTCTGGGAAATGGGGGGAGGGGGAGAGTGGAATTTAAATAGGAATTTCTTACATTTAATTGAAATGTTAGGAATTGAAATTTTTCTTTGAAACTAAGCACACATTATGTCATGACAGTCTATCATAACCGATGTGCCTTACAAATGTAGTAAAGAACATTGTCTAGTATTGAAAAGGAAAATGCTTTTTTGGTCAAACATATCATAGTTAGATATTAAACAATACAGGTATAATAGAAAATTACATTGATAATTGGGGTTATGGTGTAGAAAGGCATAATAACACTAAGTAAAATAAAGTCAAATGTGCATAAAAACTCAAAATACCCTGTTTCCCAGAAAATCAGAGAGTGTCTTATATTAATTTTTTCTCCCAAAGTTGCACTACGTCTTTTTTTTAGGGGATGTCTTATCTTTCCATGCGCTAGGTCTTATTTTCGGAGGATGTCTTACTTTCGGGGAAACACGGTATATGGTATATATTGTAATTTCAGATAAGTGAAGAAAAGTTGTCATAGAAAAGAAAAGTAAACTCAACCCATCCTTAAGCAAAGACCCTCCAGAGGTAAAGGTGTAGGAGAAGATGGTCTATCTAAAGATAAACCCAGATGAAAGATCTAGTCTTCACTTCTCAACAGATACTATTTTCTCAAATACTTTAAGACAGGAAAAGCTATCCTGACTCCCTTCCCCATCAGTTCATTGACCACAAGAGGCAATCCCAGCAAAACTTCTCATCTATATTCCTGGATTCCCACTTCCCCTCTCCCTCCCTCCTTGCCTGCTCTACTAACTATGACTTTTCTTGGACCCAAATTCCCACCATAATATTTCTGGCTTTGACAGCTATCTGTGGACCAATTTAATCTGATAACTCTTTAAATTTCGCTTTTGCATTCCCTTGCCTTTCCTACTTAGATTTCAGTCTCTCAACACCTTGAATTCTAGCACTCCTCTTGTAAGAAACCTCTGCTCCATCTTTTAGCACCAAGCAACCGCGCCTGCATTCTGTCAAGCCTCAGGTCTCAAAGAGATTCACATCCCTAGTAATATTTATAATAACATTTTGTATCAGTAACAACTCTGCAAGCAAGAGATGCTATTTTGACTAATTTATACAAAAGGAAATTTTTTGAGAGCCCACGGATCAACAAGGGAAAGGAAAGCATCAGATTTACTAGTAGAAATGCATAGAAACCAAGACCCACACCCCAGGAGAAAGCAGGAACTATGGCATTTTCTATTTCGTTTTCTAGGTACAACTTGATTATTATTGTTGTTGCTTTGGAACAAGGCAAGCTAATCTTAAAGCAAGATGTAGATGTTAAATATATTTCTTTTTATTTCTTTCAGCCATTTTCTCTTTTTTTAATTTCCTTTCTCTCTCACCCTCATTCTCCTGTCCCCTTTCCAGTAAAAACATTACCAAGCCCCTATATATTCAGGATCTTTTAAAAAATTTTATCCTACTTTTCTGTGAATATTGTGAAAACAATAAGTACATCTTGTTATACAAGTTTTTAAGAAAATAATCAGTAGGCAAAACAAAGTAGTCTACAACATTTTTGTATACCTTCAGATTGTAGTGAAATATCGTTTTAAATTTAAGAATGAACAAATACTGTTCCAGTTCAAAGGATATAGGAAATTAATATTTTATGTAGAAAAAGATTAAATTTTAAAAATGCATATTTATGGCTTATTACTTATGTTTGGATTTAATGAAAGTAAGGACTGGAGTAGAATTAAAGCTTTACCATTATGCTTAAAAATGGAATGCTTTTGACATAAAATAACTACAGTTTGAATTCTTTTTCACTTTCTGATACCAAGTATTCCATTTAAAGGTAGTCTTCTTTCTCCTAAAAACATTAATTATTACCAAGAATGTAAGAATGATCTACAAATTATAGATGCACATTGGCTCAGTGGATAAAATTTGACATCAATTAATTGGGGACCCAGAAAGTAACTATTTAATATTTATTTTCCAATATTGAAATGGAATTGGCATTATAAAAATAATAATTCAGTCTTTTTTAACAACTGATATAGGACGGGGCATTAAAAAGACTTTCCTTTAATTTGCTATCCAAGTGTTCTTTTATTCTGTAAGATCAGTTACTATAACATATCTATTTTTGGAGTTACTCTGTACTTACCTTCCCATCATGCTGCAGGAATCCCAGCACGTGGCTAACCACTCATGACTGCAGAAGCCAACTTTCACTGATGCTCTTTGCTGCCTCCTTCAAATGCCCCGCTTTCTATGACTTTCTCTCTCCTACCATCTTTCCCACAAACAATCATTGCTGATCTGAAGCACAGCAGGAGGCATGTTCTGCGACTTCAATTGTAAAACAGTTTGTAAAATGATCTGGTGCTTTCTTCTACAGAGATCAGTCAATTAGGAGGAGAGACATATAGATAAGGTAGTAAGTAGCCTAGTACAATGGCTTTCAAACATTTTAAAACATTCTCCAAAATAGAAAAACTGAAAATTATATTTCAATCTAGTAAATACATGTGTCAGAAAAAAATGATTCACATAGCAATACTTATTGTTATGCATGATACACTTTATTTTTTTCTATAGTATTTCCTCTATTTCATTTTTCACTCTAACCAAGACCTATTAAGTAGTTTTAATGATCTACTCTGTTATAATTCAAAGTTTAAAAAAATATAATTCTAGAAAACGTATGTAGAGAACAAAATTCCATAAAAATGGAGAACCTAGTACATTATTTTTCCTGTGACACCCAAATGCTTAGCAAACTCTCTAGCATAGGTAATTAACATAACCCATCGTTAAGTGTGCTGGATGGATGGATAATGTTTTCATCAGTACCTAACTCTTTTTTTAAACTTTTATTGAATTTATTGGGGTGGCATTTATTAATAAATTATATGTTTCAAATGTATAATTCTATATCATCTGTATATTTTGAATTGTGTAATCACCATCCAAATTGAATTGTGTAATCACAATCGTCTCTTTTCCTCACCATTTATATCCCCACCCCTTTGCCCTCTTCTCCCTCTTCCCTCTGGTAATCACCATAGTGTTCTCTGAGTCTATGAGGTGTTGTGTGTGTGTGTTTGTGTGTGTGTTGTTTTGTTGTTTTTGCTTAATCCTTTCACCATTTTAACCAAGCCTCCCAACCTCTCTCCCCTCTGACAGCTCTCAATCTGTTTTCTGTATCTATGAGTCTATTTCTATTTTGCTTTTAATTTTGCTTGTTAGATTCCACATATAAATGAAATAATACGACATTTTTGTTTTCTTTGACTGGTTTATTTCACTTAGCATAATACTCTCCAGGTCCACCCAGGCTGTCACAAAAGGTAACATTTCCTTTTTTTGTTTGTTTTTGTTTTTATGGCTGAGTAGTAGTCCATTTTGTAAATGTATCACAGCTTTTTTAGCCACTCATGTACTGATGAATACTTGGGCTGCTTCCAAATCTTGACTATTGTAAATAATACTGCAATGCACTTAGGGATGAATATATCCTTTTGAATTGCTCTTTTGGATTCCTTCAGATAAATACTCAAATGTGGGATTGCTGGTCATAAGTAGTTCTATTTTTAATTTTTTGAGGAACCTTCAGTAGATCACTTCCTAACTTACATAAATATATAACCATTATGCTGTGTACCTGAAAGTAATATAAAATAATATTGAATGCCAACTGTAATTGAAAAATGAAAAAGAAGATTTAATGTGTTCAAGATTAAGAGAGGAGCTGAAACCAGTTTGGCTCAGTGGATAAAGCATTGATCTGCAGACTGAAAGGTCCCAGGTTCGATTCCGGTCAAGGGCATGTACATTGGTTGCAGGCACATCCCCAGTAGGGGGTGTGCAAGAGGCAGCTGGTCAATATTTCTCTCTCAACGATGTTTCTAGCTCTCTATCCCTCTCCCTTCCTCTCTGTAAAAATAAATAAATAAATAAATAAATAAATAAATAAATAAATAAATAAATAAAATATGTTTTTGTTTTTAAAAAGAAAAGATTGAGAGGAAATGGGTAAAGTACAAAAAGAAAAGGTAAAGTAAAAGACAGGTAAGCCCGCAGACTACATGAGCTCTTTAAGCTTGGTCTGTTGGCTTCAGAAAATGCTGCAAAATAACTGTTATTTTCAATCCTATGTTATACACTCAACTTTTTGTGTCCCTATACTCATAATTCCATTGATGTAATATTTTTTGTAATATTGGATAACACAATGAGTTAAGAGTTCTACATTTATTTTTAGCTTTATTGATATTCAGACAGAATCTTAATTATGTGTGGTTTGAGGAATAAAGGGTTTGTGAACTTCATTTCACTGGACATATATTTGGAAATGCAGACATTTCCTATGTAATCTTCTGATACGGCATTGGAAAGAACAACTGTCAGGCCACCATAAGTCTCTCACTTTCCTGACAGCCTCTGTTTCAGGGATGATTTCACCACTCTTAGAGAACAGTTCCTGGAAACCATCAAATGCAAAATCTGTCAAAGAAACGATAGTGCACTCTGGCCTGATAGATCAGAGGGAGCAGTTTAGAAGAGTCTATGGGTACTATTTCACCCTAATGTCTAGACTAATAAAATTAAGTTAGTAGGGTGAGCAAAAATTGTGTTTATTTGAAAGCTATTGCCAAGATATCTCAAAGCTTACAGAATTTCCCAAACTCTTTGACCAAATGTGACCTTTTTAACTAAAAAAAAAAAAAAAAAAAAAAAAAGTGCTACCATGATCCTTTCTAAATGATATATTAGGCTACCCTTTGGCAATAAAAATATCAGAAGTGGTTTCAAAAGAACCTAGCTTCTTTCTACAGAGGGACCACCTCCCTTCACAATACCTGGCCGCTGCTCTTCCTCACGTTCAGATAATGAGGAGCACATTGCATAAGGCCTGACCACATTTAAAACAAAACTAAACAAAGCAGTAGAAATGGTTTCATTGCATTTTATGATTTTTCAGCGGTGGCATTTTTTATTTTAGCGACTCTCAACACAAAGTAGAATTAAATCATTTTATTTTTGGAATGATTATCATTTATCTCTAAAAAAATTTTAAAAATGTTTTGTTAATCCCAACTTCAGGGTATCATACTGTTTCAATATATTGTTAAATCCCTGAAAACAAGAACAGCATTTGTTCTAATATTCTTGATGTGCTTGATATTTGGCAAAAAGCCAAAGATATCAAAAGCATTCGCATAACCTTCATGTTTTTTATTTCCCTAGGTATTTTGCTAAGAATGAAATATTTTGAGGATTATTCTGTTGTCATCCCTCTCTGTGTATAAACCTTGGGTTCTTAAATTCAGCAATGCTCAAAGAATAGCCTGCTCCAAATCCCCAACAACTTCAAAATCTCAATTGCATCTATTTTTCATCTTGTTGTTTGACACAAGTTCCATAATCACAACACAAAGCGTGGCCTTTACCAGAACAACAAAATATGTCTGTTGGCCAAAACAATTTCTTTCTCTTTAGAGGAGAGTAGAAAGACTAGCATACAAATAAGGGAGACTTAAAACTGTCTAAAAAAAACAAAATTGCTTTTCATTTCTCGAATACAAATAATACGTTTTCCTATTGGATTCTTATAATCAATTGGTTGTCACAAGAGTAAGATGAGTGTGCATCTAATGGCAGAATGTTATCACAAAATTTATGAAAACACAAAGTAGAATTAAATAATCAATTTCAAACAATGAAAGGAGAAATATCACAGGGAGCATTAAGGGAGGGGGAAAAGGAAGTGTGTCCTCTTTATTTGTGTTTTAGAATTTTAAAATCAATGTACTTGTTCCACATACATTTTAAATTTCTCATGTATTTTAAAATTCCATTAAGGCCAGAAGAATTAACATGTTAAGGAGATACACACACACACGCGCGCACACACACACACACACACACACTCTATGTGGAACAGGTAGGAGCTATTCCTTAAAGAATAAATATATAAACTAACAAAATAAAACTTATTTCATGTAAAACCTGCAAACAATTAACCTATGATGTTCTTCATGTGATATAATGAGATTTGATAAAATCACAATAATCAGAGTACATTGTCTGCCTGTGGAGTCCAATGTTAGATATTTCTGCCTTAAGATCTCCTACACATTTATTTAAAATGCTTATTATTACAAAATGAATCTGGAATTTGATTCTGTCTTTACAGCCATGTACCCAGTAACCCTCAGAATAAAACCAAAGTTGTTCATATATTCGTTTATTAGAAAATGTCATTTTCTCTGTCATTTATTTACCAGTTTGACTGTGAAACTTAATATTTCTGCTGCATAAAAGTTATAAGGAAACATTCATGCATTGACAAATAAACATAATTATACTGCAGATCAAATTTCATGTAGTTATAGTAGAAAGCCATATCTTATACATGGGAGCCATTCTGATTGTCAGTGTTTATTTTTACCTGAAAATTAGATAGCAATAATTTGAGGAGCACATTATAAAAGATAATTTTGGTGTAATATTATTGGACAAAGCCAGTTTTAATTGTGTCACAGTCTGCTAGCTATCTACCAACAGCTACATTTTTCTTTTTATGGCATAGAATTTATGCTTGGAAACTGGGAAAGGATCATAAAGAATAATTCTCCAAAAGGGAAAAAATCATGAATCTTATACAGTCTTATAATGTATGTTTCCAAAGTTTTAATTAATTGTTATTATTATTTAATTAATTAATAAGGAAAACAAAAATATAGGTCAAAAAGAAAAGTCAAAGTAGCACATACTTATAGTTGAATAAGGAATGCTAAAATGAATTTACAAAGAGATGAGAAACTGTCAAAATTAGTCAATATTCTCAGGACAATAATTAATTGCATTCTAACAGAAATAATTTGCATTTCAATAGATGGAAATTTTTTGCATTGCTCTCAGTTTTCTATAAATTAACATCCATCTCTGGAGAGTTACAAAACAGCCTGCACTAAGACAAAGATAGCAATACCCCAGATGGAAGAGCTTGTCATGATACTCACCACATTTCAAAGTCTTTCCATAATTTTGACTTCCAGTGAATAAACATAAATAATTAAATCCTAAAAGGACAAAAATAGACTATTCTCAAATGGGCAACAAAAATTTAAGAAGAATCCTTGAAACAGATGAAACCTAGTAAAAATTCTAGTAATATTATAGAACAGACAATATGGAGCCATTTAAGAAAATAAAGTATGAGGGTTTATGGGTGTTAACTTTCAGTTTTTAGAAAAAAGGGCAAGGAGTGTAGGAGATGTAAGAAGGGAACATATTTTTTAAATAGCATCATAGAGAATTGGGAGCCAACAAGGAGGAAATGGGACATGTTGAGAAAATGCAGGCATCTCGATGGAGTAGTTGCTATTGTCTTTCCCAATCATAGTAAACATATATTTTTTGGAAACTGAGACCAAGGAAAAGGAACTAAAAGCAGCACAGATTGATGAGCATTCTCATTTCCCCCATGAGCACATTGGAACCACCATGTAGCTATATTGTTACTGGCAGCCTTTGCTGATAATCTTCATGGAATATGCTACAGGAGGAATTTGGAGCGTGGTTTCTTTTATGAAAAACAGTGCCTTTTAATGAGGCTAGCGTTTACTGGTTTTGAAGTTTTTTGTTTGGTTTGTTTTGGTTTGGCTCAGATATTAAAAACTGTTCTGACATAAAGAAAATGAATAAAGCATGGCTGCCATAGCATGTCTCGATGTTTACCTTCCTCTTATAACTCACACCAACTGGTCTCCAGGTAAATTTAGGAGTTGGATCTCAAGAAGTGAGGCTAATCAAGGAAGAGACAGCCTCACAAATAGATGAAGTGAGTTTGTTGGATATACATGTGAGATTTAGGAAACAAGCTTAGAAAACTAAAGGAATACAAATGACTGCTTTATGTTTACAAGTAATGCAAACTGCTATAATTTGAATATAGCTTCTTCAATTTAAAAGATGCCAATATTGAGTGCTATGGCATTTAACACCAGGGAAATGAGACTTCGGCACAGATGGGTTTGCAGCTTCAAGGGAACAAATCCTTAAATTTAAATAACTATGAGAATAATTACATAGTTGTGTGGCAAGTTACAAGGAATACATCACATTCTTTCAAACAGAGATCTTTGCTAAAACTACACTTTCTAGAAGAGTTTCACAGAAAATACAGAAGCATATCTTCTTAATCAGCATTATCATCATTGACATTTAAGTGTATTTATTGGTGTTCTTAGGCATGCTTCTGTAACAGAAACTATTCAAAGGACCCAAGTAGGAGCTCTCAATGTTTAAAAACTACATATGATTATAAAAGTTAACGTTTATATTTCTAAGCAATGAGAATAAGCATAATTCCTACAAATTACATATTTATTCATGTATATTATATATTACTTATGTGTAAATTATATCAAGTTACATACACTAGCTTTGGTATATTTCTGTCTGTATGTCACAGGGACGAGGTCAGCATAGGTATTGCGTTTCCCTGGGAAAATGGTGAGGAGTTCACAGGGGCATCTGGAACCCAGATGTGTGGTTCAGCGCTGAATGTCGTCCAGCTCCAGAGTAAGGAGGAGGGAAACATCTTCTGCAACTGAGAAATTGGAATAGGTCTCTCCACTAGAGATTTACATAAACAGATGTTCGATCCCACCAACTGAATACCAAGTAAAATCCCTAATTAAGTATGTTTCCCTGTTTTGAATAATTCTCTTTGGAAGAAAACACCTAATCTTTAATTTTTTTTTTTTTTCAAAGGAGAGGAAAGGGATCCACATAGTGTCTGGGAATGTGCTCAGGACTGTTTGCGAAGGAAATCCCAAAACCCTGGAACCTGGAGCCTGGTCTGGGGCTGAGAACGGTGTTATCTGTGCGGGCACATCCCTGTGGCCATGTAGACTCTTCAGCTATGGAGTGGATTTTACCAGAGAACATCCAAAGTCTGGGTCTCCTTTTACAGAGTGTTAGGATGGCACTGGGGCACTGTTTAACTACAGGTTCCATTGTATTTAATAAGCTCTGTGCAAACTACAGTTTTTATTTTAATGAAATTCAACTAAATGCAAAAAAATAACATTAGAATAAATGGCATTATAGTAATTTCATATCTATTTTACTAATTTTAAAAATAGTGAGTGAAAAAAATACATTGGAAAACATTCTCTGCCACAGAAATCTTCAGAACATCACATTGGCCCACTATGTCAATCACATCATGCCTATCAGGTTAGATGAGCAAGGAGTAGCTTTATAAGAAAGGCCTTGATAAGATCTATGCACACCAGAGGCTGGGAGACAAAACATACAATGATTCAAGAACCTACCACATCAGTGACATTTTAGGAGACCACTGTTCTTGGATATAACCAGACATCCACTGAAAAGTAAAGGACAAATTATTGCATATCCCCCCTTCTACCTTGAGAAAGCACAATGCCTGGTAGCTTTCTTCAGGTTCTGGTCTATTTCCTGAGTTACATGGAAGACTGTTATCTTTTAGTGAGTTCAGAACAGGCAAGGTCTCTAGCAGGACCAGGCTGTGGTACAAGCTACACTGCTGCTTAGCCAAAGGGCCTGGCAGAAATCATGGAAAAAGGCATCACATAGAGGTTATAAGAAAAGCCCAATGGGAGAATTGCAAGAGCAGGTGCCTAGGCTCCTCTAGCAAGGCCAGGTGATCTACAACAGAGAATTACTCAGCATTCTAACCATCAGTTCTGGGCCTGCTCCTGGGCACTGGTAGAAATGGAGCATCTGATCATGAGACACCAAGAGACAATGTAGCCAGAATTTCCCCTTAGGAATTGGGTTCTGCCAAACCTATGAAGTCTTAAGGTCAGGCTGACCCAGCAAAAGTTAATCACAAAATAGGAGTGGTACTTAGGGATCAGGATACAAGCCATAAAGCACGTGTGCGCGCGCACACACATTCACACACACACACACACACACACACACACACAAAACAAAAACAAAACAAAACAAAAAAACACACACAAAAAACAAAAAAACAAAAAACTGCATGAACAAATGAATAGCCCAAAGCCATCAGTGCCTCTCCCTCAGCTCACACTTATGGGCATATGGGGTAGCCTTAAAAGCCAATGATGGAGGCTCTAAAAGTCTGAACTGAGTTAAGGAATGAGTTGGCTTGGTATGCGAATATAAATCACAACTGAATTGTGGCCTTCTTCCCCTATGGTGGCCCTGAATAACAATAGTGAAGAGAATTCCCCCCAATGAGCAGAATTTTCATCATTTTACCTGATCACTTTCTAGAAAGAAAAGCAGTCTGAAGGAAAAAATATATATATTTTGACTCAAAAGTAGCAGGTTGGCTAGTTGGACAGGTACCTGTTGGAAGATTAGAATATTGAGGCAAGGACTTATGTGGAAGATACAGAAGAATGGACCTATGCAAGTTGACATTAATTTTAAAGGTCGTATATCACTGACCAGAAGGCAACCATCATTGAGGAGGTATTAAACACCCCAGGAAATAGAATGATGGGGGCAACTGATATCACCCTGCCTATGTTATGGCAACTTCAATGCTGGTACCATGGGTGTATTATGGAGTAGCCATGGGGGCAGCAATGGAGCCTAGGTGTTGTAATTCAACTTCTACCTCTCCTCACCTTGCTCCTCTTATTCCCTCACTCGTGTTGCTGACAGCAATTCTCGGTGAACTTCTTGTAACCAAATTTCCATCTCAGAGACTGTTCTTGGGTAATCTGGAACAACACATTGCTCTTTCGTTCTCTTCTCCTTCATCTCTTCCTTTCTCCTGCCCTATTCTTCTTTCCTTTCTTTCTTCCTTCTTGTGTGTATACCACATCACTGGAATATGAGAAGTAGAAGCCTACCGGGCAATGTGCTATTGGTGTCTAGCAGTTAATGGCATCCACTGTTAGGTGATAACATGCTTGAAGGAAAATATTTCTTCTTTCAGAGCAGGACTGGGCAGACTTTTCTTCTGTAGAGACAGGAAGTAAATAGTTTAGTCTTTGCAGAGCATACAGTCCCATTACAATGATTCAGTTCTGCTATTTTAGAACAAAAGAAGCCAGAGACAATATGGAAACAAATAATCTAGGCTGAAATGAATGTTTCTTTACAAAAAACAGGTATCAGGCCAGATTTGACTCATTAACCATATGGAGCTGGTTGGGGTGTGGATGCAGCATTTAAGATACAAGTCCTAGAAACTTCCGTACATATCATTAGACAAAGCATTTTTTTTGCCATGCCATAGACTTTTATTATTTCTGCCATGACTCAAGGCCTCTTCTTGGTTGTAGGGAAAAGCGACACTTTTCTAATATGACTCAGGCTATGACTTAGAGCAGTCCCTTTCCACCATTGATCAAACACACGGAAACTGCAAACCCAGAGTATTCACAATATTGTAGTTATAAACAGAAAGAGCAGTGATGAAAGAAAAGAGAAGGTCATGCTTTGTTTTACTTCTTTTAGATCTTTAAAAAATATAATCAGTGACATGATTAAAAAAAAAATCTCATATCCTTTCCCCTTTTTTCCTGGTTCCCACACCCCTCTAGGTAACCTGTGAGTGTATCCTGCCAGTGTTTATTTTGCTTGGATTCAATTAACTTGGCTATTGTACTTTGTGTTCACTGTTTCTAACATAAGCAGATCTTTAAATTTACCATTTGGAATGAAATGTGAATGAAAATAAATAAATAGCCAAAATTCATAAGTTAGAGGTAAAATTTAAGTTTCTATATTCATAGTTCATATCTATATGAAGACAGCCAGATCATTTGATTTTCTATGATTTGGAGAAAAAAATTACTTAGTTCTAGATAAATAGAGAACATAGCTGAAAAAAAAAAAAACCTATACAGCTGAATAATTACAGAACAGACAGCTGCAGGGTCATGGGTTCAAGAGACAAGTTCATATACCAGGGTGAAATGAATCAACAATGGGAAAGAAGAGAGCACTGTATCAAGGTGACTGTCCAGATGGACGGAGACAAGAGGTGATGTGGGTTCTCCTTGAGCACTGAGCTCAAAGTCTAGGCATCAGGCAGGAAAGTAGTTGCATGTATAATAACTTTGGCTAACATAGATATTTTAAAGGGAAAAAAAAATCATTCCAGTTACTTGTATCTCATTGTGGGACCAGCTCAAGATCTACAGAGTTGAGGGCAGCTATTTACTGAACATAGCATGTTTTTTAACTTATACTACGTTTCTAAAGTCATTTAATTTACTTTCTGTATGGAAGAAGTCCATATGAAAGAGCTGAGAATTTACTCATATTATTTAATTCTCTTTTGGATTTTAAAATTTTCTTTTCCAAATTTCTACTTAAAACACCCCCAAATTACAGTCAAGTTCTGAGAAATTAAAAAAGAATGAATCAAATGAACAAAAATGACAATTTTCAATAAAGCCTATAGGAGAACACGGCTTACTTTTTCTAAGACTCCATTCTTAGCTCTTAACATGGAACAGGAATTGCCTGGCTGAGGTAGTGATAGGAGTGATGAGCTTGATCACGAAGTCCCTGCAATAATTCCAACAGGCACTGGCCGAGACCAAAAGAGATGTATGTCCATATTTTACTCAAGGGAAGATGATGCAACAGGATGATAAATGAACTACATTAAGGTGGTCAGGGTTGTTTTTTCTGTTTTGTTTTATTTTAATAAGAACAAATGATTTAGAGTGGTAGATAAATTGTCTCCTCACCCAAGGAAGGTTTTATTGGGAATGTGTTAGTAACGAATCAATATGAAATAAGCACATTTATAATAAATTGCTAGATGTAAAACTGTATTGTATATTATTATTATAGATATGTATACATTTGAATATAAGATTTTTAGATGTCTAATTTATCTTCCATGCTCTGTGCAGATTATTCATGTGGAAAAATAATAAAATTATTAATAAATGACAATACAAAAATAAACTGTTCCCCATTCTCACAACTGTACACCTACTTTTGTCTCATCCTGTACATATGTTTATATTAAAACTAGAGGCCCAGGGCATGAAATTCATGCACAGCATAGGGGGTGTCCCTCAGCCCAGCCTGAACCCTCTCCAATCACCGGACAACAAAGAAAGCCAAGCCTCCCACCCGCTCCACCAGCTCCATGGCTATGGCCCACGCTGCCATCTTTGTAGCTATGGGCACCACCATATTGTGGCTATGGGTGCCGCCATATTTGTAGCAGAGTGATGGTTCATTTGCATATTACCCTTCTTTTAGATAGGAAAAGGAAAGCCCTAATCAGTTTGGCTCAGTGGATAGAGCATCATCCTATAGACCAAAGAGTCCCATGTTTGATTTTGGTTGCAGGCTCCTCCCTGGCCCAGGCTCTGGTCAGGGATTGTGCAGGAGGCAACCAATTGATATGTTTCGCTCACATCAATGTTTCTCTCTATCTTTCTCTCTCTCTTCCACTCTCCCCAAAACTTAATGGAAAAATATTCTTGGGTAAAGATTAACAAAAACAACAACAAAACAAAACAAAACAAAACAAAACAAAACAAAAAACCCACACAAAAAACAAACACCAACAATAATAAAAAACAAATGAGAGAGGGAGAGAGAGAGAGAGAGAGAGAGAGAGAGAGAGAGAGAGAAAGGGAATATAAATCATTCTAAGAAAACCAAAGTATATCAACTGAATTTAATTTCATCCACACTTCCAGGATCAAGTTGATTTATTGCTCTATCTTCAAAAACATACCAGTTGATTGGCACTTGTAGAATACAAAGAATTTTGAAAACAATCTTAAGAGTTCCACTTTGTTAATATTTGACAATTCAGAAAAAAATATTTTCTATCGGATCTCAAAACCATTCATGTATTGCTCAAATCTGATAACACAAAAATTGCACACTAAGTTCTATCATCAAAAAAGTTGTTTTTGCCTCCCAAAACTGATTAATAGGTCTATCTTTTCATCTGGAAGAAGATTAGATAATAAATCAAGTCTTCTTTAATTTCTTGTCTTGATAACACACAATTGGATTTGGAAGGCATTTCCACAGATTTCAAGTATGTTGGGTAAAAAAGGAAATTCTGACTTACCCTTTTCCTTATCAAATAATAAATATCATGTTCCTCTATACTCTTCCTGAAAATAAACTATTTGTGGACAGAATGGATTGCTGTAAGTGCCCCCAACACACCATCGGAGGGAAACATTTTCTCCTCGATTAGCACTGAGGCAGTCTGGGCCTCCCATTTGCTTGCCAAGTGCTCACTCATCTTCTCTCACTTCCTAAGGATCTTCTCTCCCCTTTCCTTCTCGAATTTGGTTGCTCGGGGTGCTTAAATCTTTATCTTTGCTATTAAAACTGTCTCTATATTGTGTTGTGGAATAAGCTGGCCAATTAATTACCTTTAAATATAATTGATATACATGTCAAATTCAAACAACAAGAATTAGTGCTCATGGTTCATATAATAGATGATATTTTGCACCAAATAGTTCTATATATTTGCACCAATACCGTCTAATGCACCTTATAAATAAGGTTAGGGATTGAGTTTAAAACAAGAAAAATTAGATAGTTTA
Source organism: Pipistrellus hanaki (assembly GCF_964339955.1). Taxonomy (NCBI): domain Eukaryota; kingdom Metazoa; phylum Chordata; class Mammalia; order Chiroptera; family Vespertilionidae; genus Pipistrellus; species Pipistrellus hanaki. Next base: position 58,821,729 of record NC_140507.1, on the reverse strand, counting down.
ATGTATTAGTATATCTTCTAAGTTATTTTATGAGGTGAGGAGGACTAAAAACTAAAATAAGTAAATTCCAACATATCAAAATATTTAAAGCCAAACTCTTTAATAATTGGGTATTTACTTACGTCTAGAAAATGTTCAATAACCACACAAATGTTACTTAGGAATGTTATATTTTTACTATCCCTGCTAAACTAAATTAATTTTGGAGTAGTTATTTTTTTTTTTTTAACTTTTCTTGGCAAAATTCATGATTTGATGAAGAAATCTCACTAGATATCTCAGGGCTAGCAGAAAACAGCACTTTGCAGTATTTCTGTAATATTGTTAAACTTTTCTAAACATTGTTCAATATTTTATAATAAAAATTAATCCACACAGTTCAGAAGAACCTGATATAATAGTAAACAGAATATTGTGTGAAATAAGTTATTTTTAAATATGTTTACTGATGAACATTTTAAAATAAATTTCATTTTCTATAGCATATGTTGAGCCACCCATTCTTTCTGATCACACAAACACCCATCCTGATGAAATTCTATTCTCCAATTTAATCTAAGCTGCAATCCCTCAAATGTAAAATAAGGATAAATGTAGCACTTACTCTACAGGATTTTTATGAGGATTAAATGAGTTAATAAATATAGTATATATCAATACAATGGTATTTGATACATAGTATGAATTAAATAAATGATTTGAAATTCATCTTAATTTTCTTTCCCAACTAGTTTCTTCTACTGCTTTCTTCATCTGTATTTTCAAAGACATTTTTTTTTGTCTTTTAATCACATAAACTTGAATCAATCAAGTTATTCTTAAGTTGAAAGATACCTAATTTTCCCTATTTCCTTATAACCATGATAAATTGCCATATCTTGCAATTCTCCCATAGAATGCTTGTCTACTACAGGTATGTGGCTGCCATGTTCTGGCATGGCCTTAATGCAGAATTAGACTTAACTATCCAAGTTTGAGGATTTGTGGAGTGAGGGTACAAATGGTGGAGGAGTCTTAGTTGCTCTCTACTGTCAAAATACTACCAAAATATTTAGCAAATTACTATTTATAGACTAGAGGCCCTTAGCACAACATTCATGCAAGAATAGGCCTTCCTTCCCCTGGCTTCACTCTTAGCCACCTGGGAGCTGACAAGTCCCTGGCTGCCTGGGAGCCAGCACCTCCTCGCTCCTGGGTTGCCCAAAGCTGGCAAGTCCTTGCTTCTGTCTAAGGCACCACTCCAGTAACTGCCTCTGCCACCCCCCTTCACCTCATAGCAGGCTTCACTGAGACTGTATATGCAAATTAACCTCCAGCTTTGTTGGGTTGATTTGCATACTCACTCTGATTGGCTGTGAGCATAGTGGAGTGATGGTTAATTTGCATGTTTCTCTTTTATTAGGTAAGATGTATATTTTTTATTCAAATAGACTAACACCCTAGTATATTTTTATATAAAATAGGTAATACATGACATACTAATAATAAGATCTTAAAATATCAAGTTCTATATAAAAACCTCAAATCCAAGTATTTTAAAACTACACATATTACTTTGTTACTAATGTGGAAACAAATTTCTTAAAGGAGAGTCTTTGTAGTTAAGTCAATTACAGAACGCAAGACCTTTCAGGTTGGTAACTTGCCAGCTTATGCACAAATGTGACCCCCACAGGGCTATGTCCACTCACCTTTTTCTCGTGAACACTACTGCTAAAGATCCTCCTGAAGTAACATGTTTTCCTATTTATTTCCATTTATGTCTCATTTACCTCCCAGTGATTGGAGTTGTCCAGTTACATGCTGTTTGACATCCGGAAGTGGAAGGACCCGCAGTGGCCTACCCACTAGTTCTTCTCCCTCCTCTGCTCCTATGGGTTAGGATGCCCAGCCACACAACTCTCCTTAGTTAGGAGACCATGTGCAGTTTCTACTTATGCCTGCGAAGTAGGTTTCAGTTCCCTGCCAGCCTGTAGAATTATTCAGACCTCCATTCACATCCTTCCACTGGAAGAGGGCTGCACACACCAGCTGGCACTACAAAGCCTGCCTCCCACAGCCCCTGGTAGTTCACTCTGTTCCTGAGGGTGATGCTGGGTGGCCCTGCATGGCACAGCAGTGTCCTCTTCTCCAGGGCTGTGAGTATATGCAACCATTCAATTCTGACAATCTCATCTGCCCAGTGTCAGATGTCAAGTGTTGGCCACCTCTTAGCCCTAGGGCAGGAATTCCCCTCTCTTCCAAAGGTTGAATAGGAGCTATTTATAAGGACAACAGAAAAACAAGTACACAATGGAAATCTGAGCAAACTGGGACCTATGTTCAACCTAGTCAGAACATTTGTCCTTGAGAATTTATCTTTATAAATAGAAGAGGGAGGAGTGAAAGGAGAATAAGTTCCCAGTCTGAGGCTCCAGACAGAAAAGATGAATTCATTTAGAGCATAACTACTATAATCATATTTTACCTGTTTCATTCATGCATTTATTCATTCATTTTTAATATCTTTAGTCCCTAAAAATATTTATTATGCATCATACATTAGATACTTTGCTAGAAATTGAAAATGCTGAAATGAACACTTAGTTATTGTCCTTGAAGATTTCTCAACTGAACAAAAAAAGTTCTTGCTATGGGAATCTGGAATTCTAAGTAATTTTTTCCTATAACACATTTTATTCTTGATGGTAGGGATTAAGACTAGCATTATCCAATAGAAATCTATGCAAACCACATAAGTAATTTTCCAAGAAGCCACATTAAAAAAAGGGAAAAGAAACAGGAGAAATTAACTTTAATAATACATTTTATTTAATGCAATATATCTAGAGTATTATAATTTGCATATTTAATCAATATACAAATTATTAACAGGATAGTTTATATCTATCATTCATATTAAGACTTTAAATTCAAATACACATTTTACATTTATAGCACATCTTAATCTGGGTGCTTAGTTTTTATTGAAACTATCTGATCTATATTTAAATTTTCTAAATTCATAGCTGCAAAATAGATCTAGATACCCAACACATTCCAAACATAAAAGTAACATAATATTTTAACAGTTTTTCTAGTAGTTTTGATATTCCTAATTCTTGCAGGCCATCTCCAATACATCCACTGCAACGTTTGATCCATGCCAAAAGGTCATTGACATTTGGTCCTGTACCAATGTCCTCAGAGATGCTTGGTCCACGCTGACCCATCTACCTCAACCCTTGTGCCATTGCCAGCCAGGCAATCAAGTCAAGAAGGGTTATTCCGGGCAAAACAGCCTCAACACAATTATTAGATCAATAAAACATTTTTTATGTACAAATTCCATGAACCAAAAGTAGAAATAATGTTAGGCATCCTTGAGCCAAGGGACATTTTCTAAATGTGGATGTTTTGGACAGGAAAAAAGCCTACTAATGAGGCTGATAGTTTTAGAGTTTTTGTAATACTGAACTGAGTAAAAAAATAAATAAAAAATTGTATATAATATTGTTCTCCACATCAATGAAACTGGTTTGTCATTTTAAAAATTATTTTACTAAAACAAAAGTCCAGCTTCAAAACAAATCTATCCAAGTAAATTAAATAATTATTGCATCAACTCAGATTGATGCAATAGTTAACACAGAACTCAAAAGAGAATTGTATAAATTGAATGGCAACTCTAAATTTATTAATATCAATAAAAATTTTTAAATGTTTCTTATAATTGAAAACGTTTTTGCATTAGTGTTAGAAAAATGTGTGTTAAAAAAAGTGTGATATAATTATTATTGATTTGTTGAACAGAAATTTTAATTTCAACTTTAATTCCAACCTTTCAAACAAAGCCACAAATAAGCTATTCTTTTCATTTGGGAATTTCATTCATATGGCAGTGTGTACTCATGAAAAAATAAAAATCACATTTTCATTTTGTCTGATTACTGAAAATTTGCCCCCAACATTCCTTCTGTTTAGGAAAATCCTGAACTGGGACAACAATACAGCACATTTTTGTAAAACTATTCCATGACCCAACCAACAAGTATTAGCAATAACACAAAATCACTATCTCCATTTATGTCTATTTCTTTTAACATGTTGTATGTAATGAATAATTTTAACAACTCTACCCATGACCCTTTTTATAAAATCTGCTTCAGGAAACTAGAAACAATTATTTTCACAAACATTTCTACATGTATCATACAGCTGAACAAAACAATAGTAGAAATATCAATCTTTTACTTTAAAATTTGATTTTTTAATCTAAAATTTGTCATGAGCAAAGCATTGTCTGCCATGATAGAAACAACTTTTCACCTGTAAATTAAAAAATATTATTTGACAGATACTTAAGATTTTAGACCACAAATCAATAACATTTCTTTGTATTTGGAAATTACATTTCTTTTGAGACACTGGAAATTTATTTTTCACAGTTCAGGAGACTGGAAAACCCAACATCAGGTACCAGAATGGTGGGTCCCTGGAAAGGGCCCTCTTCCTGGCTTGCAGATGACCACCTTCTCACTGAGCCCTCACATGTTGCAGGGAGAGAAAGAGACTGCAAGCTCTTGGTGCCTCTTTTTATAAAGGCACTAATTCCATTATGAGTGCCCTCATAACCTTATGAAACCTTAATTACCTCCCAAAGGCCCCATTTCTAAATACCACCACATGGGGAATTAGAGCTTCAATGCATGAGCTGAGGAAATTTGACCAAACTGAACTTGGTGTGATTTCTTCATTTGTCCTATACACATGGGTTCTCGTGTGCCATGTCCAAAGTGCTTTTAATGACATGGGATAATCTAGATCAAAAGTTGACTCACTAAATTAAAGAATATACTGCTTCTTACTTCCAGCTACCCACACAAATATTTTATCTGGTTGAGTCATTTAACACAAAGAATTATTTTGACTCTAATTTCTAGAATTATACTAACATAATCCAAAGTAGTGTGCACTGTAAATTGTTTACAATTTACAAAGTTTTGCAAAGCAAAAGCCTGAAATGAATAGATTTTTTTTTCACCAGGGGAAAATCTGTAAAAACTACTGGAGGCCCCAGGTTTGAAACCTTTCCAAGATTAGTTTCAATCCTGAATTATATTCTTCTTGCTTGAAGGGCTCTCCTCCCATGTTGAGTTGTGTAGATAAAACAAACAAAAAAAAAAAAACAAAAAAAAAAAAAGGAAAAAACAAACTAAATAAATACTAGTGTACTTCCCACAGAAAGTTCTATTTGGGATATTAAATTTCCTAACACTACTGGTAAACTAGTTTGAGCAGCAAGCACTTCAATTTCTAAATTTTATTTTCAATAGCTGGATTTACTTTCAACTTGATTTTGACCACATGTTGAGAAATAATTTTCATCACTAGAAACTCACTTATTCATATGTCTTAGCAATATCTTTACTGATAGAGCTCTTAGGATAATGATAACTAAGGAGAAAATAAGCAAATGGGACTGCATGAAAATAAAAATCTTCTGCACAGCAAAAGAAACCTTCAACAAACAATAAGAGAGCCCACAGCATGAGAAAACATATCTGCCAATCTGATAAGGGATAAATCTCTAGCATTTACAGAGAACTCATACAACTTAACAAAATGAAGATAAACAACCCAATCAAAAAATGGGCAATGGTCCTAAATAGGTACTTTTTGAAAGAAGACAGAAGCAAGGCCAAGAGACATATGAAAACATGCTCAAAGTCACTAATCATCCAAGAGATGCAAATCAAAACGACAATGTGGTACCACCTCATACCTGTCAGAATGGCTATCAACAACAAATCAACAAAGGACAAGTGTTGCCAAGAATGCAGAGAGAAAGGAACCCTCCTGCACTGCTGGTGGGAATGCAGACTGGTGCAACCACTGTGAAAAACAGTGTGGAGTTTCAAAAATTTAAAAATGGAACTCCCATTTGACCCAGTAATCCCACTTCTAGGAATATATCCCAAGAAACTAGAAACACCAATCAGAAAGGGTATATTCACCCTTATGTTCATTGCAGCACAACTTACCATAGCTAAGATATAGAAACAGCCTAAGTGCCCATCAGCAGAAGAGTGGATTAGAAAACTGTGGTACATCTACACAATGGAATACTATGCTGTGGTAAAAAAAAAAAAAAAAAGAACTTTTTACCATTTGCAACAGCATGTATGAACCTGTAGAGCATTATGCTAATCGAAATAAGCCAGTTGGAGAAAGATAAATATCACAAGATCTCACTCATTTGTGGAATATAACGAACAACATAAACTGATGAACAAAAAATAGATCCAGAGATAGAGAAGCATCAATCAGATGTTCAAACCTCAGAGGGAAGGTAGGGGAGGAAGGAGGCAAGGGGGAGAGAACAATCAAGGGACTTGTATGCATGCACATAAGCCTAACCAATGCACACAGACAACAGGGGGATGAGGGCATAAGTGGAGTGTTGGGGGCAATGAGGCAATAAAGACGCATATGTGATAGTTTCTCAAAAAATATTTTCTTAAAAGGAAAATGGACAAAGAAACAGGTATCTTGCCTCCTCTAAACATGCTCTGAAATTCATGTAAAATGTAATATGATAATTGTTGGTTTGTTTGTTTAGCTGATTTAAGTTGTCAAAAATCACAACAGAGTAACATGCCTCCTATATTATGCTATCTTTAAAAAGTTGAATTCATGCCTAAAACAATACAGTCATTGAAGCATGTGTAAGTTTGACTAATGCATCTCATTAGCAACATCTTGATATCATGGCCCAAAATATGAATACTCTTGAGATCCCAACTGAATTCTCTTTGTCATCATCACTCAGATAACATGACCCTCTGGTGGTTTGTTACCATTTGGAAAACAAGCCTGCAAAATGTCACTGTCACTAAATTGTAAAAATAGTCTCTAATTTTGAAAATTAAGATTAGTATAATCAGGTTATTTTCAAATATCAAGGTATAATATACTCCAGTTAAAATGATCCAATGAATAAAACATCTTAATTAAGCAATATTAGGAACACAATCCCTTAATGATATCTTCACCTTTCTTTCCACATTGACATTTCATTGGAGTTGGAAGATCATAGCCATAAAAGCTTATTAAAAGCTCAAAGCATACTCATATACTTCTACAGAGTTTTTAAATACAGAATGTTTTGCAGGACCTGGTAGTTGCATTGGGTTTGTTCCTTTCTATTGATTTCTAGAGGAGAGTCTGAAATTAAGGGAAGGCTTCGAAAGAGGTAGGAGACAATAGCAGAGCCATCCTTAAAAAGGCTGGAGGGGACTGGCTGAAGAATTAGTCATCTAGGATGACTAAGGTGGACATGGCTAAAGGAATGGGAAAAAGAACTTATTAGAGTTTCTTGTGATTTTTAATATGTTTTTATTGATTTCAGAGAGATAGGAACATCAATGAGAAAGAATCATTGATCAGCTGCATCCTGCACGCTCCCTACTGGGGACTGAGCCCACAACCTCGGCATGTGACCAGACCAGGAATCAAACTGTTACCTCTGGTTCATGGGAATGACACTCAACCTACTGAGCAACACTGGCTGTGCAAGAGAGTTTTGGAGAAATTATTTATAGTTTACAGTAATTCAGACATTACAGAAAAGTCAATGTCTTGAGAAGGTCTTCTAAAATAAGAGTTGACTGTCATGGTACTATATACAACCCAATTATTGTCTGTAAAATCTTTGATTGCAGAAAGTAGTGCAAGGACAAATGTCCCACTGAAATGACACATAATGGCACATATGTTATTATCAAATAACTGTCTTAGTCAGCTTGGGTTGCCATAACAAAATACCATTAACTGGCTGATTTTAACATTTATTTTTTTATCATAGTTCTGAAGGCTGGAGGCTAAGATTAGGGTGCCAGCAACAATACTTTCTGATGGGGACCCTTTTCCTGCCTTGCAGCTGGCTGCCTCCCTCAGTGTGTGTGTATGAAAAAGATCTCTCTCACTCCCTCTTCTTGTAAGGCCACTAGCTAGCTCCATCATGAAGACCCCACTCTCATGACCTAAGAGCCTAACCTAAGTCTAAATACATCCCAAAGGGCCCATCTCCAAATACCATCATATTGGGACTTGGGAGCTTCAACATATGAATTTTAGGGAGACACAAATATTCACTCCATACAGCCACCTCTGTTTGCTGAATGAAAGTGGTACTTACTGATTAGAACTAAATTAGTGAAACCAACATACTAAAATATAATCCTGTATTAAGTAGTTTGTATTTCATGCAAGCTACTTAAAAATCTTATTTGACCACTGCTAATGCAAATGTTATCCATGTCAGAGAATTTTAGGATTTCAAATAAAAATGTCTACCTTTAATAAACATATAATTCAATTAAATAGTAATATTTAAATTCTTTATTATCAATTTTATAGGAACCATTGTCAAGCATGTACAATTTCATTCAACTACTCCACAGAATTCTATTTGTGTAATATTTAAACAAATCAGCCTTTAAAAATGCATGTATTTCAACATCATTCCTAGACACTCATTAATGTCTTTAGAGTAGGCTTTTATACTATAATTTGAAAAAGCCCATGTGTATTTATGCAATGTTGAATGTAATCATGCTTGGCAAATTGGAGCATGCAAATGAAAAACAAAATGACTATAAAGTTTTAAAGTATTAATTACTTAATAACAGAACTTTCTTAAATAAAACAATTTTTAAAACAAAACCCCTTTAAAGTATTAATATTAGTTTCAGCTATAACAGAAAATTCAAAATACAATGGTTTTATTAAGTTAGAAGTTTAATTCCCCCTCATATGTTAATCTGAATTTTTTATGATTTCAGGGTGGGCAAGGCAGCCTACTAAGTCCTTTTCAGTGCTACAAAGCCAACAAAGAAGCTGTACAAAACCTCAAACACTCAGACTCTTTATAATTTCTTCTTCCTTCATTTCTATATATGGACCTCATGGTCATAATCTAAGATGGCGCTCTGGCCACCACATCTGTGTTTCTTCTTTCCTTCTGGGTTCTCAGGCTGGCCTATAAATTACATTGACACAAGTCATATTAACAGGAGATAAAAAACCACAGATATATGTATGGGAGCCCAACAAAGACATGAGACTGCCAGGCACTTAGGCAGTCTTACATACCAGCCTGATCTAAGGAAAAGGGGATGGGGTCTAGGACTTCAAAGGGGAGGAAGACAAAGCCAGGAAGATTAAAAGAGCAAATGTTTGGTAAACAGGTGTTTTTCAAATAAGTCTTTCTGCTATAAAAAGCTCTTGCTAATAGCTTTCTTCCTGGTGCAGGCCCCCAGCTAGGTCATTTTAGGCAGTTAAGAAGGAGGTGCAAAGCTCTTCCTGAGTCTGCTGGGCCCGAAGGTCTTCAATGTGAGAGAATCCACACGCCAAAGTGGCACACGCAGCCTGTCCTGAACCCACACATTCCAAACCACAAGATGGAAAGGGGGAAACACAAAAGGCAAGGAGTGTCCTCTGGTGTCTGAGAGGATGCTCTGAGAAGCTGTTGTGGATTCTCCCACGTACACCCCATTGGCTAGAACTCAGTCAGCAGGCCTCGTCTAAGTATCAGGAAGGATGGAAACGGTGGTCTTTACTCTTTGAGGACAAATGCCCTGGTCAAATGTTGATGTCTATGAAAGAAAATAAGAGATATTGAGGGCCAGCATTAGAATGACCTTTTCTGTATTTCCCAAGTGAATGTGTGGTCCTATTGATAAGACTATAATTTTCTCAATCTGAAATACAATATTCTGCAGACATAGACATATCAGATTGCTGAGCTAGTCAAAGAAGTGGCACAAGGAAAAAAAAAAAAAGAAACATAAAATTAGCCTGGCATTCTGTTTTAAACCCAAACAGCTCAACTGGCAGTTTTTGCCTGAGGGGAGGTAGGATGAGAGCCAAAAAGGAATTACCTTCCATCTATGGAAAACTAGGCCTTCACACAGAGTACAGATGTGGCAGTTTATAGCAGGTTTGGAAACCACCTTCCATTATTTTATTTGCCAGACCTTTCCCATTGGCAAGCACTATCCCTCCAGAAAATAACAACATAGAGAGCATGGAAAGAGAATGTTCAAGCAAGGTTCTAAGGGCTAGCTAGACCCTTGCAAGTCACTCAGAGATGACTTGGCAAACTTAAGGCCTAATGAGCAGACAACTTCAGCTGAACAATTAAATCAGCTATTTTTAAATTGAGTCACATAGGCCAGGAGCCAGTGCATCACCTTTGGGATAATTACAAATCACCAGCTCTCTTTCTAATGTGATCTTCCATTGATCTTCCATGCAATTTTAAAGCTCTGGAAAAAAATATTCCTTCCTCGATACGATATGAAATTTCTAACCATTCAGCCCTAAATTTGTATTAATCCTTTTGATCAGGTTACAGTGTCATTCAAATAAATCTCAGCCATGAATTCTGTATAGTGTCCACATTCATCAATAAATAGCATTATATTTAATGTCACCTAGTAAAGGGAAATGGTACATGTACAGGTACTTTCCACTCCCCTTCACCTTCTCCTACAGAAACAAGAATCAGAGTGGTTATTTTCTCTCATTACTTTCCCATAATAACTGTGAGCTAAGCATCAGAATCTGCCATTTTGATTTAGACTATCCATTTATAATTTTAAAACTCAATAAAATGCATATAGAAGGAAAGTATCTCAACATAATAAAAGCCATATATGAAAAATCCTCAGACAATATCATACCCAATGGTAAAAAAAATAAAATAAAATAATACACACACACACAATAACAACAACAAACTTCTTTATCCCCCTAAGATCAGGAACAAAACAAAGAAGTCCACTCTCACCACTCTTATTTGACATAATGCTGGAAGTCCTAGGAAGAGCAATCAAGCAAGAAAAAGCAATAATAGGCATTGAAATTGGGAATGAAGAAGTAAAAGTATCAGATTTTGCAGATGACATGATTCTTTATGTAGAAAACAGCAAAGACTCCACCAAAAAAACTATTAGAAACAATAAACAAATTCAGTAAAGCTGCAGGATACAGCCCTAGCTGGTTTAGCTCAGTGGATAGAGCGTTGGACTGAGGACTGAAGGGTCCCAGGTTTGATTCTAGCCAAGGGCACATGCCTGGGTTGTGGGCTTGATTTTTAGTAGAGGGCGTGCAGAAGGCAGCTGATCAGTGATTCTCTCTAATTATTGATGTTTCTATCTCTCCCTCTCCCTTCCTCTCTAAAATCAATAAAAAATATTTTTAAAAAGTTGCAGGATACAAAATCAATGTATAAAAATCCACTGCATTCCTATAAACTAACAATAAAATTCATAAAAAGAATAGAAAAAAAACAATTTATTTTGTAATTGAAACCAAAAAGATACCTAGGAATAAACTTAAGAAGGGAAGTGAAGGACCTATATACTGAAAACTACCAAGCATTATCAAAAGTGATTGGAAAAGACTCAATGAATGGAAAGATATTCCAGGTTCATGGACTGGAAGCCTCAATATTGTTAAAATGTCCACATCATCCAAAGCAATGTACAGATTTAATGCAATCCCCATCAAAATTCCAATGACATTTTTTAAAGAAATAGAACAAAAATTCATCATACCTGTATGGAGCCACACAAGACCACAAACAGCCAAAGCAATCCTGAGCATAAAGAAGAAAGCTGGAGGTATCACACTCCCTGACTTCAAGGGTAGTTCTTGGATCACATGATCTCACACATCTAGAGGAAATAATGAACAACATAAACAGACCCAGAGAAAGAGAACCAGCGATCATACTCTCAAACCTCAGAGGGAAAGTAAGGGAGGATGGGGGTAAGGGGAAGAGATCAACCAAAGGACTTGTGTGCATACATATGGGCCTAGCCAGTAGCCATGGACAATGGGGGTGGGGGTGGGGCATATCTAGGGAGGGGTTTGGGATGGGAATGGGGGAATAAGGACAATTATGTGAGACCATAATCAATAAAAAAAAAAATTATACTACAAAGTGACAATCATCGAAACAGCATCCTATCAGCAGAAAAAAGACACACATACTAATGTATCAGAATTTAGAGCCCAGAAATAAAACCACATGTATATGAGCAAAAAGTTTTAGACAAAGGAGCCAAAAACATACAATGGAGAGAAAAAGCCTCTTCAATAAATGGTGCGGGAAAATTGGAAAGTCACATGCAAAAGAATGAAACTAGATGGCTAGTTGTCCCCATTTACAAAAAAATAACTCAAAATGGATCAAAGACCTAATTTTAAGATCTTTTTTTTTAATATATTTTATTGATTTTTTTACAGAGAGGAAGAGAGAGAGGGATAGAAAGTTAGAAACATCAATGAGAGAGAATCATCCATCAGCTGCCTCTTACTCACCCTTTACTGGGGATGTGCCCACAACCAAGGTACATGCCCTTGACAGGAATAGAACCCAGGACCTTTCAGTCCCCAGGCCGATGCACTACCCACTGAGCCAAACCGGTTTCAGCTAATTTTAAGATCTTAATCTACAAGACTCAAAAGGCATATGGAGTTGAATAAAATATATGTATTTCCCTTTTAATTGTTGATTAACCAGGTTTTACATATTAAATTATTTTGCTATTTTTCATAAATCAATGTTTCATTTTTTTATGACATCAGTAATAGCATCCAAATTATTTAAGTATGCCAAGCCAAGCCAATCTTGAAGTTCTATAATTTGATACTATTTCTATGAGAACCCAACATGAGCTACTGAATCATGTTTTGCAGGGACCTGAGATTTTAATAGTGACTGCCTGAAAATATAATGCCAGGTTAATAAAGCTCTGGGCTTTTTCCTGAGGCAATTTAAAATGAGAACATTTATTTTTATTCTCCCCATTGGGTCCAGAATAGCATTAGGTAAACAGCGGTAACTTTTTAGTCTCCCTAATTCTGACAGGGGTTGACAGAGGCTACTTGCCACCCAAGCAAACTACATTTGACTAGAAACTAATGAAGTAATGAAGGCTTGCTCATGAACACATTTCAGTCAAGTACAATCACTCTGATATGCCTTGATCAGCCAAAAGTTGGACAAGAAATAAAAATATCCCTAAGAGAACAACTAAGCAAACAACTTCTAATAGGCCCAACAACCTTGACATAATAAATGTAGGCAGATTTTAGTCCAGAAATTAAGAAAATAAAGCAAAACATACATTTTCTGCAAAAGAAAAACATTTGTAAATAACTTTTTCAACTTTTATTTACATTTCCTATTTATTTCATTTTTAAATTTACAATGATGATAAAAAAAAATGCACACCTATTTCAAAGGATTCATAAGATATTTGACAGTAAAATAAGATAAAATGTTAGTTATGATAAATTTCTATGCACATATTAAATTAATGTTATTAAGCTAAAATTGTTATAGTGGTAGCTTTTTTGTTGACACAATGGGTATATAGTAAGCGGTGGGCATATTTTGGTGGCAAAAGTGACCAACCTAGGTTCTTTCTTAAAAGTCTTCCTGTTCTGTTTTCTTGGAAGATCAACGTGCCCTTGTGATGATCATAATAACCAGCCTGAAATATTCCCACTTGACTGGCACTGTACGCGTGCTGATGAATGTTCCCATATCCAGCCCTGACGTAGTCTTGATTCATAACAAAAGAGAATACAGGTTTTTTTTCTAGAACAGTAAATGTACTTCCATCTACAAAAAGACACTCTTTTAGTATTACAAGTTACTCTTAATAATGAAGAGACAATTTTTAAACCACATCATATAGCCATTCAGATAGCTTAATCTCTCACTCCATTAACATTCCATAACTTTAGGCTACAAAGAACAATCAAAGAGACAATACAGATGGAATCTGTTTATTTCTAACTCTACTCCTATTTTCCATGTGACTTTAATGAACAGTTTCTGATATGTATTGTGTCTAGATAGCAACAGGGCTATCTAGACAATGAAGGTGGAAGGCAACTCTGGCTGGAGCGAAGGAAGAAGGTGGTGGCCAGAGAGAAGGCCCAGTTCCTGGATGCCAGAGGGAAGCCAGTGCTGGCATCCAGGGAAAGGAAGGCCTATTCTTGTGTGAATCTTCATGCATTTGGCCTCTAGTATATAGTATAACCCCATATAATAAAAGCCTAATATGCAAATTGACCAAAGAGCGGAATGACTGGTCGCTATGATGCACACTGACCACCAGGGGGCAGATACTCAATGCAGGAGTTGCCTCCAGGCTAGCCAAGGGTGGTGCCAGCAGAGGCCAGGGCACAAGGCTGGCGAGTGGATGGTGCCAGGCCCCCCGTGGGGTTTCCTGATCACCCAGCTAGTCTCCTACAGATCTGCCCTGATTGCTGGCCAGGCCTAGGGACCCTCCCCATGCACAATTTTTGTGCACTGGGCCTTTAGTCTTTAATAAATACATCTAGATTCTGTTTATTGAAGTAATCATGGATTCCATGACCTAGAGTAGGGGTGTCGAACTCAATCAGAGAAGGGGCCAAAATCTAAAATCCAGCCTAAATCGCGGGCCGAATGGTTTACTGAACAGTCATAAACTGACAATGTCATAAACTGACAGCGGAGTGCAGTGATAACAGCGCGGTGCGGGCCACATTGCAAGGCCTGGCGGGCTGGATTTGGCCCACGGGCCTTGTGTTTGACACATGTGACCTAGAGTGTTATCTTCACAGCCAACATTTGTTGGTAAAATACATGATGCTGACATTATGTTTAAAAACAAAAGAAATATAATAATGTAACCAAAACAAAAACAAACTAACCCAGTCCACCCATTTTCTACATAAATTTAAAACAAACTTAAAAATATAACATGCATATTTTAGCCTCCTGGGGTACACAATAATTAATTTTTCTCTTTAATTACTAATAAAAAAGATATAAAATGTCACCCTATTTTCAACTCTTTAAGAAAACTAAATAATTTTGACTTTTCTACCTCAAGTAAATATTAACCAAAAAAATCCATGTCAAAGACAAAAACACTTATCAATTATATTAAAATTCACTTCACTTACAGAATATAGTCAAATATTAGTAGCTATAATTTTTGCCTTTGTTACTATCAAGATTTTTAATATCTAAGAAGCAAATACTGCTCTACTTCTTTTTCTGCTTCTTCTGTTTCCCCTAGAATTACAAATATGATTGGTTAGAAAGTATTGTAGTTGATCCCATCAAATTATTTTTTTTTAAATATATTTTATTGATTTTACACAGAGAGGAATTGAGAGGGATAGAGAGTTAGAAACGTCAATGAGAGAGAAACATCGACCAGCTGCCTCTTGCACACCCCCCACTGGGGATGTGCCCACAACCAAGGTACATGCTCTTGACTGGAATCGAACCCGGGACCTTTCAGTCCGCAGGCCGACACTCTACCACTGAGCCAAACCGGTTTCGGCTGATCCCATCAAATTCTTCTATGCAAATACATCTTTGTGAGCAGACAAGTCTTCATGGAAAGGCTTTATGGCCTGGAAGGTGCCTGACTACTCATCTTCTTCATATACAGCCACAAAATAATAGTTCCCAGTCATGTGACATAAATACCTAAAATTTTACCATTTCTGATTAATTTATTTAGCTTACCCATTGACTTATCCAGGCATCTCCTATTAGAAAAAACAAATTAAAGTACAGTGTTACTTATTCTATTTTCTCAAAGAAAGCAAACTTTACCTCTTTCTTTGGGGCCTCTAAAATAAATGAATTCACCTTCACTGTCACATAGGCCTAGATAGAGAGTAACAATACCAAAAATAGAAAGTGTTTGAAACTGGCTTACCTGGGCCCTATTATATTGGCCTCTAATGGGATTACTTCCCAGTAATTTGTGTTTTTTTTTTTTTTTTCTTTTTTTTTAATAAGTTTTTATTGTTCATATTATTCAAATGTTCCTTCCCCCCCTCCCCACCATTGCTCTCCTCCACCAGGTTCCCACCCCACCCTCTGTCCTTTCCTCACCCCCCATTGTCCTCACCCATAGGTGCACAGTTTATGTTCAGTCTCTTCCCACGCCCCCCTCTCCCCTTTTCCCCAAGAATCATCAGTTCACTCCCCTTCCATACCTCTGATTCTATTATATTCAACAGTTACTATTGTTCATCAGATTTTTTTTTAATTTCCTTGGTTTTTAGATTCACTTGTTGATAGTTACGTATTTGTTGTTCATAATTTTTATCTTTGTTTACTTTCTCTTCTGAAAGAACCCCCTTCAGCAATTCATATAATTCTGGTTTGGTGGTGATGAACTCCTTTAGCTTTTTTTTATTAGTGAAGCTCTTTATCTGACCTTCGATTCTGAGTGATAGCTTTGCTGGATAGATTATCTTTGGCTGTAGGTTCTTACTATTCATCACCTTGAATATTTCTTGCCATTCCCTTCTGGCCTGCATGGTTTCTGTTGAGAAGTCAGCTGACAATCGTATAGGTGCTCCTTTATATGTAACTACCTTCTTTGCTCTTGCTTCTTTTAATATTCTCTCTTTGTCTTTTGCTCTTGGAATTTTAATTATGAGGTGTCTTGGTGTGGTCCTCTTTGGATTCCTTTTGTTTGGAGTTCTGTGCGCTTCCTGGACTTGTAAGTCTAATTCTTTCGCCAGGTGGGGGAAGTTTTCTGTCACTATTTCTTTCAGTATGTTTTCGATATCTTGCTCTCTCTCATCTTCTGGAACCCCCATAATTCTGATGTTGGTTCGCTTGAAGTTGTCCCAGAGGTTTCTTACATTATCTTCAATTTTCTGGATTCTCTTGCCTTCTAGCTTCTGTGAAGGAGTGTCTTCTGGCTCTTTATGTTCCAAATCTTTGACTTGATTCTTGCGATCTTCCCTTCTGTTTTTAGGACTCTGTAGAATATTTTTTATTTCAGACAATGTATTCTTTATTTCTTGTTGATCCCTTATCATTTCCTGTTGACTCCTTATTAATTCTAGTTGATCTCTTTTCATATCATCATAGGCCTTATCCATCTTTTCTAGGAAATTCTTGAAAAACCTTATAAGCGTAGATTGGAACTCTATATCCAGACGCTTTTTGTCCTCCATTTCTTTTGTTTGTGATTTATTTTGTTGTCGCATTTCGCAGTTACAGATGGGACGTGGTTTCAGGGTGGAGCCTGCAGCTTTGGCTTCCGTCAGCCCCACCCTATGCGGGTCCTTCAGTGCTCGCTGCCGGCGCCTCTGAGAGAAAGGTGCCCTCGATTTTCGCCTGCTGCCAAACAGTCTATGCTCTCCCCCAATGAGCCCGGTATTGGGGTTCAGTTCAGTTGGAAGTGGAGTTGGAGGTGGTGTTCAGAGCAGTCTGGAGCCCCAGTCTCCTTCCCGTCAGGGCAATCCCGCGGCACAGCCGACTGTCCCTTCTCTGCGCGCGGTGTGCGCACCGCCGGGACCTCCTTGCCGGGACCTCCTTTCGCCCCCGCTTCCCCAGGGTCCCGCCTTACAGCCCGGCTCCCTATGGCTGAGCCTGGGTCCCCGGGGTCTGGGGAACTGGGGTTCAGAGCAGTCGGGGGCCTAGCACAGTCGGAGTTTTATCTCCTTTCCGCTAGGGAACGCCCGCCAGGCACTCCGTCTCCCCCTCCTCTCTGGCTCTGTCCTCTCCGCGCGCAGCGTCTCAGTACCTTGGGCTTTTCCAGCTCCTCCACGCCTCCTTCTGGTTTTGTCCTTGCTTCTCGCTGTAGAATTTCCATTCAGTCAACCTTCCTGTAGTTCTGGGCAATGTCCGTTTTATATTTTAGTTGTATTTTATTGAAATTGTTGTGTGCGGCTGCGGCTAGGTGTTCACCTGCGCGCAGCCATCTTGGATGATCAGTAATTTGTGTGTTTAAACTAAGCTCATATTTTATCAGGAAAAAATACCAAAAATGGCCTATCAAAACTGATAACTTCAATTGCTGAAAATTTTTAGGTTTGCTTCACATAAGGTCCCATTAAGATTCAAACAAAACAAAAAGACACTATTTTAGAATAAATACTAGGAAAGATTTTGTTTCCTTGAAGAATAATGCACATTTTATTAAAAACCATGGAGAACTGTGTAAACAGCCATTTTTCTCCCCTATTGCTTTAAAACTTCCTGGGTAATCAAAGTGCAGTCCTCAGGACAGCAATATCACTTGTATAAAACCTTATGTTTCAAATAAAAATGCACCACATTTTTCCATGTCATCTTGACAATCTATTCTATCTTATGTTTTCTTATATGCGTGCTTATTTTCACTGCATGTATTATCATCAGTCACCTCAGAATCTGTGTAGAATGACATATGATACATTTTAAAAAAACACACAAATTAGAATTGTTCATTTCTAATAGGAATTATGTGGCTATTATTATTATTTTTTCCTTAGGACCCACCATGTGAAGAAATCGGGAAGCAGAGAAGTGATGAATGCAAAAAAAGAAACATGGAAATATAGCTTCCTAGATGCCCCCAGTGATGCCCCTTCCCTCCAGGCATCCGTGCCCTTGTGTAATATCATCCACTTGAGTGTCAGTAAGATCTATGATTTGCTTCTAACAAATAGAACATGGCAAGGATGGCTGGATATCATGTTTGTGAGTAAGTCACATTAAGATAGTGACTTCTGCCTTGCTGGCTCTCTCCCTTACTGTTTTCATAAGGAATGCTGCCATGTTGGAGAGGTCTACCAAGCAAGAAATTGAATGAAGGAGGTTTCCAGCTAACCACCATAAGGAATCCGTGCCCTTAGTCTCACTAACCTAGGGAAACTGAACCCAATCAACAAACAAAACAGTAAGCATGGCCACAGACCTTCCCGAGTCAAAGCTTCAGAGGAGACTGCAGGACTGAGCAACACCTTGACCATGGCCTCAGGAGAGACCCTGAACCCAAGGGAGATAATATATGTGTGCTGCTTTTAGCTATCAGTTTATGGTCATTTGGTATGTTACAATAGATAACCAATACAAATAATATACTCATACCAATCTTGCCTTGTGCAAGTACAATGAGCTACTGAATCATGTTTTGCAGACACCTGAAGAAATGTGCTCAGCTGGCTCCCAAATGTAATTTGTGTGTTTAAAGGATGTCTTACCTTTATCTTTATATTTTTTTAACCAATCAGATGGGTATTTTCAATTATTAGTTTATCCTTTTTATATAAATAACTAGCAGTCGGATGCACAAAATTCTTCCAAGAGTAGGTCTTTCTTCCCCCAGCTGCCAGCAGGCACCTGGGATCCGGGTTTCCCTCACAGCCCTGGCTTCATCTGGTCTAATTAGCATAGTAGGCTTTTATTATTATAGACAATGAGATTATTCCTTCTTTTATTAAAGACCTTTTGTAATGCTATGTCTCATAGTGGATTTCAATTTTAAAAATCATGTTTGTAAATAAGCTATTTTCCAGATATTAATAGGACCTTTGAATGCTTGGGTCAAAAGGAGATTTTAAAAATCATTACCTTGCCAAAACCAGTTTGGCTCAGTGCATAGAGTGTTGGCCTTCGGACTGAAAGGTCCCAGGTTCGATTCTGGTCCAGGGCATGTACCTTGGTTGCGGGCACATCCCCATTAGGGGATGTGCAAGAGTCAGCTGATGGATGATTCTCTCTCATCGATGTTTCTAACTCTCTATCCCTCTTTCTTCCTCTTTGTAAAAAAAATCAATAAAATATTTTTAAAAAGAAAAAAATAATAATTACCTGATAGTCAGAGGCCTTGGGGGACAAAGGGTAAGTGATGGCATGATTTTTTTCCATTCTACTTTAAATGATTTTTATTAAAATAAATCAGAAATATGTTTCATATTCTTATAAAAGAAGATACTATTCTATACAAATAACTATATTTTCTTTATGATTAACAAAGTCTATGAGTTCCAATTCCATCCCTAGAAATTATTTATTTTTCATATTGCAGCACTGAAGTATGCATGTTGTTAAATCCCTAAGGGGTTAGCTGTTTGATTATCCAATACTTTTTATCGTCTGTAATATACTGCCAAAAAATGCATCCATGAATTTCCCCCCAAAAAAATTAGCCAACATTTCTTAAACTATATCCATTCCAGTTACCTCTCTGTGTGTCACATGAATCCTACTTTCTAACTAGTTCATACTATTTTATTGCTTCTCTCTGACTTCTTCAGTCTTTTTATAACAGACCTCAGATTGCAAAGCTGTTAAAATTAATGACTTAGCCAAACAGGGTAGGAGTTTGACTCTGTGTTCTTTGCTCTCCTTCCAGCCTCTGTGGGAGATCTGATAACTTCTCTGCTCTAGAAACTTCTAACTGAGCATAAAGAAGTCTGGCAAATCACTGCACTATAGCAACAACGATCCAATGTTTTCTCTGCCTAATGATCCTAAAGCACATTCAATATACTAGTATGTTCTTCACCTGAAAGCTTAGCATTGTTCAAGGCATATTTATAGGTGTTTGGAAGGAGCTTTGCACACATCCCCTTTGCTCCATTTCATGGTTTACTTCAGTTGTTTTCTCTTTATATAGGTCAGTGAAACCCTAGAACTGTGGTCGGTAAACTGCAACTCTCGAGCCACCTGCGGCTCTTTGGCCCCTTGAGTGTGGCTCTTCCACAAAATACCACGGCCTGGGAGAGTCTATTTTGAAGGAGTGGCGTTAGAAGAAGTTTAAGTTTAAAAAATTTGGCTCTCAAAAGAAATTTTAATTGTTGTACTGTTGATATTTGGCTCTGTTGATTAATGAGTTTGCCGACCACTGTCCTAGAAGATCTATTACAGGTAAACACTGTAGATATAGGATTTGCAGGATTTTAATGCCATGCACCTGCTGGTTGTACGTTTGAGATGATCTACACTGGAAGGTAAACTAGTTTACAAATTATATTTCATCTTTTAGTCCCAACCCTCAAACTCTTTTACATCTGTCTCACTGGCTTGGTAGCTAGCAAGTTCTGCTATTTATTATTTATATTCTGCTACTTTCATCAGAGCTTTGAACTTACTTGAAAGAGATTGTGCAACCAAGCAACAATAAGATAGGAATACGTACACTGGACAGGTCTGGAGATTCGATATACATACCCATTACACCCTCATGAAGGCCTTTCCAGGTTACTTATCCAGCCCAGTCCTCCTGTTATTCTCTAGCACAGCACTGATTCATTTCTTTCCCCAGTAATTAAAAAAATTACACTGATCTTAGTTACTTACTGACTTAATTTCCTATCTTCTTTCTTCAACACACTAGTAAGTCCAGAAGAACAGGAACTCTGTGTGTGATGGTATGTGTATGTGTATGTGATGGTGTGTGTGTGTGTGTGTGTGTGTGTGTGTGTGTGTGTGCGCGCATGCGCACGCGCACACCATTCAAGATTTTAATGGAACACAATAACTCATGAAATATGGCAAAATGATTGGCATGTAATAATAATAATAGAAGCTCAAGAAATTTGTCATTAAATGTTTAAATTACACGGAAATAGGAGACGACTACCACTGAGGTAAATGCCAGTGCTATGATGAAGGCCTGTGGCAGCTGACTGTGTTAGAGGAGGTTCCACTGAATTGTTCTCAGCACTTGGAGAAGGGGTCGGTTGAACAGGACACACAGGTGGTGTACATGCTTTCAGAGATGTCACTTTCAGAGATGTCCAACAGCAAACACTCTGTAAGGCATCAGCGCCAGGAACTGCCTGGCACCCAGTTTTAGTGGAAGGGAATGAGTGACCATGAAAAGCCTTCATAAAATCACATCTAGAGTCTCCAAGGTTAGGTGAGACACAACATGGAAGTTAAAATTTTTATTTTCCCTACACAAGTAGACTTTGAGACCATCTATTCCTCTTTCTACTGCAAACCTTGACAATAAAAATATTTAGGAAGTAATCAGATTTCATAGTTGTGGACTTATGAAATCCAGGGGCTCTGAAAGCTCTAGCCAGTTTGACACAGTGGAGAAAGCATCATCTTTCAGACTGAAGGGTCCCATGTTAGATTCTGGTCAAGGGCACATACCCGGGTTGCAGGCTTGATCCCCAGTAGGGGCATGTAGGAGGCAGGTAAGCAATAGTTCTCTCTCATCATTGATGTTTGTATCTCTCCCCCCACTCCATTCTTCTCTGAAATCAATATCTATATTTAAAAGAGGCTCGGAAGGATAAAGCAAATGAACAAATTTATGTTTTTACATCATCTCAAGGTTTATATACTCAAGCCCCAATGATGACAGACAATTATTGATCGGCTGCATGCCCCACACTAGGGATGGAGCCTGCAACCCCAGTATGTGCCCTGACCAGGAATAGAACATGACCTTCTGGTTCATAGGTCATTGCTCAACTACGGAGCAACACTGGCCAGACCAGCTGACTGTCTTTAAATGGACAATCCAGAAAATTATTAACCTCAGAAAGTTCCCCCATTTAAATAGAACTATGAAATTGTTCAGAAAATTATGAATGCATGATTGGAAAATATAGCTCTTAAGTATTTTTATTTATTTATTTTAAATTTATATATATATATATATATATATATATATATATATATATATATATATATATATCCTACGAAGCCTGAAATACCAATTAGGAAGACTACATGCACCCCTATGTTCATAGCAGCATTATTTACAATAGCTAAGATCTGAAAATAGGCCAAGTACCCATCAGTAGATTAAAACACACACACACACACACACACACACACACACACACACACAACTGTGGTATATTTACAATGAAATACTATGCAGTTGTAAGGGGGAAAAAAGGATCTCTTACTCTTTGAGTCAACCTATAGAGTATTATGCTAAGCAAAATAAACCAGTCAGAGAAAAACAAGTATCTCATGATCTTAAGTATTTTTTAGTAGGGGAACGATAGTATGACGTGCTATTGTAATTAAGGTTCCCATTTATATCTGGTAATACATTTAGATTTTTTCAGTCAATATGATCCTTAATTTAAAAATATGTGAGGTAGAAACTGTTTTTAGAAAACTAAAAATGAAAGCCTACATTTTACAAAGAGATAAATGAGGGTTATTTTTTTTCATATTGCCAAATGATTTTTTACTTTAAAAATAATTTTCCAAAGTTCTTTTATTAAATGGTAACTATTTGGTGCATGGGAATGTTTTTAGATTGTTTATTTCCAAAGCACAAAAACCTCAAAGCCAAATGTTAGAAATCACTGACAAATAATAAAGATAAAGCATCCCAGATATTTTCATATGAGTCAGTGAAAAAATGAGACTATTTAGAAAAAAATCAATTGACAGATATCTTTAGAAGAATATAGCTATTACTTAAAGCAAGTAATACATGTAGTCAATTCCTTGCTATCCTTGTTTCTTCTTAAATTTGAAACATACTCTGAAAAATCTATAAACACGTTTTTTCCCATGTACCCAGAAGTTCTTAATTTTTAATTAATGGTTGAATAAAAAAATGAAAACATATAAACAGTTTAAATCCTAAGATAGAACTGCTATTTCTCAATAACAATGCAAATCTTTTCACTAGATTCCTTTCTTTCTAAATCATAACAAAATGCCATCTTTATAATTCTCTCAAACATCTGCTATACTAAAAAAACAGAGGCCTTGGTACTAAAAATACATTTAGAAACTAAGAAATGTCTGAATTTTAAGGATGGTACAGTAAAACATATAAGTCAAAAAAAGCACTTGTACCTTGAGTCAAAAAGAACTAAAACATTTTTGTTAAGTTATGTAATCTCATCTGGTTTTACTGGTGAATTAAAATAAAATCACTTAAAAACAATAGTAACTCAGTCACTACTGGTGACCTGTTCAATCTAGAGGGAACTAATTAAGTCTTTGAAGTACTGATCAGAGAGAAAGACAAAAAGGGGGCCAAGGGGATTGTTCAATTATCAAAATCCCAGACTCTATACTCATTATTAACAGAAAGTACTAGAGGAAAGAGTTCAAATTATAGGAGCTATGTGGTTGCAAATGTGTTGTAAATCTCTGATTGCAACCCATTTAACAATTTATATCTTTCAGAATTTTTCTTAGACTTTTAAAAATACATTTTGCATAATTCAGGATTTGCCTAGAGACTGAGAAAAAGAAAAGGTTTCTAATTCTCAATTTAATTAAATGTTTACAGTTCCTATAATTCGCTTTACAAAAATCTGAAAATTTCTGTTATACCGTATTTTCCCGTGTATAAGACGACCCCCTAATTTTACAGTTAAAACATAGGTTTAGGCCTATATTCGCTGTAATTACTGTAATTTCTCAATCTTGGAGAAGCATTGAATTTCAGAGTTGGGCATCCATTGTTTTCAAGAAAACCCCTATTGCCAAACCCTATCCTATGATTTGACATAGGAGAAGGTATTTTCCTTTTTAAAAAAATATTTTTATTTCTTTCAGAGAGGAAGGGAGAGAAAGAGGGAGAGATAGAAACATCAATGATGAGATTTATTGACCAGCTGCCTCCCGCATGCCTCACACCAGGGACTGAGTATTTTCCGGTGTATAAGACAACTTTTGAAACGAAAAAAAGTCAACCGAAAAAAAAAAAACAAAAAAAATATCCGGGGGTCGTCTTATACGCCGAGTATATCCCGAAAAACGTCTCTATATGCCTCTAAACGCATTTTCCAACTCGATCCCGAAAATCGTCTGGATATGCCGCTAAACGAATTTTCCAACTCGATCCCGCACCAATCACTGCAAGGCTGCTCAGACCGCCTCTCTAACTCAGCCAATCCAAGCAGGCTTTTTATGCATGCAAATTATAGATGTTCTGTACCCGAAGCTACACTGTGTTCTAGTAAAAAGCCTGTTCAGATTGGCCAGAGTCAGAGAGGTGGTCTATTAAAAAAAGAACCGGTGTTGCCTCGGAAGTAGGGGGTAGTCTTAAACAGCGAATATAGGCCTACACCTATGTTTTAACTGTAAAATTAGGGGGTCGTATTATACGCCGGAAAATACGGGTAGTTCTTTTCAGATACTGTATGTTGAATTATTCCTCTCCCTTCCCCCATTTCAATACTAAAATGAAATGTCTTTGCATTATACAATATTTTCTTCTATCTTTCTTAACAGGGTGTGCCTTATTTGAAGGGATCAGGTGAGAGAATGTTCTTCATGAAGAACTATTTTCTTTCCAGTGCTCCATTGCCCTCTAGTGGTTCACAATTAGATATTTAAAAGCTTCCATAATCTGGAAAGACACCATTTTATGCTTCACTGAGAGACTAGGAATATTCGTGCTGAGTTATCACAGTAATACAGTCTCTCCAAGAAAAGACCTAGTCTCTATGTATTTAACTATTTTTTTTATAGCTTTTCGTCTAAAATATTTAAAACTGCTTGGATTGTTGTATTGCATGCCTGATTCTTTACAAGTTTCCAGTTTTCTTCCTTCTTTCCTTTTTATTTCTCTTCCTCCTTCCTTCCCCATTCCTCCCTCCTTACCCTCCTCCCTCCTTCTCTCTTTCCCTTCCTTCCTCTCTTTCCTCTCTGCCTTCCTTCCTTCCAGAGTCAACATGCCGTATTTTTCCATATATAAGACACTATTTTTTTCTAAAATCCTTAGACTGAAAATCCAGGGGATCTTATACATGGAAGTCAGCTTAGGGGGGAGCCAGGTGCATAGCTGCCTATACCTTGTCAAACAGGCTTCCTCCAATCACGAGCCTTACTGTTACTGACATCAGATGATGCCGTAATTGGAGGTAGAGGTGGAGAGTGGGCAGATTTGACCGGGACTGGAGAATTCTGAACCCATAAAGATGTCATAAAATAAAAAGATAAATACTGGTAAGCGATTGTCTTACTCTGAAAAATGCAAACTGAATGTAATCAGCTATGCAAAAGAGCATGGAAATAGAGCTGCAGAGAGACAAATTGGACCTCTTCACACTGTCCCCTCAACACCACTCCCATCTCTCCATTAGTGAGAAGGCTACACTTGATAAACTCTGAAATGTTTACTGAGAAGCCACCTTCACTGGGACCCAGAAGCCCACAGTTACCTGGTCTATGCCGCAGAGAAGCCTACGTAACCTTAACCTATGATTCCTGAGATCGGGATCCTTTCTGGCCTCTTGAGAGTGATCTGCTGGCACCGACAAGCTTCTGTTAGAGCCTGTCCTCCAGCCATTTGCTTCAGATCAGGAAGTTTCCGTACATTACTGTCCCCTCATTCCTACTCCTGCCTCTGCCTTTTCATTGACTGTCTCAGCACTTCTCATCTTCCTATTATTAACTGGAAACTTCCAGAATCCCTGTACAGTTCACTTAATGCACGAAGCATTAGTCATGGGCTGCCTCAGGTTCATCTATTTAGGTCACCAAAGCAAACATCCCATCTCTTTAGAGAATATAAAGTATAATTTTTAAACTACGGTGAAGAAGTAAATTACCAATTAGCAAATCTGGCAATCTGCCTAGCAGATTTTCGTTAACATGTCTATAGAGCAGTGGCATTTGCTATTATAAGCAGATTTAATAGGAAAAAAGGAAATGTAAATCATAGGCCTAAATACTATAAATTTACAATCTAAATCCACTTAGAGACACTGCTGTTTGGAACAGTTAATCAGCATCTTTGAATAGGAATTCAGAAGTGTTTGAAAGAACATTAACTCTTAACTGCCTCTCAGTTCTTAATATTTGTATGAATGGGGATAATAGAATTGTGTTCTTATCAAAGCAATCCTGGCCAGATTTGATACCTTCAGATAGATAAATATGAACTATGACAGCTACAAAGCTGAATGAAATTAAATTGAGCTTGTGGAGGAGAAAGCTCTTTATAAGTCCAATAAATAGATTAATGGAAAGAAGGGTGAGTGTGCCAATATTGAGTATGTGTCAGGACTGCTTATTTTTAACCAAAAGAGACATGACTCTCAGGATTTTCATCTTAACTGGTGTCAGTTTGTTATTAGGACAAATTGTTCTTAGACTAGTTATACTCCTACTCTTGGAAAGGAATTTTGAACACAAATTTTCTGCTGAGTTGAAGAACCAAGACTTAGAGACAAAATGAAAACAACAGCTGCCTAACTTGTAATTGAGAGCATATTTTATAGCATTATATTAAAGAAACACTGCATGTAAATGCCAGCAGATAAAACATTTCATGAACAGATATCCATTTGTCTTTAAATACATATATATTCAAACTGTAAGGTAATGATACAAACAGTGGCAACCAAGTAAAGCAACTCTTACTCCTAAGCACCTTAGTCTTTCTTCTGGCCCTGCTATCTAGAGCTGAGGCAGCCATTCTGCAACTCTCATGGACAGGCCCAGAAACACTGCCTCTGACACACTGATTCCCCAAGTCAAACCAAGTACTGCCTGTCCCTAAGCTTCTTGTTATCTGAAGGTAAAAATTAAATGATTTCTATTTAACCTGCTGGGAGGAGACTTTTCAGAGACTTGCAGCCAAACACATTCTTAAAGGACACCCAGCTTCAGGGCAATTTAGCAAGTTGAAATAGAATTACCCAGATAATCGCATAAGACCTGGAAATCCAGGTATAGGCTGTCATCAGATGCCCAACTGGGAGAGTAGTTTGACACCAGGGAATTCTGTCAGCAGAGACACAGGCTTTGGGGTGATCAAAGCAGCATTCACATCCTCCCTGGGGAGAGAAGAGACCAAGAGCAAAAGGAGCAAAACCTGGGTAGAGCTTCTGATGGCTCTAAAGAAAATGCAAAAGTAACTTAGTTGTCAAATCTGAACCAAGGCCGAAACCGGTTTGGCTCAGTGGATGGAGTGTCGGTCTGCGGACTGAAGGGTCCCGGGTTCGATTCCGGTCAAGGGCATGTACCTGGGTTGCGGGCGCGTCCCCAGTGGGGGGTGTGCAGGAGGCAGCTGATCAATGGTTCTCTCTCATCATTGTTTCTAACTCTCTATCTCTCTCCTTTCCTCTCTGTAAAAAAATCAATAAAATATATATATTTTAAAATCTGAACCAAGGTCAGAGTCAGGTAATGAGTAGAGTGTCATGTTGAGCCCCGTGTTTGGCAGTAGAAGCTTCTCAAAGCCTTCAAGGACCAGGGCATGAGAAGGGATACAGAGACCAGGGGTA
Organism: Pipistrellus hanaki; assembly: GCF_964339955.1. NCBI lineage: Eukaryota > Metazoa > Chordata > Mammalia > Chiroptera > Vespertilionidae > Pipistrellus > Pipistrellus hanaki. The sequence goes on along the minus strand of NC_140507.1, from coordinate 58,793,694 downwards.
TTAGGAATTCCGGACCATTTTATACACTATATAAAATAATTAGCAATATAAAACATAAATCTTACTAATAGGTGCAAAACTAACAAAATATGATCATGTTGGCATTACCTCAGTTTAGACTAAAAGTAACTCACCTTCCTCTCTCTCCTCTTTCTCTTCTATACCTCAAGAACATTTGATTATGAAATAGAATGATGGCATGGAACTAATTTAGTCTCAACTTCTGAGGAAGCTACAAGGCAATGGATTGCCATTCTCCTTATGAGATGTCAGTAGTCAGCCAGAGAGAACACAGCACACATATCAGAAAAACGCAAGTTTCCCAGGGGAAGTGAAGTGAGCTGTAACATCTCATGGGCCCACACTATAGAATGCCAGCTCATTATAAGTGTTACATAAAACTTTCCTCCGGCTCCCAAGCCATCCCTAACTAGTGTCAAATCCTGGAGGGGTTGGAAACAGCAATGGGCAGGGAGATGGATTGGTAGTAGAACAGAAAGGAAGCCCAGTTGTGCACTCTTTCTCACTAGAGGAAGCCAACCAGTAATACCTTTGAACTGATAAAAATAGAGTCATTTTACCTTTCAATCAAGTTTAAAGTTTTAGTTAATACTCTGGGCATATCCGTTATTCATTGAGGAGTTTTTATTAATGAAAATGACTGGAGAGATGTAGTGACTTTCTTCTTGCCCTAATTTTTATCCAGGCGAAGGCAAGACTGGCCCCATAGAATAAATGTAAAGGGAAATAAAGACACAGTTGGTTTACCATAACATCCCATGAGTCTTGTTTGTTCAGCATGGCAGATACATTTGGTGTAGCCCTGATCATACTCAGCCTTGATTTAGTAAGTTCTTCTGTTTCTTTCACTTTATCTTAAACACCTTGAGTGCATGAAACTACTGCCATGCTTCCTATTTTACTGACAAAATAAAAACTGTCACAAGAGAGTTTCCACAGCTCCACCTCCACATCTTCCCACCTCCTTTCAACTGGGAGTATCTAAACCTCTGTCTCCTATTTTGAAGGACACATTTTATTCGCTCCCTGTGAATGCTAAATTCTTCACTTCTGCATGAGATCCTGGCATCTCTGAATCAAGGATGTGACATCAGCAATTGTCTTCTCTCGGCTTCATCATTTTTTCCTCTCTGCTGGATTATTTTCATCAGTCTATAAAAAGTAGAGTACTTATCCTTTCTTAATTTATATCTCCGTTCTTTTTTTTTTTTAATATATTTTATTGATTTTGTACAGAGAGGAAGGGAGAGAGATAGAGAGTTAGAAACATCGATGAGAGAGAGTCATTGATCAGCTGCCTCTTGCACACCCCCTATTGGGGGTATGCCCGCACCCAAGGTACATGCCCTTGACCAGAATCGAACCCGGGGCCCTTCAGTCCCCAAGCCGACGCTCTATCCATTGAGCCAAACCGGTTTCGGCTATATAACTCCATTCTTAATTCATTCCTTCTGATGCTCTCTGGAATCCATACCAATCATATTCTTACCTGTTCCATTAAAATTATTCTGGAAAATGTCACCAAAGAGCTCCTGTTTTAAATCCAAAAGTAGTTACTCAGTCTGAAGCTTACATGATTCATCCAAAGCACATAGCATAATTGATGACAGCACACTGTGGAAACCCTTCCATATGTCATACTGGTTTTCCTCCTTCCACACCCACCTTTCCATTCAATGTCCTTTGCTACCTCCCCAAAGCCTTAACATTGAAAAGCTTTAAATGTAGCAAAAAGAGAAAAGCTTTTTCTCTTTTCTAAGTATACTCCTCCCTTTGATGATATCATCCCATCCTATCTAATAAAAAAGTAATATGGAAATTGACCATCACTCCAACACACAAGATGGCCACCCCCATGTGGTCAAAGATGGTTGCCCCATGTGGACACAAGATGGCCACCACAAGATGGCTGACAGGGGAGGGCAGTTCAGAGTAATCAGGCCTGCAGGGGAGAGCAGTTGGGGATGGGGGGACCATGCCTGCAGGGGAGGACAGTTAGGGGTGACCAGGCCTACAAGGGAGGAAATTGGGGGCAACCAGGCCTGCAAGGGGGGGCGGGGGGAAACAAGGCCTGCAGGAGAGGGCAATTAGGGGTGACTGGGCTGGCAGGAAAGGGCATTTAGGGGTGACCAGGTCAGTAGGGGAGGGCAGTTAGGGGCAATCAGGCTGGCAGGGGAGCAGTTAGGTGTTGATTAATCTGGTAGGGGAGTGGTTAGGAGGTGATCAGGCTGGCAGGCAGAAGCGGTTAGGGGCAATCAGGCTGGCAGGCAGGTGAGCAGTTGGGAGCCAGCAGTTCTGGATTGTGAGAGGGATCCCAGATTGGAGAGGGTACAGGCTTGCTGAGTGACATTCCCCCACCCCATGCACGAATTTCATGCACCAGGCCTCTAGTCTTAAATATTATGTAAATACACAATTTCTAAATATTGTATTCTAATATAACTCTGGCCCAGGCCTCTCTCCTCAAATACAGGTTCATTTGTCCAACTCCTTACTCTTATTCTATTTAGAAGTCTAACTACCACTCAGCATGTCCAAAATCAGCCTCCTTATCTTTATCCTAAAGCTTGATATATTAATTTCCTTCTTCATTGCTGTAAATGGCAACTTTTCCTTCCAGTGTTGAGGCCAAAATTCTAGAACTCTTAATTTATTTTCTGTCATACTCCCATATATTCATTATACAATACTTTAAGGTCCTGCTTCATCTATTACAAAATCTAACCATGTCTTACCACCTCCCCCCACCCCATTGACCATTCCTATATTTCATTTAAAAGCTAACAAATAGCAAAATAATCTTCTTATGTAGATGGAACCTGCCCTTGACAATTAAGGAAAGAATATAGAACTTTTTCTAGAATAATAATGACATTCACATCCTGGAGTCAAAAAGCTTTCTGTGAAGTTTAGAGAAATTAGTATTTCACAACTCCAAGTGTTTTATTAGCTTACAATAGCTCCCTTCTGTAGTGCTAGCCCACTTGGCATGAAGGCTCTTTAAGCTCAGGGAGCAAATCTGTCTGAGATAAAGGAATGTGAAGGCTCCATTAAGCAATTCAAGTGAATTCTATATCAAGTCATTCTTACCCTTAGTCCTGCTCTGACCTCTTGTCCCTTGACTAATAAGGAGACAATGTTCTTATTCTTTATCCATGTGTGGATACCAACTATAGAATTTAGTTCTTATCTTATTTTCATTTCCTGCAAGACTTGGGATAAGGCTTGTTTTCATCCAACCTTTTGGAAACTCAAATCCATTTTTTGAACTCCAGCTGACCACTCGGATCCCATCTTCAGCATTCACTCTTTCTGAAACTACTGCCTACATGCCTTTGTTTGTCTTTATCTAAGGATAGCCCGAAGAACCTTCAGCACAGGACCTGACACACAGCAGGTTCTCAATATTCATTGAAAAGGACATACAATAATTAATATGGTAATATATTTGCCTTTGATGCAACTTAGAGTCTAATGGAAAAAGATAAAAATATAAACCACGTGTTACAGATTCTGTAATGAAAGAAATAGAGTGTAAAATTGGCATAAAGATTTTTTTTTTTTTCTGCTAGCAAAACCAGAGAAGACTTCATGGAGGACATGAGAAGAATAAGATTAAATGCTCAAGTAATAAGAGTCCCAGAGAGAGACAAAGAAGAAATTGAAAGAAGGAAATAATAAACAAATAAATACGAAAACACCTACGGCTATCCTGGCTGGGTGGCTTAGTTGGTTGGAGTATCATCCCATACACCAAAAGGTTGCAGGTTCAAGCCTGGTCAGGGCACATATCTAGGTTACAGGTTCAATTCCTGGTTGGGGCACTTATGGGAGGCACCAACCCAATGTTTCTCTCTCACACTGATGTTTCTCTATCTCTTTCTCTCCTTCTCTCTCTCTGTCACTTTATTTTAAATGAATAAACATGTCCTTGGGTGAGGATAAAAAGGGAGAAAGAAAGAAAAAAATAAAGAAAACACCTAGGACTAAAATGTCTGAAATTACAGACTAAAAGACATGATTAGATAAAATTTCATGGAAGTCAGATACAAAAGAAAATTTGCCATCAAAATGGCATCAGACTTCTCAACAGCAACTCTGAAGCTGAAAGATAAAAGGAATCATGCCTTTGATATTCTGTGAGAAAATGAATCTCAGTCTAGATGTTGATCCCACACAGATTATCAAATGAGAAAGATAGGATAAAAGCTTTTCAAGAAGGCAAATTCTAAAAAACAAATACACCATGAGAAAAAATATAAAACTCCCATATACTTCTTCTCAAGAAACTATAGGAAGATGAACTTAATTAAAGTGAAAGGATAACCAAGAAACAGGAAACTTTGGATTCTGAAAGCATGTCTAAAAGAGGAGAGAAGTATAGAAAACTCCCATGATGTTAGTGATTGGAAAGCCCAGGAGTACAGCTCCAAAGCCTGATCTGTCCAGTTGTGTACAGAAGGGTTCCCAAGAAGGAAATCTCTAAGAATAAAATAAAGTCGATAAATCATCTGATATGTTTAATGTGTTGAGGAAGAAGCTATACTTCTCTTAAAGTGTTCATAGATGTGAAGCTTGGTAATAGATATATCAAAATTCTAACAAACAAAGGAAAGACAATTACTAAAAACAAAGTTGCATGAGAAAGAAAAAGCAATCATAGCACAGTTAAGTGATTCGCTTATAATATTTAAATAAGTATTATAATAAAAATAATACTTATTATTAAATGCTTATTTAACCAGAAACTGAAATAACTACATTAAAATGATCAGAAAGAAATGAGAAGGAGAAAGGTTAGCATTTAAAAAAAAAATCCTTATCTTCCAAGGAAGAAAACAAAGTTATTACATTAAAAAATTTAAAATCACAATGAATTCTATAATGAGTTTTTTAGAGATATGGAATTGAAATCCAGAAGAGACAAGTAAAAGGTTAAAGACTGTTCCTCGGAACAAAATTCAAGAATGAAAAATAAATGTAGATATGGTCTACTATTTTGGGTTATGTGTCTTATAAAACTCCTTGAGGTGAACTGATTTGATTTTAAAAAGTTACAAAGAAAGGGACAATTACATATGTTATTGCAAAGAACCAATGGGTCAAAGGAATGAAATATATTGGAGCAAAGAAGGAAAATTTTAAAATGACCCTGGAAAGCTAAGAGAATTTTAGAAAGAATTATATAGGAGAGGAAATCTGAAATTAATGGAGGAATGAGGAGTTCCATATAGTAGGAAGCATACCAGACTGGCAGTCAGATAATGTGTTTTCTAATCCTTGTCCATCACCAATTAATTGGTGAGCTTGGTTACGTAAATGTACTTCTATAGTTTAAACTTAGTTGAATTCACTGATCCCTAACATCTTTTCAATTTTTTTGAGAGGAACTTAATTTTACACTTGTGTTGATGTGAAACAACCACCCACATGCAGGAGGCCACTATAAAGCAGAATGGGGATTGAGAAAAGCAGTCATGGTTGAGAGGCTGAGTACCTACATGGAGATAATTCTGAGGTACCTACGTGGAGATAATTCTGAACAGAGAAAGAACATAGAAGTAGAAATGGAAAGACAGATGAAAAACTTGAGAAAAAGCCACCCTATGGAGGAAAAAAGAGAAAGTGGTAGCAAATGAATCATAGATGAGGAAAAAATAGAATAGTGGAGGTATGAGTTTCAAAAAATATATAAAACAAGATAGCTTCAGCTATTCATCCATTTAGTGTTAGAATATAGGGTGAAGAGTTTGGTGGTGCTATAAAGTCAATAAGGACCTCTAAACTTAAACAAGTAGAAAAATTGTGATGGTAAGCTAACTTAAAATGAAAGTTTTAGAATTCACCAAAGATAAACTTTTTCTTCCTTTTTCATTAAGTCGATGTAGACATTGTGGTATAAATGTTATCTTTTGGGACATCCATTGAATAAAAGGAAGCTTTTCATTTTCACCTTTAGAAATGCAGCAGTAATTGAAATTTTACTTGAAACCATGAATTTTTCATAGTAGCCAGGTGGCTATTCAGCCCAGCACTCTAAATCTATAACCCCAGCTGTGGTCCAGTGTTAAATGGAAATAATATTTGGCAATATTGCACCAAGCCCTGTCATGGATGTGTATGCCACTTTCCTTAATTTATTTTTCATTCATAATTACTCATCCATACAGTAAAAAAATAAATAAATAAATAATAAAAAAAAATAGTGAACACACAAAAATACAAGTTCACTTTTTATTTACAAGTAATGAAAACACCTTTCTGAATTTTGTTTTTCATTTTTATGTTATTTTATTATTCTTTAAATTCTATATTATATACATTCAAGAGTGCCATGATTATGTTATCTGTATATATTCTATTTTAATGGCAACATGTTGACACAATTTTATTACACAAATAAAATATATTAACATATAAATATGTATGCACACAGTTTTATAAGAACTTATCAATTTAGGCCATATATTATTAATTCCTAATTTCTGTGCTATTATTTCTATTAAAGTGACTAATATATTTGTAAAATACTTGTGTTTATTTTAGTTTATATTTTCCAATTGCTTTTATAGGTATTAATTATACCTAATATAGCATTACTTAGCAAAAGAAGTAAAATTTTGGTATGACTCTATTAAGTATTGTTAAATTGCTTTCATCTCCAAAATAGTATGTCAAATAACTACTACTTAATAACTTGGAATATTACATCAATATTGGTGCATAATCCAGCCAATTTATTCCTTGAGATCACTAGGATTAACCTTAAGTTAATGTTAATATTTTATCTATATATTGGGAGTTTTAAAACATTGGCTTTCCATAAATATTTAGTTCAGCACCATAATTGGAATATTGATTAGATATAGATTGTCTATTTAAAAAGAAAAAGAAGTACCATACAAGTCACTAGAGGGCAGCAAAGATCAGAGAACAGGCATGAATTCAAATGCTGATTCTTAGCCCAGGGTAATGCAGAACTGAAAGTTCTAGAGATGCCAAAGACCAGTCCTTTTCCCAAACGTTTCTACGAATCCTGGAATAAGTCTTGGCTCTTATGTCATTTTGGAATAAAAAACTGTACAATTCTGTCATCTTTTGGAAAGTTGACTGCCACTTTGATTATCCATGAACAATGAACACTCTCAGGCATTCTCAAAGAAATAAAAAACTACTTTTATGGGCAACTTCCCAACAGTTATGATATTTCCAATTTTTTTAAAGAAACGGTTTTGAAATGGGTCAATTGAGATTTCTGTGGGATTCCTGTTTCTTCAGAAAGACCAGATGTTTCCTAACGATTTTTGTTTCCCTATCTAGAGCACTAAAAATGAAACAGATTTATATCTCTTTAAACAGGGAGTTATTTTCTGGGTCTTTAAGAATCACTCAAATGTTTACATAGGCAAACATGTTACATAACATAATTTCAGTGTATGTTACTACTAATAGACTGTGTAACATAGTTTTAATTTTTTAAATAAATTAATAGAAAAGTCCAATAACCTACCTCTTTTTTTTGAATTCTCAACTTGTATATACATATTCACAAATTTATTAAATGAAATCCATTCTTTTAACATCAGAAGGGAATTCTAAATGTATAGTAAATTTTGCTTGTGAATGATTTACCCTACTCTTAGTTTGCATTTTAAAATTCATATTAGAAGTTCTAATTTCTTAGCATTACATTAGTATTTATTCTAGTGGGTTTTAATATTCTCCAAAACATCATGTTATATAGGGGTTTCTCTGGAAATAAAACACACAAAGTAATAGAATGCTAGAATTGTTGATTAACAAAATAAAACTGCATTTGTTTTGTAACATCACCCTTCTAATATTAACCTTGTCTGAGTGATATTGACTTTTCTTAGTGTCTATTGAACACCTGGGCAACACTCGTTTCCTTGGAACTTAGAAATTAAAAGAGAAATAAAGGATACTTAAACAAGTAGATGTGTTTGAGGCTTACAAGTGCTGGTTCGTTTGAAAATTAAGAAACATATACAAAATTTAAAATAAAGACCTCACAATATCATTATAGGTTTCCCACTTACCTGCATGAGAAAAAAATCATATTGATTTTAAAGCTTCTTAAATAAGACATAAAATAGAACATGGAGAGAAAGAGGGCATGCTACATGAAAATCCTTTTTCACTATGAATGAAAAACTTTAAATTTTCGCCTAAATGCTACTGGCTCCAAAATATATTTTCCAGCCTATATTTCTCTCTAGAATTAAATGGCTGCTGCACACTTCTACCAGGGTTAGAATACTTTGAAGTTCTTCTAGGTCAATATGTTGAAAACTGAACTCATTGCCATCTCATCCAAACCTACTTCTTCTCTTATTTTCTCTACTTTATGTTGGAGCAGCACACCTCACCTCCTAATCCAAGCTTAATAACTAAAATCAGCCAAAGCCGGTTTGGCTCAGTGGTAGAGCATTGGTCTGCGGATTGAAAGGTCCCAGGTTCGATTCTGGTCAAGGGCATGCACCTTGGTTGCGGGCACGGTGTGCAAGAGGCAGCTGATCGATGTTTCTCTCTCATCGACATTTCTAGCTCTCTATCTTTCTCTCTGTTAAAAATCAATAAAATATATTTTAAAAAAATAACTAAAATCATTATTGACTGACTGTTTTTTCTCCTTTATGTCCCTAACTAATCAATCACTAACTCCTGCTCTTTTGATTTTTTAAATATTTCCTGGGATTTTCCTCATTTTTAAAAGATCTAATATGTCATCGATAGTAACTTCCTAACAGTCCTCTCAAAAATATTAGCTGTATTGTTATTGGAATACTAATAGAGATATCATTCTTTTTCTCTAAATTGCCCACAAAAGTCTCCATTAATCTGAATAATAGTGTCTGAATGCCCTAATGTAGTACACCAGATTACCACTACTTTTGCATATAAAGTATAGTATTGATAAATATTTGTTGAATGACAAAGAAGTCAATGTCCACAGTATTTCTGTGTTGAGACAGTGTTGATACAAAACCAGAATTATTGTTGGAGGCTATATCAAAGAATTTAAGGTAAGAAAAGTAATATATAGATATGTATAATGTCAGTTTAATATATTTCTTAGCATTGGAGGAAAATCTGATGGGGAAAAAAAGTAGAGTAAGCAGTAATCATGTTGAAAATTAATGAGGCAAATATTGCACAAAAAATTGCCAACAGCAATAGAAGCATACAACTGTATTGTAGATTTGTAGATTTAACCTAACACTATAATCCAAACACAGTATTTCTGTCTCTTAGCTACATTTCTTTTTCTCACATTTCCCTTTCAAAAACAATCATTGGCTCTGAAAAAAAACAAACAAAAACCTAATTTCTTGAGACTTTTATAAACAGTGAACAATCATGGTTGGGCATTTCCTCTGAAGAAAAGATGGAACCCAAACAAAGACACTTTCATCTTCTGTTTGCACTTGGTAAGCAAGCAGCATTGGGAAAGCTCTGTTGTTTGTTCATTCATCTCATGTGTCCAGGCACCCACAGAAGGTGTTTACAGAGCAAAACAGCTTGTTTCTTCCCCCAGAAAATCAAACCAGTGCAACTGGTAGCGATTAATTAAAACAGCATGAGTGTGAAAGAGGAAGCAGCTTGTTAGTCAGGAAAGAGTCAAGGCCAAATAAGCCAATCCTTCATGAACTCGTAAAAATGATCAAAGTACTTGTCTCTCAGAGGATCCTGAACTCCTGAATACATTTTTTTTTCCTGCCTTGCTTGCTTTTCAATTTGCATGAAAGTGAATGATATATATTGATTTCAGAAATGAAGGGAAAAGGAGAGACATCAATGATTAGAGAGAATCATTGATTGGCTGCCCTTCCCCCCCCCCCCCACTGAGGGTCAAGCCCACACCTGGGGCATGTGCCCTGACCAGGAGTCAAACCGTGACCTTCTGGTTCATAGGTCGATGCTCAACCACCGAGCCATGCTGGCTGGGCTGACAGTGTATTCTTAATGATAGGATGGCCTTTACTTGGTCCAACTGTAAAGAACTTTTCCTTTTCTGTTATTTTACACCTTTTAAATATGTAACTGAACAAGCTTAGTTCTTACTTTTAATTTGATCGTTAGGTATCATATGTGCATATTTGACCCATGATGCACACCAAAATTACTGATTTTGACTAAATTTAACATAATCCTCAAGTATACTTAAATGAATCAGTAAATAATCTTAAAATGAATCAATGTAAAAAAAAATCCCTCTCATAGGTATAAAACAGGATAAAGAAAACATGAGGAGGTACTGCTCTTCAATAATTTAAATATAGTTAGAGTAAAAAGAAATGAACACATGAAAAATTAAATAACACTACAAAACACGGGTATAAAATACCATAAAGCATTGGAGCATTAGGTAATAGAAAATCTGTTCACACTAAAAATTACCACTAAAATCCTGAGTTCAGACCCAGGCCATGCACCAGTTTTGTCTTTTTCCGACATTTAATTTATTCAGTCAATACAGTGGTGGATGACCTCAGCACTTGATTATGCTTATTTGCACTTAAAATGCTATCATTTTTCCTTTCTTCTAATGAGCATGAGAAAACTATACTCTTTTAAAAAAAAAATTTTTTTTTTTAATTTTTTTTACAGAGAGGAAGGAAAAGGGAGAGAGAGAGTCAGAAACATCAATGAGAGAGAAACATCAATCAGCTGCCTCCTGCACCCCCCTTACTGGGGATGTGCCCGCAACCAAGGTACATGCCCTTGACCAGAATCAAACCTTGAACCCTTGAGTCTGCAGGCCAATGCTCTTTCCACTGAGCCAAACTGGTCAGGGCGTACACTCACTTTTCTTAATAAGTAATACCTAATTATTAACTAGACACATTAAGAATTTTTAACTTCTTATGTCTTCATAGTTTATTGATTTTTTATGCCTGAAACTCACAATGAAAGAATTTGAGTTCCTATTATCCTATCTATTAATACTGTAGATGATTTGGAGCCATGTTTGAGGAAGTAGGTCTTTGCTGTAGAGTAGACAATGACATGAAGCAGGAGTAACTCTCTGATTATTTCTCTTTTTTGGAGACACAATTGATTATGGTTGCTTATCCTAACACATCTTAGCTAAAAGGAGGGAAGACTAGATTGAAACTAAAATTGTAAGCAGAGTAGAAGCAGCAAGTGCTCATCTTAGCCAGGACAAGGAAATGGTTTGGTGTTTCCTAGTGTGGGTAACATTTATGTTTTGTCTATGTGCAGACCTGATTGCTAAGTGGTATTGCTTTTGTCTTGACTTATCCTGGTCACATAGTGACCTTTTCTGATGCTGCTATTCTGTGAAATTGTTCATGATCAAAAGAAAAACACAAGACCTGACTGCAAGCATCCGGCGAGCCTGTTGTACCAGCCGAGCTGCTAATAGCAGGGCAGCCGAGACGTCAGCATCTGCTTCCTCTCTCTCACTTTCCCCTTTGGACCAAGCAAGATTTTTCTGATCAGGAGGTTTTTCTAGAGAACGTAGACTGTAGTTATATTAGAATTAGTCACCTGCTTTTCTGTGATTGCTGAAAGGTGACTGATTGAACACTCCAATGTGACAACTGCTGTAGAGGAGCAGTCAAAACTCAGAATAGACTACATCTGCCAACTGCAACGTGAGCACTTATCGAATACAAAATAATCATTAGTCCTTGACACAAATCTGGAAGCCAGGGTTCTAGATTTTTAAGACCCAGAAATAAGTCCACCTATGTTTGTTTTAGAAAGTCGGGTAACTTTGTTTTTCTTAGTTTAGTCATGGGTTTAGGCATTGTTTTGTAATACAGAGGTGGAAGAAGGATTTTTTTTTTTTCCTACTGTGGCAGAAATCTTGGTTAAGAGGAAAATGAGGATGGTGCCAAAGGTCTATAACCCTTGCTAATGAATGTAGACTAATGTTTGGAGCATTCAGAGTAGAAGCCGTATTATTTATGGCTTTTGCTAGTCCACGTTCTATACCATTTTGTCAGTTGCATTGTCTCAAGGGGGAAAATTTCACCTCACAAAATACATTGCAAGGGGTCAAGTTATCTCTTCTAAGAGGTTTTTTAAGAGACATGTATGAAGCTTCTTTTAGAGGCTTATGGGCATTTTTTTCTCCCCAGGGAACCATGATTGGGTAGAGGGATGATAATCTTAAATATCTAAAAATCTCTAAAAATGACCCTGACTATAATACATAAGACAATGTATGGCAGGACAAATGAAATCTCTCAGGGAGAGAGAGTAGCTAGAGAAAGGGCCCTAGGGCATTACAACATTTGAAAGTCAGGTAAGAAGGAAGAGTCAGCAAAGTTGACAGAGAAAAAGTTCCTGGTTAGGTTAAAAAATATCTGGAGAATATAATGTCAGTGAGGCCACAAGAGGAGAGATTTTCAAGGAGGATGGATTAGAGTTATGGTCAAATGGCACTGAAATCAAAATAAAAAAAGAGAGAAATGATCACTGGGTTCTGCCACAGAGAGGTCAGGGCAATCTTGCCAAGAAACATTTCAGTGACTGGTAGGAACTAAGGCCACTCTTGAGGGAAACACTGACTAGAACAATAAGAAGCTAGAAAATATAATTTTTAAAAATCCTGGTAACATCAAATTATGAAGAAGTCTAACAACTCCACAAAATCTATGTTAGTAAAATATTAAGTAAAACTACCCAAGTTATGTATGAGAAATTAAACAAGTTGAAATTCCTATTGTGTCTATCCTTTGATGAAATGGGGTTGCGGCTGCATTTTTTAAGTAAATGAGACTCTCGGAGGGTTTGATTGTATACCTGTCAGAATGAACCAACTGGAGGGGAAGAGAGAGGTGATTCAAATGGAGGCAGGCAGGGAAGTCCTTGAGAAGCCCAAAAAATAAAATCCAGGTAAACAGAGGATCTATCTGAGATTAGAGCAGGAGTACTTCCATTTTAACAAGTAGAATGAAGAAGTTATTAGGTAGGTGTGTGTGTGTGTGTATTTTGACCTCTTTTTAAATAAGTCCTGTTTTTCTTATGTTATATTTTATGTTTCAATTATTTAACCATCCTCTCATGAATAAAACTACTTGAAAATAGTAATAGTTCCTTAACAGTCAGTTTTATACAATTTGCTAGGATTTTACTTTGAATTTTCACATTTAAAATCATAAAAATGATTATACTTTTAGAACAGTATTACTGTTGAAGGCTAAACTGAATAATTTTCCATGTGATTTGGCATGGAAATGTTAAATCTGTTCTTTTTAAATTTATAACAAATCATCTGTTTCTATTTAAAGTCCTATGTGGAATAATTTTTCTTTTTTTTTCCATTTTATTACTTAATTCTTGGTATACTTTAGAAGTTTATTATCTTCCATAAAATCATTTATTCCATAAAAATTTTCAAAGGTATTAGCATTGAGGAGTATACAGTATTGTCTTATAATTTTAATATCTTACATATATGTTGTAGTATTCTTTCTCATTAAAATTTATAATTCATAAATACAGTCTCCAAATATTAAATTTTTTGTTTTCAAAGAATCAATTTTATGCTTCCTTTGCAGTTTCATTATTTTTTTTAATTTAACTACTCCCTTCCTTTCTTTTATTTTTTCCTTTTCTTTCTTTTTTTTTTTTTTTTTTTTGGTTTATCTTTGTAATTTTTTTTCTGAACCATTCTAAGTTAAAGGCTTACGTTATTTTTGTTATTGATTAATCATGAAATCACAACTGAGTTTGCCTTTGAGCCAATTATATCAGTTATATATTGTTGGGTTCTCATTTTTATGATTTTTTGTGTAGTTTATAATGATAAGTTTTAATGATTTTTTATCTCAAAAGTCAAATCGATGAGTTTAGTTTACATTTTGTGATTACTGCTTTTGCTTTACAAATTGTTCACTTTGTAAATTTTGTCTTATGTGGCATCAGAGTTTTATTTTTACATGTGTGTTAAAAGAGCTGACCTGGAAATCTTACGTGAGGGAGAGCCTGAGAGTCACTGTAATTCCTTTGATATCTTTGGCACTGAAATAACTCAGTGACATTATTCTAGTTCAAGGACAGTCCTACCTATCAATTAAGTATCAGTTCGTCTTTTTCTTTTTTTGAATTGTGCTTTAATGGTAGGGGCTCAAAATGTTGTTGGCTTTTTCTTTTTTTAACAAAAGTATACTCAAATAAAATAAAAATAAAAACTCTGGGCACTGGTAAATTTTAGTACCTTGGGCAGAAAGGACAAAGGTTAGATATAATACTATTATTACTGAGGTAGGCATTATCTTACTAAGGGGATATAAAATATATGTGGCATGGCAAAATTGTTATGCATATGTACTCATGTTCTGAGAACAAAACAATAAAGCTAATATATCAGTGTAATGCTTTGAATTTTATAATTGATACTTGACAAGTGCCAGTTTTATGTTTGAAAGTCCTGGATCAGTCATGACAGAATTTGTTTTGAAATGTCTATAATTATAGAGTCAAGCTATGAGAAAATAGTTCACTATACCCATAAGAAATAAACAATACAAAGATATTGCACAATTTCATGCTATTTTCCTGAGAATTTGCAATACAAGCCACAAAGCCTGAATTTCTGAGATTCTCTGTTAAGGTGGTGGTGGTGGCCTTGGTTAAATGAACACTCAAGAATCATTTTTTAAATTAATTTTAAAATTCATAACTCTAGATAATTTATTTATGATGCATGAATTCCTTATTAGGATACATTTGAAAATGTTACTGTTAAATGACAAAGTCAGAGTACCCCCAAATGTTACATTACTTACTGAAAATTAGACTCACCTGGCATCCTATGTTAAACTTCGGTCAACTGTCAAATCTTTATATAACCTTTTACCTAAGAACAGATTACTTTTGATTCAGTTTCTATTTTTAAAGTCATTCTTATTTTCATATATAAAAAAAAGTGTTCTGCTATGTTTGGTTATTAATCCAAACTTATTTTCTTCCTATAAAACAATCCACTCCTCATTTACTTGTTCAGAGCTGTGAACTAATGTGAATGCACTAAAAAATTACGTAGGCATATAAACACTGAATTTTTTTCAGAGTTTATGTACTCATCTAATGAAGACTTACTGTCCTGGTCCGTGTGGCTCAGTTGGTTAGGCATCACCTATGCACCAAAAAGTCGCTCAATCATTCCACATCAGGGCACATGCCCAGGTTGCAGACTCGATTCCAAGTCAGGGCATGTATTATAGAAGGCAGCCAATCGATGGTTCTCTCATCATTGATGTTTCTATCTCTCTTTCCTCCTCCCTTCCTCTCTGAAATCAATAAAAATCTATTTTTTTTAATGTATATCACATCTGTTCTGAGTAAGAAAGTTATAATTATTTAATAACATTATTCTTATTTGTAATATTTTTTACACAGAATAGAGACTTGATGAGTGTTGACTCCTAGTTACGTTCAAATTTTGTGCATTTTTCTTTAGTGAGTCCCTCCAGAATATTTTATTTTCTGTTTATTTACTCCCATTTCAGTAAGTACTTGAGTTGGCCGAGAACAATACTTTTGCAAAGGCTCACAAACAAGCAGAGTATTTTAGGGTTGACAACACTTTATTGTTAAGATTCAGGTTTTCAGTGACTTACTTTATGTGGAATGACATTCTATCTAATGCTCAAGGGAGAAGGTGACACAACCACCGACCATAATTATCAAGACTATTTTAGGTGCTACCCTGGTGACCAAAACAAAGAACTTTTATTTTTAAGTTGGGATGTTACAAAAAAATATCATATCCTCCGTTTCCTTTCAGTGCACAACTTCCAGACTGGTGTTTTATAAGCTATTTTTCATATGTTTATGGCACAATGCTAACTGTTTTTATTAGGAAATGGCCTGCTGGCTGAGTGCCCATTCATTATAGTACAGCATTTTCCCTCAGCTGTATCAGAACAACAGACCAAGGAGTTCATGCTTCCTCGTTAATTCTGGAAAACCCATTACTATGAATAACATAGCATGACAATTGCTGGAAGTGTTTTATTTTATAATAGAATTCAAGAATACCCAAATTAAGTAGCAGACAGTAGTTACTATGGAAACCAAGTCTATAAGTCTCAGAATTCTCTTAAAGGATAATAATTGTCTTTCAAAACCCTGTGAGGTAGGTGCTAATAATTTGTAGCCTGTTGTATTCTTTTTTCAATGGTTTCTCACTTCCTGAATATAGTCTCAGAATTTGTGACTTGTGAAGGATTCTATATGGGATCATTTTTAAAGACATGATGTTTCCTACAATTGATGGGAACAATTCAAATCACCCAAGTCCCAAAGGTAAAGCTGGAAAACTTGTGAATATCAATACCCAAGTGGGTCTTCTTACTCACATGTAGGATAAAAATATTATCAAGAGAAGAAAAAGTGTGGATTAATAAGAAATAGAGTTTTAGCCTATTCATACTTTAGTTCCCATTCATTTGTTCTTTCACTGTCTGCCTTTGTATCAATTAGAATCCCACTCTTCCTGCATTAACATTGATAATGCAATGTATTATAAAAGAACGACCTTGGGCCCTGGACACAGACTAATCTGGGTCCCATTTCTGACCTCCTATCTGTGTCACTGAGTTCAATTAATTTCCTTTCTCTACACCTCAGTTCCATTGAGTATAAGATGAGAAATGGACTTTGCAAGTGTGTTATGACAGTATTAGAAAAAAATGGATAGAAAGTACATTTGAAAAACAACCATGGTGAGACCAAGTAGGCATTCATAATAAGTCCTCAACTAACAACATCAACAGCGGCAGGAGTGTTTGCCAATTGTGAGTGATTACTTAGGGCCAGACATCATTACAAATGCTATCTACTTCACCTATCACGAAAAGACTAGTAGATGCCATTGCCTTGCTGTCATTGCTGCTGTTTTGTGATTTTTTTTTTTTTACATTATCCCCCTGAGTTTACAAATAATTCACTCTGCTAAATTAAGTTCTTAGATTAGGAGAAAACAACCCTGATGTTCTGGAAAGGAAAGACAAAACAAAACTTGAGAAGACCACACACATCTCCTTTCCTCCCTTAAAAAACAAACTCCTGACACATCCCCCAGATGAGAATCAGCATTAGTTGTTCTAGACATATATTTATTTGTTTTGGTAGAAAAGGCTTCAGACTGACCATTAACCAAAGGTTACGGAGAGATTCATTGGCCCTCTCAGGGCATGCTGCAGTGGGCTTTGAGAGAGGTCTGTCCAGTTAGTTTGTCATTTTCATCCATCACGCCATCTATTTACTGCTGACCTTCACAGGCATACAGCCATGTTAGAGGTGCCACAAGAAATATTTATTCTCAGAGACGGGGGAGCAGAGAACCCTTTCCTTTTAAATTGATGAGCCCTACTCTCGGTTCATCATCTTGACACAGCTGAGAAACAGAGCAGTGACTCAGTTTGTCAGCCGCAGCCCTGCCACTGGACAACCAGAGGGCAAGTTCATCAGCCTCACTGCCGGGGCCTGTGCTCCGATTCCTCCATCCCTGCTGGGCGTTTGAAGGCTCTGAGAGAATCCTTGGTCCCACAGGCACCAATCCTCATGTGTTCCACAGTGTGATCTCAGCTGTATGCCAGTGAACACACAATACATTATACAGATGATGTGTATACAATTGTATTCTTGAAACCCGTATAATTTTATTAATCTATGTCACCCCAATAGATTCAATAAAATTTTTAAAAATAAATTATAAAACCATGTGTCTAGGAATGTGAGTATATACATAAAACCCAATTAAATAAATAACCATTCTAATTTATAAAATCGAAAGAGTAAGTTTTGTCTAAATTTGCCAAGGAAACAGTGTATATTGTTGAAGAATAAGTTGGTCAGGTTTAGTCCAAGCTCCATAACTTACTCTCTTTGAGACCTTGGGCAAGTTACTTATCTTCCTTGTGCCTCATGACCCATATACTATCCATAAACTTATACTCGGAAGCTTGTTTTGAGAATCAACTCTATTGAAATGAGCTCAGAATACTTTTTGGAAAACATTTCATGGGTGCTAGCCAATATTACCTTAAGAATATCCAGGAAATTACTATTAGTCTACATAAATTTATATTGTCCAGATTCAAAATTTAAAAACAACAGTATTTTTGAATTTTAATAGACCATAGCATAGGCTTGTAGAAAATATAAACCAAATGTTTTGATAAATGCAGTAATCTCTTTTGGGTTTACTTTTGAGTATGTTAAAATATGACAGTGTTTTCAATCTCTGAATAATTCATTACAAACTTTTATTAAGGTGCACACATGCTGAACTTCTATTTTTTTATATATATAAAACTTGTTTCCAATTCAGATTTTTCTGTAGTTGGTTTCTTACCATATTCAGGTATCAACTCCTCAGAACAGCCTTGCTTGATTGCCCTATCTAAAGTAGACCCTTGCTCCCAAGAATTCTATACAATGTTGCCCTTACTCTCTTTCTAAATGTAGTTACAATCAGAACATATCTGAATGATCTGTTGCTTGTTTCAATCCATTTCCCTCCATTATTGTTTACTGCTCTGTCACCAAGGCCCAGAATAGTGCCAGATTTGTAGAAATAATAACAGTAGCTTACATTTATGCATGTTGTACATAATTCACTTCCTGTGTACTGACAACTTAATCCTCACAACAACCTCGTTTTACGGATGAGAAAAAGGAGACTAACAGAGGTAAAGAAATCACACCACTAACGAGTAGTCTCACGGTTGCTAAGTCAATGACCAGGTGGGTGTGGTCTGGGACAAAGAACAGAATATGCAAAACTGAGTAATTCCTAACTCTCAGGGTATGGGCACATGAATCTATGTAAGAAAAATACATATGGTAAGTTAATTAGCAAGATAATACCTCAGACTTATACATACAGTGATGTATACCAACTATATCTCAATAAAACCAGAAAAATAAGCAAGATAGATAGATTTCGTGAATCACTACAGATGCTGTGATGGAAGCTTTTACAGTGCAAAGGATAGTATAAATGAGGGCATGGCATTTCCTTTGGTGGTCAGGACCAATTTCTTCATGGGAGATGGTGGCTAATGTCTGTTTGTGGGTATCTTAAATTGTGCAGAATTGAGAATCTCTAAATGAAACCTTGAATAATACAGAGGAAAACACATGAAAATATAAACTGTCTTGATGAACCCCCAAAACACTGCATGAGGCTTGCTCCTACTGTAGCACCTCAGTGGCTCTGGCTGAATATGGTTCAGCTGGAAGCCACGCTGTTACCATGGCTCTGTGCACAAATGACCAAGTGGAGATGGAGTCGGTGGCCATCACTAAACTCATAGAGAATAAACGCCAATGAGAATCTCTTCATTAGGAGCTACTCTGCCTTTATAAAGTTAAGCATAGGAAATTGCAACATTTATTTCAAGAAAAGTAATACATGTAGAAAATATAGCCATGGGTTGTAGCTGTCACCAGACAGTAGAATTGAAAATATTCATTCATTGTTATTAAATCCTGCATAGTCATTATAATTTATGGTTTAAGTATTAAAATTTGGGTGGTTAGGTTTTTAAATCTCAAATAGTATTAATAATTTGTCATATTTTACAAGTTAGTGTGTAATAAAAAAAAAAGCATGTGTTCAGTTTGAGAACACTAAGATGTTAACACATAACAACCATTTGAGGAAAAAAATAAGAAATATCTGCCTGATAATTGTTAAGTTTTTCACTTCAATAAAAATGTTATGAAGAATGGCCTTAACTGGCATTGGATAACATATTTCTGCATATAAAGTATTTTGTAGATAATTTTATTTTTATTTTCTTTATATTTTAAATTAATTCTTTAGCTCAATTTTGATCATGTACTTTAAGGATATTATTTTAGGCCCTGGCTGGTTTGGCTCAGTGGATAGAGCGTCGGCCTGCGGACTGAAAGGTCCCAGGTTCGATTCTGGTCAAGGGCATGTACCTTGGTTGCGAGCACATCCCCAGATGGAGGTGTGCAGGAGGCAGCTGGTCGATGGTTCTGTCTCATCAACGTTTCTAACTCTCTATCCCTCTCCCTTCCTCTCTGTAAAAAATCAATAAAATATATTAAAAATAAAAAAGAATATTATTTTAGGAATATTATTCTTAATCATTATAGAGGACTTAATCTGGCTATTGAGAGAGGACTCTATTTATAGTTTATGATCCTTCTCAATTTCATTAAGAGACTGAAAAGCTGGAAAGGGTCCATTCATACTGTGAACTGCAGACTTAGTTCACAATTCGCATATGTTTAATTACTAGGACTTTGTTGAAGGCAAGAGGCCTGTCTTTTTCATGTATTTCAATGTATTAGATATAAAGGTGACTTTTAAACTGTCCACCCATATATACATACATGCAAATATCAATTTAACATGTCAGTCTCTTGTAAGTCTTGAGAAACATTTAAATAATCTTTAATAGATGATACTTAAGATACTTCAGGGGAAGAGAGGTTTTTTCCATGTGAATGTCATTGCCTTTCTGTCATTAGTAATTAGAGTTATAGCATCATCATTTGCTTTTTTTGTCTAATATAATCAGAAGCCATTCTTAAGAGTTGAAGGATGAGCTGAAGGATGGGTTCTTTTTCTTTACATAAATCGAAGTGGCACAGCAAGTTTGGATGATCCTGCTGAGCTCAGCAAAGTTGATGTAAGATTTCTTAATCTCAGTAGGCAGTAAAAAAAATGTATTTTTTCCGTTGAATGTTTTCTGCATTAACATTAGGATAAAGGAATAAATGGCCTTTAAATTGTACTTCCAATTAGCCTTGAGGTTTATATTATACAAAGGAAAAAATTTGGGGGGAAAAAAAAATCAAACAACTATTAAGAAGGCACATAGTATCCTGAGAATATGCTGACAAACATCATTTTAATGCCCTTAGATAGCTCGTATTCTGCCACTTAATAGTATTTGGAGGAGCATGAGAATGAGAACAAAGAACACATGAAATATGAGCCAAAGGAAAGGAAATGAAAGAACCTATGGTATCTGTTTTGAAAATGGAGAAACCAAATTCTAAGGATATCTGATATTAACATTTTAAAAAGAGACAGGAAATAAATCATCAGGTTTCCAGTGAATAGTGATCAAAGGAAAAAATGGTTTGCTTTGGCTTTTTTTTTTTTTGTAAGAAAGTGAATTAAATTTCCATTCAAACTCCTCATTCAAGTTTGTTTAAGTGGGCCTGATATACCCTTTTAAAATGAAGTCATTTTATTCACTCATTTTAGGAAAAAAGTAACTTCATAGAATATCTGTGAGTTCATGGTATTGTGCAAGTTACTGTGAGCAGAAAGAAATAAAAGACAATTGCTTATTTGTGAGTTTCAGTGCACTGTCTTTCAGAAAGCACTGGAAGCAGAGGATTCTGGATAGGCATTTTTCTGTCCCTAGGTAGTTTTCCACTTGAAAGGAGCAAATAACAGGTTGTCGGTTTTCTTTTTTTACTAGTAATCAAAAACATTCAGGCAGAGCCAACACGTTAATGGGAAGGAACAGCCACCAACAGCAAATGGGCCCCTACAGCACGTGGTCCACTGCTGCGCTCTGCTGAGGGGTGGTTCTAGATTCTAATGAGAAAAGGATGCCTCCTGTGAAGCCTGGTGATGTAAAACACCTGGATTTGTTCCTCTTCAACATGAAAAAAAAGCTATCTTTAACAAACTAAACATTTTCTAATTCGTTTTAAGAGTCTAGAAGAGGACAGAGACTGCTGTAGCTATGAAACAGAGAAGGGAGATACCCAGCTCCCTACACACAAGCCAATGAGCCCTAGGAAGTATTGCTCAAGTTGGGCTGACAAAGAAGTTAAGTGCAAATGACAAAAACAAGCAAACAAACAAAAGAAAACTGTATTCATCATAGGTATCCATTCCTTTTAAAAGCTATTCTAAAATATTTTCATTGTATTATTTAATGGAAGCTATATTTTTCTGTCAAATATATTCACAAACCAAATTGTTTTTGCTTTTGTTATATATATTTTTATAAATCAGACTAATTTAATACATGCAGAAGTTGTTAAAATTCCACATACGATCAATCAGTACCCAACAGATTCACTGATGTCACTTTTCAGAGATAACCATTCTAAGCTCTTTTTATTTTTCTTCAGTTACACTGGTGGTTGCCATAGATCTTATTTTTGATAGCTATATCTCATGGGGAACATCTGGCCTTCAGGCCTTTGAAATCATTTGGTCTGGCCCTGCCAAGGCAACCGCAAGCAGGACTCAAAATTCAATAAATCTGGGAGCTTTCTTCATAGCAGCATAAATTTATATTAAGTGAATTATATTAAGCAAATGATGTTATTAATACCTAAATGGCTCTTGGCAGAAAAAAAGGTCCCCACCCCTGCGAGTCTAGGGGATGATTAGGGAGGTACTCTGAGTCATATCTAAACTGCTGGCCGTAACATTTTTAACAGTGTCTTTCATTAATTTAACACATACATATTTTATGCTATTATATGCTAAGTATAGTTTCAGGTACATTGTTTACAGAACATTATTTGAGTAATAAATAGTTATTGTTTGTTACTATATTCTCAATACCTGGAATAACTGTTTCTTATTTATTACTATATCTTCAGAAATGAGGAAAGACTTGAAACCATCCTCTGTAATAAAGAGCTAATATGCAAATGGGCATCACACCCTCGCACCGTTGTGGTGCTCTGGCGCTGAGGCCGGAGGACCTGAGGCCAGGTGGGGGGACCTGAGGTTGAACCCTCTGCCTGGCAGGGCTTGATGGGGGACCTGAGGCTGTGCCCCCAGCCCTTCAGGGCTTGACAGGGAACCTGAGGCTGCATCCCCGGCCCTGTGGGGCTTGATTGGGGTGGAGCCAGTCGAGTCTGGGTCTTGCACGATTTTGAGGCGCACATGGGTGCAAGAGGACTTGACTCTGGGTCCCACGGTGTGCCCCAGACTCTGATAGGAGGGAGATTCTCATATACATTTTACTAATTTTCTTTCATCTCTGACACTTCTATTATAGAGAAAGGGCAAATAGCAATATTAAAATATTTCCCCTAATCAATTCCTTTTTAATGTGCATGAATTTCAAGCACCAGGCCACTAGTCATTAATAAACGTTTTAAAGTCTACTATATAATATCTCTAATAGTCCTAAACTGTGAATAATTTATTTTGGTAGGTAAAAAATTCTTATAGGTTGAAACATGAAATTTACAAAAGGATAATATCACATTTTGTTTTCAGTTATTTATGTAATTAATTTCCCTATTACTAGACTAAATTTTTTAATTCCTGGGAACTACCTTTGCAAAATATAAAATAAATAACCAAATATATATTCACTTAATTATTGAGTTTAATTATAATTACAAAATATTAACATTAGAACTATCAAGCCTCAAAGTAAACTCAAGGTTCAAGACCTTTATTTTCATTTGAATGTTTTAAATGTTGCAAATTTTCCTATGTCATTTAGTTAGCAATTGACAGAAATAAAATAAATTCAATTCTCCTACTTTCACAATACATTTGCTTCACTGAAGAAATACACTCTTTTTCTATAAGGCTTTGATGATAAAAGTTTCTATATTGCCCACATTACAAAATAAAGTTGTCACTATATTTTAGATTTAAAGCAATGAAAATGAATGAAATAGGGTTGACTGCTGGGAAAACTCAATATTTCTAGTGTCTTTTAAAATTTATTTTCTTTTGAAAGGTTTGTGCTTGCTAGAGATGACTAGTTGTTTGTCAAGGACTCTGGGCAAAGTTGGCTACCTGGCTACCCTCACTACTTTGTGTTCAGGTAGGATCATATAGTGGGTTATGGCCAGGAGAATGTGAGTGGAAGTGATATAAACTACAACTACTCAAACTGCAGTCTGCATTAAAATCACCTGAGAAGTCCATTAAAATATTCATTCCTGAGCTCCACCTATTGGGTTCCTAATTTGGGAGGTCTAGAACTGGGCCTGTGAATTTGCATTTTTCATTCATCAGTAGGTGATGCTGATATTGCCTGTCTATGATCCACATCTTGAAAGATATACAACTACTTTGCCCACATCCAGAAAAAAAAAGGATATTTTTCTAAATGGAGTCATTATTTTTATGAACATCTATTTACAATTAAACACATGAATACATTCTCTACCACCATCAATCTTTAGTGATATAAGTATGAGCATTTACAAATTCAATTTTTAATGTGTATATTTCATATTTCAAAAGGAGGAAAATACTGTTCAAGCAGACAATAGTTATAAGGAAAAAGACATAGGACGCAGATTAAAAAATAAGAGCTATGAATTTAAGGCATAATTTGTTATCTCTAAATTATTTCATATTTATAGCCAGAAGACAAAGAAAAAAAGGATGCAAATAGAGTTAAAAAAAAAATACCAGCACATATTATATGGAATTTGGAAGATCTTTCCTGACCATCATGATGATGTTAATTACTTTCTAATAATGTAACCTACAACAATTAAGCCATCCCTGGGATACTTAGTATGAGCTTCTGAAAATCACAAGCATGTGAACACAACTAAACAAGGTTAATGTGGATTCTCATTTTCAACATAAAATCAAGGGGTTCTACTGGTATGCTAGAAAAAACCCTTTGACTTAGGAAATTCTCCTTCTTGAGAAATGGTTATTCACTTCTCTTCCAGTCCACTTTCCAGTTTATTTGTAATCTGCTCACAGCTCAACAGCTTCACTCTTCCCCTTCATTTTCCCACCTCCGGCACAATGTGCAAACAGCTTATCCAATGTGTCACTCGGTCCCCATGGTTCAACACTCTATTTCAACATCCTTGGGAAAACAAGTACTCCTAATTTTATTTCATAAGATGCCTACTATTCCAATCCCCTGTATCTGCTTAATCCTATAACCTTTCAAATTAGGCTCACTCAGGTAGCTCCCTCTTATTATCTTGAGATTAAAGATTAGATTCTCCTTGGTAATAAGTATTCAGGGTGGACAAAGGAGTTTATGTTTGTCTTCTTGACCTACCACAGAGCTGACAACTCTACAGAAAACTTACATCATCATTTTCTCCCACATCTGCGGTAGGTATTATCATCATTTTATAAAAGAAAGGCATAGTTACAACTTGCCTAATAACATAGTTAACACTTTTATCAGAGCTAGAGTTACAATAAAAAACTCACAAACCTAGTGTGTGTGTGTGTATTTTATATATATATATATATATATATATATATATATATATATATATGTATTTAACCTTATAATAATTCCTATATTATGAAAATTAAAATGGACTCAGAGCACCCGTTGAGATTGCAATACATGGAAAAATGATCAATGATTTAAATTTCATTATCTCTCTAGATTATGCCTTCCATGTGGTGGACAGAGTCTGTCATTCATCATGGTGGTGGTTAAGGGGATAACTTCTGGAATCCAATGAAATGATCTTTGTGGCTCAGCTTCCTGCTCTGGACAATGGTATAAGGACACCAACTGACTCATGGAATTTGTTTGAGAGTTAAGTGAGGTAATTCACGTTAGCCTCTGAGGTTAGTGTTGAACACATTACAATCACTAAGTAAGTGTTCACTATGGGACTTTCCATTTGATATTGGCAAAGAGCTGGGTTTTTTTTTTAAACTTATGATAAATGCACCAATCATAAAGAGATTTAATGGACATTAGATGGGAGAATATTTCAAAAATATATTTTCATCATAAAACAAATAAAGAGCTTCACTACTATTTCAAAAATAACTTTTATAACCTCATCTAATATACATTTTCATACTGATAAGGGCCTTAAGGTAAGTGGAGTTTCTTATTATCCTGTTCTTTAGTTCTAAGACAGGAAAATAAAGATGTGCTGTATTTCAAAGATGCACATCTCTACAGAAAAATATTTGAAGTTTAGCCTTCAGTCTTCTGCACCACGTACTAGAATTGCATACTCCTCACTCTATGTACCGCTCTTATTGACTTTTCCTCCTTTGCTCTCTTTCTGCAACTTCATTTGCTCTTCCATTGCAACTGGATTTGGGGATTTTATTTTTGTTGTTGGTGGTGGTAATGGTAGTAGTTTTTGAAATGGTTTCTTTTTTTCTCTCATTATTCTTTTATTTTTTTATCTCTCTTTGAAATAAAAGTACCCAATAATTCACAAGAGCTAAATTTTAGCAAGCAGAATTTGGGACTTTAAGCTACAATGATTTGCTCTATAGAAGCTTTCCTTAAAGAATCATGGAGGAATAAGCCAATGCTCTCAGACATTCCCTGGTCACTGGCAGCATTTGCCATCCACCTTTAAGTGGGTAATTCCCTTGTCAAAGGCCCAGTCATCCAGATAATTCTACACAGCCCATCATTACTTATTTTCTCCAACAATACTTTAGAATCATATCAAGTACATTTGATATGATTAGTGTGTCATGCCCTAGGAATCAAAGTGCTTATGATCGGACACACTTATCTCACTTGTTCAGGAGCTGAAAGGAAGTTAGTAATTGAAAAGGAACCTCACATTACAAAGGATGAACACCCTTACTTCCATTGAAAAGATTTCCTCTTGAAGAGGGTGGTCACTTATTTGGAGAGATTTTGGATTGCTCTCTTGATACAGATAGTTTAGTTGTTGAGCAATGAACCTTGGGTTTTTCCACACCACCCTTCTGACCATGTTGAAGATACAAAGGACATAATAACTTCAAAACCACCATGCTGGCAGGTAAATATCATATTCTGGATAACAGTGGTCTCAAGGGATCATAAAGAATTCTTTCTTTTCAAAAGATGAGACAGGGGGTTGCTTTTGAAAATAAGGTTTAGAAATAACTTTGTATACCGTGATATATGTGTTGCAGTAATATATGCATATGTGGGAGGCAAATATAATTTATAACCACTATAATATTATCATAATTATGCAAGTAAATCATAACACATAGAAAAAGACTAGAAATATATCAAGTGTTTTCTTTGGATAATCTGATCAATTTTTGGAGAAATTTTTCTTTTTTTATTTCCAAATTTGCTACAATTAGTATTAATTATTTTTATATTTGTAAAATATACTTGCCCTAGCTAGTTTGGCTCCATGGATAGAATGTCAGCCTCTGGGCTGAATGGTCCAGGTTCAATTCTGGTCAAGGGTATATACCTCGGTTGCAGGCTTAATCCCTAACCCCAGTCAGGGTGAGTGCAGGAGGCAACCAATCAATGTATCTCTCAAATCAATGTGTTTGTTTCTCCCCTTCCCTTACACTCTCTCTAAAAGTCAATGGAAAAAATATCCTCAGATGAGGATTAACAAACAAAAAAAAAATACTTAAAATATTTTAAATATTAAGTCATAACACATAAAGTAGCACTTTCTTCCTATTATCACTTTATTGATTTTCATTCAAGTTTTCCTGCTGCTCTTTTCTCTCTTCTCTCCATGACGTGTATTATTACTTCAGATAATGAACATCAAACGGTTACTTTATTAAAATTACTTGAACTATTTACTTTCTCTTAAAAATTTTGATGAGTATCAAATAATTGTAACACTAGCCCATCATATATGTCAAACTGTAACACAGGGGCAGACCATCTGAAAAGAAGAGAACTTCATCTCTGACACTTGCTAGCTGGACGACCCCAGGCAAGTTACTTAATTTTCCTATGTTGTAAAGAGGGATATTAACAGAATCCATCTCACAGTTTGTTATAAGATTAACTGAGTAAATATGTAGAACCGTGTCTCACACATATTAAGTTCTATATAAGTGTGTGTACCATTCTAAATTTCAGCAGACCTTTCCATATTGGCTCTACGACTATATAAATAATAATCATTTCCTCTTAGCACTTCTCTACTGCTTCCATGATGGCAGAGAACCTACTGGTCTTGTTCATTCCTAAGTCTCAACTGCTTTCATAGTGCTTGGCACCTGGCAGGTACTCTAGAAATGTTTGTTGAATGAATACATCCGTAATGAATAAAAGAGCCTTAAAGCTGTGTATAAAAATAAACTTTTATTTAGTCAGCTTCTAAAATTTCAAGGCTATCTCCAATTTGCTAAGAGCAACTAAAAAGTGTTTCAGTTGAACTATTTTGTGGACTTCTACACTATTGTTTATATATTTCAAGTGAGATTCTGTTGTTCTTTAATGACCTTGCATTCTTTCTTGATGTAAAGCTTATGTTGAATCTAAGAAAAGGGTCATGTTTTCTGAATGGGATCAACATGTGTTGAACATCTGACTTCTTTCTATGTTGCTTTCAAAGTTCATATATTGAAAGATGGTAGAAGCCTCTCCATGCCTCGGGAAAAACTTCACACTGAGAAGTTCTACTGGCCAGATCCCCTGACTATGAGTCACAGTTAGTCAGAACATTGCTTGAAAATAACTTTACAAGGCATTAAAAGCACAAAAGAGTTTAATGACTGGCTCAAAAATGGTCTGGAATTGCAAATGCTTCCAAGAACCCATGGATGTAGTTTCATTCCCTGTACTTGATGTTTAGGGGCATGTGAGGGGCACATATCATTTTTCATACTTGTGCAGATACTCTATAACTGAGAATGGGTTTGAAGCTCAAATCTAACTGTTAATCATATTTAATACTTCTTAGTAAACTATTTCCATAGCATTAAGCATATTTTAACCCATGGGTCAAGCTCAGAATGTTAATATCTTTTCAGTTCTGATTTAGTACAATTACAGGATGTGGGGGGATTTTCAAAACATTTAAGTGGTTCTATAAGCCTGCGGCTAAAAATGAACCACAGAACTATATTTCATCTTGTCAGTCGCCGACATCATGCTTAAGGAATTCTTATAGAAAAACAAATGCCTATTCAGAGAGCATTTGCCATTCCACTCCCTGAAATTAAGTCAAAGAAGTAGTCCCTGCAAAGAAAAATTAAAAATATGCAATTACCACTTCTAAAAAAAAAAAGTACATGGGTGAAATTCATTAATAATCAGTATGTTTCTATCTCCCAAAGATAACACTAAAAAACAGGGACAAATCTAACAATGCCACACCCTGAGCCAAAGAGGCATTAATCCAGGCCTAAAAAATGTTAAGATTATAAAGATATTACTACTAGATTTCATCTAGCACTAAAGATTTGTAAATCTAAGCAGAGTGACTTGGTATATTATTTTTGAATTCCAGATATTCTGAGGAAAACCCGTAAGATTTAATGGTAGACAAGTCTTTATTTACATCGAGTCCAATCTTTCTTCAGCTTTGGCTGCACTTTATGGTTAACCGTGGAGCCTTTAGAAACCCCTATATCGAGGTCAAATCCAAAACCAATTAAATCAGTGTCACTAGGAGTGAGAACCCAGGCACCAGTATTTTTTAAAAGCCCCTTATGTAAACCCAAAGTTAAGAACCACTGCTCTAGTGGTTTGGCCAAGTGTAGGAGCTATTATTGACATGTTGGTAAGAGGTGGGTGACTCAAGGCAGCATTTTCTATTAATACGCTGGCACCTTCTTAAGTGTTTTGCCTGTGGTAACATTTAATCCATCCTAAGGCATAGAAGCTATTATTATCACCATCATTTTACAGATGAGGAAACTAAGAGAGAGGTCATACAGCTAGGAATGATGGAATGGTAACTCAAATCCACCGTAATACAATGATATTTACTTAACTATTTCTAGGTTCATATAATGTACCAAGCAGGGTGTCAGAATACTTGTTGGAGTCTCTATATGGCTAATGCAACAAATAAGGAGATGTCTTCTACCAATAAACACCTAATTATCAGCAACTGCTTCACCACATGCATTGGAATTAAATATGAAAAAAAAAATAATGGTGTCCTTGATAGTATCCTAGAAGAATTGATAATACTAACTAAATAAACAGATAAAACCAACTAAAGATGACAAAAATTCTATTTCTATAGATTTGTGTCTGGCTTCCAGAAGGTCAGCAAATTAGAATCACAGCTACTGTGATTCCAGCAAATCTGAACCAGACTGTGTTCATATTATTATACACAGAGTCAGCACCCAGATGAAACAATGATCAAGGAACAGAATTCATGAGAACAGAAAAGAGGTTTCACAGTGTAATTTACATTCTCTCTAATCTTCCATAAATGGAGTACTGTTAAAGGCATGTCGTCTGCAGGGTATTCCCAGGGGTAAGGAGGCTATAGATAAAATGGCCTCATTATATGAGGTATAAGAAGCACATTTCTCCTCATCCTATATATTGAATCTGATTTCCTGCTTCCACAAAGAGAAGGCATAAGGAGACCATTGAAGACAAACTACATTTCATGTCACTGTTTACATGAAGATTATTTTCTGCATTTAAGAGAATCCCATAGGTTGAAAAGCAAGAGTTTGAAAATATCAAGCACATTCTTCTCTTTTATTTAGGGATGAACAAACCAATTTAAACCCAGATCTGAATAAAAATGACCTTATATAAGTAAATGTCAGAAAATATGAGTTTTAAACAACCTATTTTTCTATCCAGTGATCACCTTCAAGTATTATTTCAAAATCATTCAAAATAATTAATGCTACTTTCAAAAACTTTCAACATCCACTAGTAAATCTACAATGAGGTATTCATTACTTTAGCTGCTTTGTCATTAAAGAGAATGTATTTCTTATCTGCTCAGTGTGTCTCAGTTGCTTAGAGTGTCCTCCCAGACACCCAAAGGCCAGGGCTTCAATTCCTGGTTAGGGCACATACCCAGGCTGCAGGTTCCATCTCCAGTTGGGGTACTTATGGGAGGCAACCAATTAATGTTTCCCTCTCACATTGCGCTTTCTCTCTCTCTCTCTCTCTCTCTCTCTCTCTCTCTCTCTCTCTCTCTCTCTCTCCTCTCATCTCTATCTCTTTCTCATCTCTATCTCCTTCTCCCATTCCCTTCTACTTCCTCTAAAATAAATTAAAAACATCCTCAATGAGGATTTTTAATAATGTATTTAAGAGGTGAATGTATTTCACTAATAGTCATTTATAGTTCTATATATATTAATAATTTAAGAGTAAGCCTTTTTATGGTTTTAGGAAAAAGAACATGTGGGTCCCAACCCTAGAAATGGAGCTAATATCCAGAATGGGGAAAGAAAGTATGCAAACTCTCAGAATGCCTAAGGCAAACATCATCCATTTCACAAGTTTATCTTGGAATCACTGTCAATAGGGAAACAGGAGATATCTAAGAGGGAAACTAGAAAAAACACTTTTTTTTCTTTTATTCCTTGATGATATACATTTCAAATTTCCATGTGAAATTTATAATATGCAAAGAGAGTAACTATAGGTAATTTATTACTGACCAAAATTTGAAAGGGGGTATATTAAAATTCTTAAATAAAGAAGAATAAAAGAAAGAAAAAAGGAAATCACATCATCAGTACCATTGTCATCATCATTATGATCATTTGGCCCAATAAGAAACCAGAGAGATTAGGTGTTTCAAAAAGTTTTGCCACATGAGGTAAGATTGCAAATGATAACAACATTGGCCTAAGTGAAAAATCCATTGGCCCTACTAAAATGCAGAGAAAACACACTACAAAATATATGAAGACTCAACTATGCATGACAATTAAACCGAAATAATGAGTTCTACAGAAGTGGAGAATATTCAGAAAACCATGATGATCTCTAAATGATAGAAATATTAAAATACATTGAAGACACATTACACATACTACAAAGAGAACTTCAACTAGTCTTATGCTAAGGGAATAGGTCACTGATTCTTGTAACTGTACTGATTCAGAAAGTCATGCATCATCCTTTCACCGTCAGCTTCATTTATGACATTCACATTCATTTTTCCAAAGAGAGATGGAAATAAAGAAAAAGAAGAGAGAATCACAACTCTCACAGATCAAAGAAAATGAATATCTAGCAATAAATATAAGGAGGAAAATAATGTCAACTCTAGAATTAAGTATATCATTCTTAAGACAGTAAATACTCTGACAGTAAATGTAGTCTTTCCATTTACTGAGGAAACCCTTCAAGAAATAAATTTGATAAGGGTGGAAAAATTATTACTAGTTCTATAAAACAAATTACTAGTTCTCAAAAACTTAGTGGCATTAAAGCAATAATTCCATTATTTCTCATGGTTTCTATGCTAAGAATCTTTAAATAGCTTAGCTGGGCAGGTAAAAATGGAGCTGCTAGAAGCTAGCCAACCATCTCTCTCATCATACAGTCTCATTAGAGGCTAAGAGCATGAAATTTGTGCACAGGTGCAGTCCCTAGGCCTGGCTGGCAATTGAAGGGCCAGCATCTGGTATGGGAGGGCAGGTCCCAGCTGACCTCTAGGTCTTGGGCAGCACCTGGGCCCCTGGGTCCCCACACGCCCTCCTCTGCCTGAGTCACGGTGCCCAAGTCCCCACGTGAAGATGCGGTGAGCGCAGCCTGACACCACGGGCCAGGGTGCAATGTGGGCCTCTGAGCCGCCCAGTGGCACCACAAGGAAGCTGAGCAGGTAGTGCTCTCTCTCACAGTCAGCCTTGCAGACTGGCCCCTGTGTGACCCCATGGGGAGCCCGACCAGCCCCTGTGGTCTCCCGGCAGCTGAGGCCAAACTCACCCAGAAGATGCCACGTAGATGCAGGGTGGGCTCCTCGTGGACACTAGCGTGGGAGTGAGCTTGGCAGACACTCTCACATAACTATTCTCATAGCACCTCCACCCCCATCATCCCCACCCCCAGGTTGCTGGCAAGAGGTCACAGTCCCATGTCATAGCAGGCAGTCGAACTCCCGGTCTCCCAGTCAAACTCCTGATTGAACGACCCGAGGGGACAATTTGCATATTAGGCTTTTATTATATAGGACTAGAGGCTCAGTGCACGAATACGTGCACAGGTGGGGTCTGGCCAGCCTGGCCCCAATCAGGGAGGATTTGGGCAAGGCCTGTTGGGAGGAGGAGATGGAGGGAGGTTGGCTGGCAAGACCACTCCAAACAGGCCAAATCAGGGCCATGCCAACTGGGGGGAAGGGAAAGGGAATTGGCCAGCAGGCCCTACACCGATTGGTGGGGGGGAGAGACTGTGTGCTGATTGAGGTGGTGGGGGCTGATCAAGAGTGGGGCCAGCCTGGGGCAAGGGCCGCAGGTGGTTGGCCAGCTGGTCCCACTCCTTATTGGAGTAGGGAGTTGATCAAGCAGCAGGGCCAGCCACAGGGAGGAACTGTGGGAGGTTAGCCGGCCAGCACCACCCCCTGATTGGGCCACAGTAAGCATCATAGCAAACGGTCGTTCTGGTCATTACAGCATTCTGGTTGCTGGATAGATAGATAGATAGATAGATAGATAGATAGATAGATAAATAGATAGATAGATAGCTTTTCCACATGATCACTTCAGATGGGTAGTTTGGGCTCCCTCACAGCATGTAGCCTCAAGGCAGTAGAAGTACTTAGACTGCAGCTCAGGACTCCAGAAAGAGTGTCTCAGAGAACAAGGTAGAAGTTGACTCACCTTTTATGATCTGACCTTGGAAGTCAGCTAACAATAGTTATGTCAACATTTATTAGTCAAAACAGTCTCAGCAGTCTTCCCTGATTCAATGCATAAAATATAAGTCTTACCTCTAAAAGGAAGGCAAATGAAAGACATTGAAAGACTACCTGGTGGGATGGAAGATAGTGCTGTGACCATTTTTGGAATGTACAATCTGTCATAACAGTATCTCCCATCCCATATGATTTTCTTACAATATGTCTTTCAGACCCCATCCATTTGGAGGGCAGATTTCTATCCCATGCAGGTTTATTTTTTACTAGCCTGCAGCAACAATAAAGATAATAATATGATAATAAAAATTAACAAAGCATCTCATTTAATCCAATTAATCCCATTTTGTTATTGCAAAAATTGAGCTCCAGAGTCTACTTAACATGGTCAGAATCACACTGTAAATAGCATAGCCAACATTGAAATATACATCTGTTTCAAATTCCAGGTGCTTTCTATTACATCATTGCACAATTATTTTAATCCTAACATAACCAATCACCCTCTTAAATCTAGTTTATTATTGAATTCATACTGATTGTAGGGATTACTTCTCAAGAGCATTTTTAAATGAAAAATCAGCACTATACCCAGCAAAAATGGTGGGGAAATTTTCAGTTTGGCCCCTGGAAGGGTTTACTAGGTCTGCAAAAATCAGACCTTTGCTTGACCATCAATACTTTCTATAATAGATAATTTAACCTTACTCATATAATTTTCTGATTTCATCTCAGTTGTTACAGTGTAGTGTTTATTATATTAAATATAAATGTTGGGTTTCTCAGTCTTCACAGACAACTAAGTCTCCAATTTAAAGTAGAAAATACTGTCAGGTATAAATTCCTTCAAATTTCTTTCCCTCCATATCAACTTTATCTTGAACCATTTTTATTTTTATTTTTATTTATTTTACTTTATTTTTTCATTCAGAATATGGCACTTTCAGGGGAATAAAAATATAAGCTACATATTCAGAGAAAACTACATATCTGGCAAAGAATTTGCATACAGAATATATAAAAACCTCTCAAAATCAAAAAACATTCAACTCAATTTTTAAAATGAGCAAAGTGCATGAGCATATACTCCACCAAAAATATACAGCTGTCAAATAAGAACATTTAAAAAAAAAATCCTCAATTATTATTACCATTAAATTTAAGCTAAGACCACAATGAGACACTGCTCTATACCTATTAGAATGTGTAAAATTAAACTATTATATGAAGTTCCCCATTAATATACAGAATAAGGCAGTTGGCAGATGTTTCCCATAATACATGGTGATATTAACCATTTTTATCTCTTTCCATTCTGTTCCTACTTACGTCCAAAAGGAATTCCTTCCCATGTACTTTGGATCCCCTCCCTTCCTGTCCTTAAAATTTTCTCTCTCAATTTTGCCCACTTACTTTACCTTCCGCCTCCCTCTCTGTTGGCTCATTCTCCTTTAAAAACAAGCTCTATGCCTTATCCTGGAAAAATAATCCTTCCCGGGTCTGTTCCTCTCTCATTTAAGCAACTTCCTTTCCCAGTTCCTTTCGAGTCTTAACTGCTTATCAGAATGGTTTACATTGGATAGGTTCACTTTATTATCTTCTGCTCCTAACTCCTTTTGGTCTGGTTTCAGCCCCTCATTTCCTTCAAGCTCTTCTTCCAAATCACACAGCTCTTTAGTACAATGCTGTGACTAGGGGCATGATTACAGCATAAGCATCTTTTGCAGTAGATGTCCTTCTCATAGGATTCATCCAAGGGTTAATATTTGCCATGCATGAAGATTCTGTTTCATGAGCTCCTCGTTAAAATTGTTTATTTCCTCTCCTTTTGGAGTATACTCAAATGTGGAATTGCTGGATCATATGTTCTATGTTTTAATTTCTCGAGGAACCTCCATACTGTTTTCCATGGTGGCTATACTAGTTCACATTCCCACCTACAGTGCACAAGGGTTCCCTTTTCTCTACACCTTCACCACCACATTTGTTAGCTCTTGGTTGTTGTTTTTTTGTTTGTTTGTTTGTTTGTTTGTTTGTATAATAGCTATTCTAACAGGTGTGAGATGGTATCTCCTTGTGATGTTTATTTGCATTTGATTCATTTAGTTAAGCACCTTCTCATAAATCTGTTGGCCATTTATATATCTTCTTTGGGGGGGGGATGTGTATTTAGGTCCTTTGTACATTTTTTATTTGTTTTATTGCTCCCATAATGAGGGTTGCTGGGGAGAGCAGTGCAGGCTCCCTTGCAGGTCTACAAATGGCTTAAGATACTGCACGGAAAGGAGACTGGTCAGGTTGTATTATAATCAGCCACACGGCTGGCGTGAGAATTCCACCAAGCAGACCAAAGCTTGTGTCATTACACTTCTGCTGGTGCCAGAATGAGGGGGAAAACTACCTTTTTTTTTTTTTTTTTTTTTTTTTTTATCAGACATAGGGCAAAAGAGGAAGGAAGGAGAGTGACAAGGCTTGAAATCTGTCAGCAGTCAAATGTCATCTATGAAGCCAGATTTTTTATTACAACCCAGTATACTGAATTTTCAAGTGGCAAGAATTATACTTAAGGAAAATTTTACTTTTGAAGATTGTAAATGCTAAGATAATGAAGAATTTATATAGCACTGATTATGTCTTCTTGGGAGTCTATGACTATATTTTCACATGATAAGTGAGACAACTTAGAAACATCTAATTATTCACTTCCTAGATTAAATATAATTGGTTTCAAATACGGAATCTTGGGGGAATATTATAATTTGCTTTGTACAGCAGCTAATACAACATAAGTGTTATAAGAGTTAAATAATAACTAAATTGATAAATATTTTTTTAGCACTACTCCAGTTCCAAATCCAACAAATCCACAATGAGTAGGGAAAATAAGCAAATGGGGTTTCAGGCACGTAAAACCTATCTGTATAATTCCAGAAATGCAATCGATTCAAAGACATCCTTAAGTTTGACAGTTCTCAGATGTCAGTTTCAATGGAATGTTACCTTGAATACCTACACTGAGTGGCCAGATTATTATGATCTCTGAACACATAATAATCTGGCCACTCAGTATATATCCTATATAATAAAAGGCTAATATGCAAATTGTCCCCTCGACCAGGAGTTTGACCAGCAGGCAGGCCGGCCAACCGCCCATGTCCCATCCCCCAGGCCAGGCTGGCTGGACTCCTACCCATGCACGAATTCATGCTCCAGGCTTCTAATATATATACTGAGTGGCCATATTATTATGCATTTAGAGATCATAATAATCTGGCCACTCAGTGTATTTCATAATAATGTTTTTTAATTACTGCTTATTTTTGCATGATACTCCATTTACATAAGAAAATATACCTTTGTCTGGCAATTATAATCTGACTGGCTATAAATTCTGCGTTAACAAGTCAGTGCCCAGTATACTTCCTACTGAGAAAAAAATAAATCACACCAAAATGTCAGAAATAACACCTGCTAAACGTTAAATGTGAAACACGTAAATAAATAGGCATCCTTACCACTAGTCCTGAAAGGGAATGTGTATTTTTACCTTTGAAAAAAAAAAGGTTTTTAGATTTAAATATTAAGGCTACATAAGTGTTAAACTATTCCTGTCTGAAATCCTAGAATTGAAGGAGATTGGAGTAAAAATTAACAATATTATAAAATAGTGTACTTAGATGGAGTTAGCGAGATGGTCTGTATTTCTCAATATTTGCAAGGATGAATAAATCAGTCAAGTGTGTACTATGTAGGTAGAACTATTTGGTACACTCCCTCCTCATCTCCTTGCTTTTTGTAGATCAAAATCACTTAGGTGGAGTGGCCTAGCTTTTGTGGTCCAATATTCCCACTGTCATTACACAGACAGTTCGCAGGAAAGATAACTGTTTAAGGCTGTGTGTACAGGAGACTACAAATCTCCTGTGTGATATTGAAGCAGTCCTTCAGATCAATCATATGTGGCTAATCTGATAAAGCAGCAGTGTACATACAATACACCAGTACACTGCAAATTAAGATGGCACAAGTATCAATCCTAACAAACCTTCAGACCAGAATTGTATTTAATAAGTTAAAAAAAAAAATTCTCACCACATTAACACCTTGGTTTGACAATTCCATAAGAATGCATATATCCTTTTATTAAAAGTATAAAAAAATTTATACTTTTAATAAAAGGCACATTTGAAGATGAACTCCTTCTCCATATATACTTTATTACAATAAATCTACCCAGTACTTTTGTGTGTGATTGCTGCTTATTATTTTTACAATTTGTCTTTGTTCTCCATTGTTTAGCAATATGGTGACAAACTTTATGGAGGAAGCTAGAATCCCTCTTTTTATTTTTATCACTGAAATAGAAGGGACAAGATGAAAAGCAAGATGTGTGAACCTGTGATGAATCACTGCGACTATTATAAAAATGAATGCAATAAAGTGATTGTGGCTTTTCTTTAATTCTACAAAAATAACTGGTGATGAACTAAAATTAAGGTAAATTAGAAGTGTAATAACCTGCCCCAATAAATACCCATAGTTAAATTTTTTCTCATATATACTTGGTAAAGAAACTGTGAAGAATACTTAAGAATAAAATTAAAATCATATATCTACTTTTAAAATTAAAATCTAGAAATATGTAGTTTTAACATTTTGGAATTTTATTTCCAATAATAATAGTTTTAATGTATGTGAGAGAATGTATTCCTTAGAACATTGCTGAATGCTTTGTCTATATATGTAAAGATAAACATGCAAATAAAAGTAAGCTGCTAGCTTTAATTTTACATAGTGTTATACTATATTTCTCCATGCTGGTAATGTTCCCTAAAATAATAATTTTATGTGACTATATAATTTTCTATATTATAAATATGCCACAACTTATTTAACTCTATCTTATTACTAGAGGCCCAGTGTAAGAATTCTTAACAAATGAGTTGTGCCAGTTTAGAATCCTGTCAGCAGTCTATCATAATGCCCCTTCTTAAATACGTTTAAATTCTATGTCCATGTATTCAAAAGCAATTGTAACTCTCCAATAGTTGTACTTAGGCACAAGATTACACATAGAAAAGAAAACATCAAAAGAACATTTCTTGCTTCCTTCTTTCACAGTGACCTCTAGGCATATTATTACTTTGTATTTGTATCTTTAACTTGAACAGGAAACATGCATCCTGCATGAGAGCAGGAGTCATTTTTCTCTGACACCCCCTTCATCTTCCTGAGCCCTCGCTGTGCATAATAGATGTGCCCACTTAACGCAAGTACAATGAAATTGGCTGAACTGAGGAAAAGCATTCTTTTGTGGGGGAAGAGTGCCACACATGTCTTTGGAATGTAAGGAATTTGACCCTAAGTAGACAGGAGTCACATTCTTTACAAATAGTCCCTGTGTGGCAGTTACTTTCATCAACTTGAACCATTATGTTAATTTTAAGGGAGAAACAAAAGAATTGCTAAATTTTTCACAAGCTTTCATCTGAGAAAGGGAGCAAGACCAGGTTCCAAAATTACAAGTTCAACATTGTGGCAGGAATCCCAAGGCCAGAATCTGCCCTCTGGACAACAGGACAGTTTTTTTGACCTTTGACTTTTAACAAATTGTGGTTAAGTTAAACACTATCTAAAAATCCTCCAGTAAACATCTGCATGGTTTGCAGCTATGTGAAAAAATGGGAGAAATACAAAAATAATACGATCAAGATCATTTCAATTTTGTCAAATGGCTTGAGATACTTGTTATATATTACTATTTTAAAAAGTTCACTAGCCAACAAAAGACAGATTATAAAGATAGAGATATAAGTAAGAATAATAAAGACCTGAACAATACCTTTTTTAAATGTAGGTCTGCTGCATACTAGTATGTGTAAATATGTTCCATGATAATAGGCTCAAGGGTTTGTGTCATGTGCATAAAAAAGATCATATATTGGGCCATAAAAAAAGACCTCATAAGTCCAAAAATGTAAAAATAATACAAAAACCATTTCCTTATTATAACAAGTCCAGAAATTAAAACAAATAAGAAACCCAAAATCCTTACATTTGAAAATAAGTGTATTTTATTTTCATTTTAAAATTTTAAGTAGTATAACATAAACTTTTAGATCAATAATGAACTGTGACTAATAAATTCAAAATATCCAGATAGTAATAATAATGTAAATACCATATATTTTGGATGTAAACCATAAAAAAGAAAAGCATAATAATAGAAATAAAAGCAAAACAGAATGAGTTAGAATACAAAAATGGGAACAAATATATAAGATTAAAAACTAATAACAACAGAAATTAGTTAACTAAAATAAAACACTCAAAGTAATAAATACCAAACCTTGCTATTTTTTAAATCAGTAAACCTTAGCTATTATAATCAAAAAATAAAAGCAGGAAGAAAGCTATGTGCACAAAGAAAGAGATGACAAGAATAAAATAAGCACAGAAAAAGGATAATTTTATAATATTAAAATATTATTTTCATAACTCTAAATGTAATTAATTTAAAACTTGGGTGAAATAAGTATTTTCCAGAAAATATAATTTAACATATTTACCATAGAATCTACATAAATCTTTTTAAAAAATCTAAAAGTTAGATATAAAGGAGCTAGTCCCCAAAATAAAAAAAAACACTAGACCTTAATAATTTCACAAATTTTTTTTCTAAATTTTAACACTAATAATTAAAACTAAACTATTCTATAGCACATTATAAAATAAGACTGCAAATTATTTTAGTGAAGTATGAGTTACATGGATATTATAACATCAAAAAAGACTACAAGCAAATCAATAAGCAAAAAAAAAAAAAAAAAAAAAAAAATGCTGACCAATTTTCACTATTTAAGACAATTTGTATGAATAAAAGCCAAGTGACAGGAACAACCAGAATGACCAGAATGACCAGTCACTATGATGTGTATTACAGCCAACCTCTCACAATCCCTCCCCCTGCATCAATTCATGCACCAGGCCTCTAGTCCTCAGTAAAATAATAGCAAGCCCATCTAGCAGCACATTAAAATAACAGTGCATAAAAAAAAGTGGGATCTATTCCAGTCATAAAATGATGGCTGAATATTAGAAAATATTTTATTGTATTTAATTTTCTTTATAGATCTAAGGTAAAACCCCAAAAATTCAAAATCAGTGAAATATTCACTAACACACATCTAAGTGTCACATCAAGTTCTGCAAGCAGCATAGCAAATAGGGAAACAACTGGAAGCAGAAACAAGTTGAGAATGGTCACTATCACCGTGACTGATGAGCAAGGTGCTAGAGATAATACCCATTGCAATTGCAGTTAAAAATAAGTTATTTTTTATTCACAGTTCAAAAATATGAAATAATGAAGTAAAATGAATATGCATGTCAGATTATATAATTGTACAATTGGAAAAATCCCAAAATAAGGTACAAATGGAACAAAAATAACTGAAAGCATGAAACCATAAAAGTATTAAAGAAAATATGGATGTATTTTTATAACATGAGAGTGGAGAAAGGACTTTCTAATCATGGCATGAAATACAGAGGTCATTAAAGTAAGATTCATAAAATTATCAGTGAGATTTTTTAAATGCCATGATAAGGAAAGGAATCACAAAAATATCATAAGCAAAAGACAAGCGGCACACATAAAAATAAAAATAAACCTTACCGTAGGCAAAGTGTAATCTCCCAGGTATGTAAATTTAAAACCAAGAAGAAAAAAGCCAACAACTCAAGAGAAAAATAAGCAGTCATGAACTATTCATTAAATATCAAATAAAAATATTCCTTAAGAAATAAAAAAATGTGCAACCTCATTCATTATAAATGAGATCCTAATTAAAATATAATATTTTTTCTCTATCACATTGGTCAAAACCGAAAATGTTTGATAATACACTCTCTTGGAGAGGTAATAGGGAAAAAGCATTTTCATTCACTTCTGGTGGGAGCACAAAATAACAGGACCCTGTGGAGGACAATTTAATAAAATGTGACAAAATTTAAAATACACTTACCCTTATATGCAGCAATTCTTATGGAAATTTATTCTGCAGGAACATCTGAAATTATTGACATACCAGGTTATATTTTTGCAGTGCTATTTTGGTTAACATAAAATCCAGTAACATCCACCCATCTAATGGGGACTGATTAAACAAACTATGAAATAGTTACATATGTGAAGATTTTTTTAAAAAAGACTATGGAGCCTTAGCAGGTTTGGCTCAGTGGATAGAGCGTCAGCTTGTGGACTCAAGGGTCCTGGGTTTTATTCCGGTCAAGGGCACATAACCCAATTGGTTGTGGGCTCAATCCCCAAGAGGCAGTCAATCAATGATTCTCTCTCATCACTGATCTTTGTCTCTCTCTCCCTCTCCCTCCCTCTCTGAAATCAATAGAAACATATATATATATATATATATTTTTTTTTTTTTTTTTTAAAGACTATGGAAAGTTTCTCTACCCTCCTATGGAAAATTCTCTAAGATCTATAGTTTAAAAGAATGCAGTTAAGTTACATATAATGTCATATCTTTGCATAAGGAAATAATAATATATTAGGAGCTCAGTGTGTGAAATTGTGCGGTCCAACCCACCCACCCTCCACCCTGCCTTCCGCCCTGCTGCGCATGCGCAGGCAGCCTCCTGTGATAGGTTGTTACAGGGTCCAGCATCCCGATCATTAGCATATTAGCTCATTATTATTACGATGTTTACATGTGCCTATATTCGTATAGAGAAACACTGGTAGGTTACACAAGAAAAGAATGAAACCTGGTTCCCTAAGGGAGTTCAGTGAATACAAGGTGGCCAGGACAGGGATGAGTGGTGATGGCAAAATAGCTAAATGCATATATTTGTATATTTCATTGGGGTTTCTTAACTCTATAATGCACTACAAACTCAGATTTTTAAAATTCAACAGATATAAAACTTTTTTTCAAAACCACAGAATAATATGTAATAGAAAGCCTGCATATCAGGTACTATTACTTGTTAAGAACATGAATGATCAGGGAATAAAAATTATTTTCCACATAAACAATTAAAAGAAAGAAAGGCAAGAAAAAGTGTAAGGAAGCAGAGATGAGAGAGACAAAAATTCCACTTGACCATTGTGTTCACACCCTCTCTTTGTATTTGAGGTTAATTTTAAAAGTAGCGTCTGATGTCTTAACAGCATTTCATGTGAATGCCAACAGAA
Organism: Pipistrellus hanaki; assembly: GCF_964339955.1. NCBI lineage: Eukaryota > Metazoa > Chordata > Mammalia > Chiroptera > Vespertilionidae > Pipistrellus > Pipistrellus hanaki. The sequence goes on along the minus strand of NC_140507.1, from coordinate 58,750,943 downwards.
ATTCTTTACATGATGCTGTATCAAAACTAAAGCATTCAATCCTCTTATGAATATACATGATGTGACTTTTTTGAGATACTGTTTGAACATATTGCATTCTGCATACAAGTACATTACAAAGTTTATTCAAAAGAAAATTTCAAGTGGAGAGTACCAGTACTTAACTTGGAGTTTTTCACTCAGAATAAAACTTGATTTAAATTTTTAAAATTAGTTTCCAGAAGTTGTATATCTGTTCAACTTGGCTGCATGTCTGAAATTTATTTCAGCTTCATTTTTCATGTGATGCCTTAAGTGGATGTAAGAAATGTGTTTCATTTTTCACACTGGCACTATGTATGTGTATGTGTAAAAATAAGAAATATGCATTTTTATTACTAATACTAAAAAAAATTTACCCACAATAGAAAAAGTAAATTTCAGGCAATATAATGCAGTTTGAGTGAAAGATTCAAACAGTGAAAAATCAGACATTTTTGAGTATATGGGAATTTCATGGGTACATCATCCCAACTCTATGAGTCTTTGCTCAGGGTTAGCTTTGGTAAGCAGTTCCTAAATGAGCTTTAACCACACAAATTCAGTCACTGGTAAAGGTGTCCAGCCATGCATGGGAAGGCTCTAGCTTCAGAGGGAATGAGTCTATTCGATAGTCAGCACTCTTTGCCCAAAGAGTATACAATAAGTATGGCAGGCAGTTAACATTCAGACCACAAAACACGTGAGTGTGTGAGGAGTGGAAGGGTGGAGGGCCCTCTATATGTTGTCCAGCAGATGCCATCACCACAGGGACAAATCAGCTGTGTGACTCCCATTCTTCCCCTTTCCCACTAGGAATGTTTATCCTGCACCTGATCAGTCCCTGTAAATTGAGTACATGCGAGGCAAAAAGCTTTTTATATTCCTAAACCTCGGCATCCAGGGCGGACACCCCTGCTCCCGGGCATCATCCCTTGAACTGGGACTGCAGCACATCACCTGAGACTGAGCGTGATGCTCTGATGGCATCTGGCTTTTGGACCGTTTCCCTTAGAGAACTCGGGGACTTTCAATATCGATCATGATTAACTTTATCCGGAACATGCGAGTGAGGTGGAGGTATTCTGAACCAGAGACAGATTATCATTATACACTTAAAAAGCAAATAGGGACCTTGGGGTCCCTTTCCACTCTGATTCTTGCCCCAGGGGTGACACAAGGAAATTTCAGGTAAAGGTCGTACTCATACAAACTTCCAAAGGAATGGAGTACAATGGACTTTTCTTTGTTTATTTCTAGGAGCAAGATAGCTGTCCACAGTCCCTCTTGAAAAAAAAAAGAACACATACACACACACACACACACACACATGCACCCGCGCGCGCGCGCGCACACACACACACACACACACACACACACACACACACACACACAGAAAGAAAGGAAAAAAAAGAAAACCTTTGCTCCGATGAGAGGGCAGGCAAGTATCCTGGATTCTCACCCTAAACTTTTGGAATGTAAACACAGTCTTTCCAAGGGCCAGATAAACACCGGGTGTCTCTTCTTTTGTGACCTAGAGATGTTGCCAAGGTCTGGACTTCACGGACTTTGGAATGTAAATACCTAGGAAGCGAGTTCTCCAGTCTTTCTGGCACCTTACGGCTTAACCTAGGGACCTAATCCAAACGGCCACAGATCGAATTTTCGTATGTGAAGAGTAAAAGCAAACATCCCCTAGCTTTAAGGATAAGGCTTTTTACAGAAGCACTGAGAAACCAGGAGGGTTTTATTTCCCTACAAGAGGGAGAAAACATAGCTGTATGCAAGATGAACACTAAACTCAGTATTGGTAACTGACATTTTAAGGCAGACATAATTATTAGTATTTTTCATTAATAGTTTAGTGCCATTTTGTACTCTTTTAGTCCGGTGGCAAAATGACGCGTTCCCTGCCCGGGGAAGTTAGGCAGAGTCATGTGACTATGTCAGCCAATGGTTTCACGTGGAAGAATTGGCAGAAAGCTTGGAAAACCAGAGAACTGCGATGTCTTCCCACAATGGCAGCCATTCTGACACCTGCCCTGCCTGTGTGAGGCCCAGGTGGCATACAGCCCGGAGGGCATCCTTGAAACACATACAGAATAAGCAGAAAACGAAACTCGATATTTTAAGTCACTAAGATACTGTGGTTGATATATATATAAATATCACACACACATATATAAAGTAATTGAAAAACTGCTATTGATCTTAACTTCTAGAAGCAGATGTGTGGCTTTGCGCTGTTTTCTTCTCTGGGATCCATCACTTCCTCCCCTCAGGTGGCAAAAATGCTCAAGAATTTCGTATTTCAGAGACTGCATCTCCGGTGCCAACAACAACCCATAGAGTCTGAGCCATTTCCCACCAAAATACAAAAGATATTAAAGTTAACATGATTCGAAATTCTGTGAGATCCCTGTGTGCACTCATTTCCAGTGATAGGTATAAAGGTACAGAGGAAAAGCTAAGTTCTCTGTTAAAAAACAAAAACAAAAAAAACAAAAAAACACGCAAATAAACTTGGTTTAAGGAAATCAACTTTCGTTCATGCACATGAATGTTTAATTTGATAACAAATACCGGCTTTAGTTTACTTAGGTACAACAGGAGTCGATTTCAACATACCAGAGAGAGTGGAAAGAGCCCTCGGGACACGGCTGATGGTTGAAGGAGGCGAGGCAGGGGTTGGGGGAACAGAACAGGAGCATTTGAAAACCTGGGGGTAACTCTGACTTCCTACAATCCCAGTCCTGCCTGGGTATCCCCAGGCCTGAGTTCCAGGAGCCCCCAGGATCCCTGGCTGCTCATGCCCCAGGCATGAGAATACATGTAAACCTGCTCTTCACACCCACAGATTCCCAAACTCCAAGGAAAACCGTATTTTCCATCCGAGAATGCTAGAATCTGCAGACATGAAACCCAGGCTAGGGGAAGCCAATTTATTTGCGGGGAAAACCTGTGTTCTTCAAGAGTCAATTGTATTTCCTTGGTTTTTCAATATCCCACAGTCATTGTAATTTCAAAAGAATGGACTTAAATATCTCAGAAAAAAAAAAAATTTGTTTCCAATTTTTTTCCAGTTGAGATTCTATGTATTCCCAAAATTAAGCCTTTTTCAATGAGTTTCCTTCTGTGAGGTTTATTTACTTTCTTGTGATGTCATACAGGTAATTAATAATAAGAAACCTTTTAACTGCCTACATTTCAAACTGTGTAGCTAAGTCCAAAAGCTACCATGGCAATGCAAGCGATGTTCTGTATTAAAAAATTATATTCATGACACATTCTAACTGGAAGCCAAGAAATAACTGTAGTGATAAAATTAACTTTTCATTTGATAATCTCAGATTTAAAACTGGTGTTTTTAATTAAAGAAATAGTTGTGCTTCTGAGAACAACAGATAATAGTCAATTTTATATCTGAATTACAGTATGGAGAAACAGATAAATAACTGCCTTTAAAATTATTACTTATTAAAGGACTTAAGATTAAATGTGCCCACAAAATAGGCAATTAATTATATGATGGAACACACATACACAAAAACAAAGGCCTCGCTATTGAATTTGAGCCTGAAGTGTTTGGGAGGTCTCTGTATATATCATGTCACTGTCTGCTTTGCTGTGCCTTTTTTGTTGCTGTTTTAAATGAGAGAAACCAGACACTCCTTCTGATCACATCAGCTAAATAAGCAAGTTTTGTTACTTTTACCTCCATCCATGGAAAAAAAAATCTTATTTGAGATCTTGGTTAAGCCCCGATTAATACTTCTAAAATCATTGGTTTTTTCTAAAATTACTTATTTTCTGAGTATATCTCAGAAAGCCTAAAAGAATATCTTCATTAACGATTAATAAGACACAAAAAGAATAAAATGTTCCTACTTAGAATAACTTTTAATAAAGAATTAAAAGTTTTCTAAGGAGACTGGTAGAACAAATCAATAAGTTTTGTTTCTTGTTTTTGTTTAATTTGGCTTTCCTTATTAACTCACACATAAATCAAAATTAAAAAAAAAGGGAACAAAAACTTTTTTTAAAAAAAACAGAGCTGGCCAAAGACATATCTATTATCAGAGATGCAAACTTGAAAATTTTAACTTTCATTTTCAGTATACAATTTATTATAATGTTTAAAACATGTCTTTTAATGCAAGTCAAAGCCTAGTTATCTTCCCAGATATATTTAGAGGTAAAATAAAATTTAATAATATTCACATATATATAATACCTTAATCAAAAAGAAAAAAATACATTAAATTAAAAAAATTAAGAATATTAACATATTCAACTTTTTTCAGTGTTTACTTCCACTTTTAATCACTAAATAAACCATGTACTGGCTTAACTAAATAAGTGATATTACTGAATTATCTTGATTTTATCTAGATAAGTGCTGTGATTTCTTTGTGTTTTAATTCTTCTCTACTCAGATCTAACTGAACCGACTCTCAGAGAACATTTAGGACACTGTTGATTAAAAAAAAAAAAAAAAAAAGGTACTATGAATTGATGATTAAAAAATAGTGTATCTGCCCGGCTGGTGTTGCTCAGTGGTTGAGCACTGATCCATGAACCAAGAGGTTACTGGTTCAATTCCCGGTCAGGGCACATGCCCGGGTTTATCGGGGGGGAGGGGGGGGGGGAGTGTGCAGAAGGCAGCCTATTGATGATATTTCTCTCTCACCAATGTTTTTATCTTTCTATTCCACTCCCTTACTCTCTCTCTAAAAATAAATTTAAAAGTTAAATACATAATAATGTATCAAATCACATAAATATGCTTTTGTACATTAAAAAATCAATTTGGAAATAATAAGTCACTCTGTTTATATAAACCTCATCATTAACTTTAAAATAATCTAACTTAGATCACATGTGTAGGAGAGTGAATTTGGTGTTTACTGCCTAAATATTATAGATCTTGTACTGAGAAGGCAAGTGGAGAAAGAAGACTGAGATATACCACTACTTTGCTGTTTCAGAAAAGAAGATAGAATCCTCCAGTTTTAGCACGAGGCTGAGAGTGGCAGAAGGAATTGGATGCCACAGCAGAAAACTTTTATAGTTGCCAAAATCTAAAAAGACAACTGTTTAGATTCTAAATCATTCCCCACAGCTAGCATGCAATTAGCTAAATACATAATTTGGAATCATTTAACTTCTTGGGGCCTGTGTTACATCATCAGAGATTAAAATTTTAAAAATTATAATACTTTAACTCTCTAAGTAGTTGTTTGAGCCAAATGATCTGTTTCTTTTTTTCCTTACATTTAATCTTTGACTTTATACTAGTCATGCACAAAGAAGCAAAGGAGTGCATGCTGTTATTTTCCCCCCTTAATAACTAACTTGTCTTTTTTTTCTTTTTAATCTCAGAAAAATAAGTAAGAACAGACCTCAAGTTGAATCCCAACTTTCCCAACTCTGGTTCCCACACTGTCTCTTGGGAAAGAGTTCCCTCCCTCATTGTGAGTGTTCAATGAATCAGCTCCACCAAGGGCCTTGGGATTTCAGAGGAAGTTTTGTAATGAGACTCTGAAGTTTTGGCTCTGAGGAAGAAAGCAGGAATTTTAAGAGTTTTGACATATTATGTATCATTTTTGTTTTTGTTCTACTATAAGTTAAAAAAAAACTATTCAGAAAAAAATATATTCCCCAAATACCCTAGTAACTAAGGCAGCATAGAGACCTCTACAAAGGGACTTGAAAGGAATGCCCAGCTTCATCCCAGAGCTAACCTCAGGATACCTGCATTCAAGGGGGGTGAACTTTAAGGTAACCCAACACTTTTGCATTCTAGGCAGCTGAGACCTGGATGGGACCCCATTTCCTCACAACATTGCAAAACTGTACCTCTCAGCCTTCAGAGGGACCTTGGATATTTTAAGTTATTTCTATTGACATCACATAGCACAGAATAGAAGGTCTATAATAAGTAAGTAGAATAATTCTGTCCTCTCTTCACCTCCTTTGCTCACTACTTCCCAAACCAGCAGCAGAACAACTTTGGTGATATTTCAGAAAAGGAATGTGACAGGGCCTGTTTCATTTTAAAACAGTAGCTGTTGATGCTATTTCCTTTGACTAAGCATCATGATGCTATCTTGCATTCCTTCCGAGGAAGAGAGGGCTCATATAGTTTGTTTGCTTTTTCTAAATCTACTACGTTACATCTCCGAAAAGAACTTAATGAAATAATGGATGTGAAAATATCTGGAATAGTGCCTGGCATTTAGAAGCCAGTTAGGAATAACTGACACTGTTAAATTTATTGGTAGAAACAAAAAATCCTTACTATAAAAAATTGGATATCCCATCAAATTCACCTAGAGACTTAAAAACACAGTGTCATGTTTTGCTTAAAGCAAATGACTTCTGCCCTCATCTCCAGGCAAAGTCAACTCTGCAATCCACAAAGCTGTGAGAACCAGCTGTTGGGAATCAAGGTTTCACAATATCATAGGAATTTCACATCAGCACAATATCATAGGAATTCCACATCAACAAGAGAATATGAAAAGATGACTGAAGTATAAAAGTATATATGACTTACATTTTAAACCCTTTCCTTAAAGTTGTCTTTAAATCTTATAGGATTAAGATATTTTTTAAATAATTGCTTGCTTTTTACACATCGTTTCACCTTACATATAATTACCAAAATAAATAAAAATAAATGTGTTACTATTTCCAATAATTTGTTCAGGAATAAAATGTGAATTTATGTAAAGACCAAGATTATCATAAGCATGAATGCCCAAGCAATTCAATCATATATCAGTGAAATCTAATCTCTAAGGGTAGAGTGACAGGTTAAAGCCTGATGAAATGAGGGAATTACATTTTGTAAATAATTGACTAATTGCCCACATTAAGAATTTTACCAAAATAAATAAATCTATCAATGGGGAACAAAGAACATACAATAAAATATTCGGTATACTGTGCTCCTGTTTCTCAGGCTAGCACTGGTAACAAATGTCTCCCCAGACTATCTCAGAGCGTACCAGAGGTCAGAGAGTGCTCGGTGTGCTGACTGGTGTTAAGGGCAGTGAGCAGTTAACTCTGTGTTGTGATTCATGGATGCCAGGCAAGCTAGGATGCCTTTCCAAACCCTCCACGTGTGCAGACTGATGTCTGACATTCCAAATGTTTTATCCCTCAGATCAGAGGTTCTAAGCAGGCATGTCCTTCAGTGTTTTAAAATACTCTATTAAAAGTACACATGTCCAGGCCCCACCTAAAACTGCTAAATCAGAATAGTTGAGATTGGCTATAGTATATGTGAAAACTTTGTTCTCTACTAAATACTAGTCCCTCTCTCCATCCACTCCACACTCTTGCAGAGTTCTCAGCTAAAGTCATTTTTAAACAACTGTATTTTAGTATGAATTATCTGAAAGCAGGTTTGAGGAGGCAAAGAAGAGTCCATCAGAATAACTGTGGAAAGACCGAAGTATAATTTCAGAGAAGGGTGGATCTCACCTCATGTCTAGATCTAGCAGAAACCTATGAAAAAATAAAATATTATAGGACTTAACAAAGTGAGCTAGCCCTCAGCTTCTTTTATTTTTTTATTTTAAATATATTTTATTGATTTTTTACAGAGAGAAGGGAGAGGGATAGAGAGCTAGAAACACCAATGAGAGAGAAACATCAACCAGCTGCCTCCTGCACACCCTTCACCAGGGATGTGCTTGCAACCAATGTACATGCCCTTGACCGAAATCAAATCTGGGACCTTTTAGTCTGCAGACAGAAGCTCTATCGACTGAACCAAACCGGTTTCAGTTTCGGCAGCTTCTTTTATTTTTACAGTGTAACTATAAAACAGTAAGTTTCTGTAATAGTTTAAAAGACTTTAAATATTGTATACAAACTAGAGGAAAAATAAAAAGTCAAGTAGAAAAATTACAAAAGGTCCCTTACCCACAAACAAACATCAATAGAGAAAGATAATATTTTATAGTACTTAACAGTATTTACAAAGCAATACAATATTTCACAGTATTTACAAACCACCTTTTACATATACCATGTCATTTAGGCATCAGAACAATCCTCTTGTTGCATAGAATTAGGTGCAAGTTGTGATTACTACTATTTTACAGATGAGAGAACTCCAAGAGCTTAGGTGGCTTTGTCAAATACCATCATCAGGATGCAAGTCTATACTTGAATCTATTTGCCTAATGTTAAATGGTCCACTTACTAAATCACAGCACTCCCTAGAAAATAAATAGTATTTGATTGATTAAGGCACAATTCATGTCTTTGTAACCTAACAAGGAAAATATATGAGCAATGTCCTTCTCAAAGGAAAAACATTTGTCTTAGACCTCTCATCAAACCCTTGAGGATCTCTTGTTAATTGCTTCTTTGGTAGGTTCCAAACCTCATGGCATGGAGAACTTTGCTTGCTCTTCTGAAATTCATTGGCATTGCAGGAAGCTGGGGATTCTGTGAGGCCCTCTCTATTGTCCCCATGTCATTATGGCATAGGGAATATCTCTTTGACTAACACCACCTGGTGTTCCAAGTTAAACTGAGGCAGCAGTGGCCTCCAATCTTGGATTTTCATATTTATCTTGGAAGTTCCATTATATGCAATCCATATCTGGCCAAGATGAAGTCAAGGTCAACATTTAATGTTTCAACTTTCTTTTTTTTTTTTTTCCCCCTGCTCAAGCTTCTACCTCTCCCTCTTTTATTTGTATCAGTCTAGCAAAATATCTATTGACTGTGTTGATCTTTACAGAGAACTAACACTTAGTTTTATTTATTTTCTCTAATGTTTTCTTATTTCTCTTTTGTTGATTTTGCCCTGATTTTATTATTTTCGTCTTCCTCTTATTGGCATTGGCTTTGCTGCTCTTGTTTTCCTAGCTTTTAATGTGGAAGCTGAGATTATTTTTAGATCTTTCTTCCTTCCTAAGTGCTTAAAGTTATAAATTTTCCTCTAACCACAGACTTCTTTCTGTTGTTTATTTTCAATTTAATTCTGTTGTGGTTGGAGAATAGACTTAGTATGATTTTAATCCATTTGAAGCTATTAAAACTTGTTTTATGTTCTACCCTAAAGTTTATCCTAGAGAATAAGTAATGTGCACTGAAAAGAATGTAGATTCTGTTGTTGTTGGGCTAAAAGTTCTCTATTTGTCAGACCAAGTTGAGTGATAGGGTTACCCAAGTCTTTTGTATTCTTATTGTTTATTTTTTTTTCTAGTTGCCTTGTCAGTTACAGTGAAAGAAGTATTGAAATCTCCAACTATAATTGTTGAGTTGTCTATTTTTTTATAATTATGTAATATTTTGCTTAATTTACTTAGTACTCTGTTTAAGTGCATTCACAGCTATTAAATCTTCTTGATGAATTGCCAAAGTCCCTTTCTGTCCCTAGTAATATTTCTTTTCTTAAATTCTACTTGGATATTAATATAGTTATTTTAGATTATTATTGCTCTTCGAATTGTATGTCTTTTTTTCTGTCTTTTACTTTCAACTATTTATTTCTTTGGATATAAAGTATTTCTCTTACAGAAAATTTAGGGTTAGATCTCACTTTGTTATTCAATTTGGCAATCTATGCCTTTTGATTTTTAGTGTTTTACATTTAAAATCATTTAAATGTTTAGTATTTGGGTGTTTAGTGTTTTACATTTAAAATCATTGGTAAGGTTGGATTTACATTTTGCTATTTTTCGTATATTTTTGTTCCTCTTTTACTGCCTTCATATGTTATACACAAAATAGTTTTAGTTTACCATATTACTTTCTCTTTTAATGTTTAGTTTTATATATAACACTAGAGGCCTGTGCATGAAAATTCATGCACTGGAGTGGGTGGGTGCCTCAGACCAACCTGCCCTGTCTCACAGTACAGGAGCTCTCAGGGGCAGGAGGCAACCCAGCAATCAGGAGAAGGCGATGCCCCATCACACATCTGCTGCTGCCACTGCTGACAGCACAAGCCTCAACCGGCCCTGGTTACCTGAGCCTAGGGCATCCCTGTGCAGCTGGAGGGCTGAGGGAGACTGGCGGATTTAGGAGGCAGATGCTTAGAGTAGCCGGACCCATCTGGGGGCGGGCCTGGCCATGCCGCACGCCTGCCAGCAGGGTGAGGCTAAGGGTACTGGGTGCCATCATCTTGTAGCTATGGGTCCCACCATCTTTGAGGGCATTACAGTCAATTAGGATATTCCCCCCTTATTGGCTGTGGGCACCACTATCTTTTGTGGGGGTGTGACAGTCAATTAGCATATTCTCTTTATTAGATAGGATATATGTACATATATATAATATTTAATTCTTCATTGACTTTATTCTTCCATATTAACACTTTTGATATGTCATTGGATACTGCCATTTGGTCTAACTGTTTTCTATAAGAAATCAGTTGTTAATCATATTACTGCAATTCATTTTTGTTTTGCTACTTGTAAGATTTTCTCTTTGCCTGTGGCTTTTAGCAGTTTGACAATTTGTATTCTTTTATTGTTTATCCTCCTTGGGTTTCATTGCACTTCTAAGATCTATGGGATTATATTTTTCATCAAATGTGTCAAGTTTTTAGCTATATTTCTGCAAAATTTTTTTTCTTCTATCTCCTAGTTAGAGATAGGAGATAGCTGAAATTTATAGCTGGAATGTGTGGCATTTTAAAAACACATCTCTAAGACTCTATTGTTCTTCAATCTTTTTTCTGTTCTTTAAGTTGCTATTTTCTCTGGTGCTAACACACATTCTTGATGATTCTTCTGCCAGCTCAAATCTGCTATGGATTTCCTCATTACAGTTACTGTGATTTTTATCTTTAGAATTTATTTTCTTTTATATAGTTTACATTTCTCTGATATTCTTTATCTCTTTGTCATTCTGCTTTACTTGAATTCTTTGAAAATTATTTCCTTTGCTGCTTCAAAGATATTTCCAATGGTTGCTTTTAAGTATTTGTTAAATCCAGCAAATGGACCCATTCGGATTTAGTTCCTATTGACATTCTACTCTTATAACTGAGCATGAGCCACATTTTTTCCATTTCTTTGTCTATCTTATGATTTTTGTTTGAAAGTGCACATTTTACAGTATCTATTACAGCAACTTTGGATCCTTTTTTTTTTCCTTCTTTTTTTTTTTTTAATGGCTATTAGACTTTTTAAAAAGACCTTATCTGGATTTAAACTGCAGAATCTATCTGCTCCATGGATGCAGTTACTAATGTCTCTGCTGTGTTTTTTCATTCTTATATTTATTTCTTTTCCTAGGTGTTGCCTCCTGTATCTGTCTAACTATGAGGTTAGCTCATGTTCTGGACAGAAATTTTGTTCAAACACCTTGAACATGTAAAGTTTCCACCCTCTGCCAATTTATCTTATGTGGTTTGAGAAATACATTTGAAGTTATGGCCTGTTCTCAAGTTCCCTAGGCTTTCTCTTTGAGCTCTGTTTTGCTTTGCTGGGCTCTGTTGGGTCTCTCCTGGACATGCATGGGCATGCAGTGGGCCAGTGGGCACGTGGAGAGCTTATCTCAGCACTTCCACGGCTACCCTGTTTCCAGAATCTTCCCATGAAATATCTGGCCAGAGGGTTTTTCCTGCCTATTCCCAAGTGAACCCATTACCACTATTAATCAGCAAAGAAGGGGTTTTGCCGCCTTCTCTGAATTGAGTCAGCCTGCCCCCATTGGCAGCGCAGCCACAAGTGTTGTGCAGAGCCACAACTTGTAAAACTACAACGCTTTCCACCCAAGCAGTTACAGGGTGTGTGAGCAGTTCCAGGGAGGGGGCCAGAGACTCCTGAGGTTTTGACTCAAAGCTCATGGGCCTGGCTGGTATGACTCAGTGGTTGAACATCCACCTATGAACCAGGAGGTCATAGTTTGATTCCCAATCAGGTCACATGCCCAGGTTGTGGGCTCGATCCCTGGTCTAATCAATGATTCTCTCTCATCATTGATGTTTCTATCTCTCCCTTTCTCCCCCTCCCTTCCTCTCTGAAATCATATATATATTTATACATATGTTTTATATATATATATATATATATATATATATATATATATATATATATATGTATATGTATATGTATATGTATGTATTTAAAAAAAAATAAAATAAAACAAGCTCTCACAGTTTTGGGGAATTAATGCTTTTTCAAATAGTTCTAAGCTTTTGGTCATTTTCCAGTGCCTTAGATTATTGTTTTTGACATTTTTAAACAGTTTTATACTCTTTTTTATAGAGATAAATTACCAAAGTAGTCACACAACTGTTATCCCATTGATATGTCATTCTGCAAAAGGCAAAATAATAACAAAAAATATGCCAGTGGTTTCCAGGCACTTAGGGTAGAAAGAAGTCCTGATTACAAAGGATGTACAAGGGAACTTATTAGGATGATGGAAATTTTCCATAGTTTCATTTTGGCTTGGGTTACATGACTATATGTATTTGTCAAAACTTATAATACTGTACACTAAAAGACGGTAAATTTTCCCTGCCAGTTTGGCCCAGTGGCTGAGCATTGACCTATGAACCAGGAGGTCACAGTTTGATTCCCAGTCAGAGCACATGCCTGGGTTGTGGGCTTGATCCCTAGTAGGGGGCCTGCAGTAGGCAGCTGACCAATGATTCTCTATCTTCATTGATGTTTCTATCTCTCTTTCTCTCTTCCTTCCTCTCTAAAATCAATAAAAATATATTTTAAATGGCCAATTTTACTGTAGGTAATAGGTTCCTTACACAATTTGACTTTGTAATAACAATAATATACTCTGTGGAGTAAGACTACTCAAGTTCAATTCTCAGTTCAGTCTGTGAATATTGTTGTGACCTGAGACACGTTACCTCTGTTTCTTATCCCAACATTACCAAATAATTATAATAATGGCATTAGTTTTCTATTGCTGTCAGAACAAGTTACCATAAACTTAGGGGCTTATAAAAACAGAAATTTATTATCATATCATTTACTGTCCATTCAAAAGTCCAAACTAGATCTCCACAGGCTAAAATTAAAGTGTTGGCAATGCTGTGTCCTTTCTGAGTCTCTAGAGAAAAATCTATTTCCTTGCCTAGAGGCTGGTTACCTGCATTCCTTGACTTGTATCCCTCCTGTATCTGCAAAGAGAAACATAGGCCAAACCATCAAACCTCAGAGGAAAGGAAGGGGAGGGTGGGGTAAGAGGGAGAGATTAACCAAAGGACTTGTATGCATGCATATAAGCATAACCGATGGACACAGACACCAGAAGGGTGAGGGCATGAGCAGGGAGTGGGGGCAATGGGGAGATAAGGACTCATATGTAACACTTTAATCAATAAAGAAATAAAAATAAAAAAAAGAGTTCAGCAGAACATTTTTGGATCTCTTCCTGACTCTGATTTTCTGCCTTCCTCTTTAATATTTAAAAAGTGCTTGTTGATTACATTGGATCCATTCTGGATATTCCAGAATAACCTCCATATTATAAGAGCTGATTAGTATCTTTAGTTTCATCTGAAACCATCTCCATTGCTATGCAATATAACATTTAATATAATATATTTACAGGTTCTGGGGATTAGGAACTGAACAACTTTGGAATGCCTAGCACAACATGGTTTGTGAAGACTAAGTGAGTTATAAATGAAAACAAACAAACAAAAAGACCTAGAATAATACCAGTACATAACAAATACTATATTAGTTCTATCATTTTATTTGAGTCAGCAGTGTGTAGAAAGTGATGCATAGACCAACACAATCCTGCCCTCCTCTCAATGAAACTGAATGTGGAAATGTCAATAGAATAATGTTCACCCAAAGGCAAATTGTCATCAAGCCCTATATCTCTCTGTCTTTCTGTCCTAGTGTCAAAACTACATACACATCATCAAATCGCAATACAAGTTAGCCAACGAACTAGGTGAGGGGGATCGAGTTTTGAATCCTACCTAATTTTCTGATCCTTGGGCCATCACCCAGGTGAATAAAGTGCCTTTGTGTATCGTGAAAAATAGGCTTATTCTCAGAATTCCCATAAAACTCACTGTAACCAGTTTTTATGAATACATAGGACATACACAGCCTGAGGCACTGGGGAGTTCTTTGTTATATCGCAGCAGGATAGGTCATTCTCAAGCTTGTGGATGCATGTAGACGGGAACAGGAGTGACCCAGTTGTATTTTTCAAACTTCTAAGAGGTTGGTAATTATTCTCAGTTGTATTTTTCAAACTTCTAAGAGGTTGGTAATTATTCTCAGTCAATATTCTCAGTCTATGGGTATGGAAACCATATAAGCAGAAGAGAACATTAATGACCTAAACCTTTCTTTTTTCATTTCTATATGATTGCTGTTCCATGCAATAAAAAAGACTGTACCCATGTTTTCATTTGGTTTCCTATCATGTTAGATAAATACATTTGTATTTAGTAATTATGTAGAGCCACTCCAAAATAACGAAAGTACTCTAAGGCTAACTTGGCTTAGCAAAATCAAGCATTAAAAGTGTATTTGTCAAAAGAAAATAACGTGGAAAAGAAATGCAAGTTTACACTACTTAAATAATAGCAAAATTTGAATAAACGTGTGTAATGCAACTGAAGTACTGCTCAGAGGAAATCCTAATGATTTAAATATCTCATTAATATATAAAATAGTCAAAGGAATAAATAGCAAAATGAATAATGCATTTGTCTTGAGAGGTTATAAAAACTAAATAAACTTAGGACAAGTAAATTGAAGAAATTAATAAATGAAAAAACAGATTTTAGCCAAAACCGGTTTGGCTCAATGGATAGAGCTTCGGCTTGGGGACTGAAAGGTCCCGGGTTAGATTCCGGTCAAGGGCATGTACCTTGGTTGCGGGCATATCCCCAGTAGGGGGTGTGCAAGAGGCAGCTGATCGATGACTCTCTCTCATCGATGTTTCTGACTCTCTATCTCTCTCTCTTCCTCTCTGTACAAAATCAATAATAAAATATAAGAAAATAAATAAATAAATAAATAAATAAGAAAAAACATATTTTAATTAATTAAAACTATTAAATTGAAAAAATAAGAATAAATCTAAGAATTGTTTTCTCTAAAATACAACAAAATAGGTAACCATTAATAATTCAATCAAGAAAAAGAGTAAAAATATAAACACGAAATATTGAAATGTTTTTGTGGAAATAATTATAGATAGAAAAGACACTAGTAGAATCATGAGAGAATATTTAGCTCATTATTCTGCTCAGTGACAATAGGAATTTGTATGAAATAAATTATTTTCTGGAAACACAAATTAAAATTAAATCCAGAAGCACTATACAGTATTGCCAGACCAATTAGTCCTAGGGAAAGGAAACTAGATTGCTGGCAGACAACAGTAGGAGGGCAGATTTACATTTTACTGCATATTGTTTCTTTTAAATTTTGTACTCTCTTTGCAATATGAGATAGATTATTAAAGAAACACCAATAAGATATTTTTAAATTACTCTGAATTCAGCAATGAGTTTATCATAGGCTAAATAATTGGCAAAAGTTAAAAATTTAAATATTTGTAGGGGGTGAGGATGATGGGAAGAAATTAATCAAAGAACGTATATGTTTATATACAAAGCCCACGGACATAGACAAGAGTGTAGTAAAGGCCTGGGGTGTGGAGGATGGAGAGAGGAGGGATTGGAGAGGGAGGTTGGGGGACATCTGTAACACTGTCAAAAATAGAGATAGATAGATAGATAGATAGATAGATAGATAGATAGATAGATAGAATAATAGTAAATTAAAATAAATAAAGTATTTGTGGTATTTTAAGGTGACAAATGACAATAAAGGAAACTGGACAGCTATGAAGTCAGAAAGTCTAAAAATGCTCATGCTTATTTCAAATGTATTTTATATTCAAACACACAAATCTTTATGCCTGCAATTCTATGTTTTTATAATATTTATTATATTACAGTCCTTGGAAGTAATGCCTTTGATGCATCGGGATTTCATTTAGAACTCAGAATAATTAGTAGGATGGTAATAACCACTTTAGGACATACATCATCATTTTCTCTTTTAAATAACCCAGGATCTCTAGCTACTAAGTGGCTCAAAAAATTCCCCCAGACAATGGGGAATGCATCGCACTGCTGATGTGCTGGGAAGCCTTCCTGTGAAAGCACCTTACCAATATGAGAATCAGTTCTAATCTTTGTCTCTCCCTTGAGTAGTTTCATTCAGATATTCAATTTAAGCCATCCATTTAAATTGTCCTTGATATGCCCTTATTCACAACTCTCTGGTACACTCTCAAACTTCCATCTACTTGTTCTCATAAAGCTCTGAATTGTTAAGTTGAGGACATTTTTCCCCCAAAATCTGTCTACACACCTCACTTAACTGAGAGGGACAATTTTATTTTACAACAATCCAACAAAATGTCATAAACATAGTCTGTATTTCTAGAACAGAATCTCTAATTAGTGGAGTCACCAAAGATTGCCTTTACTCAGGAGGTGGACAATGATTTACTTTGATCATACCATGATTTTGCCAAGAACAACATTTCTCATTGCACGCTTAAGGAATTATAGGAATAGAAGAGAATAAGTAAAAAAAAAAAAAAAAAAAAAAATTAAGAACAATTTTATACAGACATATACTTCCCCAGATTTGACTTCCAGAGAATTAAAGTGATTAAACAAATTAATAAATATGCGGCTGAAAGAAATGAAGTTTATTTACTCTTAAAATGTTAGTGAAGATATTCAAATATTCATTTGCTTAATAATGGAGACAGTAATTGCTAACATGGATCTGGCATTTGCAGAATTTCAGGAGATACCCAGCATCATTAACTTTGGAAATATTCTAAAGGAAATACTCCTATGTGTTTGGTAGATAAGTTGGAAACATAATATTATTCCCAACCTTTGTACATAATAAAAACAACTGAAATTGAAACATCCAGATAAACAGGAATGGATCCGTATTGATTTTTCTGCCACATAGCAGGAAAATGAGGTGAGCTCTCATGCTGTTTGTGTTTTAACTGTGATTTATTTCAGGCATCAGTAAGCTCTCTGTGTAAAGGGCTGGGTGGTAAATATTTTAGGGTTTTTAGGCCACATGGTCTCTGTCACAGGTACCCAACTCTGCCAGCCACAGACAATAGGTGAAATAACAGACATGATCTTGTTCCAGCAAAACTTCATGTACAAAAACAAGGCAGGACAGATTTGGCTTGCACTGTATGTTTGCTCATTCTTGATCTATTTGAGAGAAATAAATGATTCATACAGATATAGTGGAAAGCAAATAATAATTTAAAGCCCCAAATCTCATCAGCTGCATGCCTTTTGTGACTGAGATGCCAGGAAGCCAGGAACACACCCATCTACTATGGTTTGACATCATTCTTACTAATAATATAATTAATCTTCCTTTCGCCTCAGGTACACATTGGTTATAAGTGGTAGAATTTTTTTATTAATTTACTTTTTATTTCACAATTTATTTTAAAAATCTATTGTAAAGATTTTTTTTAAATCATATTGTTTTTAGAAAATATTCTATAGAATTCCAATTCTGATATTAGAATACTAGAGGCCCAAGACTCCTTTTTCATTGCCCAAGTTAAGAAAAAGGACTAACCAAAAAACCAAATAAATGAACAAAACTCAATGTCACATTCTATATTTTGAATTTTCTCCTTAAGCCCTTTTAATTCTGTTTTCTCTTTTCAGACTATACGTGATACAGAGAAATTATTTAGGTAATAGGATTGTGAGTAGTATATACTATGTATAAATATAAGTTAGTGTTATTCTTCCTATTTTTTCACCCTGATGCTTTCTCTCTATATAACAAATAACAATTTTTTTTAGTGATAATTATGCATTTAAAAAAGTTTTCTCTGTGCCCAGTATGGCTAATGAACATACACTGAGTGGCCAGATTATTATGATCTCTGAACACATAATAATCTGGCCACTCAGTGTATATCTTATATAATAAAAGGCTAATATGCAAATTGTCCCCTCGACCAGGAGTTTTACCAGCAGGCAGCCCAGCCAACCACCCATGTCCCCTCCCTCTGGCCAGTCTGGCCAGATTCCACCCATGCATGAATTCATGCACTAGGCTTCTAAAAATATATACAATGAGTGTCCAGATTATTATATGTTCAGAGATCATAATAATCTGGCCACTCAGTGTATCTAGATAGTTAGGAGATACACTGAGAAAATTTTAGACAACTAATTTTATTGATTAACATTTTGTGGGGAAAGATCTTTTAAATATAGGAATAATTCTAAGATTCAATACATTATATTCAGACTCTTTCTGTTCTAGACAACTATAAAATAACTAATAAGCAGTGGAAACTTTAGTCATATTTCTATAACATATTTCCAAATACCTATACCATTATTAGCATGCTTTATTCTTTAAAACTCTCTGAAGCAGTTAGAGTAGGTAATAATATATTCATTTTGAAGATACAGAGATTGGACTCCAAGGAGTTGGATTGGATTGGACACAGAGATTTGTATCCATCTAAATGATGCATACAAAATCATAAAATCATTTAATGATAGAACCTAAATTAGAACCCAAATGCCCTTCCTTTCTTACTGGATATATAGTCTACTAAACTCCACTGCAATTAACAAGTCTTGAGATGTGCATACCATAATGTACACTATATATATATTAATTTAAACACAATAAATTGATATGTCTTTCAAGAGGGTGGGCGTATGGGAGGCTCAATTTGAAAAAAGCTAGATTGGGCCCTGGCCAGTTTCCCACTGGTTAGAGCATCAGCCTGCACACTGAAGGTCGTGAGTTTAATTTCCAGGCAATACCACATATCTCAGTTGCAGGTTCCATCCCCAACCCTGGTCTAATCAGTGCAGAGGAAACCAATAGATTTGTCTGTCATACAACCATCTCTCTCTCTCTCTCTCTCTCTCTCTCTCTCTCTCTCTCTCTCTCTCTCTCTCTCTCTCCTCTCTTGTTCTTGCTCTCTCCCTCCCTCCTCTTTCTCACTCCCTTCCAATCTCTCTAAAAATCTAAAAAAAATAATGGAAAAGATATCCTCAGGTGAAGACAAAAAAAAAAAAAAAAAAAAAAAAAAAAGCTAAATTGGGGCACAGGAACAGAAACGGTGGAAACATAGTCAAGAAGACATCTTCTAAGCCAATTTATCTAATAACAATTTTAAGGACAGAAGAGATGTTTTTAAAACAAGGGTGATTAGAATGACCACTGTGGAAAACAGTATGGCATTTCCTCAAAAAATTAAAAATGGAACTGCCATTTGACCCAGTAATCCCACTTCTAGGAATACATCCCAAGAAATCAGGAACACCAATCAGAAAGGATATATGCACCCCAATGTTCATAGCAGCACAATACACCATAGCTAAGATTTGGAAACAGCCTAAATGTCCATCAGCAGAGGAGTGGATTAGAAAACTGTGGTACATCTACACAATGAAATACTATGCTGTGGTAAAAAAGAATGAATTCTTACCATTTGCAGCAGCATGGATAGAATTGGAGAGCATTATGCTAAGGGAAATAAGCCAGTCAGTGAAAGAAAAATACCACATGAACTCACTCATTTATGGATAATAAAGAACATTATAAACTTATGAACAAAAATAGGTACAGAGACTGAGAACCATTGAACGGACTGCCAAAGTACAGCGGGAAGGCTGAGGAGGTTTGTGGGGATGTAAGAGACCAACCTATGGACTTGTATGCATGCATATAAACATAACTATTGACGCAAGACACTGGGGAGGGCATGTGCTGGGGGGTAGGGGCGGCCGGGGGAAGATTCATCGGAGGAAAAAAGGAGACATATGTACTAAAAACTTTAAACAATAAAATAAAAGGCTGAGTAGAATGAGACTGGCCCTAGGCAGCAGGTTGGGACAAACAGAACTTTGTATCCTTTGCTTTTGTATACCCTGAGAGAGTTGGTGATAGCAACCTGGCTTCTCCATAAAGATATTTGATGAGGCTGTTCCCTCTATCCTTTCTGAAAGAGATGGGGCTTCAATCCTTTAGCAGGAGAAAAGTTAAACTTGCTTTCAAATCCTACTGCCTCTTGGGCAAAAGGGCAATCACATTGATATAGACATGCCACCCAGCCTGATTTGTTTAGTCTGTAGGAAAAGCAAGGTGATTTGCCATTGTCTGGGGATTTATTCCTAACAGTTAGGAGGGAGCTAGAAGAAGGAATGTTGTCCAATGATGCCATTAGTAGTATTCCAGGGTTTAAAGGGGCTTAAAGTAGTCATAGCTGGCATACACTTCAGTACTTTTCAACCAAGTTATTACTTTAATGTATAGTCCTTCTTCACCAAAATTTAGCCACGTTGGATTAAATCATGGGCTTAGCAACTTCTTTCAAAGATCAGTCAAAAAAATAGTTTTGAGCAAACCTTTGGCCCAATTCTTAATCACTGTTCTAAATATTTTACATATATGATCTCATTTAATCCTCATGACAATTTATGGTTGTTATGATTGTGCTAATTTTACAAATGAGCAAACTGAAGCTCAAAAGTGATTAAGTAACTTCCAGTTTTTACAGCTGTTAAGCAGAAGAGCAAGGATTAAAGTTCAAGTCTGTCAAGCTGTATAACCCAAGGGTTTGGTCATTATTCTGCAAGTGAGATTTATTTAGGAGGTCCCGGCTTAGATGTAGAAAAAGGAAACTAACAGTTCAAGGCAGTACATTTGTCAAATAAATAGCACAAACAGTGCACAACTTCTGAATAAAAAAAGTTTTTCTTAAAACTTCTGTGATTAAGAAAAAGGAGGGAGAGGAACTATGAAAAGTTTGTCTCATTAAATCTTGAAAGTTAAGAAACCTACAGGTTTGGGAGAGAGGGGCATTTGCCATTAGGAAATGCCCAAAGGAAGTAGTGAAATGTGAAAATTCAAAAGAAGACTGAGAGGTAAGAAGACTAAAGGCATGTACCAGAACAGAACATAGACCAGTCCATGGGAATAAATTAATAAAAACGTACAGCCATACACATACATACACAATGCCAAAATACATATGAGTGTGTATAACCAAGGGTTCCATGTCACAGTAAAAGTGCTGCGCCTTACTTATGATAAAGCACCTGTTTCTCCAGAGAGTCCAGAAAAAAACAAAAACAAATCCTATGTACATAAAAACAAGGCAAGAATCAATGCGCATCCGTGTGATGTAAAGGTTGAATATAGAACAGTATAAGGATTTTAAACACATAACATTGTAATGAACTATTCTGGTGCAGCACAGCCTTTGTCATCAGCAGAGCACCGCTGGCTGTAAGGGAGGAGTTTAGGGTGGCAAAGAGGTGGTGACGGCAAGATCAGGGCTAGATCTTGGCTAGATCTTGCCCTGGATGGGCACTGGGCTTCTGGGGCCTCCAGGTTCTTGGATTTTCAGCAACTCCACTCCTTGTGTTGGCCAAAGGGAAGAGAGCAGGGCTGTCACAGAAATGTGCTTATGTTATTCACTATGCCTGAAAAGGGAGATTATTATCACCATTCCCAATTCCGCATCCTTCTTCCCTCTGAAACACCCTGTGCTGTGATTCTTCCAGGTATTTATGGCCAATATCTGTACTAACGAGGCACAAATACTGCATTTCACATCATTAAAAGTGGCCTTAGGAAAGGGTAGGGAGTGCAGGGCATTGAGAGTTCCTATAAAAGCTCTCCTCTCTCCCAGTGAACAAAGAATCATTCTCTTTTCTCTTTCAGACAAGGTTTTTCATTGTCCATGCATGTCTGTTTGCAAGAAGCGAGAGAAAACATTTCCTCTCCATGTACCACAGGAAACTATATGTAGGGAAAAACAAAATCTGTTCTCCATGGAAAGAATGTTAGCAACAATAGGGCTATGACTTTTTTTCCAGGAAAACATGTGTGTGTGTATTTCCCTATGAACAGGGATGGGAGCCGGACACTGCACTGTGCTCACTTTCACATAGAACATTCTCAGATATGATGCAGGTCCTACAGGGAGAAAAATGAGACAATTCAATAGAGATCTCTACCGACACCACGATGCATCATCCCAAAGCCCTTTCGGGAGACCACTGCCTTCAGAGAGCCTAGTCTCTTAAGTAGTTCTGTGCAAATCAAAACCAATGACGCTCAGCCCCACTTACCTGTTAACCATGAAGAAGCCTATTAATTAGCATCAGCGCTTGTTCACCGCAGGCCTGCCTGCACAGGCCCGAAGGAGAGAAATGGCTCCAATAAAAAGAAACTATGGATCCATTCATTATCTCAACACCCAGTCTATTCAATTTCCTGTGTGTTTTCCTACGTGGCTTTATGTTATCACAGTGCTCCGTAAACCTCTCAATATGAACCTAACACCAATACCTCAAACTCATCAGGTTCCCAACCAAACCATTTGTCTTTTCACCCCCAGATCTATCCTTTTCTGTTTCCTAGTTCAGATAATGAGAGCAGTATCTTCCAAGGCTGTAAAATTCAGTAGCATCGTTGTTTTCTTCCTCTCTTTATCCAAATTCAGGTGATATGTAAGTATGTCACCATTTTCTATTCCTGTGGCCCTAAGCCTAAGACTTTCAACATCTCTTACCTGGAAAATCACAATAGCCTCCTACCTTAACTTGCCAACCTACTGACTCTCTGTTGTATTACCTTCTTCACACAATAGCCTCAATTGGCCTCCTAAATCTTAGATCCGATAACATTAATTCTCTGTTTGGAAGCCCTTATTGACTTCTCACTGCTTACAGCATCATTGAGAAATTAGGTTTGGCTTGTGCTAGAAGGCTTTCAAACAATGGGGAAGGAAAGAAGAAGGAAGAAAGGAACAAGAAAGAGTAAAGATATTTCATAATCTACTAAAATCGGTTCAAATTTGGTGGCTTTGTATTTTCCTTATGCTTAATGGACTTATTGTACAAAACAAGCCTATGTAGGGAAGTAAGAAAATATATATCTGCTTATTTTTTTGCAAAAAAAAAACAAAACAAAAAAAACAGAAACTAATATTATTAGTTATGTACAAAGGGGAAATATAGATTAGATCAAAATGTTAACTTTCCTGCCTGGTTGGTGTTGCTCATTGACCTATGAACCAGGAGGTCATGGTTCGACTCCTGATCAGAGCACATACCTGGGTTCAGGGCTTGATCCCCAGTGTGGGATGTGCAGGAGGCAGCTGAACAATGATTCTCTGTCATCATTAGTGTTTCTATCTTTCTCTCCCTCTTCCTTCCTCTCTGAAATCAATAAAAATTTAAAAAATGTTAACGTTTTCTAAATGTGCTAACTGCACTGTGTTTATGTAAGAGAATATCCCTGTTCTTACAGAAAATTATTACTATAATATTAAGATATACAGCCTACAGTTAAATGGTTCAAATAAAATAAATTATAATAGTGTGTGTATGTATGTGTATGTGTGAGAGACAGAGACAACACACATACACACAAACAGAGAGAGAGAGAGAGAGAGAGAGAGAGAGACTATCATAAAATCAATTTTGCAAGATATTAAAAAATTGGTCAATTAAGGTCAAAGAGTCTCTCTTTTTTTCCTGACAGAACATCTATTACTTCTTTCTGCTGAACTATAGACTTGCCCCAGTCCTAATGTCTATTTCTCATCACTGATGGAGTTGGAACCCTGATAAGGTGCTGGTTCTTCATCTTTGATCAAGATGTGGCATATGTTTAGTAAGAGTTATATTTTGCATATTTTCTCTGTGGTAGATGTGCTGCAGATGGTTCATTGTTACTGTAACCTCTTTTAGATTTATTGCCTGATTTTTCATGGACTTTCTTACGAAATGAACATTGCTGGGCTTAAGTTTCCTCAGAATAAGAACAGTTGAGTAATCACTAGATAATATTTTAAGGGCTTATCTACTCCCCAAATCTCTCATGTTCCACTTCCTTTAGTGCAGCTTTCTTTAATGCAGAAGAAATTTAAATATCTCACCCACTGCATTTCTATGTTACAAGGGAAGAAAGGCGATGTGTTTGTGTTCATGATTGAGGTGAAGTGAGGCTTATTGTCATGCTTACTCTTTTCTGCATAATTTTAATTTTTTAATTGAGGCTGGAATTGAAAGAAGCTTATTATAACTAGGACTCTAAAAATACTAACTCATGCCTAAGATTGCTTGCATTCTTACAAGTAAAAGAAAATTGAAATAATTGATTTGTTGCCAGTCTGATCCTTTCAATCTTTCTTATTTCCCAGCACTGGCCTGTATAGTCATTGTTAGGCAGCTTTGCCGCAGTGCTAATTTGGCATTTACTAAAAATATTCAGTAGCACGAAGGAATGATGTGGATGACAAATGCTTTCTACTTTGCTATGATCTTTACAATGGTAACCAAAGTTTATTTGTTTTGTAAAGCAATGGATAAAAATGTAAAAAGAAAATATGTCTCCTCTTCCTTTTCTTTCCCAAGGAGATTTTGAAAGGATCTGAATGCAAATGTAGCTAGTTGAGAAGCTGCTTGAGAAGTAGGCCTGTGATCTTGGACAAACACTGGGTGGGATTGGAATTACAGGATCTCATAGGTTAGAGAGCAACAGGCTCAGAGACCACTATTGTAATAGCTGCCGCACGCCTGTAAAATCCATAGATAAGAGTTTGAATTCCGCCGGGACCGGTTT
Source organism: Pipistrellus hanaki (assembly GCF_964339955.1). Lineage (NCBI taxonomy): Eukaryota > Metazoa > Chordata > Mammalia > Chiroptera > Vespertilionidae > Pipistrellus > Pipistrellus hanaki. Next base: position 58,726,263 of record NC_140507.1, on the reverse strand, counting down.
GGCTCAGTGGATAGAGCGTCAGCCTGGGGACTGAAGGATCCCGGATTCGATTCTGGTCAAGGGCATGTACCTTGGTTGCGGGCGCATCCCCAGTAGGGGGTGTGCAAGAGGCAGCTGATCGATGATTCTCTCTCATCGATGTTTCTAACTCTCTATCCCTCTCTCTTCCTCTCTGTGAAAAATCAATAAAATATATTTAGAAAAAAAAAAAAGAGTTTGAATTCCTCTTTGCATCAGTTACTCTCACAGATACCCTATGCCATCATAGAGAGCCTACCATAAAATAATTAATATGCAAAGTTATAATACGGAAAGCAAGAAGGAGGATCTGGTGTTTAACTTCTGGGTCCCTGAGTCTGCTCACTTTATGAGCCAAAATGATCTACGTCAGATCCAAAAATGCCATCAGGAAGAAGCCGTCAGGGATGGAACGTGAATTACAAGCATTATGTTGTGAAGTGGTTAAGGACTGCTGCCCCCTGGCAGAGGAGTTGGGGACAGTGCCATCATCTCCCGGGAGGGCAAGTCTTTGTAAGCCCTTCTCCAGATGTCTGCCCCAACCATCTGGAAGAAGAAGAAGAAGGAGAGGGGGATGCAGCTATCCCTCTTGCCAGACCAAGGGGCTGAGAGGATCCCAACCCGGGAAAGGCAATCCCTTCACTCCAGCTCCAAATAGTCCCCCCTCTGCCTGGACCTTTCACGTCCCTCCATCCCTGGAGGTTTTGGCCTTCCCAAAGGACTTTTAATCCTATGCTTCTTCTTGAGTTGAAAAGGATTCCCCCCAGGCATTTCGGTTGAAGCTGTATTTTATCTATATATCTAAAAGCTCAGAGACCCGTACTGCGGAATGACCAAAACAACCGGTCACTATGATGCACACTGAACACCAGAGGGCAGACGCTCAATGCAGGAGCTGCCCTCTGGTGGTCAGTGTGCTGCCACAGTGGGAGCGCTGCTCAGCCAGTAGCCAGGCTCACAGCTGGCGAGCTCAGCGAAGGTGGCAAGAGCCTCTCCCGCCTCCGCAGCAGTGCTAAGGAGCCACAAGCCAGGTGGTAAGGAGCAAGCAGGAGGGTGGTAAGGAGTGAGCAGGCGGGTGGTTAGGAGTGAGGGATCCCAGATTATGATGGGGCACAGACCGGGCTGAGGGATCCCCCCACCATGCACAAATTTTGTGCATCGGGCCTCTAGTAAAGTATAAAAGTATATTGATACTTTTAAATAAAATCAATGTTATATATTAGGCTTAAGTTGAACAGGCCCTTCCTTAAAATGGAAATTATTTTTTTAGTTATTTAAAACTCACTAATTAAAAAATAGTTTTAATCCCCTCATTCAATAAACATGTATTAAGTATTTCTTTAATGCCAGGTTTTGTGGTCCATAAGACAGGTCTCTGCTCTCAAAAAACGTACAGGTGAAAAAATTTACCCTTTTAATAAGATTAAAAAAGAAGAGAGAGAGAGAGAGAGAGAGAGAGAGAGAGAGAGAGAAGATTAATCTATGGCAGTTAAGCCTGGGATCAGAGGGAAGGGGGGAAAAATCAATGGAAACATATCCTCAGGTAAGGATAAAAAGAAAAATAAAGAAAAAAATGTTATCCTATGAAATACACATCTTGAAAATGCCTAAAGAAAGTTGTCATTTTTTCATGGAGAAGGAACTGGAGTTCATGTTGATGAAAATACCTTGGTGGCTGTGGTGACGGGCAGTGGCTGCAGCAGTGGGGTGATGGGGCTGGTGCCTTTCCCTGATCAGCCTAGTCGCCTCCCAAGGGAAGTGGGCCTAAGCCATCAGTAGGACATCCCCTGAGGGCTCCCAGTATATGAGAGGGGACAGGCTGGGCTGAGGGACCCCTAGTGCACATTTTGTGCACTGGTCCCCTAGTATGTTAATAATGCTGCTCTCTTCTAAACCTTTTTTTTTTTTTTTTTTTAATATTTCATGTGCATATATGTTAATTTACTGTGCTGCTCTACAAAGAACTTCCGTGTTAAAATAAAACATATAATTCCAGGAATCCTCTGGATCTATATGTTAAAATATTGCTATTTTGCAGAAAATATTTTTATTTTCTGCTATGCCATCTAGTAAACTTTAGGTTTTCAATATTCAGACATGTAATTGCTATTGACAATACTGTTAATCTTCTTGCACAGACATTCAGGGGAAATTACCTAGACAGGGTAGGAAAAAGTTAACGTCATTTAAAAAATGACTTCTACTCAAACAATATTGTTATTGTCTAAATGCCAAGGTCTTCTTGGAACTGTAAAATTTTCAAGATATCACACCCTACTGTTTGCTAATCAAGAAGCTGTTCTTGCTTTCTGAGTTATTCTTCCCAAGAAATGTTATTTTTTTTAAGAGAAGTTAGCAATATTTTTAAAAAGTATTGCTTAATAAAATCATTTTGTTATAAACACAGTATGAATATGTTTATATTTTTATTTAAAAATCATATATATATATATGCGACTGTTCGAGAAGCACCACTCAGCTGACTGCTGGGCAGCAGATGTCAGGCTCATGGCTAGTGAGTGTAGCAGCTGCAGAGACACAAGCCTCTCCTGACGGACACTCCTCTGCACACCCCTCCCCCATCTGGACCAGGACCAGGATCAGGACATGCATGGGGACTGACTGGGTGAGAGCCCACAGCAGCTTTTTTTTTTTATCATGGGAGCGCCAGTATTGCCCTAGGATGGGCATGCAGAGACTGCAGTGGAGCAGCAGCGAGCCTACTGAGCAGCGGTGGCACCAGGCACAGCGAGGCCTGGATGAGGGGGAGTGGCCTGGGCTGGGGCTCCACCTGAGCTGGGGATCCCCCCAGCCACCTGCTGCCTCCCGCACCACTACATCCCTCAGGGGATGTTGGATCCCCACTTCAGCCAGGTCCCCGCAGGCCACGCCAAGGGACCCCACCAGTGCACGAATCCATGCATCAGGTCTCTAGTGTTACATATTAGTCTTAAGTAGAACAGACTCTACATGAAGGGTAGAAATCATTTTCTAAAAGTCAGTTAAAACACACCAATTAAAAAATAGCTTTTGGGAAACTACCCTTATTGATTTAAGCAAAGTCTATAAGTCAGTCATAAAATGGCAAATAACCCAATTCAAAACCAGGCAAAAGAAAATCTGAGTAGGCATTTCTCTAAAGAATATATACATGTGGTTAATAAACACATGAAAACGTTCTGACTTCATCAGCCATCAGAGAAATGCAAATCAAACCCAGAAGATACCACCATCCCACCCTCACTAGGATGACTATACTCCAACAGATAGATTATGACAAAGTTTGGGAAAGGTGTAGAGAAATTACAATTTTCATGTGTCTTTTGTTGGGTATGTAAAATGGTACAGCCTCTCTGAAAAACAGTCTGTTAGTTCCTCAGAAGGAGTTTACCCTATGACGAGCAATTCAACGCCCAGGTACATACCCACAAGAAATGAAAACATATGTTCACCCAAAAACTTCTGCAGGAAATTTCATAGTAGCATTATGCATAATAGCCAAAAAGTGGTAATAACTCAAATGTCTACCAATTGAAAATGGATAAAGTGTGGTATATGCATACAAAGGAATATTATTCAGCAATAAAAATGGGTGAAGTGTCTATACATACTTCAATATGGATAACCTTGAAAATATTATGCAAAGTGAAAGAAGCTAGTCTCAAAGATTATATATTGTAGATTCTATCATATGAAAGCTCCAGAACAGGCAAACCTATATAGATAGAAAATAGATTACTGATTGCCTAAGTTCAGGGTTGGGAGTTGGGGGACATGATGAGTGATTGCTAATGGGTATATGGTTTCATTTGGAGTAATGAGAAGTTCTAAAAATAACTGTAGTGATTATTTCACAATTCTGTGACTATACTAAAAGCCATTGAATGGTACACTTTAAGTAGGTGAATTATAACTCAATAAATTCAATTTAAAAATATCTGGATTATACAAAATGTTCAAAATTCTAATTCCATTCTCCACTCATACACATATTGTATCAAAAAATAGTTGGAAATGAGTTACTAAATAGAAGTTACCATTTGGGTTGCTTTAAAATGTACAAGATTCATTTATACTCAACACACTTATTGAATAAAAACTATTCTATTGAAAACCTAAAAATAAAGTTATCCTCGAATAGCAACATTTTCTAAGACCGTACACTATTAATTTATCTGCATTTTTCTGAGTCATTAAATAATTATTAATTTAACTAAGCCAGATTTGGCACAAACCTTCATACAGTGTAGTGTGCATTACTGGAGCTCTATGAGAACAAATTTTTCAAAAATTTTATTTAAATGTTGAAATATTAGTGTACCTAATCTCTGATATTAGTTTTAAAGTACTGCGATTAGAATACTATTAACAAAAGTAGTAAATGCCTTATATTCCTAGATAAAATTCTAAATATCTGTGCTAGTAATAATATATGTTTAAAGTATTTTAATAAAAATAAGTAGTGTGATTTAGAGAAGTTAATATTTTTAAATACTTGATTGAAATACTTTGGTTATGACTCACAAATAAGAATGTCTGCCAACTTATTTTAACTAAAAGTTTGCTATAAAGAAAAGGAAAGGAAACTTAATTTCATTCCAAAAATTATTTAAGAAATAGGGGAGCATCATAGCAGATGTGATGTTAAAGGTACATTTGTCTATTTGCAACTGTGCACTGAATAAAATGTCAGATGGAGAATTTTCACCTCAGTCACAGGCCACGACAGCCATTCACTACCACCTATAAAGAGGAAGAGGAGGAATTGAAAAAAACAAGTTCAATAGATAAAACAAAAGTTAGAAGCATGCTGGCAACTAAACCAAAGAAACTGAAACTAAATTGGGCATTGAGTCTTAGGAGGAAAAAATTCCGAAATTTTTACAGACAAAAATATGGGCCATGACGGGATTTATTTCATCAAAAGTTTGCTTCATCGAGGACCACAAATCATTCACAAACACTTAACTCATGGATAGTTTCCATGGTGACACAGAGGCCCAAAATGGAAACAATTTTTATAGGTTCTTAACACGCATAATGGCCAAAACTGCCCAGAATAATGGTTACTCTCAGGATATAATGGCCGTTAGCAATTCCACAGAAAAGTAATTTTATTAACAATAAAGAAATGATAAATTGCAGTATTCTAATGCAATAGACCACAAATACCGAAACATTCATGAGTTGCTATGCAAAATTTGCACTTCCATATTTCTTAGTGTAGACTATTTTTATAAAATTGTTGATTTTGTTCCTTTCTTTTTATATATTTAATATGACCCACTGTGGTTGAATAAAACCAGCATACACTGTTGCTATGGTATTTATATATTCAGTACACATTCCCTACACAATAATTTATGAAACTAAATTCATAGAGACATTTTTATTTGCATGTTTGGCTGTGCACACAAGGACTAAATGGGATTATTACAGGGCACGGATGAAATGGTTTTTGACTCTAGTTACTCCTGAACCTGTATTAAATAATCACTCTTTAGACTTCCTGCTCTTTCATTTAGTGGAAAGAAAATTGCTGTGCTATTTTGTGCCACCAACATAGCCCTGTTTAGATGGGAGAATTGCTATAATTGATTTCCTTCATCTTTGGATTTCTCTAGCCTATATCCCCTTTCTATGTTAGAAAGAAAAGACAGAACTTAAAGAATGGATTATTTGGATTGATACACTGTGCAACTCTCTTTATTCCCTGTCTCACCTCTAATACCCCTGCATAAATTGAGAACTAAAATGCTTTTCTGATTCCTTGTAGGAGTTCCAGTTATATTATCTATAAACTAGATAGTATCTAGTAGTTTATTTCACTCTTTATTGTGTTAGTCCCTATGAATAAAGCCCAAGAACTAGAATTATGAAATAGCTTACCTTTTCACCTATCATTATTCTATAATGCTAAATATCATCAGGATTCTCTTTATCCCTAATTATATGTGTTCAATTAAAGGACAGTGAGTTTGGTTCTGTTAGCTATTACTTAGTATGTATTAAATGTTGGGTTTCTTAATATAAAAGCTGATCAATTAAGCAAAACATCGTTAATGGAGTTTGTTGAAAGGCACATTCTTTTAATGTTTATGATCTATTCTTTTCATCCTAAAGATGTTTACTGGGTTGATATCCTAATCCAAAGACCATAATACTGTCTATTGCTTTCACTAACAAAAATATCTAGTGATAGCAAAAGAAGTGGGTTTCCATAGCAATAGGGCTGCCTTGTTAGAATAAGAGTGAGAAGAGAAGTACAACAAGCATACAAAAACTCATGAAAGAAAGAGGATGAAAAATAAACCACTCAAGATGAAAGATGGGTCCTAACTGTGAGAAACTGAGTTGAAACTTGTAAAACTCTGACAGAAAAAAGAATTTAATTCAGACATATTAACATTTAATATTTTTTCCTTTGCTCTCTAACCTTGATTATAGCCCATATGGAGGAGAAAGCTCCCAATTTTATTTCCGGGAGAGAAATTCTCCCTTATACATTCCACTCTGAGGACTTAGAATGTGTGACAATATGACAAACGTTTGTTATGATCACTTTATCTAATTAATACACCTGCATAAAAAGCCCAAACTCCTTCAGGTTCTATGCAGCTGCTTACCCATTTCAAAGTCAGGTTTCTTCACAAAATCTCCTAATTTTTAACATTTCAATTTGCACAAAAAGCACTAAAGGGCTTGCTTGGTAACTGCTCTCATCTAGTTCTGAATATAAAAAAGATAGTAGCACATAGAAAAATCACATTCTTAATCAAATAATGATTTATGCCCTTGAAACTGGCAATAAAAACTCAGATTGACTTTTTTATAAGTTACGCCTTCTTCACTACAATTCACTCATCCTTTCTCCAACTTCCATTTTCTGTGCAATCAGAAATCTCAGGCACAATTGTAGCTTTGTAGTTATAGAAATAAAATTTAAAAGGAACCATGATTAATTATGCCTCAAATCAGAGGAAATATTTCAAAGTATGCAAGTATCTTTGCAGCACAAAATATGTCATTTTTTAAGTTATGTATTCACCATCAAAGAAAAGGGAAAGATTGAGTAACTATGCAGAAGAAGAAAAATAAATTAGTCAAAATTAATGTAAAACAATTTAATCAAACATATTTTAGGTCAGTTATTAAGCCAAATATTTCTTAATGATATTGCTAACAATAATTATGATAAGAATCAGACCAAAAAATTTGAACAATAGAACCAATCTAGATAAAGTTATGGGTTGGAGCCCATAACTCATATCTTTAATAAATTCTTTTCCTGGAAATAGCAAGAGAATTTTATTTTTAATCTACATAAATTCCACCAAAAATAATTGCAGAGACACAATATAGCATACCATTCAAGAGCTCTACAGTTAGGCTTTCTGGATTTAAGGCCAGAAATTGCAATTTACTTGACAAATGACAATGGCAAATTAATTAAACTTTGCAAACCTTCCTCAATTTTTTTTTTGTCTGTAAAAGAGAGACAGGTATGTTTCTGCAGACATAATGATATAATGCATGTAAAGTATTTGTAGTAAGTGCTCCATAGGTTGTCTATTATTATTTGCCTTAAAATGATATGTTATGTGAGGCATTTGAAACATAAAATATGGAACATAAAAACTAATTAAAAGAAAATTCTACAAAATGTAATGGTGGTTAACATCAGTGTAATAACAACTATAAATTTTTTTTTCAATTTTCCAAAAAAATTTAAATGCAATTATAGTGTACTTAGAACAAAATATGATGTTATGGGCATCATTAGGGCAAATATGTTACCATAGTTAACATATTAAGAATATGTTTAATTATTCTTAATAGTTTCCCTATGGAAACCTCCAATTTCTAGAAACCAGCATCTCCCGCCCTCTCACCCCCAACAAACCCACTTTTCACTCCAAAATGAGGCTTTACCACTGTCTAAACCCCACAGGGCACATAGATAGAACTCATTGCATCATATTGATTCAACCAGTCATTTACAGTTACTAGTTCTGTTTTGAAACATCTTTGGGATTAGAAATTCATGTTCTGCAGAACTCAAGAAAAATAGTTGATTGATGCATATGAGATATGGGTTGTTTTTATTATATCAAAATTCTGATTTGCATTAAACATTTTCTTATAATACATTATCCAAATGTGATTTTATTAAAATTAACTGGTATTGATTGAATATTGCATTAAGAAATTGGGGGAAATAGATATTCATTAAATTTTTGGGATGGCTTTTTCAACATCAAGATTATTCATGGAAACTTCAGTATCTTGAAATTTAACTAAAAGAATATTATGATTTTAGGTGGCAGAAAAGGGCAAAATCTACTTGTTTATTTGTGAACAATAGAAATGATTTAAGGCAGCTTATGTAAATGCATACAGTAGAAGACTATGTAAACATAAGAGAAACTTCTTTGGAAAGCTGACCTATGTTTTATAATCAGACATTTATGAATAACTCATTTTGAAGTATGCAAAACCCATATGTAGTTATCATGTTAAAGTTAGTTGATGTATTTTTTATATAAATTTGAAACAATATTTTGTTTTTAAAAAAAGCAGGGGTGGCATTAAGCATGAAGACAGGTAAGAGGCTTTTCATTAAATTTTCCAATAAGCTGCAAAAGATGAGAGTTTAGACATGACCAGTGAAATTTAATCTGGGTTAATTTCCTTTCATTTTAAAGCACATCGTTTGCATAGCCTTCTCTGAAGATGGGTAAACAGAAAAGATATCGCATATACTGGCCAACACAGAATGTGACCCCCTAAGGCCATTATCATTTGGTGAAAGAGGAAAAGATATGTATCAAAGATATCATAAAGTGACAGTAAGTCATAAAAGAAATAAAACAATCTGCTTGGACTTCTTATACCTTACCCCTATGGTTGGCAAACTGCGGCTCTTTGGCCCCTTGAGTGTGACTCTTCCACAAATGCCATATCCTGGGCAAGTCTATTTTGAAGAAGTGGCGTTAGAAGAAGTTTAAGTTTTAAAAAGTTGGCTCTCAAAAGAAATTTCAATCATTGTACTGTTGATATTTGGCTCTGTTGACTAATGAGTTTGCCGACCACTGCCTTACCTCAAGCTTTTTCGATCTTTCACAATCTATGAGAAGATGATAAATAGGGTTTTAAGCATTGGCTACGCACAATGTCTTTTTTTTTTCCACCTCCAGACAGGGACCACCTCCTTATCTATCTCCCTGAAACACCTCACTCCCATTAGACCACATCAGTACAAAGTATGAGTAACCATGGAAGCTCAAGTATGTGAGAGGTACACTAACATGAATAAGTGTGAACAAATACAGTGCTATTTATATCCTGGAGAGATTTGTGATACCAACCCAAACGAAGAAGCACCATTGAAACATTATTGTTTTGGACATCGTTCTGGAATTTTTACCAGATCAGATAGAGACAAGTCAGCATTAGACTGAAAACTAAGTGTGGCCCCTCTAGTAGGGAAGGTGAGACAGTCACAGATTTTATGCCCATCCAAGGAGCAAATGTACACCTTGTGGATATTTTTCATCTCCCAAAGTAGTGAACATGTTTTACATTATTTTTTAAGTGTGAAATATTCTCATTCCCACGAAATCCTTTTTAAAAAGGTTACTTATTTGCAAAATGCTAAGAAACCTGTGTTCTGTTCTTGGCAAATAACTTTGGCATTAGCAGATGTAGAAGCAGATGCTTGTCCACACTGTTATCCAGAAAGAATAAAAAAATAAAATAAAATAAAAATTCCGAGGTCGGAGCTACGTGAAAAAATCCAGAAAATGACAGGTGAAGAAAATTACAGGAAATGTGGGATGAATAAGAAAAGCAGGAACCAATGATTCTGTCACTGTCTTACACTGAATTCAGTGGTGCACTTTCAGGAGAGAGGGGTAAAGCCCACAGCTCAGCCACATTCACTAAACAGAATATTCATCCCAAGAAACAAGCAACACGGAAATCTATCCAACTTGCTGGAACGGATTAGGATACCTTTGCTCTCATGAAAAGTACTTCTGAAAAGGACAGTGAAGTCTGTTTCATCTGGACAAAACACACGTGAAAGGAAATGCCACAGAAATACTGCTCTTTTATACGTTTCTTTAGATATTGCTTCCCTCTACTTGGATTGAGGGCGTGAGTTAATCGTAGGCAAAAGAAAGGGGAAAGAGAACACCATGTCAAGGTTATCAAGGAACTAAGCTAAAACCTACCAAGTGAGTACTTCACTCTAATTAAAAGTAATTCTGCAGCAGCTTTGGAAATCTAATGGTCTGTAACAATACCACATAAACGCTTCCTGGCCCACTGTTGCATATGATTGTACAGTGATTTCAGCCAGCACTTACTAGTGCTTTCTAATACTCATCTGATACGGGGTATGCCAGCTTGGTAATAAATATCCAAGTTAATTTCCAGATTTAAGACTCAATCTCTTTGCTTAGAGATGGGGGTTGAGTGAACAGGCCTACTAGCCAGGAGAGAAGCACGGTTTCTATTTCCTGCTAGTAAGTCCAGGGAGACAACTATCCTGACCCAGATTCAAGAGTTCCAGGAGCTGGCTGTTAATCATTGGTCCCCCAGGCAAGAAGTTCTAGTTTTGAGGCCAAGTCCCATTGCCTCTCTCCCCAGGAGCCTGGGGTCTGGAGGGTGTTAGGAGCACACAGACGCAGGGGCAGAGATAGCAGGTGGTTATTGCTTCACTTTTTCATATTTACCCAGATCGGAGGGGAAGTTCATTTTCTCCAAGTCAGCTGAGAAATAATTGGAGATATTTCTAACAAATTAAAGACAACTCAATCCTCAACAAGGAGGCATTTCACAAAGCAAAATTTTTGACACACATTCAATTAATATTTTGGCCTGTGTGAATTATTTAGGCTCATCTGATAACTAGTGCCTAAGTAGCTTTATTTTAATTCTACTTTTCAGAGATACCCCTGAATTCTAGATCCTAGACCGCTGAAAAGCAGAAACTTTATTTTATTCATCTTTGGAATCTCTCCAGTACAGAACAATAAACAAAGTCTTATTACTGCTCTCAGATCTCGACTCTGTGTCTCACTATTTTCTCACCTCTTGTGGTGTGGAAAACAGATCCTATATCCATAAAGTGTACATAGTTCATTTCATGGGCTCAATGTTTAGGATTCACTTCTTTTCTTTCAGCACCCCCCCAAAAAAAAACATTTTTTCTAGTCCTAATTTTTTGTTTCTTGATGTTTGCTTATTTGTCAATCCTACTGCTGTTTGGTAATAAGTCAGGTAACAGCAAGGATGCAGGCATGGGAGGTTATCAATAAATACATGCCATTTATTTGGTTGAAAGTCAGCAAAGAAGGCAGAATAAGAGAAGTCAAGAAAGGTATGGCAGGAAGAAAAAAAGTATCTAGAAAGCAAACCCAAGTGGTGCCTCAAGGATGTTCTAAACATAGAACAAAGGTTCCTGATATAAAACACAATAACCTAAAATTTACTGTACAATTTGATCTTTATGTTCTGATAGTCAGCAACTTACCATCATTTGTGATGTTCACAGACTCTAATTAGTGGGAGGAGCACAGCCTGGGGCTTTCTGTTGGGAAGTCACTAAAATATACCCACCAGCATGTGAGGGGCTTTCCCACTAAAGCCCCAGGAGTTCCTGTTTTTAAGGCCAGAAATGAAAAAAAGAATTGTTTTTCAATTCTCCTGACTCTTCTCTTTGCCAGATAAGGATATTTTTTTCATAAAATAAAGAGGAAGATCAGTATGTCAGGCTCATTGAGAGATATGACAGAATTAATAGCCACTCATCTGCTAACAAACTTATAACCAAACAAGTTATTTTTTCTGTCAACATGACTAATGTCAGCATTGTTAAATCTAACTTGTTTGGTATTTTATCTAGAGCTACTATTGCAATATCATCAAAAGTAGCTTTAAAACAACACTGAATTTCATGAAGAAATTTTAAATAATGATTGGAGCTTCTCAAATTTTCTGCATTACTTGGAAAATAAAGTTTAATGTTCATAAATGTTTATCATTAAAGCCTTTTATTTGCTTTAATGTGCTATTTCTTCCCATTCCATGCGTAGGTATTAAAAATGGGTATTAATATTGATACATCTATACGATGAAAAAAAATGTTCAGAATCAAAAACCAGGTTAGGAATCTCATCAGGAAAATTACAAATCAATGTTGTTTATAGCTGAGTAAATATAACTTTATAATATTAGATGTTTTTACTATGGAGACAGTACATGTATAACTTAACTAATGGATTATTCCATAAAATATGATAGATGAGTTCAAGACACTCTTGATTTTCCTATTGGTTTGGACATATACTGTGCAAAAAAGTATTTAGCATGTTAAGTATTATTATCACTTGTCATGTACAGTGCTTACCTTATGATGATCTATGGGGTTGGAGGAAAGAGAGGGGGAAAAGTCATGAAGCATTACAAAATACAAAGAATAGTGTAAGGAAATTAGATTTTCTAAGTAACCTTAATTTATAAATGAATTTATCAATATTATCAGACCACTAGAGACCCAGGGCATGAAATGTGTGCACTTGGTGGGGAGTCCCTTAGCCTGGCCTGTACCCTCTCACAATCTGTGACCCCTCGAGGATTGTCCAACTGTCAGCAGTCAGACATCCCTCTTGCAATCTGGGACAGCTGTCTCTTAACCATTTGCTTGCCTGCCTGATCACCCCTAACCACTCTGCCTGCCTGCTTGATCACCTCTAACCACTCTGCCTACCTGCCTGATCACCTCTAACTGCTCGCCTGCCTGTCTGCCTGATCACTCCTAACTGCTCACCTGCCTGCCTGATAGCCCCTAACCACTCTGCTTGCCTGCCTGATTGCCCCAAACTGCTCACCTGCCTGCCTGATCACCCCTAACCACCCATCTGCCTGCCTGATAGCCCCTTACCACTATGCCTGCATGCCTGATTATCCCTAACTTCTCGCCTGCCTGCCTGATTGCCCCTAACTGCCTCTGCCTTGGCCCCTGCGGCTTCAGCTTCATCCAGAAGGATGTCTGAAATGATGTCCAGAAGACATTGGCTGTCTGGACTAATTAGCATATTACACTTTTATTATTATAGAGGATATTTCAATATATACTTGCAATCCCCAGATTCTTTCCTCACACTTTTTTAAGCCACTCCAATTAGACTTTCATCCCCACTCTTCCAATAAAAGGTTTTTTTAGGGTTACTAATGAATGATCAATTCTCAGTATTCAGATAAAATTTTTCATTGCCTTTTCTTGGCTATTCTTGGTGTGTTTTTCTTTTGTTCTGTTTTGTTTTTTTTTTGTTTGTGTTTGTTTTTGTTTTTTGGTGGTTTTTTTTTTTTTTTTTTTTTTTTTTTGTGGTGTGTATGTGTGTGTCTTGGATTCCAGAGCACTAAAATAGCTCAGTTTTCTACCTATATTGTTAGCCACTTCCTTCCAAAACTCACCATGCCTAACATACATGTCAATCTTAAAGTGTTCAAAAGTGAACCTCTTCTCCCACCCCAAACCTATAGCCTTCCTGATCTTGGACACCATCAATTTTATTTTTCTCACATCCACATGTAATCATTAATTCTACCTTCAAAATCTGTCAAGTACATGACCACTCTTTATTGTCCTTGCTTCTACTGTGGTCCAAACCGTTATTATAGCTTGCCTGGTTCACTGCAATAGCCTCTAACTGACCTCCCTGCTTCTCCCCTTTTCTTTCTCTCTACACACCAACCAGAGGTGAACCTGTCAACAAGGAAGGTAGATGTGTCACCCCCTAAATCTTTCAATCTGATAAGAGCCAAAGTACGTACAATGGCATACAAGTCCCTACGCCTCCCAGGCCTTTGTTACTTTTCTGATATTATCCCTTGCAACTCATCCATGGCTCCCTTTGCTCCAGTCATGCTGGACTTCGCATTCTTCCCAGAACACGAGGCAGCTATCAACTCAGGACTTTTGTGATAGGTGTTGCCTCAGTTTACAATGTTCTCCCAAAAGCATATGTGACTCATGTCACCTTTTCATAGCTGTCCTCCCAAATCACTCAGTTTAAAATTACAACCCACACCTAGGCACCCCCGGTCGGTCTCCTTTAACTTGCTCTAATTATGTCCCCATTCCACTTACAATATTTTAACTTTCTATGTAATTATTTGTTTGAGTTATCACCTGCTTTCCCCACCCCCACTAAAATAAAAGCTCTAGGAGAACAGGAATTTGTATACTGTTAATTATAAATTAGGTACTCAATAAATATTTTAATTAATAAATGATTAATATGTAAAAATAACACACTTCTTACTCATGAAAGTTTGAGAAATAGTACCCTAAAATGGCCCCGATCACTCTTGCTATTTTTTTCTTTCATTCTCCCCTCCCAATCTTTCTCTTCTCTCAATTTTTTTCTTCCCAATGAGTGACTAGAAGTGTATGCATCTGCAAAGATGGGAACTGCTGATCTAAAAATCTAGAATCAAATCTTCCCACCCAACAAAGGATTCAACTGTCTCTGCTCAAACTTCCTGGGAAGGAGAGAATTTATGAATAACTTTGATTGTGAGAAAGTTTCTTACATTGAAATAAAAATAATCTCCTGATAACTTCCAACCACAGGTTTTGTTTTGCTATTGAGTAAGGCTGTGAAAGTTTTTCCCATGAAATCACTTTAAGTATTTGAACATAAAAACATTTTCCTTTTGCTTCCAGAGTCTTCAACTCTTTGCAAAAATAGCATCCATTTTTCCTAATAATGATTTAAAATTTTAAAACACACACTTTATTCTAGAGCAAATCACAGCACTCAGGCACTGCATTAGTAAGCATTTCAAATGCATTATCTCATTTAATTCTCTTAATAACGCAGACACTACTATTCTCATTCTCACTTTACAGCTGAAGATCTCATGGTTCAGTAGAGTTTGGCAACTGTCCCAGGGCACAGAACAAGAAAGTGGCCTGGCTGCCCACTCCTGGGTTATTATCTACTCCATTTGGCAGCCTCTTACAAACTACTAAACAAAGCATTCAGTTGCCCATCACCAATTTATAGTCTGCTTTTATTTATTGTTTCAAATTTTTCCATTTGTTGTGTCTGTAAACCAGGTTTCATGGCAAAGAAGTTCTTTTTATCTTTAATTTTGCACTTCTTTCAAAGGGGCGTGTTTTTTTGCTGGGGCCTCCAGGTTGGCAGGCTGAGCCTCCAGGGGAGTTTTGTAGTACTTCTGTGCATCCCTACGTATCACAGAAACCAACTTTTATAGCAACATCTAAGCAGAGTGATTCTGGTCTTTTCAGGTTCTACAAAGTCAGACCCCAAATCAAAACAGGACATAGGATCAGGTTTATGGTTGTGTAGAGCAGCCTTTTTCTCTAACAGACAAATGTGAGCTTCCCTGTCAGATGTTGGGGTTAGAAAGCAAAGTTTCAGCTTCTTTCACATGATCCAGACTTTATGAAAGAGGCTTTCAGAAAGATAAGTTACATGATATAGATACATATATGCACACCATATACACTATTATAAATACATGTGTGTACATATTATATACAGATTTATGAATACACATATGTGCATATATTGATAGAAAATGTATTCCTTGGGTATATATGTATTAAATATATACATATTATAGCATATTTGTGTACATAACATGTATATGATTCTATATCTAATAATACATTAAATTCATATATAATATAAATGTATTATATATTATACTTTGGTTCTAATCTTGAAAACTAATACTGGAATTGGTAAAATTTTTATGTAGCTATGATATTGGAAACATATATCCTTCACATATTCACCAAATTACTTACATTTGATTGTTCTGGTCCTCAATGACTTGATTTTTTTTTTCTATTTCATGAGGGGGGAAAATATTTTCTGAAATTCAGGTTTTAAATGTTAATTATTTATTTGTATTTTTATATCTTTAAGTATTTGCCATTTCTACCTGGAAACTTGGTACTTCAAGTCCCTTTTGGAATGTCACAGGTAAGTACATTAATAAATCAATTGTTATACGAATGCATGGGAATTTATATAGAATTTATAGAGCTCTGTTTTCCAATAACAGCCTCCTATAAAATGACTTTGTACTAACCAATTCTTTGGGATGGCTTCTCTCTGGTTTCTATGTTATGGCAGTGAAATGAATTTGATAGTCTATCTTGGCTTTATAAGAAAGAACATTGTATTCTAAAAAAGCACCTTGTCCTGCTCAAGAATCTGAACTGAAGCCATGAATTTCGTATTACTTTGTGTGTAATGCTCTCAGGTAACCCATTGGCTATCAACTTTGATGCTTCTTCATATTCATGGTGATACAGCTGCATGGAGAGTTCCAGTGTCCTAAAAAAACAACAACTGTGTATGCCTATCTGTAAAAGAAAAAAAAAGAAGAAATATATATATATCAAACTTTCACAATACTCAATATAAAAGTTTTAAAACTTTATATAAGCCAACCAAATATATACTAGATTGTTGAGCAGATATATATATTGGGGACTTAACTAAAAATTTTAAGGCTGTTGGTATTCATATAACCAGCAAAAAGAATGTAAAAAAATGTTTTAATCAAATCAATGATATAAAATTTTATAAAGTATAATGTTTGGTCATGAAAATAAGCCTTTTTCTATGATACTATGTGAAAGTAAGAAGTCTTTCCCAGCACAGAGCTGGTCTGGTATGAGTTTAAATCTATTCTTTGTTTTTTTCAAACTCTTGCTTTAAAACATACAAACTAATCAGTGGACCAAAACTCTGCTGGCTATTGTATCTACTTCAAACTATCAAATTCAATTTTCAACATAACAACACAAGAAAAATGAAATGAAATGTAATGCTGTGATTTTAAGGGGGCTTTGCCCTCCTTTGTACTATGAACTTGAACAGCTTTCACACCATAGCAGTCTCATAGTCCTTTGTTCAAACTCTCAACATTGAATGTAAAGAATGGCTTTACATTGTGATTCCCTTACCCGATAAATCTAAATGCATCAAGAAAATTGCTCATTGAGGCTTTGAACAGAGAGAGGTATTTATTTCTACATGTGCACTAGTACTGTGTAACTCAGCATCGTGACAAATGGATTGTGATTGCAATTGAGAGTTGAAATTCTCTTTGTCTCCTATGAATCATGAAGCCCAACATGGTAACACTTTTAAATATTAGGAAATGATACTGGGGAAGATTACAATCTCACATAAGTAGAACCAGACATGAGAGAAATACTGTAAATTTCAGTAGCTTATGCTTATCTCTACCAGATGTGTATTAGCCAATTTTTCCACTTAAACACCTAGCCATGGTTTCTACAATTTTTCTGAGTGTGAATAAGAAATAAAAATTCTTGCCCTAACTGGTTTGGTTCAGTAGATGGAGCATCAGCCTGCAGACTAAAGGGTCCCAGGTTTGATTCCAGTCAAGGGAACATGTCTGGGTTGTGGGTTCAGTCCCCAGTGGAGGGCATGCAGGAGGCAGCCAATCAGTGATTCTCATCATTGATGTTTCTATCTCTCTCTCTCTCTCTCTCCATCTCCCTTCCTCTCTGAAATCAATATATATACAAATTCTCTCAGAGAAGTAAGCCACTGTGACAGAGCAGAGAGAGCACTGAATGGAGTTGGGAAGGCTCTATGGCCTAATGGTAATAAGCAGGCATGGTGAAGTCAATGAATTTCAGTATGATCACTCTGGCTGTTGGTTCTTGAACAAATTATTTACTTCTCCATTCTTCCATTTTCTCATTTGTTAGATAGTAATCAGGACTAAAGTAGATAATATTTTTTTTAATTTTTAAAATATATTTTATCAATTTTTACAGAGAGGAGAGTTAGAAACATTGATGAGAAAGAAACATTGATCAGCTGCCTCCTGCACACTCCCTACTGGTGAGACAAGCCAGAGGTTTGTGAAGGTATTAAGACATGGCCAGGCTAATTTAGCTGTTATTTTCCAAAAGAGTAGAAACAAACCTTTGAATTTCTCGAGAGTGACAATATGGGGTCGGAGAGGAATGGAGACATGGAGGGGAGTGGATAGAGCCTTAGCGGAAGGGAGGAAAGCATGAAATCAGGACAGATTATCAAACCCATATCTTTGTGTCCCAGAGAAAGAGGGGAGAAATCAGCATTAACAAAAAATAGAACCACTAGAGATTTTACAGAGATTAAATGGCTCTATATTGCAGAGAAGTTGTTCCAATAGAAATTACATTGAGGAGGGTTCTAGAAAAAATAAAAGTGGTAGAAAGTCTTCAATGAACTTAAAAACAAAATCTAAAGAGAAGAAAAGAAGATTGCTAACAATGAAGAGATCTGGGATGTTGAGACCCTC
This sequence comes from Pipistrellus hanaki, assembly GCF_964339955.1. NCBI lineage: Eukaryota > Metazoa > Chordata > Mammalia > Chiroptera > Vespertilionidae > Pipistrellus > Pipistrellus hanaki. The sequence continues at coordinate 58,707,867 of NC_140507.1, read as the reverse complement.
GAAAGGGATTGTGTTACAACGAAGGGTAGCAGCCTTAGGGAGGATGGCTTCTTAAACTTGGCTGTCTGGTTCCCATTACTCTTCCTCTTCAAAAAATGCCATCCATTTCTTTCAGGGCAGAACATTTTGCCAAATATGCTATTTAAATATTGATTTTTAGAAAAGTTCCTTGATTTGAAAGCATACTACCAAGACTGGCAAAAATCCAAACTATTTCTTTCTGTACTCTGTCATGATTTATATGGCAGGTTTTTTCTACCAAAGATAAAATGGAAGAAGACCAGAATGCAAACTGCATAAAACACACAATTCCTGATAATAAAATGCATTGGCTGGAGCTATTATGCAGGATTTTTGAGCTATTACTCAAGAGATTCTGATTATATACACAAAGATGTCTGAAAATGATGTTTCTTTTTTTTGTTAATAGGAACATTTGAAGAACAGAAGGGAAAGTTAAGGAGACTATATAAAAGTTTTTCTTATGTATGAAACTTTTTTGGCTAATGCTCTGCTATTTCTTATATCACATATACACAGATATTAAGTTTTACAGTTTAATGATAAAGATTTGAAGAAAGGAAGCTGCTAAAGACGAGCACATGCTCTCTTTTTCTCTGCTATATCCCAAGACCTAAAGCAGTGCCTGGCATCAGTTGGCACTCAACAAATATTTGTTATATGAAAGAATAAATAAAGCCCTAAAACAATTAAATTAGCAAATAAATTATTTAATCATTACCAGCTGAGAGCAAATTGCACCAGAAAATCCTGAAATATGATTAATTCATGGTTTGGAGCACCCCAACCTCAGTTCAGCAGAGCCTCAATCCTGATAACAATAAGTAACTTGACTTATAATTAACTGTAAAAAGAAATCAATTCGTTAAGAAAATAAAAATTTTAATGTAGCTCCTTATCTGAATTTTTTGCTCTGTGTGTTTGTGTGTGTGCGCACACCCATGTGTGGGTCTATGTCCATTCTTCTGAATCTTTCTCAGTGACACAATCTCGAATAACTTTCCCTAGTTTAGATAGGTCTCTTTAGAGAAGATTACTGGTGTGCTGTCTCTAGCTCAGGGGTGGGAAAATCCCGGCTCTTGGGCCATATAAAGCTGGCAAAATCATTTGGTTTGGCCCTGCCAAGGCAATTGCGGGTGGGACTCAAACTTCAGTAAATCCAGGAGCTTTTTTCATAGCAACATAAATTTATATTAAGTGGTTTATATTAAGCGAATGATGTTATAAATATCCAATGGCCCTTGGCAGAAAAAGGTTCCCTACCCCTGCTCTAGCTGAAGAATATATTGTATATCTAAAGCCCACAGCAGCTTGCTTTACACAGAGTTTTTAGTATATCTTTTCAAGTTGTCTCCCATAGCAATATTTTTCTAAGAGAGGTTAGTTAATTCCCTCTGAATCATATCATATAGAATGGTCCACAGTTAAGTATAGAAAAAACACAAAATTGCACCCATCCTATCTTATTCCTTGATTATCTATGCCTAATTTCTAGAGCTTCCTAAATTATTCCTCCATGTCTTTCCCATTCTCTCCACCAATGCACTCCAATCCACTCTAACAAACACTAAGTCTGCAAAAAATTATTTGATGATTTAGCCAACCAGCAAAGAGATGAATGAAGAAAACCAAACAAACAAAAACCTCAGGAATGAGAAAACTGTAATTGATGGTGGGCAGGAAATAGATTCAAATATAAAATAATGCACCTATGACAAAATAGAAGCCAGAAGCTAAATATTAGGAATGTAAGCATGATGGTAAGTGTTTTAGAAGTTGCTTCGTAAAGGCAGGAAGTAGGAGAAGAAACTTTAAGAGCATGAACATCTTTATTTGTCATAGAATGAAATCAAAATATACTTTCTATAAGTGATTAATTAGAAAAATACCTACTTGCCTTAGACACAAATCATCGATGTTCCATTCGTTGCAAGCATTAAAAAAAATCAACCTAGATTAAATTGAAGAAAAAGGGTGAGTTTTTTAAAAAGGATACTGAACCATTTAAAGGGAACCAAATCAGGCTGGTGTTGCTCAGTGGATTGAGCATCGTCCCATGGACCAAGAAGTCCTTGGTTTGATTCCTGGTCAGGGCAGATGCCTAGGTTGTGGGCTCGATCCCCAGGAGAGGATGTGCAGGAGGCATCCAAACAATGTGTCTCTCTCATTGATATTTCTATCTCTCTCCCTTTTCCTCCATCTAAAAATAAATTAAAATATATTTGAAATAAATGGATAAATAAATAAATAAATAAATAAAACCAAGAATTGGGAGAAACCTTTAGAGTATCTAACACAAAAGAACCCAAAGGCATCTGCATCTTGCCTATTGGTATCTCTGTAGATTTCCCATCAATCTCTCCTCTCTTTCTCTGCAATTAACTTTCTCCAGCTCACATAGAGGAAAGTCTAACTAAGGTCTCCAGAATATTATCCATTGTTACTTTGTCCTGGGTCCTGGTTTCTTTTTCTCTTTTTCAGTTCCAAAATTATGAGGCAAGTTTTCTGATTGACCCATTGAACCTGGAAGCATAGGCAGAGATGAAATAATGTGAGCTTTGTGGTCCCCAGACAAAAAAAGCGTATTGGATAAACAATAATAGTTTTAGGTTATATTTTCCTCCATTATCATCAGAGACACCACCTGTAGCTCTCACCATGTGCTGTAGTGACCAATGTTATTCATGAGGTAGTTCAAGTTTCCCTACTTCCCAGACTGCTTTTGTTCAGTGAGCTGTGACTGAAAGTGCAAGCTTTTCAGAACTTTCACTTGGACACAGAAATGGAAACATCCAGGCTGCATCTAGGGCAGTGGTTTTCAACCTTTCTGATGCCGTGACCCTTTAATTCAGTTCCTCATGTTGTGGTGACCCCCAATCATAAAATTATTTTCATTGCTATTTCATAACTGTAATTTTGCTACTGTTAAGAATTGTAATGTAAATATTTGTATTTTCTGATGGTCTTTGGCTCTACAGCAGCGGTTCTTAACCTGTGGGTCATGACCCACAGGTTGAGAACTGCTAGCAGGGTCGCCTAAGACCATAAGAAAACCACAACCTGAGAAACTGTATTAAAGGGTGGCGGCATTAGAAAGGTTGAGAACCACTGCTCTAGGATATCTAGGTGTCTATGAAAAGCAAAGCCCTCTCATCAAAGTGGGATAGACATATGCTGTGAGAAATCTACCTTTCTTCTTTTAAGCTACTGAGATTTGATGGCATTTTGTCATTGCAGCATTACTTACCCGGCTTTTCTGATACCCATCCTGTTCTATTTCCCACGCTGATTCTGCACTCCCCATCAGCTGCTAATCGAACCCTGGCCTAACAATTTACTCGAATGCACTTTTCCATTCTTCCTTCTGCTCATAAGGAAACGCCCTTCTTGTGGTCCTCTGCTGGAGGAGGTTCCCACAGGACTGTTGGGGCTCTTTATATTCCAGGCATCTTCTCAAGAAATACAGATACTGGACCCTGGGACAGAGGACGTTAAGACACAAATTTTCAAGCACTTTTACCCCCAACTACCCCTCATTCCAAAATGTCTGCCATGATATTTACTTTGTTAAAAGTCCTAGATTTATTTTTCACCTAAAAAATGTTTTCTTGGGGCTCCAGCACCTCTGTTCTTCCTGTAGCCTCGTGTAGCTTTTTACACTGGGCACTTTGCCAAGCCCCAAGGCCTCTTTGGGCTCTGATTGATGTCATACAAGATGGCCAAACATTTGAATACAAGGAATTCGACAGAGAACATCTTCATAAACTGAATGTGAGGGGGGAAGGGGGAAACACCATTAAAAGGTTTACCTTTTCTGGAAGATTTTCTATCAATGGACTAAAAATTGGTTCTTAGGTAGGAGGTAATTTTTGCCTCCTAATGGACCATTTTGCAATTTTTGGAGACATTTTTGGTTGTCACAACTTGAAGGGATATTACTACCGGAACCTGGTAGGTAGCCTTAGCTAAGTCAAGATTTAATTAGGAATCTGTGTTTTTAAACTAAGAATTCACTACTCTGGGTGCTTCCACCTCACAACATATTATCTCTACTTGCAACCAACAATAAGAGTAAGACAAAGGAAGATGTGAGGGCGATCTGGCTGCGACATCTGTCACCCCATTGATCGCCAGGGTTGATTCAGCTGATCTGGCTGGCTAGGCGGGTGCCCCCCTCCTCCCTCACCGATCCATGTGCGTCCCTCCCGAAGCTGTGCGCTCAGTAGAAGAGAACGACTCTCCCCCAAGAGGAGAGGACCGGTCTTCGGTCAAGGGTATACGAGTAGCTGTGCTCCCCTGCTAGAACCTCCAAACAAGCTCTCAAGAGTAAGACAAAGGAAATGACACACTATTAATAGCAAATAGTGTTATCCCAATAGTCACCAAAACTCTTACGAAAGTTTTTCTTTTAACTGTCACTTGCTACCTGATATAAAAGGACGATTGACTCTCTCCCAGGAGATTCTATGAATTACTTCATCATTCTCTTAGGAAAGATCTGAATCTCACAAGGTTAATTGTTTTCTCACAAAGTTAGGCTATCTGAATCACAGCTTACTTTTTTAAAGGTGCTACGAAGTAAAAAAAATAAAATGTTGACCTTGATTTCTCTCCTGGGGGCCTGCAATGAGGATACAGAACGAGATCTCTTGTTCTCCTAAACAGAAGTTGAGCCAATAACATGGGGCATGAGCCAAAACAATGTCTGGTGTCCTGGAGCTAAGGAAAATGTTGGCACACGGTGCTGACTCGCAGCTGTGTCAGTCTCATTTAGTGGCTGGTCCCACTCCCCGCAGCCCAGTTTGCCTTTGGAAACAGCTCAGCTCGCCATTCTGCAGCATGTGATTAAAACCACCGACAAAGGAGGGTTTCTTTATAGTTTAGCTCTTTGTCTCTAAAGCTTTAGAAATCTTGACAAGTGCTGCTACAAAATGCAGATTGCTTTTTTAATTTTTTTTTATTTTTTAAGAAAGAAGACGCATAGCGCTTTCTTAATGTGTACATAATTGGGCACATTTTTATCAACAAACCAAATACAATCCTGTGGGAAAAGATACCTTTTCAAGATGGAAAGAAAAAATGACTAATTTAACCATACACAATGCTGTTATAAGAAAGGAGTTCTGTGACTTCATTCACTTACCATGTGCATTTTTAGGTTGCTAACCAGAGCCTGCCAACAACCCGTTAGAGGGAGACCTTTCTAAGAGCAGAGCCCTATCCTCAGGAACTAAAGAGCTTAAAAATTAGGGAGGATGCCATATTTTGACTTAAAACAGCTGTGCCTGCATGTGAAAGGGGATAAAAGGTGAAATGAGCCTAGTCTAGACACTCTGAATTCTCCCACTGGCCAAAGGAACAGTAAGAAAGGGTTACAGTTCTTTCCATAAATGTCAAGGAAATAATTCCATTGGGGAAAGTTCACTCATTTTCTTAGGAAATTGATTTTTAAAAAGCAGAAACATTATGTTCATGCCCAGAAAACCATTGGTGGTAAATCAAATAACTTCATTTAATTGTATATGTTAACTCAACTTTCCTCATACTCTAAGACACTATAAAATTAGTGACTATCCGGATCTTTTGAATATCAGAGCAAGCAATCAGGTAACTGATAACCTTTAATAAATTAAAGGACTCAATGAAGATAACCTCAAAGAATTTCATTCTCTAGTTTAATAAAGTGAATGGTAGTGAATTTGGAACTGATAGCATGGGCTAAAACTATTTAAGGATTAGTAAAATAAATGGCCCCTAAGCTTTATCTATTATCTCATTAAATCCAATCAATTTTCATTGGCATCTCATTAAATACTTTAAATAAGATTTAAATTTTTCCAAAACCTAAGTTTTCACCTTTGTATGAAAGCAAAAGTTTTATATGCACTTAGTAAAGTATTTCTAAAGTGCATATCATTATTTCCCACCTCCTTAAATATTCTGTAAATCAAGAATTCTTAACCTGGGAGATCACATACCTGAGAGGAAAGAGTTCCATGAATGGTTGTGTAGAGTCCAAAAGCATATGCAGAATTATGTAGCCTGGCTGTGCTTCTAATCAGCCTCTCAAATTGATCCAGAAGTCACATACACTAGCACATTTTTTATGGATCAGGATGGTCATTATGAGCATCTACTATTGGACCACCATTCTGGAACACAGTCATGTCCTCAGGAAATCTATACATATAAAAGGCTAATAGGCAAAGTGTCCCCACAGGAGAAACCTGGGCTTTGATCGCTCTCTATGATGTGTGCTGACCACTAGGGGCAGCACAGTATGAAGGAAGGCCCTGGCCAGCAGTCAGAAGGACCCGATCAGCCCTGATCACTGGCCAGGCCTAGGGACCCTACCTGTGCATGAATTTTGTGCACTGGACCTCTAATATTAAAATAAATAGGTCGATTTGTCCAGCCAAAAAATGACTCCAAGTTGTCATTTTTAAGCACCAGTCAACAATAGAGAAACAGTAAAATTCATCATGAGTAAAAAATCCTCTAAGTAATAATTTATTTCTAGACATTCCATAAAGAATTTCTTTCCTCAATTTTTTTCCACTAAAGCTATAAGTTAGAGTCTAATTATACGTCTCAATTGATGATTAACATATTAAAAGTTACTTATTAATTTGTATGTCCACATTGCCCAGCACACATAGCAGATTCTCAATCGCTGTGTAACATGACTATCAAAAAGTTTCATAGTACAAGAAACTTCTCTGTTTATTCTATTCCCTGTAGTTTACACACAAAAAATATGCCATAAATTATTAATGCGCATAAATATGCCTATGTAAGACCTTCTGGTTTTATTAAACTAGTGTTTCTTATTTTATTATTGTAGATAATGAAATCTTAGAGAAAGTTTTGACTCTCTAACTTCCTAAATCAGTTTCAACACCTAAGATTCTAAATCAATCATTTGGGTAAATTCAGGCAAGTAACTTTGCCTCTTTAAGCCTCAGTTTCTTCATCTAGAAAATAAGGGTGTTGGACAAGATGTTGATCACACAGTATCATTCAGCTCTTTAATTATATAACAATGTTTTGAAACTTTGTTAAAGTAAAATTTTCAAAACTTTAAAATCATGAATCCCAAGCTAATAAAATTAATGACTTGGCAGTCAAAAGTGTATTAAAGGAAACTTTTCAAAAAAACATAAAACTGTGACTCCTAGGCCTATGTAAAATGAGCATATGTCAAAAGATTTTATTTAAACAATTAATTAAAGAGGGACTCACTAAAGTGGTAAAATCATTTCAAAGAGTATGTCAAAAGCTAATATTTATACTCAATGTTAGGATAAGATTATTTCACTAGATATAAAACCAGTTAATGTACAACAGGGTAATAAATTATAAAATAATTAGGGTTATCTTTTTCACCAGACAGAAATGATCTATATCTCTATGGTATAAAAATCTACACGTTAAACTATGCCCTACAACATGGTTAAATAGTCCACTCAATTAAAAAAAAAAGTCAAACACAGCACTCCACTGAAAAAAAAAACCCTCAAGAATAATCTCTTCTGGCTATTGCCAAGTGTCAGATAACTTTTCTGACAAGTGGAATTATTTTTCATGAATAACAAATAGTTCTTAATTCTTAATAATACCACTCAGTTTTTAGAGAAAAGTCTTGATCATCTTTATTTGACCCTCACCTAATTTCCAAAATATATTTTTAGACTAATGCCCTACATATGCCTCACTTTGTTCTGGACTGGGATAAGCATTAGAATTTCATAAGACAGTTTTAGATGACTCTACATCTAGGATATTTTATTCATTAGATATAATGTAATGTTTATTTCAAGGCACAACTGATAAAAACAAGCTATTTCACAAGTTTAGAGATTATAAATATTTTGAGCAACCTACAGGTTGAGAACCACTAGCAGGGTGGCCTAAGACCATCGAAAAACACAGATATTTACATTATGATTCATTATCAGTAGCAAAATTACAGTTATGAAGTGAAGTAACAATGAAAATAATTTATGGTTGGTGGTCATCACAACATGAGGAACAGTATTAAAGGGTCACAGCATTAGAAAGGTTGAGAACCACTGCTCTAAAGGAACCTGTAAACATAATTGTAAGACTCACCCAAAGCAACAAAAGCCAAAAATTATCTTATAGTTTATAATATCTGTTAACTAATTTGCATACTACTTACAACAATGCTTTATGTACACCAAGAGAAAGTATAACACCACTAATAACAATATCATATATATGTCTACACAAATACAATTCAATACAATTCTGGACTATTTAATTGTTTCTTTTACCATGCATAAAGGTAGCAAATATTCACCTATACTTAACTTCTAAGAAGTAACTCATCCACAAAGGAAAATTAACTCATCTACAAAAAGAAAAAGCATACATTTTTAATTTCTAATATTTTATTACAGATTTTTAAGACAACAGTTATTTTCAGATCACCAACTTAAAGAAAACAAACCACTCAGAAGAGCTTTTGTATGTCTGCCAAGGCAAATTGTTCTGTTTTAAAATTATTAAGTTATAAATAAACCACATAATGTGCTTATGAGAACCAAACCACAGCATAATCTGCGTATATTTGAAAGGCACAGAGTATCTTCATTGTTTCAGTAAGAGAAATGAAGAGCATTACTTATTAGAATTAAAAGCCTAGTCTTCCACTATCCATTATTCCAAAATAATAAAGCATGAATTATTCACTGATTATAAGACAAAATATACTGTTAAAAAAGCAAAGGTGACTAAAACTAACATGTGTCCCTGGACTTTTTGTTTAATATTAGCATCTCGGAATAAATGAAGGCATAATAAACAAAGCCAGACCCACATGTTTGAGAAGACCAAGCTGCCCAAAAGCAGCAGCTTGAGACACAAAATTAAAGTTCACTTCTAAGAAGGCTGGAATTCCCGCCACCAATATCACAGCTTTGATGAAGATGGTATATTTCATAAAAAGCATATTAAGATGCAAATATGCCACTTTGATAAGACAAGGTGTAAGGCAACTTGACAGAGTTATTTCAAGTCAGTGACTCAACACAGAACCTAGGTCCTCAAACTTTTGTTTGGTCAATTTTTCATTAATATAATGATTGATTAGAAGAAGAGGAAAAAGCAATCTTAAAAAGGCCAAATAGCCCTTGTTTATTTGGCTCTATGGATAGAGCATAGGCCTTCGGACTGAAGGGTCCTGGGTTCAATTCTGGTCAAGGGCACATGCCCAGGTTGTGAGCTCAATCCCCATTGGGGGTGTGCAGGAGGCAGCCAATCAATGATTCTCTATAATCATTGATGTTTCTCTCCCCCCCCCCGCCCCCCCCCCGCCGCCTCCTTTCCTCTCTGAAATTAATAAAAATGTAAATTTTTTAAAAGGTCAAATATAAAAGGCCAATTACAACAAGTAAAAGTGAAGACTCAGCAGAACTAAAGAGCCCTCTGAATATGTGAGGCCAGAGGAAGAGACTCAGAGCTGTACAGGGACAATCAGATAGGATAATGGTCTGAAGACAATTCGCCAAAGGGAAGCCCAGCAAATAAGGGTGCTAAATAGCAGTACTTGAATATGAGCATAAAACAGCTATAATTAGATACTAAAATGATTCCTTTCTCCTTGTTCTATCTTCTTCTGTACTTAACATGTTATTTTACTATTTTGACCCTGTACTTTTGTATGAATTAGAATCTATAGATATGTTCTCATTGTTATCAAAAACATTCTTAAATTTATTATTATTTAAAACATCCTTAAACTGCATTTTAAAACTTTCAGGGAAAGGAAAAGTCAGTATATCAGCTTTTAAATAAGGGGTGAGGTATGTGGGACGAGAAGGTAATAATGACTTGTTCAAAGTCTGAAACCTCTTTATGAACATTTGTCTTACATAACAATGTGAGTATCTTCCAAGGATATAAAGACCCAACACATGAACACCACATGCCACACCCTTCCACCTAATTAAAAAGTTGGTAGAGTTTGGGAAGAATTCTTTAAGGCTTAATAAATATCCAAATATGCTGTTTTAGTTCTAGTCATGTGCTTTCTTTGAGGACCAATTACCAGAATCAAGTTTTAATTTATTTTGTTCATATTTCTTATATTAGAATAAGCCAAACTACATTTAAACATAGTCAATATCTGATCCTATTGTCAACATCTGGGTAATATTAATCAAATCAGTTTAAATGTAATTATACCAAACCAATTTGAAGAAATCTATTATTAATGAAAATACAGAAATTATATATAAACCCTGAAGAAATTACAAATTTTTTTAAATAACATCTTTTAAAAAAACAAGGGGAGGGGAATACTCCATAAGTACAGTTTCAAGTAGGTAACATCAAACCTTAAAATTATTTAATTTATAAGCCACTAGACATAAATAGGACCAAAATTGAGAGGGCAAAACTGTCTAATGTATAAATTGTCAGATATGGATAAATTTCTACACTGACAACAATTTCTAAAAGGGAATGAAAAATGTGATTCTTGCTGCTCAGAATCACAGAAACAACTAATTATTTATAGATACAATAGAATATAAACTGGTAGTTTTGCAAATAACTCACCATTTCTATTTAGAATTATTGAAGGCACCGATGTATTTGTAGGTCATGTGCCTTGGTTTTCCAGTTTAGCGGTGCCCCTGGATAAGTGCTGGGACTTCTGTTTTAGCAATCAGCAACAAAAATATTCAAGGTTCATTCCCACTAGTATTTGGTCAGACCAGTTGAAAATGGCACAAAATATTTCTTAAAGGAGTCAGTTTATACTGTTCTATTCAACAATATGACAAATGTTTTAACCAAACTTGCTGTCGTAATAATTGCAACCATTTTGTAATCAGATGTTGAAAATCACATGACAATGGCAGTGAAAATATAAACATTTTTGAGGAGAATATTTTTTAAAGCTTTATAAGTCTGCTTATGGCATTGCAGGCCCACCATATATACTTGGTTAAATTCATTTATTTTATGTATTTAGCTACTCTATCTCATTCCTAAGGGGAGTTGAAGTTTGAATACTTGATTTAGAAATAAAAATGCATAAATGTATCCAGTCCTCTAGCCAGAAGACCCTTTTGTTATTCATTCATAGGCAATACTTTGGCCCCATGTGCATTGATGTAGGTGAGAAGGATTTTGGCTCTTTGTTCTATTACATCAATAAGCTTTTCAATTCCTTGTCTACCTCCTTGACTTTCCCAATAAACTTTGTCAAGAAACAGTGATTGAAGGAGTTTCTGCCGTAAGTGCTGGCTCTTCAAAACAGACACTGCAGATTCAGGAAACCTGAAAATATAAAATCATATTTCATTCTTAGTGATTGTTTGGAAATATCAGATCTTCTCCAACTGCTCTATTGTTCATTAATCTGGCATAAATCACACTATCAAATAGTACCTTGAGAATCAAAACTTTTTTATCACTGTCAAAATAATACTTATCCTAATAGTAATATATTAGAAAATATGTTTCAAGAGAAATGAATTATCTATACCAATGAGAACTTGACATACCAGCATTTGACTTAAGGTCAGTATGTGTAGGCAACCAGAGGCATAGAATTCAAAAGGTCTCTGTTAGCCTAGCAAAAATACTTTCCTTATTCCTAAACTCCATTTCTCCCATGGAAACCACTTGAATCTGTCAAGTAGTGTAGTATCCTCATAACTGTCAATGTGGAGTTTTATGCAAGTAAATATGAGAAGCAAATGCTGAGAAATTCAGTAAAGTTCTCTACCTGAGTAGAAGCTGAATGACCGAATTTAAGGTAAAATATTCCAAAATATATGTAGGAAGAAGAGAAAGAATCATTCCAAAATGCCCAATTAATAAAGAAGTGTCCTTGATTCAGATTAGACTTCAGGAATTCTGAGAATCTGGGAGAATCTTATGAAACTGGAATACTAAATTGTTTTCAAATAAACATAGTGAAACTCAAGGATTAAAGCCAGGGCATTCCACAATTAACTATCTCTCTGGAAAACCTTAGAAGGGTCCTTATTGAATTGCCCTATCAGAGTGCTTTCTGTTCTTCATTCAGAAAATATAAAGTCAAGGGTCTAAGACAAACATTATCTGGAGAACTTTGTAAAATTTCTGGTTCAAAATTACAAGTAATGTTTGCTGAATTAAAATTAGAAGTAACTAGAGGCCCAGTGCATGGATTTGTGTACCTGTGGGGTCTCTCAGCCTGGCCTACTCCCTCTAGCAATCTGGGACCTCTTAGGGGATATTGGAAATTAAGCCACTCCCGCTTTTATCCAGGCCTCACTAGGCCCGCTGCCTCCACTGCTCGGTAGCAATGCTATAGAGATGGGAGGCGGGAGAGGCTCATGCCACCACAGCTGCATTTGCCAACCATGAGCCCGACTTTGGTGCCCACTGGTCAGCTGAGTTGTGCTCCCATGTGGAAGCACACTGACCACCAGGGGGCAGCTCCTGCAGTAAGCACCTGCCCTCTAGTGGTCAGTGCATGTCATAGCTACCAGCCAATCATCTGGCTGGTTGACCAGTCAACCAGTCACTTAGGCTTTTAAAAATATATAATTTTATATATTTATATATAATTTATTTATATATTTATATATAATTTTATTTATTTATATATTTATATAAATATATATAATTTGTGCATGGGTAGGAGGTGTCCCTCAGCCCAGCCTGCACCCTCTCCAATCTGGGACACCTCAAGGGATGTCTGACTGACCATTTAGGCCCGATCCCGTTAGAATCGGGCCAAAATGGTCAGTCAGACATCCCTCTCACAATCCAGGACTACAGGCTCCCAACTGCTCACCTGCCTGACTTCCTGATTGCCCCTAACTGCTTCTGCTGGCCAGCCTGATCACCCCTGAACCACTTCCCTGCCAGCTTGATTGATGCCTAACTGCTCCCCTGCCAGCCTTATTGCCCCTAACTGCCCTCCCCTGCAGACCTGATCACCCCTAACTGCCCTTCCCTAAAGGCCTGGTCACCTCTAACTGCCCTCCCCTACAGACCTGGCCCCCCCAAACTGCCCTCCCCTGCAGGCCTGGTCCCTCCCAACTTTTCTCCCCTGCAGGCCTGGGTACCCCCACAACTGCCCTTCCCTGCATGCCCAGTCTCCCCCCAACTTCTCTCTTCTGCCGACCTGGTCACCCCTAACTGCCCGCCCATACAGGGTTGATCGCCCCCAATTGCCCTCCCTTGCAGGCCTGGTCCCTCCCAATTGCCCTCCCCTGCTGGCTCTCTTGTGGCGACCATCTTGTGTCCACAACAGGCAGCCATCTTGTGTGTTAGAGTGATAGTCAATTTGTATATTACTCTTTTATTAGATAGGATAGAGGCCTGGTGCATAGGTAGGGGCCAGCTGGTTTGCCCTGGAGGATGTCCTGGATCAGGGTGGGGGTTCCCTGGGGCATAGGGTGGCCTGGGCAAGGGGCCTGTTGTAGTTTACAGGCCAGCTATGCTCCCCCCCGCCCCCCTCGCCCCCCCTACCTCCCCACCTCCCCCCCCCCTCCTGGTAACCCAAGTGGAGGCCCTGGCATCTGGGATTTTTTATTATATCTTCTATAATTGAAACTTTGTAGCCTTAAGCAGAGGCCAGGGCAGGCCAGGGCTGGTGGAAAGCTTGGCTTCCTCCATCAATGGGGCAACCCAAGCTTCCTGCTCTCTCCAGCTCTGTGGCCATCACCATATTTCTTGGGTTAATTTGCATACTCGCTCCTGATTGGCTGGTGAGCGTGGCTTGTAGGCATAGTGCAGGTACAATCAATTTGCATGCTTCTCTTTTATTAGATAGGATATAGATGTTTGGCTCCCTGAAGACATGCACAATGTAATTTAGTGAAGTACTAACAATCCATGATTTAGAAATTTTATGGCCCCTTGAACTAATTTAGCTGTGGCAGAATATGTAAGATAAAACTGTTAAAAAATCATGATTCTTTTCAGTGATGAATTCTTTTTGTCAAGAAAATTTTTTTTTAAAGTACCTGTCTTTGTATTACACTAATTAATAAGAATATTCTATGCATAAATCTGGGTTAGCAAAGTCTCATTTCTTGCTTTTCAATGTGTGAATTACATATGATCAGTTTGGCCTCTCCTGGCTATTATGAAAATGCTGATGAGAGCAGAGTAAAAATGCTGGGACTTACTAGTAATTTTCAAGTAAATGTAGCTGTTCCAGTGGCCAGGAAGAGGTTAATGTGGGGGGAAAGGAGACATACGTAATACTTTAAACAGTAAAGAATTTAAATTTTAAAAAAAAACTTAGCTGTTCTTAAAAACTAAAATAAGAACATGTACTTTGTTTGAAGGGAACAAATTGCCAGAAGTTTCAGGGCTTCTAAGCGCCTTTACGGAATGTCAGTGGAGCAAGTTGAGGATGGCACTCAGGGAGCATGAATGCAAGGGTTTCCGGTGCTCCCGCCCTTCAGATGCTGCAGAGAGAGCAAAGGCCACCGAGTGGGACGTGCTTAATGAGTCTGAGTAAGTGGGGACTTAAATAATGCTGGTAAGCTGCTCTGAGCTCCCGGAAGACATGCACTATGTAATTTACTGGCCATAGCATTAATTAAGCACTTTTGCTCTAGGAAGTGTTAATAATTTAGAAGTTCTATGGCCCTTCAACTAATTTAGCTGTGGCAGAATATGTAAGATAATATTGTTAAAAATCATGGCTCTTTTTGTGAAGGAAAATTTTTTAAAAATTCTGTCTTTGCATTACATTAATATGAATATTCTATGCATAAATCTGGGTTAGCAAAGTCTTCATTTTTGCTTTTCAATGTGTGAATTACATATTCTAAAAAGACAACTTTGAGCTCATTGCTCTTCATAATGCATTTAAAATTCAATCTTCTTTAAAAGTATAAATAAAACAGTATTCATACATATATGAATGGGTGTCCTGTATTCTCTGTGCACTCTTAATTCTAAGAGAAAATTTAGGGCTAGGGATTTAAGAAAACCCATAATATCAACTCAGTAATTGATGCCTTAGGTTTATAAATTTTCTACGCATAAAATGCCCTTGGTTTATATACTTAAAAAGAGAATATGCCATATACTCAATCTTCAACCCACAAAGTGATGTGAACACAGATATTAACAGGACAAGACATGGTAAAAACTCATGAGATTAGGGTTCATGAAACTCTACAGCAGGGCTTTTCCCCTATTAAGTGTCTTGGTTTCCTTTATTTCTAATTATAGGTAGGTTCAAGGTACTATTTTCCAAAATCTCTGTCTACTTGAAAGGCTTGCAATGCTCAAAAACCCTCCTATGTCATTAAATAGCTGCCGTCCTTTGATACTGTATTTTACTGGGCAGATTGGCTCTGACTTTTCGCCACGTTCATAAAAGTCACTTGAGTTTATTATGCCTTTGGACATCCTAGCATGTCAATAATCCAAATGTCTGTCAGCTCCCCTGCTCCGGGGCCTAATAACGGAGCCTCTGCCACCTGCTTATCCCTGTCCTGCCAGGTCCTATTCCAGAGATTCCTGCATGCTTCCAACCTAATCCACACGGATTTTCACAGTGAGGGCCAAGCAACATGATGGATGTGAAAGGTGACGGGAGCTTTATAGATTGCATTGGTTGGTGACAGTGACACCCTGGCTGCACTCTTGTTCTGTTCCACTGGGTTTGCTTCCCTTTTCTGGGCCTCTGTTTCCAGATTCCACAACCACAATTCATTTCAAGGGCTACAATCAGTCAGACATAGAATGTAAATTTCCTCCAAATTGTGCTACTTAGTTAAATACAAATCTGATGTTACTACGCTATAAAACTTACTCTTTGATGCCTTCTAACAATTTGAAGTTTAGGTTATCTTCGCTTCTGTCAAAGAAACCCTTGTTGTCTATAAAGACCAAATGCCTTGGGTCATGCTTCCGCTGGATAATGTGTGCGAGAGCCACAGAATCTTGGTTGTCACATCTTGGCCTCAGTCCATTCTGTACACAGGTATCTTCCTTTCGAGGTTTGAATCCACAGCAATTTGTATCTAGGCGATTATAAATCTGAAAGTGGAAAACAAAAACAAAATCCAAGATTTCTGAGTAAAAACAAAACTTGGGAAAGTGAGATGATTTCCAAAGAACTGGCGCTTTCTAAACAGCTGACTTGCCAGAATCTAGCAGAGCCAGGCTCATTTAATTAAAGACAACTGTCAGAAGAAGCCCAGGGTTCATATCCTTCTGACTCAGCCATGGTTATAAGCATTTCCAGCTTCTGCTAACAACTCCATAGGCAGCTCATCCAAGTTAGGCGTCTCCACCCTTCATATTCAAAGTTCCCACTGACATCACAGGTCGATGCACAGCCAGAACCTCTGACTCTATTCATGACAGAACACAGAAACTGCTGTGCTTTGAAATATTCTGAAGACTACATCTTGTTTTCTCCCTCAGGCTGGGTTACAGAAAACCTAAGTTATCTCAGTGTCTCTAAAAGTTTCCTGCACCCCTGACCCTCTCTGGGCTTCAGTATTACTTAGCTAACTTGAAATAACGTAGGAAAAATCTATTGAAAAGATGTGACCTCCAATAATGATAACTGAAAACACTGCTTGTGTGGAGCACACAGTTAGACTCTAAATATATGAATAGAATGGATCAAATTATTGGACCTAGTGGGGTTTATTATGGAGAATAGAGCCACTGTCATATAGAAGGTAAACAGAGATATTGATTAGAAAAGGGAGAGTTGTGTAATTTCTATTTCTTTGGAACAAGAAAGAAAATAATATTTATTAATCAGGATAAATTAAAGCCTGGGCTCAGGTATTAGATAAACATAAAGTCAATTCTTTGTTTTCACACTTGTTAGCTCTGCGGTCTTGTATATATTCCTTTTCATTGATGACTCTCAATTGTTACCTTTACCGTGGGAATGATACTATTCACCTTGCACAGTTAGTGGGCAAGTTAATGGAAGTGTCTGTACACCCTCTAGCCCTGACCCAGACATCTAGAAGATATTCAAGATATGAAAACTGTTATTACTATTGTTAAGAAATAGACATACACCTATAAGTGATTTATCTCAAAACAAAGCAAAAGGCTTACAAGACTAGAGGTAATTTCTCCATCTTCATGAAGGAAAACTGAGCCTCATATGGGTTAAATAATCTAGTCTGGATAAAATATTAGTTAGTAGCAAAGTTATGATTTAGACACAGTTGTGTTTGTCTCCAAAATCCCATGATTTTCCCCCAGCATGTCATGCTGAATAGTTTAAGGCTAGTCGAAGATTGTTCATATACTCGTGATTCAAAAGATGGCTAGACACAGACTGTCACTTTTATTCTTTTGGCATTAAGTTCCCATCCTCCCATGTTTTTGCATTTCCTGTAGGGCTAGCCACTTTAGGAGGACGGTTGCTAAGAAATGAATGCAGTAAGACTAGTACTAAACTGTAGCCTATTTTGAAATGACCATTCGTGTATTCATCCAACAAAAGTTTACTAAATATCTTCTACCATCAGTTTACTAAATATCTTCTACCATTTACCAAGGCAAATGCTGGCCATGGCCAGCACCTCCTACCACCACTGCTTCCAAAGGAAAATGGTCATTTAATTTTGCCTCACTACCACAGCAAACTTCAAGAACTGGGCAAATGGACTCCCTCTCTATTTTCTGTGTATAAGTGGGCTTTGTATCAAATAACATCCTTTCAGAAGCAAGCATGAGAGAAGTCAGCCTAACAAAATTTCTATGAAGTTTATATAAAACCAGTCACATGGAGTAAGGATGGTCAGTGAGCCACAAAGCATTTGGACAGCTCAGAGGGCACATTGCTGGTCTAGAAACAATCTGTCAGTGAGGGAAGCTTCTGTCAGGACTGGTTCCAGGCAGCTGATCCACTGGGGCCATGGTCTAACCAATGGTTTATCCAAAAGGTGACAAGCCTGATTCTGAAGAACAGGAAGTTCCCACTGCTTAAAGTGCATTTGTTTGACATGAAGATAGGAGAGTTTCCCACCCAAGCAAATCACTGTAAGTTAAAAGAAAAAAGCACAAATTAGAAACTATTAGAATTTATTGAGCATTTTCCACTCCATTTTTCATTCCATGCAGTATCTTGACTGCCTTTGAATATAAGAAAAACCAAATGATAGAAAGAGATTGCATTTGTATTTGTTTTATTTATTTCTTTTTAATTCTTTATTGTTTAAAGTATTACATATGTCTCCTTCCCCTCCCATTGACCTCTCCCTGGTGTTCCCACACACACACCCCCAATACATGCCACCTCCCTGCTACTGTCTGTGTCCATGGATTCTACTTATATGCATTCATAGAAGTCCTTTGGTTGATCTCTCATTTGAATGTTAATTAAAATCAGAGGGTAAGGGAGAACATGAAAAATAACTCTTCTAGAAGTTGCTTCCATCCATTCTCTCTCTTTAAATATGCATTAGTTAATAATTCTCAAAGAATTTCTAGACCATTTTTCATCATTTTAATATATTTATATCCAGTTATAACGACATTACATATGGGGGAAATTCTAAATCCTATTTAATTTTGACTATAACATCAAGGTCTGTTATGTTGGATATACATGTTTAGAACTTAACCCTTAAGGATAACTCTACCAACCACTTTCTAAATACTACTCTATTCCCTAAACTCATTCTTCATTGTTGATTTCATACTAAAGGACTAACACATATATAGCCACAATTCTGCTGTTTCTGCATTATAGCCATGTGAATCGTATACATTAATGTTAAATAATAAGCACATTAGAGCTTAGGCTCTAACTTTCAGCACTTCTGTAAATATTATACTTTTTTATTTTTAAACTACATAAAAAGCATTAAAAATTGGAGATGGAAAACACCAACCTAGGTCATATTTTTATTGCCTTCTCAACATCACGTTGTTTCCTGCAGAGTATTTTTAAAGTGCTTCATCTGATCTAATTTTGAATCACTCAACAATCTGTGGTGATTTTGCCACTTCCCTGACAGACTGTTGTGCCATTTAAGTCTAACAGACCTTAAAATTGAAAAAGGATGTGTGTGTTCAACTCAACTTCTCTTCCAGAAAATATTTACAATTCCTTTAATCAGGTCTACCCATGTACTTGGTGGATATGTTCACATGCATTAACTGTGTGTGTGTGTGTGTGTGTGTGTGTGTGTGTGTGTATGGGTGTGTGTGTGTACACCTAGAAATATAGCATTGAATTCAAATCTGAGATTTACTTTGTTTTTCTCATCTTCCAACTATAGTGAATTATGTCTTTGCATTATTGCCCTTGTCTAGCAAGGGCTTAAATAGCTCTTAAATCTTGTTCCCTAGCTCTTCTCAGCATTTTGTTTATAGTCTTCCTTTTGAATTCATATTCAATATATCAAAAATAATTTGACCACAAAACCATAATCCACTCCCTAAAATTCAATGCCATTTTCTTTTGTATTTAATTTAATTACACACTGGGTATATTTCTGTTTTCTTTTCAGAGAGCTTAGCTATTTTATAAAATATACTCTAGATAGCTATGAATCTATAATACACTTTTAATACACTTGTTTAGTGAACACATAAAAGCAATCACTTAATTTATAGTATGATTAGCATTATAGTTCACATCTATGTGTCTATATTCTTAAATAATTATCCAACAAAGATTATTTGAGGGTAAATTTTCTCAGTGAGGTGATTGTGAATATCAAGCATCATTATTGCAGTTTGTTCAAATTTACATCTTCTCACTCTTTAAAATAAGGAAAATCTTTTGCAAAATCGATCTGCTGAATCTGAAAATTACTGCCAACCATCATTTTCCATAAGATTACTCTTTTAGGAAAATATATCTTTTCAATGTTTACCTAACTAAAATTATACTCAGAAAAATCCAGGTATTCCAGCCAACGTTTTTGTTGCTGGGATATTTTTAGGTACATTGCCTTCTTCTAAAGTTTCTTTTTAAATTCCATTTTCCATTGGTAGTGTTAGTTTTGCCTGTAGGGGAAAGTATCTTACCAGTGACAAGTTATGCTCACATATAACATAAACACCGATGCCTCTGCTGCACTGACCAGCTCTCCAAAGCCCCTTAGAAATCTACAGGCTTTCAATGAGTTTCCACCCTTTTGCACACCATCCATTCTAGCTTGTGTCTTCGAAAAGTGGGTCTATCAAAGCAACTGTGGTATGGTCTTTGAATCGCACTTTGAATTAACACAGTACAAGACTGCCAATGAGGTAAGAGAAACATGAAGGCAGGTAGATAGAACAAAAGTTAGTAAAAGTATTTTACCTATAAGTAAAAGCTAAAAAAGCTGATGTGTCTACAAGTTTCATTCTCGTTTCCTCATGTACAGTTGGAAGAAAGGTAATAGGCAAGGTAGCAGGGCATCAGGTGAAAATGTTAAGAGTGAAAGCAGAAGGGAACCAAGGCCAAATGTAATTGGCAGCTGAAGAGAGAGTTAAATGAAGATATTCTTCTTAATATAGATTATACATTGCCTTTATCCAAATGTTTTTCCTAATTATTTTAGTTAAAACTACATAATCCTGTGTATCTTTCTACCTCTGTTTTTCTACACTTCTTTAAGGGATATACACACACTCACACACACACACACACACACACACACACACACACGTGTGTGTGTGTGTGTGTGTGTGTGTGTGTGTGTAGAGGGGGAGTGTTTACTGTATGGTAAGTTAGTATCTTAGGATTCTCACCATCTCTTTTCAAGCTATTTGTTTCTGGCACTTAAAAACTTCATCTTTTAAAAAATGCATTTGTACAGAGAAAGTTTAAATTATTCAATAAAACATGTAATGAGTGGAGTTTAACAGTTCACCGTAGTAACTCATCTACTGCCTTTACACAGTAGGCACTTGATAAATGTTTATTATTGAAGGAACCCTGATGAAAACTTATATTCACTTTGTATTTGGCTCTTTAGAAAGATCCTCCAAAACCGTGGCTTTTACTGGAAAGAATCAAGTAAACTGAGTAATGTTGACATATTAAGACATGGGCCTTTTTAAATTAACATATAGTGAATGGAATTGGGGGGAAAAATATGAAGGGGATAAATAATGAAAAAGCCTGTGCTTGTCATTTGCTCTTGGTTGGATTCTTTATGTGGTTTCATTTAAGTATCCATGAACTCATATCCCACAGAGAGTCCAGAAAATGAAGATTTTAAAAGTTTAGAAACTTGGCCCGACAGAAAAGAAATGGTGGACCTTGAAAATGACTTCAGGTTTCCTAATTGAGCAGAATATAGTCAAACACTGCTGCAATTAAATATTTTACCCTTTGTTCTCCCTGTGTGATCTACAATAATAATCTGCTTCATGTTGATATTCACTGCTGTGTTGATGACAATTACCTGAAAGAAAAGTTGGAGTGCTTCACTGAATTGGAAAAAGTTTAGCTGAGGCAGAAAGCAGGTCAAATTAAGCAAGTTATTATATATATATATATATATATATATATATATATATATATATATATGGCTAAGTTAACTTACTCATGCATGATACATATAAAGCTCTCACTGGTGCCAATCATACGCATGTGTTTTGATCTGTCATTGTCGATCGTGAATTTGATTGACACTTCTATTATAGAGAAAGGGCAAGTAGCGATATTAAAATATTTTTTCTAATTAATTTCCTTTCAATGTGCATAAATTTGTGCACCACAGGCCACTAGTATCTCTATAATTACAATTCCTTTTGGAAATTTCTTTTGCAAACCAGTTATCTCATAGGATATCTCATTTATTTTTTAGAAAATACATGGAGAAAAAAGTTACATTTTCAGCAATTACCTTAATTCAAAAAAGGCAAAAAGACAGTGAGTATCATTGCCATTATTGGCACCACTCTAGATACAGAGAATCACAAACATATGGACTTGTCTATTTGTCAGCTAATAACTCACAATGGAAAATTCTTCTACCTTCCTTTGTCTTAGTGTAAGCCAGTGCATGGCTGCCTTATTATCAATGGCACATGAGCTGCATCCCTGTGGTCCAAAGAATGTGTGAAGGTAGGACAGGTCATGGAGAAGGGCAACTAATCAGACAAATCCCACAGTCTCCATGGGCCTGATTAACGCACACCTAGCATCTTACCTTGGAAATTGTACACAACAAAACTGTTCTCATCAGCTTGCACCTGTATCACTTGGGAACTCTCATCTCTTGAAAGAATAGATTTCATTTCTGTTCTGTGCTGCCATGGTAACAAGTCCCTGTTACATTAGCATGCATGCAAATGTGACTAGCAGAGCAATTGATGAATGATCAGAAAAATAAAAATAGTTTGTGATACACACATCTAACAGGGAGCATGGGCTCCTGTGGGCTTCTGACTCTGTCCATGACAGTTATTGTCCTATAGCACCAATACTCTAGAATTCCACTTCTAAAATCAACTATCAGAGGGAAGGCAGGAGGGTGGGAAGAGATCAACCAAAGAACTTGCATATGCATTACCCATAACCCATGGGCACAGCCAATAGCATGATGAAGGCCTGAAAGGACGCGAGGTAGGTGGCTAGAAGAGGTCAATGGTGGGGGAAATGGGGTTATATGTAATACTTTCAACAATAAATATTTTTTTAAAAGAATGACATGATAAACCCAAAACAAGCAGAAGAAAGGAAAAATCTCAAGTACTTGATTATTTTGTGTTACAAATGAGATACACAATTGTCACTGTACAAGGCTGTAATTTTCAGCACAAATAAACCACTTGCCCCTTTCTTTAAAAAAATAAAATAAAAATAACTATCTATGTGTACCAATTCCATGCAGAATATCTAGTTTCTTCCACATCACTGAATCACAAGTAAAAGCATAACAGTTTTTCTTTATGTATATGCAAAAACATTTTAATGTCACAGTATATTTAAAGCTATTTCTATAGATGCAGTATTTAGAATTCATATATTGCACCTCTGAATAAGCATCAGAAGTCAAACATCATTCTGCCACAGAGAGATTCTTCAGTTGCCAGGCAAGTGACAGTCTATTTTTAGAGGAAGAAATTCACATTGTATAATTTGCACAAGCAGAGCTGCATGAAAACAGCCTCTGCCAAAAGCACGCCCACCTTCCTATAAAGAGTTATAAAAAGCACTCAGGCTAAGAAAAACAATAATTTTTACATTTTATAAAATTGTGATTTATAGAATGGATTTATATTAAGCGAATAAATTTAAAACAGGAATAAAATAATCTTAATATAAATAAAAAACTTTTAATGCTTTCTTTCAATGAAATGAAACACCATTTGTAACAATTGAACACTAAATAGGTTGTATATAAGCTTACATCCAAGGGAATGTTGTCATTGAAATCATTTCCCTTGCTTGAATTTATGTAATTAAGTTTTAGCATTTTTATGGAATTCCTATTAAATTTATCTCCCCCTATAATATACATTGAGTGGCCAGATTATTATGATCTCTGAACACATAATAATCTGGCTACTCAGTGAATATATTACATATATATATTTTAGAGGCCTGGTGTATGAATTTGTGCATGGGTGGAGTCCGGCCAGCCAGGCCAGGGGGAGGGAACATGGACAGTTGGCCAGCCTGCCAGCTGGTCATACTCCTGGTCAAGGGGACAATTTACATATTAGCCTTTTATTATATAGGACATAGACTGAGTGGCCAGATTATTATGCGTTCAGAGATCATAATAATCTGGCCACTCAGTGTAGTATTTTATTATAAGGAAATTGACAAAAATAAGTAGAGATAAACTAAACGATTATATTAAAACATTCCAAATATGATGACAAAGATTCTTTGCTTAACCAGACTCAAGTCAGGCTCCTGAGCCTTCTCAGATATCTGTAAACTTCCTTATAAAAGCTAGTTTTACCTGCTGTCAGTTTAAGCAGAAACCCCACCTCTCATTCTCCTTCCCCACTACCTGTCCTTGATATCTGATCACTCTCAAATTCTAATCACCTTCCTCATCTTCCTCATCCTCTGATCCTGGCCTGTCTTTAGCAAGAATCTTGTTAGGCCAGTTTACTCAGACCTCCCCGTAACCTTGATGTTTCTTACTTGTTAATTTTCCATCTGCTGACTTCCTACTCTGCTCCTTGGCTATAAATTCCCACTTGCACATGCTGTATGCAGGATTGAGCCAATCTCTCTCTCCCATTGTAAAATCCCACTGCAATCTAGCTGGTGTGGCTCAGTAGCTGAGCTTCAACCTGTGAACTAGGAGATCACCGTTCGATTCTGGTCAGGGCACATGCCTGAGTTTTGGGCTCAATCTCCAGTAGAGGGTATGCAGGAGGCAGCCGATCTATGATACTCTCTCATCACTGATGTTGCTATATCTCTCTCTCTCAACCTTCCTTTCTCAGGAATCAATAAAGACATTTTTTTCAATCTCACTGCAGTGATCTCTATACCTATCTCAATGGTCCTAAATAATGTCATCCTTACCATCTTTAGTAAATCTCATTCAATGTTTTTTCTTTAACAATAATTAACACAACCTAATGTAACATATCCAAAAGCTATTTAAACTCATAATTTTTAAAGGAAATCAGTTCTCTTTATAAAATTTTAATTAATTCTACCATGCAATTTGCTTGTTATTTAAAAGTAAATACTGCTTGAGAGTAGGCCTTGAGAATTAGGAGGAATGGGGCATTATTCGTGAAAGGGTAGAAACTTCCAGTTACAAGATGGATAAGTTCTGAGAAATCAGGCTATAGTTAATCATACTGCACTGTATATTTGAAATTTGCTAACAGGGTAGGTCTTAAGTGTGTGGGCACACACACACACACACACACACACACAAGGTAACTATATGAGGTGATAGATGTGCTAATTAGCTTGATTGTGGTAAATATTTCACAAGGTATCTACTTCATTGAACAAAATGAACCATAAATATTTTTAAAATAATTACATACAAGGAATATATTGAGCCAGATGAATATCTGTCTGAGCTCTCAGGTGGCCCAACGGAAATACTATAGGGTTAATTTCCCATGGTTTTCTTATTGCTTCCTAGAATATTTATCTAGAAAGTCAAATCTTAGGTCTCCTGTTTGAACCTCAGTCCAACCTCAGTCAAGGTTAGTTTCAAATTATATATGGTTCAATGGCATAGAATTATCAGGAAAGCCAATCTCAAAAACTAGCTCAAGCAATGCATTAAACAATTTTTTAATATCTAAAGATTATTTATGGAGTCACACAGCCTTCCTCAAGTCTCAGATCTCTCCACGCTAGCCATGTATACAATAAAACTTAGGCTTGAAGCATACTAAATATGATTGATTTCAGCACAGGATAAAAATTCCATGGCAAGGATTGAAATAAGCAAAAATGACATAGAATTAAATAACATATGCTGCATTTTTTATTAATAATTAAATTAGAATTGATCTAGAAATGTTCAGTTGGCTGTCCCTTTGCAATATGCGATTTATTTGACCAGACATTTTCCCCTTTGATTCAGGCTGATGCAAGACCTATTGTCAACTAATTTCCTGGCCAATGTTTTATGCTAATGAGGCCTTAGCATGATCAATGCCAGAATAAATGGGAATAAATGCTAGAAAGTAAGACTATACAGGACAGGGTGCCCGAAACTGGTTTGGCTCAGTGGATAGAGCATCAGTCTGTGGACTGAAGGGCCCCAGGTTCGATTCCGGTCAAGGGCATGTATCTTGGTTGTGGGCACATCCCCAGTTGGGGGTGTGTAGGAGGCAGCTTATCGATGTTTCTTTCTCATCAATGTTTCTAACTCTCTATTTCTCTGCCTTCCTCTCTTCCAGGGACAATGGAATTGGTTGTGTGGATCAGCCAAGAGAACGTCTGGGAAGAAATTGCTCTGAGAAATCAATAAAATATATTTTTTTTAAAGAATATACAAGGTGGAGCATTAGGAGGTTTACAGTTATGAGTATGCAAAACACAAGAGTTTATTCTATTTATTATTTATTAATTATATTATTTTCCACACAAACAACTATAAACCTACTTTTGCCCCACCTTGTATAAAATTCTAAAGGCTTTTAATTTGGAAGCAGACATCTGAGGAATCTAAATGCCTCTTAACAGGAAGGATATACTTTTAAACATATCCCTCATGTTAAGAACTTTTGAATTGGGCCAGGATCCAGGAAATATGGTCTTGTTGTGGAAGCCAAGTAGCTTACAAGCTACACCATTGTGACAAACCAGGATCAGTGTGTCTAGACAACTTTTTCCCCTTCAACATTCCCTCCATGAAAAATTAAATAAGTAACTTAAATTCTGTGAAGTGAGAAAGTGTGACCTCTCAAAGTCAGGTCTCCACTACAGAAATGATGGCAAAACTCAAAAAAGAGACTCATAGATCAACGTCTTTGTATTTACTTTTCCTATCCTATCATATTCTTATAGTTTTTAGTAACAGAAATACATCCCATTTAAGGGCCATAAAAAGTGCAACTACTTGCCTTTTCAAGTTCAGGCCAATATAATTCTACTAGAGACCTGGTGCACAAAATTTGTGCACTGCAGGCGGGTCCCTCAGTCCAGCCTGTACCTTCTTGCAGTCTGGGATCCTTCGCAGGATGTCCTTAGGGGGAATCAGGCCTAAGCTAGCAGTTGGACATCCCTCTTGCAATCCGGCTTCTGGCTGAGTGGTGATCCTCCTGTGGTGAGCGTTCCCACTCCTATATTGAGCATCTGCCCCCTGGTGGTCAGTGCACATCATAGTGACTGGTCATTCTGGTCGTTCAGCCATAATGGTCGCTTAGGCTTTCATTATATAGATTGTCAGTTTCCTAACTTCCCCAATATTTTGAGAAGGCTTAACTTCTCAGTAAGAAGGTACAATCTAGTATGTCAGTTTCTATAGGGAGGATTTTACAGAATACCTAGATTAGACTCTCCTTGGAAGGGAGGATTTTGAAGGAACCAGTGTAAGTGGGATGTACTTTATAAACAGGGACAATAGAATTGGTTGTGTGGATCAGCCAAGAGGACTCCTGGGAAGGAATTGCTCTGAGAAACAAAAGGACAATAGTTCTTAGACATGGAAATGACTGATTCAAGAGCCAAGTCACAAAATATCAAATGATGACTGATGCCCATAGATTGATTGGGAATTGCCTAGATAGAATATAGATATCACTCAATTCAAGTTTGTTGAATTTAATTAAATCCCATAATCAGTATCCTGTATGCTTATAATTCTTAATTGTGTTTATAAAGTAAAATAAAAAGTACTAAGCTATGCTAACAGGAAAAATGGAACAAATTATTATAAACCTAACTATTTAAATAAAAACAACTATGAAGATAAGAAAAGCCTTTTATATGATGCCAAAGTGGCTAAAAACAATAAATAAATGATCTGTGGTATTTGTCACATTAAGATTCCAGTTTTAGCCGAAACTGGTTTGGCTCAGTGGTAGAGCGTCGGTCTGCAGACTGAAAGGTCCCAGGTTCGATTCCGGTCAAGGGCATGTACATTAGTTGTGGGCACATCCCTGGTAGGGGGTGTGCAAGAGGCGGCTGGTCAATGTTTCTCTCTCATCGACGTTTCTAGCTCTCTCTCTCTCTCCCTTCCTCTCTGTAAAAAATCAATAAAATATATATTTATAAGATTCCGGTTTCAATCTAAGGAAAATTTCTTGGCTGCTGCCTTATAGACTTAGGTTCTCAGAAACAGACCCCCATAATACCTACCTCCACTACACCCCTATTACTGGCATCATAAAACCACAGTTAGTCTGGCTAGAACTTATCCCTCTATGTTAAAATATGAGTAATTGTTAAAAATAAGAGACAGATGAATATCAAATAATATCACTTATAAGTGGAATCTACTGAGCATAAACTGATGAGCAAAATAGGACCAGAGATGTGGAGGCATGGAACAGACTGATAAATCTCAGAGAGGAAGTGGGGAGACAGAAAGAGATTAACCAAAGAAATCATATATATAATGAACACAGATAATAGTGTGGTGAAGGCATGGGGTGGAGAAGGGGCTGGGAGGAGGGGGTAATGGAGGGGGAAATTAAAGGATACCTGTAATACTATCAACAACAAAATAATTTCTTTAAAAACTGGAGAAACAAGCTACATAAAAATGTTATGTGATCAACTGCATTTAGAATATGTAAGTTTTTAAAAAGCGCAAACATCCACTTATTATGCATGTAAAATGATTTTTAAATTGGCCGAGAAGATGTATACTAATCTCATGAGAGTGCTAGCCTCTGGGGAGAAAATGCAGGAGGAGGACATGAAGAGAGGGTCAAAGGGAACTTTAATTTATTTTTAATGTATTTATATTTTTAAAGTAAATACTGAAAGCAAATATGCAAAAGAAATAATGACAGGATAATTTTGGAATGTGGAAACATGATATTTGTCATGTTAGTTTTTGTTCTTTGGGATTTTATTTTTAACATCTCCATGAAGGGTATGGAAACCTTGAGGAACAGAATCTGTGAATGAAATCCCAACTAGCTTCCCAAATCCTGTAGGCCAAGAACCCTGCCGTTAACAAATATCTCCTCCATCCATCTATGCACAAATGACTGCCACTCACCTCAACCTGCCTTAAATGGCAATGCCATGGAAACTGCCTTGCATGATCTCATGTTTTCCTACAGCACAAATGTTATAATGAGCAGCTCTGCAGTATAGAAAATTCAAAAAAGACCTACATGATCACTACCACTTAAGGCCTGCAGTATTTAAGATATAAAAAAAAATTACAGGTATGTATACATATAAATACAATGAACTCAAATTCGTATATATGGAGTGGTTCTAGATGATAACTGACTGATGTATTGAGTATCTGCTATCTGCCAGGGCCTTAGTCCATTTGGCTGCTCTAACAAAATGCCACTCACTGAGTAGCTTCTAAACAACAAACATATATTCCTCACAGTTCTGGAGGATGGAAGTCTGAGATCAGGGAGCAGTATAGGCTGGTTCTGGTGATTCTCTCTTCTGGGTTGTAGGCTTCCCACTGTGTTCTCACATGGAGAAGAGACGAGGGAGTTTTGTTGGGCCATTTTCATAAAGGCACTAAGCCCCCTCATGAGGGCTCTGTCCTCATGACCGAATCAACTCCCAAAGGTCCACCTCCTAATATTATCAACTTCATATATTAGAAGTAGACATGTGAATTTGGGGTTTAGGGGGTGGAGAGTTACCAGGCATTTAGACCACAGCAGCCAGATACCATGATAAATACTTCAAGTGTATTATTTTATGTTATTCTCAGGACAAATTTCCAAGGGAAGTAAAATCACTCTATTTAAATAATAAGGAAATTAAATATTACAGGGCTGACAATTAAAAAAGCTGGGATTTGAATCTGGTTCTGCTTTACATAAACACTGTTCTATGACATTATTCTATCAAACTTAATGTACTAAAACCTTGTCCAATTTTTTTTAAATGATACTAGAAGTTCAGAGGAGAAAGGGAGCTTAATCGTTTGAAGTTACTCCCAGAAGGCTTTGTAGGAAGGGGATCAGAGCTGAACTTTGAGGGATGGGCAGATATGTCAAAGATAGGAAGGAGTATGAGCAATGTTCTGGTGGTACTAGTAAGTAGGGCATTTTGAACTGACATTGAATAGACCAAACTACAACACACACACACACACACACACACACACCCTGCTGTTAACAAACACACATATCTCCTTATATTTGTTAACTGCAGGGTTCCCAGCCTATGGTACACAAATGCAGTACAAGTGAATCATAACAGATGAGAATGAAAATGAAGTTAGAAGGTCAGGTCATGGTGTTTCTTAAAAGTAATGCTGACTTTTTTCTATATAAACTGTACCACTAGATAACTACATGTTACATAAACTACACAACAACATAGATAGATAAAAGAGGGAGGGAAATCACTCTTTAAAAAAGTATTCTAACTAATAAGTATGGAAATAATGACAGAACTAGAATATCACTATTTTTCAATGCCTGTTGATGAATCAACATTAATGATGAGAGAAAATCATTGATTGGCTGCCTCCTGCACACCCCCCACTGGAAATCGACCTGCAACCTGGGCATGTGACCTTGATCAGAATTGAACCCAGGACCACAGGCTGATGCTCTATACACTGAACCAAACCAGCTAGATCTATGATGATTAATTTTAAAATCAAATCAAAAATTAAAATTCCATAATAACAATTAAATAAGTCAAATCATTTTAGAACTATTATAGCCCAAATTCTTCTTTAATAAGAATAGTATAATTTTAGCCATTTCATTTGTATCCATTTTTCTGCAAAATCTCTGTTTTTTTCATTCAGAAGCAAATCTGTATGCTTTTTTTACATCACTTTCCCTGTCTCTACACATATTAATATATAAAACAATAATGATATTGGGAGTATCTACTAAACACCAAGTTTTCTGGCCAATTTGCTCATGTATTACAAGCAGAAAAATAAAACTGTAGTATCACAACATAATTGGAAAGTCTTCTACGGCCTCTTTAAAAAAGATATGCCCTATATTGTAGCATCCTTAATACTGAAAATAATTTCTTTTAGCTCCATATGTGTATAGGAGAACCTATGTCAAAGTCACACTTTTGATTATCATTTATGACAAAGGGCAAACTTCATTTATACAATTAAAATTCTGTAGTAACCACAATACATTTCAGTGCTTAGCACATATATACCTGTGAAGATTGGTCATTTTCAATGCCTAGAAGGACATACTTCCCATGTCCTCTACCTTAGTAAGTGAGTCTCTATAATCAAGTAAACACTATGATTCTCATCATAAAAGAGGTGAAGACTTTTTCAGTAAACCACACACAAAAAAAAATACATTGATTTCTACTAGCAAACCTTCTGACCCTTGGCATACTTTACTCCCTAAATCCCAGCCAATTCTGCATGCCAATCAATAGTGCCAAAGCTAATCTCAGGCTTTCTTTGCTACTCGAAGCCAAGACTGTATCTGACTATATCATCCTTCATTGTTTGCTAGCAAACGAACAACAAAAAGATATCATTTGCTTGCTTGGACACTACCAATAAATAATGGTTAGAGACTCTAGATTGGCAATGTACTAATTCTGCAAAACAATAAAACTGACCCAAACTATTTGAAATCCCTATGCCTGGTCTCCTGGGTTGATATGCCTCCTGCAGAGCACCTGTGAGTGATTTTCCTCACTGACCTCTGCATGTTGGAGGGGAGGCACTTGATCACTAAGTAGGTATAAGAGGGGGGAATACTTGGAAGATCCTTGTAATCTATTATGGTGGCCACAGTTGGAATCCTTCTTTACTTAGCATATACAATATTCCTGCAGAAATAAATATTCTTTTATTGAAAACTAATATTTCCTCTTGTTTAGATTACAGTTAGTTGGAATTTTTACTTTATTATGCATTACATGGGGGGAAAATGATACACGGAATAAAAAGTGGGAGAGGATAGGTCAAAGATGAACACATATTAATAGAATTCATTATATTCTGTAATCAAATCATTCAAGTTAGAAGTTAGGTGAAGAGCCGGGACCGGTTTGGCTCAGTGGATAGAGCATCGGCCTGCGGACTGAAAGGTCCCGGGTTCGATTCCGGGCAAGGGCATGTACCTTGGTTGCAGGCACATCCCCAGTAGGGGGTGTGCAAGAGGCAGCTGATCGATGTTTCTAACTCTCTATCCCTCTCTCTTCCTCTCTGTGAAAAATCAATAAAATATATTTAAAAAAAAAAAAAAGAAGTTAGGTGAAGAGAGACAACTGTAGGGGGAAAGCCATACCAGCGCATAGTTGCTTGTTGAGTTTATGAACATAAGTTTATTACTCACAGCCATCTGAGAGAGAAAAAATACCTTCATGGAACAGGAAGTTTCCATAAGCATCATTTTCCCCACTCAGAATGTTTTCACACTCCAGCCCTTTGTTAGATCCCTGTCTCTGAAACTTTTCCTGACTCTTGTATTCACCTGATTTCTATACTAAATGTCATCTTCTCAGTCCACATTTTCTTACCTCCAACTCCACAAAAACAAATATCATCCTATTTACTTCTATAGAATGTAAAACTTAACTGTGACATCTGATATACTCTGCTATGATTATGTCTCTTTAATTAGATTTCATAACTCCTGGGGGCAGGAATATGCTCTGATCCATCTCTTTATCACCAACACTAATCCTCAAGTGTCTGGAACAGAGAAGAGCTCAAAACAGAGATGGTGGAAGCAAACATCTCCTAAGATACATCTCTGCTGTCCCACTCTGTAAAAATCCCTTAATGGGTCTCATCAAATAGTTGTTCTTATAAAATGTAAGCACAATAAGAACTCCATTAAACAGTAAAAAATATTACTTTTTAAAAAATTTATTTGAGTTTTCATTTTCTAAAGTTATACTTCTCTTCCTTTAACAAATTTTCTTATTGCAAGTACACTTTTATGTCTTTCACCTTTAAGGCTTTTAATGTGACATTTTGTATTTAATGTTTTAATATAACTACGTAGTTTTCTTTGATAAAAAAAAATATGCCCTGAGAAACTATGACATTTTCAGACATTCTGATGCTAATTGAAAGTTTCCAAAGTTGAATTAGTCAGGGACTGCCTTTAAGAGATTCGTGGCTTATTAAAAAAGACAGACTAGTCAAAAATATTTAAAATTTAATGTGCAAGATCTATAATATAAGTATGAAAGTACGTAAGAGTAGAAAGTAAAATGATTTGGGAATGATACAATTTAATGAATAAAAATAATAATAAAATACTTTATTTAATTCTTACAATGATATATACCTCTATTACTTCTAGATGATCAATTTCCTAATTAATATGTAACATTCACTGAGCACCTATTGTGTACCAGGCATGTTCTAAATCCTTTCTGTGTATAAAAGTATTGAATCCTCTCAATAGCCCCTCCACAAACAACATTATTATTCCTAACTTTACAAATGAGGAAACTGAGGTAGAGAAGGGTGAAGTATCTTCTCAATGTTAAAAAGTTATTATTGGCAGCTGGGATTCAAATTTATCAGGCTGGCTCCAGAACCTCAGTTTTTAACCCTTACACCAACTATCTCTGACATCAAATTTCTACATCTTATTCTTTTCCCATTATTTTTAATATACTCTTTTGAAAGAAATTTGACCAAACCTTGGAAATTCAAATGCTCTCTAGAATACTATTCTTTTGTCATCCTAATGGAGTGAATTTTTGTCTACAAAGTCATACCCCCACGCTTCATGAATAAAAGGTTGCTTGTGTCTCTACCACACTTTACAAACACAGCAAAATGGCATAGCCTTGTGAATGCATATTTGTTAATTGGGTAAAACAAAAAGAATGTTGTGTACAGAAAATCAACAAGTGGGTTCTGTATTCTCTCTTGTCCTTCTATAGCATCATGAA
Organism: Pipistrellus hanaki; assembly: GCF_964339955.1. Classification (NCBI taxonomy): domain Eukaryota; kingdom Metazoa; phylum Chordata; class Mammalia; order Chiroptera; family Vespertilionidae; genus Pipistrellus; species Pipistrellus hanaki. The sequence goes on along the minus strand of NC_140507.1, from coordinate 58,674,410 downwards.
ACAAGTAATTTTAGTTTGCTTCATGCATAGCTTTTCTAAAATTGTTCATAAAATCCATTCAATACACTCCATCCCAAACACCATTTAAATAAAGCATATATCAAATATAAAATAATAATCTCAGTGAAATTAATGAAAAGAGTTGCTGTATAAAAGATAACTACTGCTGAAACCGGTTTGGCTCAGTGGATAGAGTGTCAGCCTGCAGACTGAAAGGTCCCAGGTTCGATTTTGGTCATCAACATTTCTAATTCTCTATCCCTCTCAATTCCTCTCTGTGTAAAATCAATAAAATATATTAAAAAAAAAAAAAAAAACTACTTACTATGGTACTCATGAAAAAAGGATTAAGTTTGTTTATTCATTTATTTGCCCAGTAAACATCTATATAAACAGTGTGTAGTAGTAAATATAAGAATTAAAAATATCAACTAAGATACGATTCATTAAAAATGTAAAATTTCGCCTAGTTGGTGTTGTTCAGTGGTTGAGCATCGATCGACCCATGAACCCAAAGGTCACAGGTTTGATTCCTGGTCAAGGCACATGCCTGGGTTGCAGGCTCAATCTCCAGTGCAGGGGCATGTGTTCAATGATGTTTCTATCTAGTCCTCTCCCTTCTCTCTATAAAAATCAATTTTTTTAAAAAAAACATATTTTTTAAAAAATGTAAAATTTCTCTGGAGCAAAATCTACTATGAGTAACGTCAAAAGTAAGAAAAATTATTTGAGACATGTAGGAATGATAAGGCAATTTTTCATGATATAAATACAGAATGTGTTTATAAATCAATAAGAAAATGTTATGGAATTCAATATAAAAGGACAATGGTTTGAATACACAATTCACAAAAAAAGAAAAACAAATAAACAATATTTGAAAATATATACATCCTCAATCTCATTCATAATGAAAGAACTGGAAATAAACAAGAGCCCCCAGTACTCTCCAAAATAAGCCAAAGTATGAATTAGTTTTCCACTTCCAAAAATTGGCAAAAAGGGGGAAATGGGCACCCTAATACTTTCCTTGGGAAATTGTAAAATGCTGCAACATCTAAAGGAATTAGCCTGTTGTCTGTTGCACAGTAGAAAGCAAATAGATATTAGATAAATGGAAAAAAATGTAAGTTCACTCTCACAGATGCTGTCCTCATACATAGAATTTGATATACTTTTGTAAATGTAAGCAAATTTATTAACAATCAAATTAATTTCTGACATTCAGATTCAGTGCTTTTTAATGAGAGCCAGAATTAGTAATGACACTTGGTGTCATTACTTGAACAGGATCAGTAAAGTCTTGCAGAGATCTCATCCTCATAGATTTATCAAGACTGAGAAAGTTCCCAGCCCCCTCCCCCTTCCCCAGGCAGAATAAACAAGATGGTAGACAACAAAAAGAACTGACCTACCAAGTGAATCAGTTCCTGATGCCCAATATCTCAAGCCAAAGGTAACTCTTGGACATAGAGTATGAGTGGATTGGAGGGAGTCACCCAGGTAATAAATGACAAAACCCGAACTAAGATAAGAAAACAAGCTATACCCAAAAGATAGATTTGGGTGAGACCAAAGATATCACTGTATGGATGTGCAGGTATGTATTGTAAAGCATCTAAGTGACTCCCAAATTTTTTACTTAAAAAATCAGATGATGATGCCCCATAACATTGAATTGAAAGAAGCGTTGTTCACAAGTTTGTCTCTTAACCCAGAACTCCTGAGTTTGACTCCAATTTTTGTTGCATTCCAACTATGTGACCCTGCCCAAGTTAGTTCATTTCTCTTTGCCTAGATTTCCTCAAATCTAAAATAGGAATAATCAGTGTCTACTTCATAGGGTTACCTGGGGATTAAGTAAATTAATATCTTAGTGCTTATTATCAGAGTGTCCAGGATTGTGCCAGGAATATAGCAAGTGTAATATGTTTGTTAGATTATTAATAGTGTTAGTTTAAGGATTTGAAACATTTATCTTTGTTGAAAATTCATAACAACAGCTCATGTGCCCATATTTGTCTCAGGACCACGGACAATGAGCACAATGATGACAAAGGCCATGATGCACTCAGAAGGAGACTGTGGCACAGCTGGAATTACCTTGCTCAGTCAGGGTAATGACTGGAGAGCTCCAAAGTGAACACACATTTTGTGAAAACAGCTCTCTTTGTCCATGTGCTATTGTATCTCTTATAGGCAGAATGTACCACTACTCCCCCAATAACTGTTTCAGACAAATAGTATATTTAGGATGCTCTAAATATCACATGAATATTGTCAATCCCTCCTCATGTTTTGCCCTATCCTCTCTACCATTTTCAGCCTACAGCCCTACTCAAACTCTTCCTCCTTCACTAGCTATTTTATGGCAAAGGGCTCTCTCTCTTCTGACATCATAACAATGAGAACTTGCATTATTCCAGCCAGCCATTCTTATATGAATCTATCTTTTTGTTTTATACACCTCATTTTCAAACTAAATATTTTTTAAAAAATAAAAAACTTGAGGTGGGCAATGAGGATACAATCTTCTACTGCTTTGTTACCCCTGTGGTTATTTTCTGTAGTATAATGCCCAGTAGATGTCGCATAAATATATATTCATTGGTTGAAAGATAGTTGTAGCTTTCCTCAATGATAAAGACAGAGGTAGGATGAGATTTAATGGAATAGTAAAGAATTAAAACAAATATTCTTAGAGGCAACTTCTAAAAGGGTTTGCCTTCTAGTCAGTATAGGTTAGTTCTTATCTTCACTAGTTACAAACCTCAAGGTCATTCCTTTCTCATAGACTGTATTACCCGGTTCATAGGTTTCCTCTCCATCCTCCTCCTAGTCATCATCCTTAGAGCTTCAACATCTATGCTGACCATTTACCACATACATATCCAGCCTCATAGTGAGTACCTTACCTACTTAACCCTAGAAATCTTAATTCATTCTCTACTTGTTTGCTAATACATTTTTATCACACCAACTTTTTTTTTATTAACCTAACAATAACTTGGCAGTTGTTTTACAATAATGTTTTAAAATATGAAATCTAGAGTTATTCAAACTTGCTGAAACCTCTAATCGGGAACTTACTAGTTATATAATACAGAACAAGTCAGGTAACTGTTGAGAGACAATTCTCCATAGCATTTCTGTACATCTTATAGCCTGTTTAATTCTGCGCTATCTCTACAAGTTGTTGGTATAGCAAATGGCCTTGGAAGATATGAAGAGTATCTCCCTCTAGGATGGAAGGCAGATTTGTTTTCTGACCAAGATAATAAAGATACTGTCTCCTTTTGTGACAAATGTTAAGCAGGTTTGCTAGCAGCCTCTTATAAGATTGGAGGATTCCTAAATTTAGAGTTCTCAGCAATGACACAACTCCAATATAAGCAGCATTCAACAGGGCCACTCTGTATCACCCCAGTGGGACTTGAGGGGAAAAGGACCATGAAGCTTTTGCCAGCTGCCATGAGTAATGAGGTTATTTCTGCTAGCAGCCATGAACATGTGACTGGCTAACTTCTTAGCTTGTGAGAAGGGTAAGATCTTGTGAGAAGTTATTATTCTTGATAATAACTTCTTTATGCCTCAGCTTCCCTTACCTGTAAAATGGAGGGGGTGTTTAGAACCAGCCTGAGCCTCAACAGCTGGACTCTTCAAAGTATTTGGTGACTTACTGTCTCCTTGCCAAACCAAAGTTCATGTTTTCCAATTCAGCTCTCGCTGGTGACTCTGTGACATTGACACCATAAATCATTCTCTCCTCCTTGAAAGTTTCCGATCCCTAGTCTGTGAGTCTGAATTAAACTTGTTTTCTTCATACATTTCTCTCTCTCTTTAAAAAAGTGATTGTTCATAAAATCCATTCAATTCACACCATCACAAGCACCATTTAAATAAATGGTGGAATTTATTTAAATTCCCCCAAACTGACTGAACAGACAGCAAAGACATGAATAAAAGCTTAATGTTAAAAAAAAAAAAAAAAAAAAAAAAAAAAAGGAATATAGAGGGTGGAGCAATAGTAGGTTCACAGTTATGTGTATGCAAAACACAAAAGTTTATTCTTTTTGTTATTAATAATTATATTATTTCCCACACAAACAATGATAAACCTACTTTTTCCCCACCCTATATAACATTCTAAAGGCTTTTAAGTTGGAAGCAGACATCTGAGGAATCTATATGCCATCCTGAAAAGTTCACATACACACAAAAGGAGAATGTTTTGCAAATGTCCAAAGACAGTCCTAAATTTCCACAAAATACTCATTAACAATACAGCAACAGAAATCTAAGTTTGTATTTAATAAGGGAAGTAAAAAGCAGAAATCATAATGATGGGATGGATGGAGTCAAAGGATCTTTATGAAAAGGAGTTAAGAGAAACCTAGAAAATGTTGAGTCACTCAATTATGTAGATGCAAATAATAGTTATTCTCTGATACATAATCTTAATTAAATATTTGAAAAAAAATTACTGAAAAGAAAACAAGAGAAATGGTGGTTGTAAGCTATGTGGCCAAATGACTATGAAACACAGGGAGGAATGAAAGAAAGAAGACAAACTTTTACCATCAACAGATCCCAGGGAATCTCAGCTCCAGCTTTCAGTGGTTTTAAGAATTTGTGATGTAGTACTTTCAACAATAAAGATTTTTAAATTTTTAAAAATTGCCTGGCTGGTGTGGCTCAGTGGTTGAACATTGACCTATGAACCAGGAGGTCATGGTTTGATTTCCAGTCAGGAAAAATGCCTGGATTGCAGGCTTCGTCCCTAGTATGGGTGTGACAGGGGCAACCAATCAATGATTCTTTCTCATCATTGATGTTTCTGTCTCTTTCTCCCTTCCTCTCTGTAATCAAAACATATATAATTTTTTTAATTTTAAATTTTTAAAAAGGAACTCGCATTAGTTATTTAACTTCACCAAACTTCTATTTACTCACTTCCCAGATGGGGTAAGACTATCCACCTTGAAGAATTACTGATGGGTTACCTCAAAAAACTGTATCTATGGTAAGTATAACTATTGTAAGATTGAAACACTGAAGAATTGCCTCTTCAGATATTAATAAAAGAGCTGATGGACATTTCTAGATATTTCCTTAAAGACATAAAACTGTATCATGAGGTACTATACTCACCAAATAGAGCAATAGAGAACTTCAACTCTGGTTTCACAATAACTCAAGGGGCAGAAAATTCCTTGGTGTCAGACTTGTCTGACTCAGCGCTAGGCTTAGAAAACCACTTACTTGATTTGATGAACGTACCTGTAGCAGGAAGTCGAAGAGGGCCATCTTGGACCACTCGTGGTGATGCACCTCAGTACAGCCCCACTCGGGTCTGGGTGCGCGGCCATTCTGCCAGCACTTCTGCTTGAGCAGCCGCTGGTAAGCTCCCCACGTGAGCTTCACAGAAGAGTGGGTCTCGTTACTTGTTGGAGATAAAGAAGGATCCCAGAGAATAACAGGACAGGGGCGGCCATCTAGGGAATTAAAAAACAAACAAACATGTTGTTAACGTGCGACTGTTGAGTGAGTGTGTCCTGGGGCAGTCACACACTGTCACAGCTTCATGCTCTCCCCTGTCCAATGCCGGAGTGCGATTAGGTAATAGGTTATGATCCCTTTATCTTTTGAGGCTTTAATATTCTATACCTCATTGATGCCTCCTGAGATAAGTCTCATAAAATGGAAGGTATTGGTAGACAATAAGAAATTATTTTTTTAAATAGGCCACTTTAAAGATGTGGCATTAGTTGGCCACTAACCACCAATAAGAACGTCCTCTGGTTAATGTGGTTTTATTCCACATCTAAAAGTAAGCACCACAAAAAAGGGAAAAAATCCAGACACATATAATTGTCTATTCAGTGTCTGAATGGAACTGCTTTCTATTTGTAGTAACAACTGTCTGATTTTCTGAGGCTGCTTTATGATGTCAGGAAGAAAAATAATTTTCAGAAGTCGCAGATTTAAAAGTGAAATTGTATGGTTCACAACCGACACCACAATCTTCAAAGAAAAAGAAGCAAGAGTGTGTTTTCTCTTTTTTGATAGAAACATCAGTGCTCTTGGTAATAGATCATTTACTCACATGTAACCTCACAAAGTGTATTTAAGCAAATGTGATTTCTTCAACTGCATGGGTATAGGTGATTTTTCAAAAAAATCTGTCACTTGAATTGTTTTTGCCTCACTTTGGATAGTTTTAAAACTTCATTGCTAAACTGCATCAAAATGACAAGCCTTTCTGAAGTCACCATAAACAGTGGGTTCCAGTGGAGGACACTTCAACTCAGAAACAATGACATCACTTCCAGGCCCCTGTTTCTGCTAAATAAAGTCACTAAGAGAAGACATGAGCAGCTTTGCTTATAACTCAGACATCAGAATGACACTCAGGGGGAAAGAAACAAAAAACTAAGTCACAAAGATGTGAAGAAAAAAACAAAAACAAAACACTTAACTCATTATTAACAGGCCTGGAAAACAGAAGCCTCTGAAATTATGACTGGAATGTCTAGACACGTCACGTCATGGGGTTTTTTAAAAGCCATCTATAATAATAAAAGCATAATATGCTAATTAGACCAGACAGCCTAACAACCTTCCGGACAAAGCTGCAGTGGCAGGGGCTGAGGCAGAGGCAGGTAGGGGTGATCAGGCAGGTGGCAAAGGGGTTAAGGGCAATCAGGCAGCCAAGCAAGCTAACTGTTAGAAGCCAGGGGTCCCAGATTGCGAGCGGGATGTCTGGCTGCCAGTTGAGGCCCAGGATCAGGTTTAAATTGGCAGTCAGACATCCCCAAAGGGTCCCAAATTGTGAGAGGGTACAGGCTGGGCTGAGGGCCCCCCTACCTCCACCCTCACCTCACTCCCTCACCCCCATGCACCAGGCCTCTAGTTTAAAATAACCTAAGAGTCTCTCAAAGTATAACTGGTTTCCTTTTCGTTAAAGACTTTTGTTTTCGCACCTTGCTTGCCTGCTTCTTGCTGAGTTTTTATCACTGGTCTGAAATGCAGGAATTCGTCATCTTCTCTAACCACTCCTGAATTTGGGGTTACACTGACCTCAATAATTTTAACAGCATACATTTAATCATTCTAATCACCTGTACTCTAGTTTTGTTCAAAAAAAGAAAATCTTTATCCTCTGAGCCTTGAAATTTAGGCCAGGGCATGTGAAAAGTCCTTTAGATTGTGGGAAATATGCCACAGTCATTGACATACAATTTAAGAGAGGGAAAAAAAACAAAAACAAAACATGAACCATAAATAAAGAACTTCATTTTTAACATTACCACTCTCCTTTTTATTTTTATTTATTTATTTATTTATTTATTTATTTATTTATTTTTACTTTGTTAAATGATTCGGGGCTCCTGGGACCTAGTTATCTCCTTAGATATAATATAAATCTAATTGTAAATGTATTACTCCAAGTATTATGCCAATTTAAAAAATAATAATATGTTCCAGACAAAAGCAGTCTCTCACGCAGTGAAAGATACATGTAGACCAGTATAAGCAAACATGACCAAAGACACAACACAGTTTTCAAAGAGACTGGAACCCTTCAGACTTCTGAAGATGAGCATCAAGATGCTATGTCAGACAGAGTCTTTGGACCAACGTGACACACAGACATCTCTCTGCATTCTCGGTGCTAGGAAGTATTCAAAGCAAGTTGAAACCTAATACTGAAGTTTAACAACACAAGCCAACACATGAGGCAGACAGGCCAGAACAGTTTCCTCAGCCATTCACTTAAGACCCTCAGAGAAATAAGGAAATTATCTACATCAACAACTGAAATCATTGACAGCCTTCTGGGCTGTCTTTCCTTTCCTTTGGAAACATTTGTTTCTTATTTTCAAAGTAATTAAAAGCTACTTATTGGGGGGGAAAAAAAAGCATGGAAAACCATTAAAATGTATAGCTAAGGAGACAAAAACCATCTATCATCTCCTACCCCAGTAGGTTCTGTTATTTGGATATTTACCTCTGGGAGTTTCCCATCCCTTTCTTTCTCACCTGAAGGACAGGTAAGAAAATTAAGCTTGTTTTTAGGTGTTGAAGGAGTATAGCTTATGGTTAGAGCCCAGCCTCTGGAGTCCATCAGACCTTTGCAATTCTGGTCACATTACTTCTTAGCTTTGTAACAGTAGACAAGTTATACAATCTCTCTTAGCTCTTTTCTTCTGTAAAATGAGAGTAATAATGTACCTTCCAAAAGGACTCCGTTAAGCTAACAGGGTTCTCACACTTAAAATTATCAACCTTAAAAAATTATCACACTTAAAAATATCTCAGAAAGATATGCTATGATTATTATTACATATATACATTTTACAATTACATAATTCATCAGTCTTCAACTGGCCTTTATTTGTTTATTGAGCATTTACTCTATGTCAAGCATCATTCTAGACTTGAAATAATTAATGCATTTTTTTTTTCTTTCATAAAACTTACATTTCCACCAGGGGAAAGAGGCAACAATTATGCGTAGAAAATAAACTATGTGGGATCACCTTTTATAAACAGTTTGTTATGCTTATTTCACTAAATATTATATCATAGGCATGCCTCTTAAAATAAAATATTTTTAAATAGAATCCCTTGACGATACAGTTATCTAACCCAGTGGTCAATAAACTTGGTTAAAGGACAGACAGTAAATATTTGAATCTTTTAGGGCTATGTGGTCTCCATTGCAACTATTCAACTGTGCAAGTGCTCAACTGTTGAAGCATGAAAGCAAAGAAAGACACTATATATCAATAAATGGTCTTGGCTCTGCTCCAATAAAACTTTATTTCCAGTGTCATAGTAATATTATTATTATTTTTCCCCAACCATTTAAAATTATAGAAACCATTTACAGCTTACAAGTCATACAAAAGCAGGCAGTAGGTCTTTGTCCTGTTCTAGTCTATAAGTACATTGTATTTCCTTTACCACTTCTCTACTTTAGATCATCAAATTTATTGAATGGCACATTTTCTATACGATTGTTTAAAAAGTTGTTCTCTGACTGCCAAAGGAAGGGAGCTTTTAGCTGATAGGAATACGTCATTTTCAATTAATATTCTGTTTTCCTCTTCATCCATCCATGGTCCCTCAGCAAAATATTTTGAATGCTATCACATGAAGACAATCCATCCTGCCTGGCTGGGGAAAGGAGATTTCCAAGAAGAAAAAGGCAGAGTGAGCAGCATCCTGCACTCTGAGTGGTGGGCGGCTAGGGGGCCTTTTGATCCACAGATCTTCTTGCTCTGTACCAGCACACATGACCAGCGAGAATATGACAGCCGTCAGCGTGGCTCCTGACCTCAGAGCCTTGAGGACTACTGTGAGCATTCCACTTTTAGAAAATCTGGCTGTTAAAAGAATTAACTAAACTTTGCTAGATTTGAAGTGATGACAGACAAATCGCCCCTGAAAACAGGAAACTGGTTACAGCAACTTACCCCGAAATTTTTCAGAAATGAGGAGCATTCATCTCTTCACGTTCAAGTCTGTCAAAATGATGCAGAAATGTACTCTCCAGAGAAATAGTAACAGTGCAGAGATAAAATTCTGTCAGCATGGTGCGGAAGCAGGTTTTAAAAGATATGTGAGTTAAAGGTGATATAGTTGTCTTTAAAAAATGAGTCTGCCGGGAAATCTATCACCCCCCCCCCCGCCCCCAAATCTGACTATTTTCCATGTATTTTAATATTCTCTCAAGCTGTTCTTTACTCAAAAGCACAAAGAAGACATTCTTTCCAGAAGATAAATGTGAAAACTCACTGAGAATGAATGCTATACACAATCTCCTTTGCCTCCTGTGAAATGCCCTTCACTTTGAACACCAGCTGACTGGCTTTGTTGAGCTGTAGGTGGATGCTCAGCGTGTTAGGAGGGCTTGTGAATGTCTGTCTGTGTTTGTCACTGAGCAAAAATAAGTAACAAATAGCCTGAGCACTGAAATCAAAAGTCTTTTTCTGTCACATGGGCCAAGTTCCAAGACTCCTTGTGAACAGTCCAACTCAGCCTCCATTAAAAAGAACTCTACAAAAGCCACTGATGGAGACAAGGGCCAGTCAAATGCGAGGCTCATCTCTGTTCGAGGGAACAAATTCTATCGGGTTCCAGGGCCACTGTCCAGCGCACTGCAGGAAAATCTTAATGTTGCAGCTCTTTAAAACTGATAAAGGCAATTAATTGCTGATGGTGATGCAACTCCAATGATCATGTAGCAGGTCAATGATCATGTAGCAGGTCAATCGCTAGTTGTTAGCGATCCCTTGAGTACTATCCGCTCTATTTTCCAGCAGTAGGATTTGGGCAATTAAAAGTATTCGACCAAAGGGGAAATGAAGGCCAGAGCTTTTGGTGCAGAGTTGTTGAAGGGGAACAAGTTAGTTGATGCAGGCCCTGGGAAAAGGGGAATTCTGAAACAGCCAGTGAGAAGGAGCAAATGTGAAGGATTAGGTGAAATTTTACTTCTGGTCAAGGTTTTAAGTATTTTTATTTAAAAAATAAAAGTACTTACAATTGCCCCTTAATTGTCCTCAACTGGGCCTATTGGTTCCTCTGTGTCAGAAGAAAAGAATTCAGAGTGAGGCATGCTGAAAATGGAAGCCCGGGGCCTCTGAGAGTTTAGAGTTTAGTAGAAACAGATAAGAGCACATGCATATAATGATCAAATGAACTGTCTGACAGTTTGATGAGTGTTTTGAAGGCAACAAGTAAAGGACTAAAATAAAGACTGGGCTCTCGGTATAGAGCCAGGAAGTGAAAAAATCACCTGGACTTTCTGGGTGATTTAGAATACCTTTTGTCAAACAAAAAATAACTATATTTAGTTATCGAATTGTCTCTCCCTTCATGATTTTTTTTCTCTAGGTTGGACTGAGTTAAAATAATCTCCATATTTCCACAAGAGTTAGCTAAGGAAGCGGGCAAGGAGAATGTCTTGTGACTTCCTCCATCACAAACTACTTGAAGAATCTAAATCATCAGTTCTAATTTAAAAGCCGTATCCTCCTTTGCTCTGAACCTTTGACTAATGACAGGAACTTCTGCTTTCTAGGTCTGCCCGGGACTTCCGCTGTGTAAATGGAAACTCCTATCTCAATATTCCACTAAAAAACAAATAGGAATCCAACTTGACTTCAGAGGGTGGTGATGAATGATGTGGTCATGGTGCCAGGCTCCACAAACAATCACATTTTGTGAACAAAGTCTTGGTCACTTCAGAGTAACCCAGTCCGAGGCAATTCAGTGTTTATTAATGTAGATAAAGGAACCATAAATTCATAACCAGAGTGACCTTCATTCAGTGCAAAGCTCATTACATCACTACTCTTCGTAAAAAGCCTTCAATAATTCCCCATTATCAGCAAGATAATGTCTATGTCCTTACATGACATAAAACTCACCCACTTTCCACAGCTTTATCTTACCTCATCCTCACCCACAACCCCCCACAATCCTAATCTTTTCAAAGAACTGTTTGCAGTTTCCTAAGCACACTCTGCCTTCACAAGTTTTTTACACATTTTCTTTACCCTTTATACACCCACCCTATCTCAATCCACCCACAGTGACTTTTAAGAACCAGTTCTCACATTAGCTCTTCTAGAAGTTTTTATATCCCTCCACTTACCCGTGTGCATGCACATGTACACAACAGATACACACACACACACACACACACACACACACCTAAATTCTCCCTCTCTGTGCCTGCAGGGCCCCTAAAAATATCTCCACAGAGGTCCTTATCCTGCTTTTCTTGCATGGATGTTTTGCTCAGCTGTCTCCTTCCCTCTGAGCTGAGAGCTCTGTGAAAATAGGAACCATTTTTTTAGGAACCATTTTTTAATCATCTTTGGATCTCTAACTCCTGACATAATGACTCAACCAAAGCAAGTACGTATGCAACCTTGTGATTAATGAATGAATGAGCCTTGAATAAAAGTTTGGTTGATATGACCTCCCAGTAACCTATGATTTCACTGTCCTTACCCTAAATGAATTGAGAAAGATTAGAGAAACTTGAGAAATAGAGGTAGGGATGTGCAGAGGTTCCCACACCCTCATTCTATGCAGCTTGTACTCAAAACATCACATCCATGTATCCATAGTCTATGAGACACTGGGATGATGAAGACAGTGGGGGTGAGAACCCCACTGCCTTTCTCCTCCTGATCCCAAATCACCATCACGAGGAGAGAAACAGTAAAGGCATCCTGGCTACCTTCAAAAACAAGACCAAAAGGCAGTGGGTTGCAATATGGATGTGTGGTGAACTATAAAAACCCAAGGCATAGCCATTGGGAGCTAATGGGAGATAGTAAATAGTGATGAGGAATGAGGTACGGAGCCCTCCCAACACATATCTATATCCCAGCCCCACCACCCAACCTGTGGATGTTCAGAGGACATTTGTGATTCTCTGAGCCTCATTTCCCCAAAAGAAAATCTGTCCAAGAAAATCTGATTATGGGCCTGTTGTGTAATTTAGTGAGATAATTGATGTAAAGTGCCTAGCATTCCGCAAATGAGATGTTGCCATTATCTACTATCAACTCCAAGCACTTTCTTTAAATTATAATTTTAGATGCCTGTTTATGTAGGTCAAGTAAACATCAATCTAGATAAACTAAGAAAAGCTAAGGAAACACATCACAGAGAGCTGAATCAGCTTGGAAACTGGATGAAAGTAAAGGTAACATTTACTGAGCATTCCTCCATGTTAGGCACTGTATTTTATACCTATCAACTCAATGTTCACAACACTTCTATGAGGTAAGCACTGTTATCATCCTTATTTTCATTGTCACCTTTCTACTGTACTAATGAAGAAATAAGGTACAAAGAGATTTAGTTACTTGTCCTAGGTCACACAGTTATCAAGTGGTAGGGCCAGGATTCAAACTCAAGGAGTTTACATTGCCAGTTTCTATGGGCTGACCTGTGTCCCCTCAAAATTTACATGTTTAAGTCCTAAACCATAGTACCTCAGACTGTGACTGTATTTGGAAAGAGGCCCTTTAAAGAGGCCCTTTATGTTATGAACAACATAAACTGATGAACAAAAACAGATTCAGAGAGAGAGAAGCATCGATCAGACCATCAAACCTCAAAGGGAAGACAGGGGAGGGTTGGGGTAAGGAGGAGAGATCAACCAAAGGACTTGTAGGCATGCATATAAGCCTAACCAATGGACACAGACACCAGGGTGGGGGTGAGGGCACGAGTGGGGAGATGGGGGATCAATGGGGCAATAAGGACATATATGTAATACCTTAATCAATAAAGAAAAAAATTTTAAAGAGATGTAATTAAGTTAAAATGAAGCTATCATGGTGGGCCTTCATCCAATCTGACTGTTGTCCTTATAAGAGGAAATTAGAACATACAGACACAGAGGAAAGGCCATATGAGGGCACTGGGACAAGGTGACCATCTGCAAGCCAAGGAGTGAGGCCTCAGAAGAAATCAAACCTACTGACACTTTGATCCTGGACTTCTGGCCTCCAGAACTGTGAGAAAATACATTTCAGCTGTTTAAGTTATGCAGTCTGAAGTATTTGTGATGGAAAGCCTAGCAAACTAATACGACTGTCCATTCTCTTAACTACAAAGCTATTTGAATTAAAGACTATTCAGCTTTTTCCCCATGCTTAGAGCAGTGCCTCACACAAGGAAAGTAAATGCTATCGATTATGACTTAATTCGATGGAAAAGCCAATATTTGCCCATTATCTGAGGTGTGTAGGGATCTGGGCGAGGGGGGTGGGGGGGTGTTGGGAGCTGTCTGTCTAGTCCTTCCACTTTGTGTTGTCCTTAGGGACAGAGAAAACAACAGATTCAGTCCTAATGGAAAGGTCATGACCTTGAGATCAGTCTGGTGTTGAGTGAATCTTGAAATCAGTGGTAAGAAGATTCCCTCCAGGCCACTGAACTCTGACCTGGTCCACTAGTGTCACCTCCACAGGGACAGGGATTCCTGACTGTCTTTCTCACTAGAATCGTGGCTAGTACAGAGCAGGTGCTCAATAAATATTTCTTAAAAGAAGAAAAAATAAAAGTGATAACCATAGAAGGGACTAACTTGCATGTAGCTGAGGCCCATGCATCTTTCATGTGGGAGCACTGTTTCAACTACTCATTGTCCCTTGTATCCCAGCCATGTGTGATATCAGGACACAAGTCACAGAGACACAGCAGAGAACGTGACCGGGCATCCTACTTCGTCCACGGAGGTATGAAGTAGACTAACAAGTCGACACTAGAGCAGACCTGCTTGGAGCAGATGCTCAGAAAGCTATTGTTTGCTGATGAATGAAAGAATTAAGCTGACCAGCTCAGTTTGATTGCTAAAGAAATACCCTTAAGGCTTTTCTGATTAAAACACTCAATGTGCTTTCAATTCAGGTTGTAAAAAATAAAAGATGATTCCGGCACTCCCACATAAATACTGTAAGAAAGATTGCACACATGCCCAAGATTTCCAGGACTTTGAAGTCAATGTGTTTCCAAGTTGTGAATGCATTTCAGTTATTCTCATAACTCCCTGCAAAAACGCCTCTGTCCTTACCTGAGAGCCTGAAACAACATGAGAGCCACAGCTGCCATCCCTCTGCCCTGGGAACTGCACCAGCACACCTCACAGTGCTGCTCGAATAGATTCGAAAAGAGAATGGAAAATACGCAATGTGTTTCTCCTGCTTTGTCACCAGAGAAGGCAATACAGATTGGAAAATGGTGAGTGACTTGGGATCGACAATGAATTTAAATGGAAGTTAGTGGGATGTCTGCAGTTTGTCATCTAAGCGGCCTTGACAGACAGAATTCCTGGAACTAGGATGCCTTAATTAAGTATGACAGCTCTGTGGCAGTAAAGCAGCATTCTAAAAATAAAGCATACATAATGCATCTCCCATGCTGGGCATGAAAAATAGTACAATGCTTAAACGCTACCAAAATGGTGTCCCTGGGGATTCATTCACATTGCAGTGTGGACTATTGCTAGGGACATGTTTGGCAAAGCTGCTAAGTGGGGGATCACAGACGGGTGCTGGGTTTTTCTATGCTCTTGACTTTGACATAAACATATCCACTTTGTCTTGCCTTAAGCAAACATTTTTAAATATTTTGTTAAAATAATTATCTAAGCGTATCAGCACCACACAATAACTGGTGACCTCTGTAATGATTTATGACTTTTGCAAAAATGGTTTGGCAGAGAATATGCTGATGTGTTCAGTTACATTTGCTTGCATGTGATTATTTTTGTTCAAACAAGAAAATCTGCTAATCGTTGGCTTGCATTAAAAAACAGAAAAATAAAACCTCATAGCAATGTTCAGAATGATATGTCAATACATCCCTTGACTAACAAATATTATCAATGTTAAATCATTAGAGTGGAAAAGGAAATTAAATAAAAATGTTGGTATGGTGGTAAACCAGAAATCGCCGTGGTAAAATTGGCACATTTCTGTCACTGTCCCATAATTATATCGAGTTCTAGTAAAACGACATGAGGAAAATTTAGTATCAAACAGAACTGATACAATTCTGCCCACTACTCCCTAGCGTCTTTGGGCAAATTTTATAACCTTGCTGAGCCTTGGGATTCTCATATTTAATGTATCAATAATATCTGCTATGTAGCAGTGTAAAGTGGTTTAATAGACAAAAACACCAAATGTAGTATAGGAGTCTATAAATTCATAACTGAAGATTGCATTATTGCAAATATGGATTCTTTTGAAAAGCCCTTTGATGCTACATTTCAAATCACGTTTGCATTTCCTGCAAAGAGATACATAGATGAGACTCTGCTCTCAAGATAGCTGCTGCCTTTTGTAGAATGGTGTGCTGCAGGCACTCCTATGCAATCACAACCTTGCCCTTCCCCAAGGACACTCTCTCCTGTTCTGCTTTATCTTCAGTAACTAACACCTGTCAGAATTAGTGGACTGACACAGCCAGTGTTTCCACTAATTTCACATATATTCAAGGAGAATCACCTAGAATTCGTTAAGCTATACAATCAAGAACCTGTCCCAGAAAAACTTGAGCTTGTGGCTCTATGCTGATTGGATGGCCCATGTCAATTTAACTTATTAAACACACACACACACACACACACACACTTGAAGGTGAGCTTTATAATTGGGACTTTTTCCTTTGGACTGAATCAACAGAATGCTTTATCTGGAGGCTGGGGGCAAGGGAGATCAATAAAATCCTAGTATTTGATTCTCTTACATCTCCCTTTGCATGTATTGTATCCTTTGTACATATAGGCAATCTATCCGACTTTGAGCAAGATACTCAATTACTCTGAGCCTCTATTTCCACATCCACAAGATGTCTCTCAAAGTGTACCCACCTCCTGAAAGTTTTATGAGATAATGAATGAACAGCACTTAAAACAGTGCCTGGTGCATTGTAACATCAATATTACTCTTGCTATGGTCAAGGATGTTGTCTACTTGAGAGAAAAAAGAGGTTCCCCATAGCCTGTATCTATGTGCGTGAGAGTAAATCATCTGTTCTAGTTATAGTAAATAACTAAATATACTAATATATTGTGGTGATAGTGAAAGAAGACATACCTTAAGGCTCCTTGAAGGATTTGCTGAGGAAAAAAGATTGATGAAAAGAAGAAAAGACTTAGAAGTTAGTTACAAGACAAGGGTTTGAATTTTTCCTAGACAACCGCCTCATTAAGCAATTTTCAGCTCTTCTTGCTACTTTTCCTTCATCTCAAAATTGAGGTAACAAAAAAAATCTATTAACAGATTTATTAGAATGGTTAACTAAGATAAACCAAATATCTATATTCAACTAATAACATAAACTAGCTATGTTCTTGGTACTAGGCATGGATTTATTTCCACAAGTCAGAAAACAGAAATAACATTTAGAGAAAATAACTTACAGGATTTGTTGGCTATCCACTCTCCCAAATATTAAAAGATTTACTCCCAACCAAGCTAGATCATCAGAGATATATACAATATATACCTAAACTAAATCCTACAGAAAACTCATTATCAGATTACACTAGAGTGTGAGGCCAGCAAACCATACTGATGGACCTTATAGAAAAAGCTATCCCTAGCCGGTTTGGTTCAGTGGATAGAGGGTCAGCCTTCAGACTGAAGGGTCCTGGGTTCAATTCTGGTAATGGGCCCAATCCCCAGTAGGGGCTGTGCAGGAGGCAGTCAAACAATGATTCATTCTCTCTCTCTCTCTCTCTCTCTCTCTCTCTCTCTCTCTCTCTCCCCCTCCCTTTTTTTTTTTTTTTTTAAAGAAAAGGCCCTATAAACCTTATTATTTGCATTGTACAGGTGCTGCCAAATACTTTTTTTTATTACCTCTACAGTGAACTCTTACTAAAATCCTGAAGGAGAAATCCCAGCCTGGATTTAGGACTAAAATTGGTAGCACTTGTCCTGAGTATTGAAAGCTGAAGGCAAGTAATTCCATTGTACTGTACTGTTTCTTAGTTTCGGGTTGCTGGGGCTAAAGAGTACTCTTTAGGCCCATCCTATATCCTCAGGGAGTATTCCGATTCCTTGTATTACTCCAGGTGTGATCTAGGTGTAGCTATATTGGTTGCCTGGAGACTGGAGGGCGGGCTACCTCTCAAAAGAAAATGGCAACAGGGGCTTAAATGTGACTTAGCACTAGATTCGCCACCACCTTCCCTGGACTGCTGCACACTCTCCCCAGATTCCACAAGCCCACACCTTCTCCCGCACCTCAGACACAGGTAGGTGTCTGCATCCAAAAGGTCCCAGGAACCAGGTTCAGTGGGGAAAGGCACAGGCCCCAGGGTGAGGAGGGACTGCGTCCCCACGAGCGCCCTCTTGCTGGCACTGCACGGTCCAACCAGCCTTTCAGAGCTGCCTCTGAGCTCAGATCCAAAATCCAGACTCCAAGGTCCAAAATCCCCCACCTCCTCCAGTCCGTTGGTCCTTCCCCACCACCACCACCACCACCACCACCACCACAGACAGATGCTTTCACCGGACCTTGCTTTGCCTGTCCTCAGGGACGCGGCTTGGCACCCTGGAGATTCTCCCTGACCCTCTGGCCACAGAGGCTCTGCAGATTATCCTGCCTAGATCCTTGATTTTACCTTTACCCAAAGGACCTCTGCCCTTCCCGGGTGCGAACTATCTCACCAGCTGCGTCTCCTTGCCAAATTCGGGCTGAATTCCACTCATTTCTGCTGCTCACTCTACTTGCTCCGAAAAAAGGCTCAGGACAGGTCCATCTATTCCACCGCCATTTTCCCTCTCTCAATGACAGGCATTATTGAATGAAGAACCATGTCAAACTCAAAAATAACTTACAGAAAGATTAAACACTGCTCAGAAAACCATGTCCAATCATTTACAAGCAATGGGAAAGATTTTAAAGGAAGAAAATGGGTGCCACATCAACTGAACGAAAGACAAATGGAAAAACAAAAAGTCGTCAGTAAAATGTTGCTTCAGTGGCACAAAAGTCTTTTTTGCATCGAATTGTGACTGGTGATGAAAAGTGGACTTATTTTGAGATGCACAAAATAAGTGTTGATCTAGGCCAACCATAGACATTGACTAAATCACTTCGGAAAGAAGACAAGGCTCTGCGTTTGGTGGGATCAGGAAGGTGTGGTGTATTATGAGCTTCTAAAACTAGATTAAATCATCAATACTGATTGCTACTGACAAAAAATAATCAATTTGAACCATGTTTGATTGTGAAATGACCAGAATATGCCAGAAAACATGGCAAAATAATTTTGCTTCATGATGACGCACCATCACACACTTCAAAATTAGTTAAAAACATGTTAAACGATCTTGCCTGGGAAGTATTAATCCACCCACTGTATACACCAGACCTTGCTCCCTCAGATTACCACCTGTTTCAATGATGGCACAGGCACTTTCTGAGCAGCACTTCAAAACATACAAAGAAGTAGAAAATTGGGTCTCTGAATGGTTAGTCTCAAAACAATAAAAAGTTCTATTGGGATGATATCCACAAATTACCCGAAAGATGGAGAAATGTGTAGCTAGTGATGGACATTACGTTAAATAAAACACTTTTGATGTTTCTCTTGAGATTATCATGTTTTCTTTAATTACAAAATCTGCATTATTAATTGGTACACCTAGTATATAAGTGGAATCTTGGTATCAAAAGTTTAAACAATCTGTCAGGAGACCTGGGTTTTGGTCCTAGTCAGTCATATAAAGAAATTACTTGTGAAGCTTAAAGGATATGTAACTCAATGAACTTGGTACCTCATGTGTTTATTGTAGTAAGAGAAATAGCCAATATTTATTGAAGATTTACTGTGTGACAAGCACTGGTTCCGCGCATTTTCTATGTATCCATGTTATAAAAGGTCAGTGGCCATAACACCAGAACAACCAAATACCGGTCACCAGGAGGTGCATGGAGCACTTCTTGGGCCCTCCCCCAGCCCATGAGCCACTCACGGCAGTGGGGCAGGGTTCACAGCTCATGTGATGGGGCGGGGCTCGCAGCTCATGCAGCACGGTAGCTCATGGCAGTGGCTCATGGTGGCAAGCTACTCACGCACAGTAGGCCTGGAGTCCCACTGATGCGGCGGGTCTGGGTCTCACACAATTTCGAATGCTGGGCCTCTGGTTAACTAATAACAACCTCGTGTAGTAGGTATTATTATAATTTACAGATGAGGAAACTGAGGCACGCAGAGATTCTGTAATATTTCCAGGATGGAAATCTTGCATGGCTGGCAAATGCAAGAAAGCAGTCCAGCTCCAGAGCCCAAGCTCCTACCCATGCCTTTATTCTCCCAACTTCCATCCAGGAGCATCCCAAGGAAGCTCAGAGGACCTATCAGAGCACTATGCCTCAGGATGTATTCCAGAGTTCACCTTCTCAGGATCCTATGTATATAAAAGCCTATGCAGTCATCCATCCGACCAGCAGCTATGATGCACAATGACCACCAAGGGGCAGATGCTCAACACAGGAGCTGCCAAGCTCTGGTGACTTGGCTGCTGCAGTTCTTGGGTGATGCACCCAGAACCAGAGAGGAGGGAGCCCAATTCCGGGCTGCCTCATCAGAGAACCACCCTCTTGTAATCCAGGACCCTTTGGGGGATGTCAGAGAACCAGTTTTGCCCCCCGCCACCCCCCCACCAGGCCTCACCAGGGACCCCAACGGTGCATGAATCACGAATCCATACACCAGGCCTCTAGTGCTGACATAAAAATGAAGGGCAGAAAAAAAAAAAAAAAAGAAGGGCAGTATAATGTAACAAAGGTGACCCTATGTCCTACTTTGCCCCAGGCAGCCACGGTGCATGCCTGTTGTCTCAGTGCCCACCCAAATTTTCTCTTATTCTTCTTTGTATTCCAGTTTTAATAATATGGAATACAGCCACCTAAGCCCAGCTTAATAGTTAAGAGCTTACATTCTAAAGTTTGCTGGGTCTGCTCTTGAAACCTAACTTAGCCATTAACATTAGCTGTGGGAGTCAATTACTTTGCCCAAATAAGCTTCAATTTTCTCATCTACTAACTGGAAATTATAATAGTGCCCACCTCAAAGCATTGTTATGGAAACTGTAGGAATCAATGCATATATAAACTATGTGAGTCATTCAGTCTTAGCAGACAGTGAGCACCCAATAAAAATTAGCTTTTACCGACATCGGATTAAAGGTGCGAGAGGCTATCATGGTGGAGTGCTTTGTGAACTTGAGACATTAAAACATACCTATGCATCTGAAGCACTTGGACGTGAGCCAGGATATGTAAGGAATGCCAAACCTCTAAGTAAATCACTGGCACTTCACTTAGAGATTTGGCAGTTCTGAACTGAAATTATAATCCCAACTCCATTGGGGATCTAGAGTTCTAATCCATGCCTGTCCAGACTCCATGGGAATATCACTAAAATATTAATTTCATGGTGACAAGGACTAAAGTAATAATCTCTTAGTTTATAGTCATCTCTTTGGAGTCCTTTTTAGCCTCTTGGGGAAGCCTAGATTCACAGTAGCAACTTCTATGGTTCTTCTGCTTTTAAACACAAGCCCCTGACCCGCTCTACTTTGTATTCCGAAAGGGCCTCAAGAATATCCTTTATGGGGCAAGACCATGGCCACAGGCCAGCCCTTTTACTTGCAATGGAAGTGACTGGCTACATACTCAGAACCTGCCAACATGTTTGTCACCTGAGAGATTCTTGGAAATCAGACTCAGTAAACCCTAGTCATGCACTTGGGAAAAAAACACAAAACAATATGGCTAGTTAGCATATATATTGGGCAAATCTCTTTGTCTCATGGTCTTTGTTAAATAAAGTGGTTAAATCCATAGTGAAAAATCGAAAGAGTGACTCTAACAGGATCTGGCTCTGGGCTCCTTAAAAAGATTCCATCAGCTAAAGAAAGATAACCCACTTCCCCCTTAAAAAAAAATAAAATAAAATAAAAAAGGAACACAATTGGACGTACTTCCATAGTAACCTATCTCAAGATATGCCTGACTGTCCGTGAGACCTTTGCCTCCACTCTGGCTTCCTCCCCTCATCCAGCAAATGGCCATTGGCTTTCATTAGATTGAATAATCCACTGGGAAGTGCCGTCGGGGAAATGGGGAGCAAAGTTTACACAGTGTAGGCTTACGCTTGCATGTAGAGCACAGCATTTCGCTGGAACGCTCATACCCCAAAGCTGGGGAAAGAATGAATGCCAAGCATATGGAAAGACACGCTGCTTGCTGCTGCTGCTGCTGCTGCTGCTGTCCAAATGTGAAACGTGGGTGGAGAAAATCACTTAGAAAAAGAGAGTGAGGGAAAAGAGAAAACCAACCCCAAACCCCAACAGCTGCAAAGAAGGAAGCATGGGAAGCTTGTTACCTTGGGTGAACTCCGCTCTCCTGCTCACAGAAGGCAGGGTCCTGTTGAGTCCCAGGATCCTGTCCAGGTGGAAGGCAAACACTTCGCTCATGTCCAAGGGCTGCTTGACCAGCCCGCAGGGGCTAGCGCCGCAGCCAGGCACGGAGCCAGCGGAGCTCCCCTCCAGCACCAGCAAACGCGCTTGGCTCTTGGAGGACACGGGCTGGAAGCCCGCCACGGCACCATCTGCCAGCAGGCGCATTCTGCGGATGTCTTCTTTACTCAGCCACGAGGGGGCGCTCTCACTGTAGATCCTGATGTTGCTCTCCCGGGCCTGGGCCAGCTGGACATCTGAACTCCCAACGCGTGCTCCTGGACCACGTACCAATCTCCAGGAACTTTCCTCAACGTTGGCCAGATTTCCTCTCTGGACATACCCAGGCACTTCAGCATCCGCTGCCCCTGCTGCCCCCAGCTGCGGCTGAAGGGATGGTCCCCCCAAAGCCACCAGGGCTGGGGCCGGGGATGCCCCTGCATACTTCTTCCTGCGCTTGGGTTTCACCGTGCCGCGGATGTTGGCGGGCTTGCTTCGCTTGGAGCGTAGGGTAATGTACACCACGTTGGGCAGCAGGGTGGTCCCGTTGTCCTGGGCCTCGGGAGGGGCCAGGGTACCATCCAAGGGGATCTCAGGGAAGGCCGCTTCAGCGGTGTCTGGGCGCTGGTGCGGCCCCTTTCCGGCGGCCGGGCGGTGCCGGAGCGAGGCGCGCCCCACCTGGCTCACCAGGAAGCCCAGGTAGATGGCGCAGGCCGTGCCCAGCAGGAGATTCCTCCGGGTGCGCGGGCGCCGGCTGCTCCAGAGCTTGCACACTCTGGGGACGCACAGGGAGCAGAGGAACCAGTTCAGGAGCCGCCCCGGCTTGTCTGGACAGGTCATTTCTCTGCCGCATCCGCATGGTGAGCAGAGTTTAACGTCTGCAGTTGTCTCCCGACGGCATGACGCATGGCTTCCTGAATTCCAGTGGTGTCGCCTCCGCTGAGGTGTCTAAGGGGTCTGCAGTGGGTAGAGGTGGAAGAAAAAAAGTTGGTGATGGAGTTGGGAATGTTGGTGACACAACAAACCTTTTTTTAAACTCCTATCAGCCTCCCCGAGGAGAAGTGTGGCTCGTTTCTGGGAATGAATGGAAACAAGAGATAACTGAGTCACAACCTCATACTAGCTCAGTTCCTCTACAAGAGCAAAGGAAAAAAAAGTAACTCTTTCCTTTCATTAATGTCACCACTAACATTTTTAAGGAAGTTAAAAAACACACACACACACACACAAAAAAACAGTAACCAGATAGAAGTATAGGTTTGATATTCAGTTCAAACAAGTGAGAACAAGCCACAAAAATCCAAGGATATTTTATAATGTGTAGCTAGTCTTATCATTTGATTCTGAAGGAAAAGCATTAAAATTTGACAAATTCAGGCTTTTCCTTTTTGAAATTGAGAAATAATTTTAAAATAAATAATAGATGGGTTTTTTTTTAATATTTATCTAAATTCCATATTTGTTTTTTAAAATCCTGCACTAATTAGTTAACTAACATTCAAATTCAAAAATATATTCTCTTAATCTAACAGTTCAGCTTTTTCTTATAATATGTTCCATTATCTTACATTAATAATTAATATAAAAATAGTTAACAAGCATAAGTCATAAATGCCCATATATCTTGAAAGCAGTTACATTTTTAGTCACACACACAAGGAGAAACACAGAACACAAATCTGACTGCTTTTTATCCCTTTTCTTTCCACCAAAGTCAGCTGAAGGAAAATTAAAGGCTCCCTAGCTCTATTTATTCACATTATTAAAAAAGAAGAAGAAACTGCAAGCAACCTTACTTACACAGCTGGCCCCATGCTCAGCTCCAGGAACAATGTAATCCCTGACTCTAATGCAAAGAACTTTTAAAGGCTGAGGCATGTAAGTAGAACATATTTCATGGTCAAGAGTGTTCCACATTTCAAATACTTCAGCTCGGCTTTAAAAGCTCCCTTGAAAACTACTGATTTCAAGGCAAAAGGGGAAAAAAAATAGTTGCCTGTAAACTGGCTTCTGTAATCCAATTTTAATACAGGTACATTTAAAAAAATGTTTAGAAAATAAGCTTTCATTTTAAATTCTGAAAGAGCAAATGCCTTAAAGAAGCAGTTTTCATTCAAATAAGTCCCCACTTATTTTTAACCCGTGGGAGCCCTCTAGTGTCTGGTTTGGAAACAGACTCAGAAGTGTCAGCTTCAGAAGTTAAAAAGAATTGAGTGTTTGCTTAGCCGCAGAATAAAATACCTTATAAAATGAGGACGGCTATCATATCACTCTCACCCCCACTGTCTGTCCCACTTACCTAGGGATTAGGGTTCCCGGGATTACAACTCACCTTACTCTCTTGGCTTTTTGCTGGGGAACGTTGTCTCCCACCACTTCTGAGAAGTCCTGGAGGTTCAAAAAAGGCGAGAAAGGGTTAATGCAAATGAGGGGGAAAATAGAATAGCGAGATAAGAGTACACACAGATAGGGAAAGATGTGTGGAGTGTGCAGTCGTACGGAGCAACAGTTCACAAAAAGTAGTGGAGGATTCTCTCTGATTGGAGGTTAAAAAAAAAAAGGTTAGTAATTGGCTTAGATTGTTTGCTTGTCCTGGCACAAAAGCAGGCGTGGATGACCTCCGGGCCTCACTTAGTCTTATTCTCTTTGCTTTGGTGGCAAATAGAATCAGAAGGCAGGAAGGAGATAGGAGTGTCTCTCCCTCCTTCCCTCCCCCCCCTCCCCCTCCGCGCCCCAAGAAGTTTGTGATACCGAGGTGTGGGTAAGAGTGTGGTATACAATTCTAAAAATACTTTCTACAAAGCAACAGAGATTAAGGAATTGGAATGTATAGATAGAGAAGGAAAAAATAAACTTCCAAGAGATAAAAGTGCCAAAAGTTATAACAGAGCTGTTACTGGAGCACTCTTAAGCTCAGACCTCTCTTCCTCAGTAAACATCCTGCCCCATGGGGGAAAGAGATGGAGCAATTCCAACACTGACCGAGGCCTAGAAGTACCTGTTGATTTGGCACAAATGCTTAGAAAGTAGGTAAGAATTGACTTAGTAAATTTGGTTGACTGCCTCCTCACCCTCCCTCCCCCCCCCCCAAAAAAAATGCCTCTTTATTAAAAGACCAATACATTGCCTTCCGTTATAGCCACAAGAGAGATTAGTGGAGACAAAAGGCTGTAATATTTAGAGATAGGCTCAAAGCCCTGGTTTGAAGTTTTCCTCCTCCACTGCCTAGCTCTGGCCCCTGTGGCAACTAATCTGACCTCTCTAACCCTCCCTTTCCATCTCTCTCTAAGAGAAGAAGAATCCTACCACTTACCCCGAGCTTTCTTGCCTTGTGATCACCGAATGAGGCAGAGGTGCGGGAATGGTGATCAGGCAGCGGGTGGTTATCCTTCTAGCAGCCCCTGGACAACAGACAACTAAAGTCTCCTTCAGCTGCGGATGCTGAAGGGCTCAGCACTCAGCCTCCCACCCCCGCTGCCTGACCACACACTCAGAGGCCAGCACAGACACCTGGCCCAAGTCATTCTTGGCTTCAGACAGAATAATCCCAAGCATCGGCGGTTTTGGGCCTGTGGAGAGGAGTCAAGATTGGATAAAGCTGTCTTGATTCTCAAGCTCCTTGCAGGAAACGAGTGCAGAGCTACAAATGCCCTCTTCTCCTCACCTAAGGAATAGTTTGTGTAAAAAGAAATAAGCTGCAGGGGACATCTAAAGGAAGGGAAGGCCCCTGGTTACGTTAGATTCAGTAGAAGTGCGTTTGGATTATAAGTAAACACCTTCAGAGGCCAGGAGAAGGCAGAGAGAAACTATTATTTCATTCCTATCTAGTAGTTTTGAGACGCAGGTGGGTCCCCCACGGTGACTCAGACATGGGTGGCACATCTGGTGAGTTGTTGGGGGATAGACACTGCGTACGCATGTTTTATGAATTGATGGAGAACCTAGAGTAGAAAAGCAGAATGTATGAATCTCACATATTCTCTGCCCATCCATCCATCGCCACCTCCCCAGCCCTATAGAGTCAAGACCAAGGGAAGAACTATAGGCAAACACTGATGGTGTTACAGAGAACCGGAATAAAGCAAGCAATGCTGGGAGAGTTTGGAGTTAAATTTATTACGCGCACGCGGGTCCAGAGGAAAATGTCTCTCAACTTCTGGGCCCCAACTTGGAGAAATTTCCCCTATTTATATGTTTTTACCTTCTTTGCTTTCAAATAGGGGGTGTTTCCAGCCCCTTTTGCAAGTTCTTAAAGAGCCCCTGTATTTTAGGGCCTTGAGACCTCCACCAAAGGCTTGGCCTGGTGTCAGCACTGATAATTTCGTCCAGGGAAGGTTTAATGGCCTCTCTGAAGTGGAAGTAGTCTTATTTTCCTTATTATTTAAGCAAGCAAGCATTTACACAAGCCAAATAGCAGGGTTAAAATTTCAAACAGCAGTTTTAATGTAAGATGGATGCTTCAATGGAGAGATTTATGTGTATTATTATGTGAAGTACTGAGGCATGTGGATGAAAAAGGGGCCACATGCTAACCTGACTAGCTCAGGGAAGGCCTGCATGGTGGTCTTGCAAACTCAGAGACCTAAAGTAACCACAAAGGATGGTCTCAAACTAAAACTTTAAAAGCAGTGATGGTGGGTCACGTCCGAGGCCGGTATCTTCCCTGACAAAGGTCAGTCTTTACCTAACAGAGCCTATAGTCTTTTTGCATCTAACGATAGCATATCATTGGAATGTCAAAGTAACTTTTCTTTTTCTGGACCCCTCAGAGCCCAGGCACCACTCTGCGGAGACCACAGATTGTTATTGAGTTGTGATATAGTTGATTATTGACTGTTAACTATCCTGCACCCACCTGAGTAAAAGAAGCATGTGACTATCATTTTACTTTGTATCCAATCCCAAAGGTTTCACCTCCCCACCCCCACTTTGCTTTCTCCCACCTCCCTAACCTATGACCAGCTGAGTTCATGTAACCCACTTACATTCCTCTTTGGATTGCCATGTATAAAATTAGGTGAAAACCCCGCCATTCTCCAGAGCATTACCCCAATACGTTGAGCTTCTGCTTCCGGCAGTTGTCAACAGTTTGGCTCAAATAAACTCACAAGAATTCCTTACAGGCTTGAATGTTGTTTACGTTAACAGGCCCCAGGAACACACTTCGGTTTCCAGACAAGGAAATGGGATGCAGGCTCAGGGAGCATCCCATGCTCCTACCACTTCCAGGTGTCAGCGATTTCGGAAGCACTGGTGGGCAGCACCCCTGGCGTGGACCTCATGGTTCCCATGGAAGCTCCAGGGGCAGCGGTGGGCTCCGCAGAGAGTTACCTTTAAGTAGCTGCACAGACAGGAAATATCCCTAGAGATGCCAGTATATGGGAACCAGACACTTGGCATCTGACTATGAGTGTCAAGCCCTGACATCCCTGTGAACCCAGTGAGTGCTGGGCATCTTGTTTTTGTGCAGAAGAGTCAGTGCCCTCTGAGTCACTCACCAAAAAGTGCTTGTTACCCATAGGCTGTGAGACTCAGATAGGTGAGGTGGGGGGGTGGGGAGGAGAATGTAGGTTGAACAGCCACTTAATTTTTATGAAAGAGCCACTAAATGCCAGTCACTAAAGCTGGGTTCTGTGGGGGGTATGCAGTGTCTGAAGCATTTTTTAATGTCTCAATAAATATTGAATGATTGAATGAACAAATGAGCAAACGAATGAACATATTAAGATGATACAGTGCAATCCCTAAATCAATGGTCTGGACCAGCAGCATTAGCTTCACCAGGGAATTTGTTAAAAATGCAAATCTATGAACCCCACCCCAGACCTCCTAGATTAGAAACTCTTGGAGGAGCAGCTCTGTTCTGTGTGGTAACAAGTCCTCCAGGTAGCCTCCTGCATGCTAAAGGTGGAGCACCATTGCCCTAGAGAAGGAATTTCCTAAAGGATGGGGCAGGCCCTGAAGAGAATAGGAACCTGCCAAAGAGGAAGAAAGTAAAAAGTTGTAAGAAGATTCAAAACAACATTGTCAATTTACAGGAGACTTTTCTGTATCCTCTCCTTCTTTGAGTGTTCTATTTCCTTATCAACACTTCATTCACTGGTTGAAAAAGGAAGATGTTAGTATCACATACTCTGCTAGCCTCATCTACCCAGCCCTATAGATTCTAGTCCCTTTCTCAAAGCAAGTCATAGCATGTTTATACTGGGAAAAGGAGAAACTTGAGAGAGACTACAATTTACACCCGATGGAATAAAAAAAAAAAAAAAAAGGAACACTGGTAGCTGAGTACAAGAAAAACTGCAGGAAAAAATCAAATCCTCGACAGGCCATTCCCAGTTCTGCACCCATACAGACACGTTTTATAGGAAAATCACAGTTTTCTAAAAGGTAGTCAGGGGGGTCCCATGGCCACATAACGTGTATCATAGGCAAAAACCATAAGCCAGAATGCTTTGTTGGCATGGGTTTTGAAATTAAAAAGATGAGCAGATACAAAGCACTATAACACATAAAATTAAGTGCTTTCATCAGCATGAGCATGTCGTTTCTCTAAATAGAAAGTTTCCACAGGAAATAACCAATGCTTTGGTTAAGAATGCACATTGTTTTTGCAGTTCTTTGGAGAATGAAGACAACCTTGAGGAAATCACTAGCTCAAAGGCGGCACTCTTTGTTGTATTCTTTGCAGCAATTGCTTAGAAATTGCCAGGCAATATAGTTTATGATAATAAATCTGCACTTAATTCAGTTGAGTTGAAGAATTGGTAAACAAAATCTTCTTACCTCAGCTAGGTGCTTGTGGCAAGTGCTATAGGCTGAATGCTTGTGTCCCTTCAACATTCAGATGCTGAAATTCTAGTGGCCAATGTGTTTGGAGATGAGGCCTTTGGGAAGTGATAAGGTGATGGAGTTGGAATCAGTGGCCTTGACAGAGGAAACAAAAGAGAGCTTGCTTCCTCTCTCTCTGCTCTCTGTCCTGAGAGGACTCAGCAAGGAGACAGCCATCTGCAAACCAGGGAGAGGGCTCTCCCCACAGCCCCTCCGTGTTGGCCGCCTGATCTCAGACTTTTCAGCCTCCAGACTGTGAGAGATAAATTTCTGTTGTTTAAGCCTCCGGGTGTATGGGAATTAGTTATGGCAGCTTGAACTAAGGCACCAAGATGTTTAATTTTGTTGCGTTTTCCCATCTGAAAAACCAGTATTATATCTAGTTCCCAGGGTTGTTCTAAGAACTAAATTATATGTTACATGGGAAGCACTTAGCACAGTGTTTGCTTGATACCCAGTATGAGGGAATGGCTCATTCTCTCGCTCTCTTTTTCTTGCAAGGATAATGCTAATGACTAAGCACTCTGTAGAGAGACCTTAAGAAAACACTGATGGATAAACCGTGATCAACACATAATCCCAAGTTCAAGAAATAGTGGTCAGTTGTATTAAGCTACTCAATGCAGCAAATTATTCAGCATTTGCTCGCCATCTCCTATACTTAACAAAGGACTTAAAAGATAATCAAGAGTATTTCTACATGCTACTTTGGATTCAATTTTTTTATAATTTTTCCTCTGATACTTTGAATTAGTCTACAGTAACCACTGTAGGGATATATACACAGTAAGATCCTTGAATATTATTTCATTCAGCGTCTTTTCACTCCAATGTTGATGAAACACAGTAAGAATTTCTCTCCTAATATCAGTTAGCCTATGAGAAACTGGTTTTCTTATTCTTTGTTTCCTATAAAGTCCTATAACTTATCTATGACCATAAGTGAGGACTTGCTGTAATTAAAATCAGAGGGCATTAAGTATAGATCAAACATTGAACAATTCCCCTTCAGGTGATTTGATACTTTCAGACTCCTTAAACATACTCTCCCAAGCCTCTAGCAAGATTACAAGAACAACAATGATTGAGGACAATAGTAGTATAAATGTTTAATATTAATTTTACTATTCTTAAAAATAGTACCTCATAGGATTGGTATGAGGATTAGATGAATTAATAAAAGCACTTACCATACCCAAAAGAAAAGATGATTTTGTCATCACCAAGACACTGTTGTGGGGGGAAAATATTCACTTCTTATGGACAAAGAGATATTCAGAGTTGATTATTTCCATATTATAGATCAGGGGAGAGGTCACCCAATTAGCTAGCCAATTCTCCTGGTATGTATCTCCCTGTTATGGAGAAACTTGTAAGGTGTTAACAGAGACTGAGATGTGTATTGGCATAACTTTAGATATCTATATTATTTTTTATTTAAAATATTTTTGGAACAACTACTTTGTGCCAGGCACTGTCAAGTACTTTGGATATAGCAGTGAAAAAGACATTCAAAGATCTAACAGTCAAAGGGCATATAGGATCCTACCTTCCAGACTCCTTTCTAAAACCTTCAGTTGCCACCTTCCTCTCCATCTACCATCCTTAGAACCTGCCCAAACCTAACAGATATGCTAGTTTCAGATTTCAAGTCTTCCTATCCTGTCTTAGCTCAATATAGTTAAGTAGATCAGATCTACACACAGCCTCAAATATGACAATTCTAATCAGGCAAGTTTGTCACCTGTCAAGTGATGGTACTAGACTGGTTTTATAGATTACTCACTTCAGTTTGA
This sequence comes from Pipistrellus hanaki, assembly GCF_964339955.1. Taxonomy (NCBI): domain Eukaryota; kingdom Metazoa; phylum Chordata; class Mammalia; order Chiroptera; family Vespertilionidae; genus Pipistrellus; species Pipistrellus hanaki. The sequence continues at coordinate 58,643,770 of NC_140507.1, read as the reverse complement.
TGAATAATTTATCTACCAATCTGTCACATGTTTCAAACTAAATCAATGCTTATTTTTACTTATCCACTTATTGAATGTTGGGAGGGGAAAGACATTTTTCTTTAAGTAAGAAAAAAAACAAAACCCTAAAGGATTAAAGGAAAGTAGTTCAATTTCAGCTCTAAAATATATAAATACTTAAATTTAAAATGTTTAATAAAATGGGGTTGGGATTTCTGAAGCTAAAGCTTTTAAGTGTCTAAGAAGCTTAGTTAATTTAGGGTTATCACTAAACATTCTTATTACTTTTCTAAGTTTTCCACAGAGAGCACAATTAAATATTAAAATATATAACTTCTGCTCTGGCAGAATGTCAGGCTAGATACTCTCAAAGGCCTTCTTACTTTAAAACTAGATGCAGAATAAATTCAGAAAAACATGTATGATCCACTCTTTACAAGTTCTCAAAGAAGAAAGAATTAATATCACAAATTAATATCTATTTCTATGAGATGAATATAAAAAATCATCAAGCATACAAAGAAAAAAACAAATACCAAGAGAGAAATTTTAGAATTATCAGAATCCAAATATAAATGTAATATACATTAAAAATGTTTAAGAGAAGGCAAAGTGAGCATGCAATAAGAGCAATTAGCAATGATTGAGTACATGTTGAAAGAAATTTAAAAAAACAACATTCAGAAATAAGTTTTTTTAATTATTGCAATTAAAATTCAATGGATAAATTTTCAGCCTGGACTCACAAGTTGAACTAATCTACCAAAATAATTTTAAAAGTTGGGAAAACGTATAAATCACCCTTTGAAGGCACTAAACACAAGTAACATTAGGCAGCTAGAATCCTTGAGAAAGGGAAGCATAGAGGTACACTCCATATTCACTTCAGAATTTTCCTGAAGGAATTTCCAAGTTATGGTGAAGATGAAAAGGACCCAAAAAGAAAATACCAGCCTCATAGCTCGGAGGACAAGTAGTGCAGCGATGCCAAAGAAGATGAGATTTGAGGAGCAAAACATTGGAAAGAAAGTAACCTCCGAGAAAGTACTAAAAACTGTGTGTCCAAATGTCCCTCAAACTGCTGGTTAATTCTGAGCTGTGATGCTATTAACAACAGGCACAAAGCACACAAGTTGAGTTGGATTTGAGTAGGGGAACAGCACTGGAGTGTTAGATTATTATTCAAGAGAGAGGAAACTTGCTAAACGCTGGCCTGAAACCTGGGAAGGGACATTCCGTAAGGTTACTTGGTCACCTCTATGAGAAAAGCCAAAACCCAAATAGGTCAGGGACAACTGAGCTTAAAACCAAGTGGTGACAGGATCAAGGTCATTCACTGAAACTCTTTGTGACTAAAAATATTAACACTGTGTGGGAGAATATCATCTAGAACCTTCATAGGTTACCATCCATAACCTAAAATCAGACTTTCAATGATAAAATATGCTAAAAATAACAAAGGCAAATGACCACTCTAAAGAGAACAGGCAAGAAATGAAGCCATCCAGGTGCTATCCACAGGGCCATCAAGGAGGCAGGAGAGCTGCTGGCCTTGGCCACCTGGGAAAGCCGCAACCAGATCTACGTGGCCACTGCCTGGACCTGCACATGCCCCTCAACTGCACACCCGACTTCTGGCGGCTGGGCAAATGGAGCTCCTAGTTCTCCTGGTTGCCACGCCCTAGGGGCCACTGCCAGTCTTTTCCCTGTGCCCCTGCACAAGCCACTCTGCCCATAAAATGACCCGTGTGGTGAGCTGCCAGGAGTCATCTCTCACAAAGGCAATTGGGAATTTTGTGTCAGAGAAACTTGGCTGGATTCCCACAGCTCTATAAAATAAGACTTGAAAATATTTCCTCTCTGACTTGCATCAATTTTGTTTGGATCGTACATTAAAAGGCAGGGAAGAGATGGCTAGCCATCCTGTAATTATGTTATTAATGCTAATGAGGCTCTCCAGCTTTAACCAGGAGATGACCTGTATATAAGACTCAGACATTTTAGAAAATCATTTGTCCACTGTGAAAAAAAACAGATTAAAGAAATCATGAAAGAAGACAAGAAATTTCACCAAGTGCAATATAGTCTTTGCAGTATCCACATGACTGTTCAAAGTATAAACGTTTGTCCTAAGACTATGTAGTAGGTCAAACTGGTGAAAGACATCAATCCAGAGAGTCAAAATATTCATTCACTCAAGAAAGGACATATAAAAGAAAATGATCAATAAACACCTGATAGCCAATTTACAACAAACAAACACCATAGATACAGTTAAAAAGTGAATTTATAACCTGAAAAGATAGGTTAGAAGAAAACATCCAAAATGAAACAGACAGTTAGGGAGATGCAACATACAGAAAAGAGCATAAGAGGCTTATCATACTTGGTGAAAGGTCTAAAACAAGTATAATTTGAGGCACAGAAAGAAAGGTGAATGTGACAAAGGCAATATTTGAAGAAAAAATGATAAAGAATTTTTCAGATTCAAGAAAGGCTACAAATGGCCCTATCTGGGAAGGTCATTGGTTAGAGTGTCATCTTAATATGTCACGGTTGGGGTTTGATCTCCAGTTAGGGCACATACAAGAAGCAACCAATGAATGCATAAAATAAGTGGAACAACAAATCTCTCTCTCTCTCTCTCTCTCTCTCTCTCTCTCTCTCTCTCTCAAGGATTAATACAAGCATCTCATTTTATATAAAGGAAACAGTAGAAAGTTTGGATAATTAAAGTATAGTTGTACTTTAGTATAGAATTTTAAACTGAAAGAGGTCAGAGAGATAGACTAAAACACTGATCTGAGGAAGCAACTTGAGAGCTGTACAAGTAAATGACTTAAGGAAAGTCAGACACGGCACAATCAGAATTCTTCAGTGCAAATTAAGTGGTTGTCTTGTTATATAAGATTCTCTCTTTTTTAATATGTCAGCAGCATTATCAAATGATATGAATCCTTTTATCATTCCAAAGATTTGATTTTTAGTTAAACTATTTCTAAATTTTTCTTTCTGACTTTCATATTGCCAAACAGCTTGACAGTGTGAAAAAGTAATGTTAAGTCAAGTGATCAAGATTGCTTAACATATGTGGTAAAGCAGAGATTAAAATTTAGGTTACTGGACTACAGTTACAGAATGTTTTACACATCCAGTTCTTTTTTGTTTTTTGTTTTTTTCATGCTACTTGAGCACTGCAACCAAGACCACAAAACTCCTGGTCTTTCACTTTACCTTTATCCTTAGCAATTATTATGTTGTTATTCATACGATTTTTTTTAATGCCCTTTTTCCTCTTGTATTAAAGTACAATCAAATTGTATATATTTAAATGTACAATGTGATGCTTTTATCTGCATATACATTGTGAAATGATTCACACACACATACACACACACACACACACACACACACACACACACAGCTTCTACAGCAGCTAGTCTACATCTGGCAAATTTCACCTGTTTTCTTCACCCTTTCAGTCTGAAGACGTGAGATACTATATAACTGTAAAGACTAATTCTTAGTGTGCAAGGCAGAGATGAGAGCAGGGATAAGTTCATACCCTATCATGGACTCAAAGATAAGGTCCAGGTACTCCATGGGTCCCCTTGGGGGTTGTTAACTGGAAGGCAGAAAATACAGAAATCATGGAGATAGCCCACCCTCACTCTGCCCTCAGCCCAGAAAAACTGGGGCAGCCCAGTTGTGTTAATGCCAAAAACCATTGAAACCTGTAAAGAATTTTGTGGGTTTATTTGAGTCAAACTGTCTACATATGCCAGGAAGCAGAACCTTAAGGAATTGAGATAATGCTCCAGAGAATGGCAGGTTACATTTGTATTTATACATTGCAATCAAAGGAGGGACATAGGTGGGTTACATGGAATTCATTGGTGATAGATTAAGGAGGTAGAATAAAGCAAAGCAGGAGAAAACCCCTGGGATTGGATAAAAAGTGAAATGATGGACACATACTTAGGTGGGTGCAGGAGCAATTAACATGATAATGAAGGAATTTGTGGTATCTGTCCTAGTGCTCACCACATTTGGTTGTGCCCCAGGGGCTCCAGAAAAAGGGAAGTTACACGTTACCCAGACGTTTCAAGGGTATGTTATCATAGATGCAAAATGACAGATAGGCCCAGTGAAGGTAAAGGTTGACCTTGTCAGTGAAGATACGGGCCTAGGATGTAACTGCCCACAATAACTGCTTTTAGTTAAGGTTTAATTTCAGACCATCCTTTGTGGTTACTTTAGGTCTCTGAGTTTTCAAGACTGCTATGCAGGCCTCCCCTGAGCTTGTCAGGTTAGCATGTGGCCCCTTCTGTCCACATTGCTACTGTACTTTCATCCCAGAGCAAAGGATCAGTGTAAGAGAAGGGCACTTGAGCTGAAGCTTCTTAAGGTTCATGATACCGCCATCTCTGCATAGAGCCCTTAAGAGCTGTCCATTTTGCTAGTAGCTCACAGTCCTAGAGACTTGGACAATCAGGAGCTATGCTGACTGCAAAGCTCAATTCTCTGCCCCACAATGTAGAAAACATCTTGATATTCTCTGCACTCCTTTCTCAAGGATAACATTAGCCGTTACTTTCTCTCCCTCCCTCTGATTTATTCTTTTTTCTGTCTACTCATAATTTCCTCAGCTTATTTCTAACATTTCCCTTATTCTGTGGTATTATCCTTCGCAATTAGTCGGATACTTTTATTGTTATCATTGTCATTTTCAGGCAACAGAAAACCTGAAAAACCAGTTCAAGCTGCCACAAAAACAAATGGTATTGGCTATGTCACCCAACAGTGTAGCCTTCAGTGCTGTTCAGTCACAGCAGGCCATGTGTCTGTTGTTCTCCTGACTCTGCCCTTGGCTGGTGGCTGACTGCATCCTCAGACTGACTTTCCTCCTGATCACAGGTGGCTTCCTGAATCAACAGATTCTATATGATCCCTCTTTCATGACTAGATTAAAAAACAATAATAATAAAATGTAAGCATCTCACAACCACTAAACAAGTTTTCTGAGCTTCGTGCAGAAGCCCATCATTATAGATAAAAAAATGCCACATAGGTTTACACCTTGGTTACATGTTCATTGCTGAAACAATAACTAATAAATGATTTTGAATCGTCTTTGGGGTTGGATGTGATATCAACCAATCCCATTCAAATCTTTGATCTACTGGCTGCTACACAGAGGAAAATGGTTAGAACGGTGTCAGGAAGATAAAACATTTCTTATAATTATGATAGATTTTTTCCTATTACTCTCATAAGACCTGGAAAGCCTCTAAAATAGACAGTACTGACTTATCTCTGTATCTTAGCTCCTACCTCATAGCTGACATACAATCATTATTCAGCAGGCACCTGAATAAATGAACAAAAAAGATAATAATTGATTTTCCTCAAAAATATATTCATCACCTACCATTCCTATAATCCTTAAAGCATACTAGAGTTACAATAATATTTGCACAATACATTATTGTTCAGTCCTACCCTGCATGGTTATAATTTTTTATCTGTTGCTTCCTAGTCCTTTCACTTGACTTCAACACATTACCAGTTATTTTTAGAGCTGCTATTAACACAGACTTCAATTGCTATCCTGTTTTCCCCTTGAGCAGTGAAGCAGTTGCCATGGAAACTGAATTCAATACCTCTCTCTAGAGTCTCAATTCAATGCAATTTGATGAGAGGGACTAACATCCTACCTCCTACCTTGATTTTTATAAGTCTGAGGATCTATTACCTCAAAAGATCAAGTCATTACTGGGGTAAGGCAATACTTGATGAAATATGGGTTTGACAGCTTATCCAAGAAAATGTATCAGAGCTCTCACCTGCAAATAATTCCCTAATCAGAGCTGGAGAAAGTTTTGAATGCTTGAATTGATGAAATCTTCCAAGTCACAGGGTAGATTTTATTTAAAGGTGGGAGGAAGGGTCATTTTAATTGCTACTACTCACTCAGCACAAAGTCACAGACTTGTAGCCTTTTTCAGAGATTAGGTGGCAACTCTACCTACACAAAGAGTGTGATTTGCAATCTAACCGAGGTACACTGATGGGGGAGGGAAGCATGTACCAGTCCTCTGGGTGAGGCAACTCCCATTAGCCAAGGGTGATTCTCTGGACAAAGTTGTAGTTCTAACCTTTAAATGCTCTACTCTCAGCATTTGAGGGAAGGATATTCTGGCTACGTGGGGAACTGTGTGGGGAACCAAGGGCACCAACTACATGTGAGTAGAAATGATTCATCACCAGGTCCTAACCTTTCAGCGGGAACACATTTTCATAGTGTAAAACCGAGCTTTGACCTTGTTAGCACTCCAGAATCTTTTACTTGATGGTCCAACGTGCTGTGATGAAACTTTCTAACTCGTTATAAGCTGTTTGTACAGTCTATATCTGTGAGTATATCTCTGAGGATAATCTGGTTTAACCCAAAGGGAAGAAGCCAGGATGGGATAGATGCAAGTAATCAAGAGAAAGCAGAGGACAGATTACAATACTAGAGCCAACTGTATCAATAGGTACATAAAGCCTAGGGACCTAAGTGAGCCGGTAGTGAGTAGACAAGTCATAGCCAAGTAATCATAAAGGTATTGAATCTTAGGAGCAGGCACAGAACAATGAGCTCTTGGATGAGAAACAAGGCCAAAAGGTATGTGTACAGACTGGGACAGGGTCAATTGATTAAGATCGGTACCAGAAAAAAAGAAAAGACACAAGATGAACCTGAACTACAAGGTAACACCCTGGTTTTGTTGTGGGGTCTATTTCTTAGTAGAATGGTCTTAATTCAACTGGACGAGCAAAAGATTTGCTTTTAGATTTCTCTCTTTTTTTTTAATTATCTGCTTGTTTGAGTTATAATCCTGGCTCTATACAGATGACATTTTATTTTATTTATTTTTTTTTTTAATATATTTTATTGATTTTTTTACGGAGGAGCAGAGAGTTAAAAACATCAATGAGAGAGAATCATTGATCAGCTGCCTCTTGCACGCCCTCTACTGGGGATGTGCCGCAACCAAGGTACATGCCCTTGATGGGTATCGAACCCGGGACCTCTCAGTCCACAGGCTGACACTCTATCCACTGAGCCAAACCGGTTTAGGAGCAGATGACATTTTAAAGATGACACTCGGTATATTTGTTCTTAGTCCTCTGTCTCTGAAGAAAAAGAAAGCTTACCCATCTGCTAGATCAAGATCAATTCTCCCAATTGCCCTGGTCGCCACAGTTTGGTTCCTGGCTGTGTTAACCCTTACCCTCATCCTCGTGCCATCCCAGCTATTCCCAAAGAACATTAAGCTCCCATTAGTATTTTTCTAGGAGAGAAGCAGGTCAATATTATTAATGGAGTTAGGTCTACATACCAGCAGGTTTGGAAATACTTTTTGTCAGGACATGCACAGGCTTCCTAACACTGAATGCCTCTGCAACAGAGCCAGACCACACTTGGACCTAGGACTCCAGCACGTTCAAGGTTGCCAGGTTCTCTGCAGGGTACTAGTTGTGGCTGTTTTCTTGCCTACTTCATACTAGGCCCATTTCCATGGCTGGTAGCAGATCTTGTTTTTACTTGACTTGCTATGGACAAAATTCCTGACCTGCCTCTACTCTACCTGACTCTTACATTTTGCTCTGTGTTACTTAAACCCTTCTTTCCATGCCCACACCCATGGCATTCACTATGCCCATTCTTACTCTCTCACCCATTCTTGTTTTCACATCCTCTGAGACTCCTCTCTCTCACTCCACTATAAAGTGGTTAGAAATGCTGGACTGGATTGAGGGAGTGTCCTAGGAAAAAATGTCAGAGGGGAGTTCCTAGCAGGACCAAAGTCTTACAGGCCACTATAAAAACTTTTGGTTTTTAATTCTAGGAAAATGGAGAGTCATTGTAGGGTTTTCAGCTGAAGAATGAAGACGGCCTAAAAATGACAGAAAAGGGTCACTCTAGTTGTTAATTTAGGAATAGGCTATGGTGGAAGGGGGAAAACCCTTTGCAGGACATGAAAATAATTCAGACTGAGATGATGGAGGCTTCATCCAGGATGGTTGCCGAAGACATGGTAAGATGAGAGACCAGATTCAGATATGTGTTTTTTAAATTGAAGGAAAATTATTTCCTGACAGATTGGACATGGGATATGACAGAAAGAATTAAGTCAATGCTAATTCTAAGAGTTTGGGTCTGAGCAGTTATTTTAAGCACATACATTTCAAAAAGCCATTATTGTGCAAGACATTATTCTAAGTACTTTGCCAATTGTGACTCATTTAATCCTTAAAATAATGCTATGATATAGATGTTATTAGAACCCCCATGTCATAGATGAGTCACCTGCACAGATTGCTTAAATGACTTGTGCAAGGCATTGCCATTAACTGAAATGGATCATTGTAGGAGTGGAACTGATTCGGAGCAGAGTTAGGAACTTATATTTCTACTTTCTTAAGGTTTAGAAACCACTAACTACCTATCTTTCCAGGTTCAGTCTATTTAAAATGGAAAATTTGAACTGGAATGTGTGGTGTTCCTCTGGGCAGGATGGTTCCTGGATTCTTGTCCAGATGGAGAGGAAAATGAAACCATGGGTGGTATAGGAAAAGGTGAAAATTTATTGAGAAATGAGCACAGACTCCCACATGGGTAGAGGGAAAGAGTCCCACTAAGTTCCTTTTTTCCATGGTTTATAAAGGCTGCAGTTCTTTGTACCTTGGCACACTCTGCCCTCAGCTGTAGTATACCTCTAACTGGGACCTTTAGAATAATTCTAAAGTGCTTTGAACATTCAAGGTTCCTGAATGAGAAGGAGAATTTATGGTTGGAGATGTAGCCAAATCAGTTGGGAAAAATAATTTAGACTGGAACTAGAGATTGAAATATAGTTAATAAAACAAAAATAGACAAAAACTCCAAGACTATGGATTAACAAAGGGATTATATAACTGTAGGAGAGTGAAATTGTTAAATAGTGATTCTTGGTTGATGGTACAAGGGTCCATTGCAGAGAAGATTAGGATACAAACCTGAAAAGTCTTCAAAGTCATGTCAGCTAATCAAAGTCTTAAGAATAATTATAGGAAGAAATCCAGACAGTGCAGAAAAGAGGCATTAGCAAACCCTGAGAGCTGCTAGTAGTAGAGGTGCTCAATGCAGCATTGTGCTTCTACAAACCATCTGCTTCTGAATCTCCAGGAGTTATTTTTTAAAATATTCTGGTGCACTGTGTCTGGGTTAGGTCAAGAAAACATATGCTTCTTCTTTTCTTTTTTCTTTTTTAAAATTGATTTCAGAGAGGAAGGGAGAGAGAGATAGAAACACCAATGATGAGAGAAAATCATCAATCAGCTGACTCCTGCATGCCCCGCACTGGGGATTGAGCCTGCAACCCAGGCATATGCCTTGGCTAGGAATTGAACCATGACATCATGGTTAATAGGTTGACATTTAACCATTGAGCCATGCCAGCTGGGTGAAATATGTGCTTCTTAAAAGCTCCATATGTGATTTACATATAATACCAGGTTTAGATATCCAGGCATTCCCAAGAGCAAATAAAAGATGCCTAATTATGAGCTTAAAGTTTAGGGCCAGCATAGTAATACCCAAAAGGAATAGGACAAAGGTAAAGAAGAGCAAAGTATATACATAGATCAGAGTAATCCTGGGACCTAAAGTTCAATTGAGATCAAGTTAAAAGTTGACACAAGCAGAGATGGAGATGGAAAAAAAGGAGTGACCTGCCAGTTCTGAAGTGTCAGTTCCAGACATTAATAGAGGCCTGGTTGATACAGCTATTTATTTGATCATATTAGCATCTTCAGTATCCTTCCTAAGCATCTATATCTATATATAAAAGCCTAAGCATCTGGCCAACCAGTCAACCAGCCGGTAGCTACAACGTGCACTGACCACCAGGGGGCAGACACTCAACACAGGAGTGGAAACACAGGCATGGAAACATGGAACAGACTGGTGAATCTCAGAGGGAAGTGGGGAGAGGAGAGGGCGAGAAGAAATTAACCAAAGATCTTATATGCATACTAGAGGCCCAGGTGCACAAATCCCTTGGCCTGGCCTATGCCCTCTCACAATCTGGGGCCCCTTGGGGGATGTTGGAAAGCCAGTTTTGGCCCGATCCTTGCAGGCCAGCCGAGGGACCCCACCAGTGCATGAATCCATGCACCAGGCCTCTAGTATGAGAAATAAGTTCCATTTTCCCTCTAAGACTAGTTAGCAACAGGTCTCTGTGATATAAAGCATAAGATTCTTTCTTAATACCTGCTAAAAGTCTAGAAATACTTCTGGGCCTCAGGAAAAACTCAATCCAGGCACTGGAATATCACCAGAATCTAGTATTCCACTTTTCATCTATACATCTCCCTGGATACTGGGTCTATTCTCTCTCACCACAGACTACTTACTTTTACTTAGTTGGAAATGTGGCTACTGACAATGCCCTTGTTTTATTTCTCCATTGGTTCTATCTTTAATTTTGAATTTGGTTCTATATTTTTGCACTTAAATGCACAGTTAGATTAATTCTATGCTTTTTACTTTTTGTGCTTCACATTCAAAATTCTAAGGAAGGCTTCTGATTGGACTCATATAATAAATTGTGAGTTGGGCTGTGAAATACTCTGATTGTCTGAGCTTGGACCAAGTTGACATCCCTGAACCAATCAAACAACACCATTGGGGTGAACTCATATAAGAAAATAGCAATGCTCAAGGAAATCATAAAGTTGAAGGCGGGAGAGGAATAGTTCCAAGAAGAGTACAAGTACTATTCCCAAGAAAAAGGGCAAACATAACTATAGCTATGTTGAATTTCAGGCCTTATAATAGGCCAAAAGAACCCAAGAAAATGTGGCCAGTTAAAAATATTACTTACATGTAAGAGACAATTTATGCACATAACTGATTCTGATGAAGCACGTCATCTAACTTGAAATGTAAACTGTAAATTGTATATAATTTTATCCAAGATTACCTAGAACTCTAGTCTTCCAAACAATTTTGCACACTTCAAAATGTTTATGTCCTAATAGTAGAATGGACATTGTGAAATACAATAAAAGAAAGTGTTGTGGATCACAGATACACTACCTTAGGAACAAAAGGCCTGCTCTATATTTCCCCCCCACTGGACAAGAGACAAGGTTATGGACTAGCAGGGCCTCCAAGACCCCAATATTTTTGGTCTCAGCAACTGAAATAATGGGGTTTCCACTAACTAAGCAAGGGAAGATAATGAGTTGGGCATGTTTGGTGTAAATTGGAGTTTTCTCTCAGACATTTAGGTGAAGATGTTTCAGTAAGCTATTAGAAATGTGGGACTGGATTTTGAAAAAGCAATCTGGCATTTCAGTGTTAAGAGGGGCCAGAATTAAAGGAAGAACCATCTGTAGTGTAGGCCCTGGAAGTTAGTGTTTCTTTTTTGTGAAACAAGTGCCTGACTTCAGCTTTGGTTGCCTAGGCATCCACTTCTACAATGGCTATCTCAAATAAACAGGACTAGATAAAGAGCCAGCCATTTCCCTACCCTGCGAATCTTTGTGAATTTCAATAACTGACCATTTGGACCACTTTTTTTTTCTCTTTAGCACTTTAAATTTCCTCTATTATGTTTTAAATTCACCAATGCAGAGTGAGGTCTCAAAAGCCTAGACCCCAGCCTTTACCCCCAATAAAAGCAGGACCCAGACTCAGCCCGCTCTCTCTCTCTCTCTGTGACCTCACTGATGGCCCAGGTGTGCGATGTAATTTCCAGAACCTATAAGTAATATTTTTTTTTTCCCAGAGCTCCCTGATGGCTATTGCTGGGGGTCCTTGCAGTCACAAGGGCTGGTCCAGCCACAACAGTAGATATCAATAGATTGAGTTGGATGCAAAATGCCATCCAAGCAGACTGATAAAGGAGCTTTCAGAGTGTAGAAGGAAAATGAAGAGAATGTGTTCTGAAAGGCATTTGCATGGAAAATATCAAAGAGAAGGGGAGAATCAACTGTGACAGATGCTACTAAAGGGTACATAAATAACAACCAAGAATTAACCATTGAATTTAGCAAAGTGGCTGCCACTGATAATCTTGACAGTTTCCATGGAGTGATAGGAACCAAAAACAAGAGATACACTTTAGCCATAAATCCCAATAGGAAAGACAGAAATTAAGCTGGGACACTGTCCTGGAAATTAGAGGATACTTAAAACATAGCATGTTAGGACTCTGAATCATTCATCTTCATAATGTCCCATAAGCCACACCCCATCTCCCATACATAGCGACGCCAACTGAGTGAGATAATCAAGGGTTGGGAAGTTGAGGGCTTGATACACTGAGTATTAAAGCTTATGTTTAAATGAACAGATCAGACTAATGTGTTACTTTAGTTACTTTTTGTGCATGTGTGACGAGAACATGTAAGATTTTCTCTTTTAGCAAATTTCTTATATACAATGCAGTATTGCTAACTATGGTCACCGTGCTGTGCATTAGATCCCTAGAACTTTGCAAATGAGACACCTACCCCAAATGTCTAACAATCATGGGAAGAGTCAATATAGGAGGACTCAGTATTCAGAAGCAAGAAAGTCAAGTTGTAATTGATTGGCAGTGATAAAGCAGAATTAAGAATTTCTGATAAGATACAAATCTGCTACTTCAGATACTTGCTTTTGTGTCCAATTAAGATCTATTTAAGAGCTCAGATGAGGTTTATATCTCACAATATTTTGGAAAGTACATTAAGTATTAATAACCCAGGCACTGAAACCAGAGAGATTTTGGCTTGAGCACTAGCACTACCACTTAATCAGCTCTGTAAATCTGAGCCAGTTACCCTTTGAACCTTGTTTTGTATCCTCATCTATAAAGTGAAGACAAGAATAGTATTGTTCTAGGAATTCAACAAGACAATGCAGATAAATATCTTTGTGCAGATTGCCCAAACTATATGCTCAATAGTTATTAGTTGCTATCATACACCATCCAGAGGTGTTCCTTTACAGCCTTTACATCAGTGTCTTTCTTTCCTGTTATTTCTCCACCCCACTTAGAGCCCTCCTAAGATCTCATCAATGGTAGTCTCATCAGCACCCTCAGTGGCCTGTGTCCTCTGTCCTTCCACCAGAGGTATGTTGACTCTCATTCTGTGAATTCATTGACTAGAAATACTGTTGAAGAAAAATCACATGATCATGCCAACAAGTCAAGTATGAGAAAGCCATGTGTGTTCACTGGAGAGTATTTTTTTATTTTTTAATATATATTTTATTGATTTTTTTTCGGAGAGGGATAGAGAGTTAGAAACATCGATGAGAGAGAATCATCAATCAGCTGCCTCCTGCACACCCCCTACTGGGGATGTGCCTGCAACCAAGGTATATGCCCTTGACCAGAATCGAACCTGGGACCTTTCAGTCCACAGGCCAATACTCTATCCACTGAGCCAAACCCGTTTTGGCCATTGGTGAATATTTTAAAGGTTACTTATGCAATAGGATACCTGGACTCAAAAGATTTAATTTTTTTGATGAGTAAAATCAAGTAAAAAATTTAAACTACATGTGGTATCTTGAGAAGTTTTTGTTCTCTAATAATGGAGACTTTAAAATCAATAGATGTGCCCTTTGACTATATACTAAAATCAATAGATGTGCCCTTTGACTGAAAGTTAGTTCTTTGTTCTTAACAAAATTATGGTGACTTGGAGGCCCATGCTAAGTATTGTGGTTTGATCATCATTGTAAGGTAGAATCATAGCTAGATCTCTGAGACTATTGACTTGATTTCTTGTTGTTTTTTTGTTGTTGTTTTCTTTTGTTTGTTTTAAATTTTGAGGATTGCTTGCAGAAGATAAGGCACAGAAGACAGGCAGCTGTCTGAGCAGGACTGCTTCAAGGCCCATCTGTAGCCTTGAAGGCTCCTCTGTGGCTCTCTTCACACAGTGAAGAGATGCTTCCTTTGAGGTTTTTAGAGAATCCAACAATGCCCTGCCCCCCACTTTGGAAGCTGCAGTTACAAAAATGTGGTATAATGCCAGACAACCATCAGTCATAGCAACAGGAGGTCTTCCTCAGACAACTTTGATATCTGTAGTTGTTAGCCAGGAAAGCTATAACAAGAAAGGGAGAATGTGAGGATGTCACACTGAGAAATCAATAGTGTGGAAACTAGCAGACATAATTGTGGAATACTTAGATGCTGAGGTCTTGTAAACATATGCAAGGGGCACTGTAATTCAGGCTCTAATGTAAGAGCTCTAATTTTATATAAATAGGCTGGTGAGGACTTCTTCCAACCTTCTTATATTACAAATTTAAAATATGATTCCGCTCTAGCCAGTGTTTCTCAGTAGTTAGAGCGTCACCCTACACAAAGAAGGGTTGAGGATTCAATTTCCTGTCAAAGGCACATACCTGGGTTGCAGGTCTAGGCGCATGTGGGAGGCAACCAATGGAGGTGTCTCTCTCACTTCGATGTTTCTCTCTTTCTTTCTCCACTCTTTTTAAAATGCAATAGGAAAAATATCCTCGGGTGGGGATTAACAAAAATATTCAAATAAACAAACAAACAAACAAATAAATAAATAAAATATGATGCATATTCTTTAGGTGTCTTGATCAAAATTTTTAAGGGAAAGTTACTTCTGGATCAATATTTTGAACTATACAGTAAGTTATAATATAGTATGGAAAACTAAAAATATGCTTGGACTAAGAATGTAAATATCTTCCTTACCATTCACCAATCCAGAATCAGAACTTTAGATAAAGCAAGGTACAAATTTATCAAAAAACAATACTTCTCACAAATACACATTGCTACAATAAAATGCTATAATAGCCCAATTCTTAGAGTGATTATTGAGAAATCTTCTCTAAAATTATAGACTACCAGAGTATCATTAAAATTATTTTAGTAAGAATAAGACATCCCACTCCTATCTGAAGAAGTTAAGTTGTATGACACAGAAAAGCAGCCTTGATTTATATTCCATGAGCAGAGTTTCAGGTTGCAGGTTTCTGGACATAACATTTGACATCTTTTTTTTATTGATTTTTATCCATTTTAAGTTTATGTTGTTGTATGATAATGGCATATAGATCCAATATTTTTTTCAATTTGACCCAACCACCATCTATTGAAATATCCTTTAAAAAAAATTAATTTTATTGATTTCAGAGAGGAAGGAAAGGGAGATAGATAGAAACATCAATGATGAGATAGACACATTGATTGGTTGCTTCCTGCATGCACCCTGACCAGGACCTGGGATTGAGCCTGCAACCTAGGTGCATGCCCTTGACCGGAATCAAACCTGGGATCCTTCAGTCTGCAGTGCAACACTCTATATCCACTGAGGAAAACTGGCTAGGACATCTTAATTTTGTTTCCAAGAAAACAGAATCACAGGTCCATCTCACAGTCTAGAACCATTGTGGACCCCTTTATATACAACTCTATTTTGCTTTCAGCCCATCAAAACACCACTTCATTTACATTGCACCTAAACTCCACCTTTTTGCAAAGTCCTATGACAACTCTATTCCTTTCTTTGGTGAAACACCCCACAGTGAGTCAGTTGACTTAGTTGTTCTACAGGTTTGTCTCTCATAGTCTTAGGCTGATTGGGCTAGGAAAAGATCATGTCTTATATTTTAAATGTCCCTTTAAGCTCACTTAATTATGTGTATTATATTCTATTCCATAGGCAGAAATAACAGACTAATCTAATTACAGACCAAAGAATGTTTATAGCATAAAGTTTCCATGATACAAATTTAGAAAGTTCTTGAGAGACCAAAGAGGAAAAACAAAACACTCTTTAAATTAAAAAAATCACACACAGATGGCTTTCATCCACTTTACTAAGACTCAGGCTATACCTCTTATAATAAATACAAGTGATCAAAAAGAGGTGTTTTTTTTTTTTCTCCTTCGTAATATAACCAAGCAAGCGACATGACAATGACCACTGCATCACTTGAGAAATACTGAAAATCTTGAAATATTTATGAAACTCCAAAAACTCCTTCCAGCTCCTCATCCTTGACTTATGACCTCGTTTTCTGTTTCACAGAGAAGCTGCTACTGCACCAATATACTGTTACTATTGATGACCTCTGCATCTAACAAGGGCTATTCTCTCTCCTGCTGCCCTAGATCTGACCTGTTTGCACCCACACGAGGATATCACTATAGTAATTCTCTTTTTTCTTCCTTCTAGACAGCATCCAAAACAGCTCACAATGATCCTCAGCTCCCGGTAGGATCACACCATTATATAACCTCTTCTCACGCTAAATCAGGGGTTAACTGCGTGACCAATAGAATATGGCAGAGGTGATGGCGTGTGACTTCAGATGCTAGGTCATGAAAGATAATGATACTTCCACCTTCTTGGATTGCTCACTCTGGGGCAATCCACACCTTGCTATGACACTCTAGCAGTCCCCCGGTAAGGACCACATGAAGGGGAACTGAGGTCTCCCACTTCAGCAGCTACAGCCAACTTGCCAGCCATGTGATTAAGCCACCAGGCCCAGCCACATCCTTCCATCAGATGACTAGAACTTCAGTCAGCTTTCTGAGAGACTCTGGGAACCCCTACCCCAATTGCTCTCAAATTCTTGACTCACAGAAACTGTGTGAGAGAGTAATTTTTAAGCCACTGCACTTTGGGATCATCTTCTTCCTTATTGTGTTGGTTATTTTGGGTCTTTTGCCTTTCCATATAAACTTCAGAATCAGGTTGTGAATATTCACAAAGTAACTTGTTAGGATATTAATTGAGATTGCATTGAATCTACAGATCAAGTTGGAAAGAAGTGACATCTTAAGACTGCCTTGTATCCATGAACATAGAATATCTATTTATTTAATTTTGTTTATCACGATTTTATAGTTTTCCTCATATACATCTTGTACATAGTTTCCCCGTTTAAAGGTAGAGCATTCCTATGAAAACTTCCATAAGCTTAAATGGCATAAAGTGAAGAGAACCCCTCACTTTTTGAAAGTTTGCTTTACACCACGTTGTTTTTCAAAAGGCCTATAATAGTATGTATCACCAACCAAAAGAAATTCAAAGAGGATTTTTACTGTTACCAGAAAAGCCATTACCATACTAATGTAGGACTTTTATAAAAGAGAAGTGCCATAATGTGTATTTTATTAGATTTATACCTGAATATTTCATTGTTTAATGCTAATGTAAATGTTAGTGTGTTTTGAATTTCAAACTTCATTGTTTATTGTTGGTATGTAGGAAAACAACAGTCTGTTATGTATTAACCTTGTATCCTGCAGCCTTGTTATAATTGCTTATGAGTTCCAGGAGTTATTTTAGCAATGATTTGGGATTTATTTTAGGGACAATCATATCAGTTGTTAAGTAAGACATTCTTATTATTTTCTTGCCAATTTGTACTCCTTTTATTACTTTTCTTGTCTTACTATATTAGTTAGTACTTCTAATATGTTGTTGAAAAGCAGTGGTGAGAGGGGCCATCTTTGTCATGCTCCTGGTCTTAGTTGCTTACCATTAAGTAGGAGGGTAGGTGTGGGTTTGTTGGTAGATATTCTTTATCAAGTAGAGTATGTTTCCCTGTATTCTAGTTCGCTGAGCATTTTTTAATATTATGAGTGGATGTTGGATTTTGTCAAATGCTTTCTCTGCATCTATTGATATAATTGTGTGATTTATCTTTAATATATTTTTATTGATTTCAAAAGGAAGGGAGAGGGAGATGGAGATAGAAACATCAATGATAAAAGAGAATCATTGTTTGGCTGCCTCCTGCATGCCTCCCACTAGGGATCGAGCCCACAACCTGGACATGTATCCTGACGGGGAATTAAAAAAATTACCTCCTACCTAGTTCATAGAATGATGCTCAAACTCTGAGCCACGCCAGCCAGGCAGATGGTGTGATTTTTCTGTTTTAACCCAGTGGTCGGCAAACTGCAGCTGGGGAGCCACATGCAGCTCGTGAGCCGTGGTTTGCCACTCTGTTGAGCCGTGGTTTGCCACTCTGTTGCCACTCTGTTGACTTGATGGATTGCATTAATTGATTTTTCAATGTTGAACCAGCCTTCCATCTCAGGGATAAATCTCACTCGGTCATTGTGTACAATTCTTTATTTTTTAATTTATCTTAATTGTTGAAAGTATCACAGATGAACCTTTTTTCCCCCGACCCCTTACTCCCCATTGCTGCTCCCTCCACAGGCCTTCACCGCACTATTGTCCGTGTCCATGGGTTATGCATATATGCATATAAATTCTTTGTTTAATCTCTTCCCAAGCCAACCCCTCTTACCTCTGAGCTTCCTCAGTCTGTTGTTGCATGCTTCCATGTCTCTGGATCTATTTTGTTCATCAGTTTATTTTAGTCGTTAGATTGCACATATATGTGAAATCATGTGATATTTGTCTCTCACTGACTGGTTTACTTAGCTTATCATAATAATCTCCAGGTCCCTTCATGTTGTTTCAAAGAGTAATAGATCTTCCTTTCTTTTTTACAGCTGTGTAAATTACCCACTCATTTACTGATGGGTACTTGGGCTGTTTCCAAATCTTAGCTATGCATAATTCTTTTTATACATAGTTGGCTTCTTTTTGCTAATATTTTGTTGAGGATTTCAGCATCAATGTTCATGAGAGGACATTGGTCTGCACTTTTTTTCCTGTAATATCTTTATCTAGTTTTAATGTTAGTTTAATGCTGGCCTCAGAATGAGTTAGGAAGTGTTTCTGTTTTGGGGGAGAGATTACAGATAATTGGTATAACTTTTTCCTTAAATAATTGGTAGAATTCACCAGTGAATTTACCTAGTCCTGTTACGTCCTGTTTCTGAAGGTTAATAATTATTGATTCAATTTTTAAAACATAGGTCTTTTCAGATTGTCTATTTTTCATTGGGTGAATTTTGGCTTACTATTTCTTTCAAAGGATTGATCCATTTTATATAGGTTATCATGTGTGGGCATAGCTTTGTTTGTAACATGCCTTTATTATTCTTTTAATATCCATAGTGATTTCTAATAATATTTGTATTATCTTTTTTTTTTTTTCTTAGCCTGGCTAGAAGTTTATCAACTTATATAAGCAGCTTTTGCCGAAACCGGTTTGGCTCAGTGGATAGAGCGTTGGCCTGCGGACTTTAAAAGGTCCTGGGTTCGATTCTGGTCAAGGGCATATACCTTGGTTGCGGGCACATCCCCAGTAGGGGGTGTGCAAGAGGCAGCTAATCGATTCTCTCTCGTAGATGTTTCTAACTCACTATCCCTCTCTCTTCCTCTCTGTAAAAAATCAATAAAATGTATATATTTAAAAAAAAGATAAGCAGCTTTTTTGTTTCATTAATTTTCTCTATTGAGCTGCTGTTTTTAATTTTCTTGATTTCTACCTTAACTTTTGTCATTTTGTTCTGCTTATTTTGGATTTAATTTGGTTTTTGTTTCTAGTTTCTTACATGAAAACTTCTATTACTGATTTTAGAGCTTTATTTTCTAATATGTGCATCCTATGGTATAAATTTTCTCTAAGCACTGATTTCACTGTATCTCATAAATATAATTAAGTAATATTTTCATTTTCATTTACTTTGAAATATATATATTTTTTTAAGAACTCTTCTTTGATCCATGAGTTATTTAGTGGTGTGTTTTTAAAATTCCCAATAGTTTGGGATTTTTTCAGATGTCATTTTGTTATTTCTTGTTTAATTTCATTGTGGTCTAAGAGCATACTTTGTATGATGTCTACTTTTTTTTTTAATTTTTAAAGATGTGTTTTATAGCCAGAATGTAGTCTTTCTTGGCTAATGTTCTATGTGAGTTGGGGAGAATGTTTAATCACCTGTGGTTGGATGAAATATTATATAACTGCCAATTAGATCCAGATGATGATGGTGCTAGTCAGTTTAGCTAGATCTCTACTGATTTTTCTGCCTGCTGGATCTGTCAATTACTAACAGAAGGGGACTGAAGTCTCCAATTATGGTCGTGGATTTGTGTCTCTTTCTCCTTACAGTTTTATCTGTTTTTGTCTCATGTATTTTGATACTCTGTGTGAGGTGCACACACAGGATTTTAATGTCTTCTTGGAGAGTTGACAGCTTTATCATTATATAATGCCCCTCTTTATCCCTGATGATTTCCTGTTCTGAGTCTGAGAAAAAGTCAGCTTTGCCTAAAATTAAAATAGCTATTACAGCTTTCTTTTGATTAATAGTAGCATGCTATATCTTTCTCCATCCCTTTTAAATCACTTTAAAATTAAAGTGATTTTTTTTTTAGACAACATGTCTTTGGGTTCTATATTTTATTAACCCTGTCAGTCTTTATTTTTAATTGTTGTATTTAGATCATTCACATTTAAAATGATTCTTGATAAAACTGGATTAATATCTTCTACTTACTGATTTCTATTCATTACCTTTATTCTTTTGTTCCCTTTTTTGCCTTCTATAATATTTTCCTGCTTTCTCTTGTTTTGATATTTTATATCATTCTATTTTCTCTTTTCTCTTAGCATATCACTTATAATTCTCTTAAATTATTTTTATTTTTTATTTTTAGAAATTATCCTAGAGTTTGCAGTATATATTTCAATCCGCTTTCAATAACATGATACCTTTCATAGGTAGTTCAGGTAATTTATAAAAGGCTATTCCCAATTTTTCTTCCTCCTGTCCCTTATAACATTGCTGGCACTCATTTCACTATCCATAAGCTATAATCACCTAATACACTGCTGCTAATTATTTATAGTTATCCATTAGATCAATTAAGAATAAAAAAAAGTCATTTACTTTTATTTGTTATTTTCTAGTGTTCTTTTCTTCATGTAGATCCAAGTTTCTGACCTGCACCATTTTCCTTTCTCTATTAAGAATTTCTTTTTCATTTCTCCCAACACAGGTCTACTGGTGAATGATTTTCTCAGTTTTGTTTGCCTGAGAAGTCTTTATTTCCCATTCACTTTAAATAATAATTACACTGGATGCAGAATTCTAACAGTGGATTTTCTTTCAACACTGTTAAGTATTTCTCTCATTCTCTCTTGCTTGTATGGTTCTCAAAGAAAAGTCTGATATAATTCTTCTCTCTGCTACTCTACAGGTAAGGTGTTTTTTTCCCCTCTGGCTCATTTCAGTATTTTTCTTTGTTTGATTGTCTGAAATTTGAATATGATGGGCCTTCATGTAGATTTTTTTTTTATCCTGTTTGGTATTCTAGAGCTTCCTGGAACTGTGGTTTGGTATGCCATTAATTTTCTAAAATTGCCAGCCATTATTACTTCAAATATTTCTTCTCCTTTCTCTCATTTATTTCCCCCCATTACCTATGTGTTACACTTTTTAATTTTTTCATAACTCTTGAATATTTCCTTTCTGTTATTTTAAATTCTATTTTCTCTTTACATTTAAATTTAGAAAGTTTTTATTGATATATATTCAAGCTTACTGATTATGTTTCAGTTTTGAAAGGCATTCTTCATTTCTGCTGCAGTGTTTTATGTATTCCAGCATTTTCTTTTGATTCTTAGAGTTTTCAACTGTTAATAGTATACATCTGTTCTTAAATGTCCATTTTTTCTCAATAAAGCTCTTAGCATGTTAATTATAGGTATTTTAAGTTCCCAGTTTAATAATTCCAAAGTTACTACCATATCTGAGTCTGGTACCAATGTTTGCATTATCTCATTGGACTGCATTTTTTTTTTTTTTTTTTTTGCCTTTTATTATACCTTGTAATTTTTTTGTTGAAAGCCAGACATGATATATTGGATAATAGGAGCTAAGATAAATAGGCCTCTCTTGTGAGATTTTATGTTAATCTGGCAAGGAGCTTGACTGTGTCTAATGTTTGCTCTAGCTATAGGCGTCACAGGCTTCAGTTTCCTTTCATGTCCTTTTCTTAGAGACTCCTTAAACAGCGTGTCTTGCAGATCTCTCCGTTGTAATCCACTGTTACAATCCCGGAACCTCTTTACTATGGTCATAAACTATTGGGGAACTTTATGATTACATCTCCATTTTTAGTGAGTAACAATTAGTGGGCTGTGACCTTCAGAAGAATTTTTTAACCATGCCAGGTAGAAAGGCAAAAAGGGGCTGAAGTTGTCTAATTGCTCTTCCTCTAGGTCAGAGGACACTTTCACAAAGAAGTTTCCCTGAGGGCTCACCTTTGTTTCAGACAACTGACAGCACTGGAGGTATTTCAAAATGCTCGCCCTTCCCCTCCCCTCGCCAGAAGCAAGAGGGCGTTTTTTTTTCTCTGATCTTCACTGAGAGAACCTCACGTGGCTTCTGAAGGTAAGACCCATGGAAGTGTGGATGCTCCCCTAAGATCGGGGCCTGCTTCCCCAGCTTTTCAGTGCTTGATTTAGTCCGCATTCAGTCTCCAGCAATTCACCAGTTACTGTAAGCGCCCTCTACCTAGTACTGCCTCCTAGTAAGCTGTGATTCTTTGCCTTCACCTATGTCTTCAGTGTTCAGGACAGTGATCTGTCCTGTGACCCTAATTCTCTGATGGATGTAATAAAAATTGTTGATTTTCATTCTGTTTAGCTTTTTTCTTACTGTGATGACAGAGTGACAACTTTCAAGATTTTCAAATGTTAGAACAGAAACCAGAAGTCTTCATAATATTTTTATATATGCTATATCTTTTTGATTACATAAAAGGGAGAGGTACACAGATCTTAATCATTGACATTTTACATATAAGAGAACAGAAGTGAAACTAACCTTCTAGTACCTGCTAAGAGTCTTCCAGTAAAGATCATTATGTTTAGGCATTAATGCATATGAAGCTACTTGAAAGAAAATTTTCGGTTTAAGTGGCATGATATGAGAAGTACTGAACTGGAATATCCTGTTATAAATATCCTCAAGCCTGACGTAGCCCCAGTTCACTTTTAGGTTTTAAGAAATTCACAACAATGGGAGCCTCGATTTCTCAATGTGAATCTGAAGCAAGAAAAAAACCACATGATCACTGAGGTCTCTTACAATCACCAAATGAAACCATTGAATTTAGGCCCTGTCTTTTTTGGAAGAGAGTTTGTACATGTGCGTATCTGAAGTGTGCATGTGTGGAAAGGGAAACTTCAGATACTTTTCTGAACTGCTTAATTAACCCCTTCCCTTAAATGAAAAGCCTTTGCATCTTTAATTCACTGTAGCTTTTCATCTCTGTATCATACACTGTAGTTTATAAATGTGAATCACCTTTATGGGAATGGCAAGAAATATTCAAGGTAATGAATAGCAAGAACTTGCAGCTAAAATTACTCTACCCAGCAAAGCTATCACTCAGAATCGAAGGCCAGGTAAAGAGCTTCACTAATAAAAAAAAAGCTAAAGGAGTTCATCAATACCAAACCAGAATTATATGAATTGCTAAAGGGGGTGCTTTAGGAAGAGGAAGAAGATAAAGTTAAAAATTATGAACAACAAATACATTACTATCAACAAGTGAAACTAAAAACCAAAGGGAATTAAAAAATCTGATGAACAATATTAACTGATGGACAGAGGTATGGAAGAGGAGTCGACTGACGATTCTCGGGGGGGGGGGGGGGAAAGGGGAGGGGAGGTGAGGGAAGAGACTGAACAAAAACTGTGCACCTATGGATGAGGACAATGGGGGGTGGGGAAAGGGCAGAGGGTGGGGTGGGAACCTGGTGGAGGGGAGCAATTGAGGGGGGGAACACATTTGTAATAATCTGAACAATAAAGATTTATTTAAAAAACATAATAATAAAATAAAGCAGGACTTGCTTCCAGGACACTTCATCTTTGGACAGTCCTACGTTTTCTCCTTCTTGCAACTCTACAACCATTACTAACCACCAGATTGTCTCAGTTAAAGGTCACTTCCTCAGAGAGACTTTCTTTGAACCCCTAGACTCTGGATTCCAATGATTCATCCTTGTGATGAAGCCCCTATCTTAGACCGAGGCAGGATGCAGCACTTCCCCTTGCTGAACCTCTTTGCTCACATCTGCGTCCCTTGTTAGTCTGGAGCCTACATGAAAGGTGGGGACCTGTGGAGGGCGCTGCTGCACTTGGAGCTAACAATCTGCAACAGGGCTATTCCAGGGAACTCTGAATGGTAGGAATCTGTAATCTGCACAGGTGGATTGCGTCCAGGACAAGTGTCTAGGACAAGAGAACAACTGTATTTTTAAAAAATTTTGTCTTTATTGATTTTAGAGAGTGAGGGAAGGAGGGAGGAGAGAGAGAGAAGAGAGAGAGAGAGAGAGAGAGAGAGAGAGAGAGAGAGAGAGAGAGAGAGATTGGCTGCCTCCTGCATGCCCCCATGTGCTCTGACCTCTCCGTGCATGGGACAATGTTCCACCACCTGAGCCACATGGGCCAGGGTGAACTACTGAGTTTTTCATTCTAATATAACTTTAAATAGGCATATGCAGTCTGTGGCTATGTATCAGAAAATGAGAAACTAGAGCAATATTTCCTCAAGTCTAAACCAAGATGTCAGGCATCTGCATGTCAACCCATTCCCCCTCTATATATTGATTCTTACTATCTGACAACTACTAACTTAGAATGTGATTCTCACAGAGGAGGTTAGAAAAGAAAATGATTCTTTAGCCAACCCCTAGCCATTCTATTTCCGTTGGTCTGGTGTGGGTGGGGTCCAGGTATTAATATTAAAAACAAACAAACAAAACAAAAAACCTCCCCAGCGATTGTAATGTGCAGTCACGTTTGAGAAGCCTGGAATATGTGTTCTCCTGTGGCGCTCAGCACATAGTAGGTAAATACATGGGTAAAAGGCCTGGTGCGCTGTCAAAGGATTAGCCATCACCAAGGAAATTCTACAAGAGAGGTCAACGACATTAATGGTTCAGATGACTTTCTTGATATTCAATGGGGGGGCGGGGGGGGAATAGTTTCAGATAATCTTGCACAACTGTGTGAAATTCCTTGGCCTTTGGTTTTGTCTATAAATAGTACAAATAATACCTCATTCTGTGATGTTTAGAGAGAGTGGCGCGCTCCGAGTTCCCTGAAAAATCACCTCTTCAAATACACAGAAGCCTCTAATTCGCTGGTGGATTGGCAAAGGGCCTGAGGACTCACCTGAGCCACGTGGCCACACACTCTGGCACAGACACTGAAGGAGGGGGCTCCCGCCCCGGCTGCTCTCAGGCAAGACCTTTGGATCGCCTCTGATAGAGCCTCCCGCCCCCTCCAGCCGGGCGGTTAGGTCATTGTCCCCGCAGGAAGTAAGGCTGGCCAGGCCCCCGGAACAGGGTCTCCTTCCTCATCCTTCCCCTCCCCTTTCCACCCTGTCTCCATCCTTGCTCTGTGTTTACTAGTAGGTAACTGTCCAAGAAGGAAGTAAGGCTGGCGAGGTGCCTGGAGGGCAGGAGTGAGGTTGGCGCAGCCAGCAGCGCAGCGGAGGCGGATCACGGGGTTGCTGTGCAGGTGGGAGTTTTAGCCGCTAGCCCTGAGCGCAGGGAGGACAGCAACTCAAAAGAAATGCAGGTAACTTTGCAAGGGTTCAGTTGTCTCATGATGTTTCAAAATATGCTCACGAGTATAAAGAAAAATCAAAGCTCAGAATACTTATGTTGAAGCACTGCTAATTTTAGCCAAGACACTGGCAGAGGTTGGCAGATTAGAGGAAATGAACATGAAATTAAAACTGAAATGTTAGTTGAAGTGGAACAAACAGTATGGATCAGACCATAGCAAATACCAACAGCAAAAGGTCTGCACAGAAGTTTAAATTGCTGGGAGAAATTTAGAGGCAACACATTTACCAATAAATGAAACAAAATACTAGAACAAAAATGAATGAATATAGTTTAATAGAATATCGATGGACAATTTAAAAAAAAACTACTTTAATCTTAAGTATATTAATTTAACTTAACATTTATTTAAAAGTAAGTTGAGATTTGTTGACTCAACAGGTTTGCACTAAAGAAGAATTGAGTGATGTTGCTAGAACACTGCTGTTCTTTTCCACAAAAACTTCATGGATTTAGAAAGAGGTAGTCTCTTCCTTAAAGAGAGTATTGCCAACCCCACTGCAATCACATCACATGCTTTCCAAAAAGTGCCAGAGCTGTGTGCAATAAACTTCCCTTATCTGCAGGAAACAACTTTCGGTGAAGTAACATTGATTAATGTTCATTCAACAGCCAAAATACAGTTCTTGTTACTCTGATTAGCATTTCAAGTTATCCCTTCAATGGAGTGAGATCTGGGAGGGTTAGTCTGTCAATAGTCTTTAATAGAGCCATCGTTTCACTAAAATAATTTGCCCCTTTTCAAGTTTTAACATTCTCTTATCGATGAGTGTGTTTATAAAGGTTTTTGTTTCACTTTGCTTATTTTAATTAAAATTAAAAAAGTGGCTTCTTTGCCAACACCTAATCTTGTATCTTTTTAGTCCCACGACACTCTTCCCAGGCACCTCCTGCCCCCGTGACCTATTGTAACTGTTTTATCTTAGCGAAAGTTCACCTCTGCTTGAACCTTGAGCAGTAGCCCATATAAGCCATTGCAGGGGTGAAACTTTCTGTTTGCCTAACATTAAACTATTTTTTATTGGAATAGTGTTACTCTGTCAGAATTTAAATCTTCCTCAACGTCATCCCCACGGAGGATGCTGTCTTACGAGCAGTGTTTGTTTTTGTTGTTGTTTTAAGAAAGCACACACAATTTCAAATAGCTAATTTTCTTACTAAAATTCATTCAGAAATTTAGAAGTTATCCTTGTTTTCAGTTAAATTATCCACAATAATGCCAAAGAACATGTATTATAGGTAGCTGTATATTTAATAATGGTCTCTGTGCGGTCATGTAAGAAGCAATACCTGGAAAAATGCAACACCTTTAATGTAAATGTTCATTATATATATATATATATATATATATATATATATATATATATATTTAAAAGAGTAATATGAAAATCGACCGAACGAACAATTGCTCGACCAGTGGCTATAAGATGCACTGACCACCTCTCAGTTCCTCCCCCACAGCCAGCAGGCTTTGATCACCCAATGGTGAATGTGGAGCTGGAGGTGGGTGGTGACAGGGGACGGGGCCGGCTCCCAGCAGCCCAGGAAGATGGCCCTGATCACAGGCCAGGCCTAGGGCCCATACCCGTGCATGAATTTCACGTGCCAGGCCTCTAGTAAAATAATAAGGAAGGTGGTTTCAGATATATTTTATTCAATACATATCCATAAGAAGTCATTACTATAACATTACATTTGGAGGGGGGAAAAGGACTGGATTATCCTCAATTCCATTTCAGACAGCTTACATGATAAGGTGAACTAAAAATTCAGTGTACGGATGGGGAAAATGAGATATTTGGGGGTGGGGAGTGGGGAGGGCTAGTAATCTGAATCTGTGCCAATAACCTAATACACATTCTTGTTAGCCTATAGTCTAGTCACTGCCCCTTCTATCCTGAGGGATAGAGGGCCTGAGGTTTTAGGTATTTCACAACTGCGTGATCCTGGGCAAGTTTCATCGGCTCTTCTGTTCTCCGTTTCTCATTTATAAAATGAAGAACTTGTAAAATGATGTTCCCTTTCATCTTTATGATCCTACATTTTTTTGGTCTGAGAGGTTGACAGCCTTTTTTGTTTTTCTTTCCTCTACAGGCAAAATCTTCCAAAGTTTAGAGTCAGAAGTGTGCATTGAGTTATCACTGGTTTAGTATTTCTCCCAAGGTTGGCTTTTTCTTTATCCTTTTAATCTCTCAACCTTGATGCAGAAGCCTCAGAAAAGTACAGATTTACCCACATCATCATGCACTGTTCCACTAACTGGCAAATGGCAACCCACAGCATAGAAATGAGGGAAGCCCTGACCTGCAAGGCTAATTCTAAGGCTTGTGACGTCTGACTCATCATAGGCATTCAACTCTAAATGTACAAGGTCTACATGTGACCGTAAATGACTTTATTTTAATCCCAACAACGAGGGCATGTGGAAATCACCTAAGAGAATGAAACAAACAAGGAACGCGAAGAACGGAGGCAAGACAGGGTTCTGATCAAGCCTCAAAATTTTATTCAAGAACAACGGTTTATAAGCTCTCAGGCTGGGAGGGGAGGGGTAGGAAAGGGGGGGTTGTCACAAGGTGATTGGCTGGGCGGTGGGTACCTGTTCTTAGCTGGTTGGCTATTCCAATGTGGGAGGGATAACAGTTTTGGCTTTTGGGGGCTCTTGCTCAACCAGAAAGTGGAACTGACCAGGAAGTGAGACCGGACTTTTTCCTTATGGCTCCCGGCACCAACTGGTGACATAAGTGATCCTCAAAGGTTTAAATCACTGCTGTGCTAAAGTTCCTGATACCATGTTTTTGTGATGGACAGCACTAGGTGTGGTCTGATAAAAATATAGAGCCTCAGTCTTGCCAATGCTCTGGTAGAAAAGATTTGATTTGTCTAATAGGTGGGAAGGGGCGTTAAGCAGAAATGCACTGCTTAGTAAGCTTTGGAGTCAAACAGCCTAGGTTTAAACACCAGTTCTACAAACTTCTAGCTCTTTGTACAAGTTGCTACATTTCAGATTCATTTTCTCTGTCTTTGAACCAAGGTTAATTATGATGGACAATAATTGTAAGAATTATATTAACTGTGCAAAGTTCCTGGCCTATAGGCATTCAGTAAATTGTAGCCATTCCTATAATGATATCTTATTGGTATCCCTAAGCCTTAATTTACTCAAATCAGTTTTAACCACTGACACCAATTTCTTTTATTTCCAGGAATGTTTCTCCAGTGGGTGCTTTGTGCGGCTATATGGTTGGCTGCCTTGGTGGCCAATCTGATATTACATTGCCCTAAGTTTTGGCCTTTTGCAAGGCTGGAGGGCTGCATTTGGGCAACTGGTAAAGTATGATATAATTTATCATTTAATGCTTTCATCAATTTAAACTATGCTCATAATAACTCTGGTTCATAGAAGAGAACAGCACAAATAGTAATTCTGAGTAATTCTTAGTCATAGGCACTAGAAATTAACAATTTAATGTCTTTCATTCAGATGCTCCATAAATATTTTTGGTGCATTTCCTAACTCCTCTTTCTTAGTCCCTGATAGATAATTATAGCAAAATTATTACCAGTTGTTCTCTGTTCAAGCGTAACTCATATGTGAGTTTCCACAATCTCGCCTTTCTTTCTCTAGCATGTTTATCAGAAAAGATTTATTAAATAGTAGTCTCTATAATATCATTTTTAGGACTTGTCTTTTTTAAAAACATTTTTATTGATTTCAGAGAAGCAGGGAGAGGGAGAAAGAGATAGAAATATTAGTGATAAGAGAAAATCATCATTCAGCTGCCTCCTGCATGCCCCCTACTGGAATCCAGCCTACAAGGGCAACTGGGGCAATTGGCCTTGACTGGAATCGAACCCAGAACTCTTCAGTCCACAGGCAGACACTTTATCCACTGAGCTAAGCTGGTGAGAGCAGGACTTGTCTTTTATTTATTTTTTTAATATATTTTATTGATTTTTTTTGCCCCCCTCCCTCCCATACATACCCTCCCTCTCCAGAGTTTTATGTCCATTGGTTGCACTTATATGCATGTATACAAGTCCTTTGGTTGATCTGTTATCTCCCCCAGATCTCCCTACCCTCCCTGCTGTAATTTGACAGTCTGCTTGTTGCTTTACTGTCTCTATATCTATCTTTTGGTCCATCAGTTTATAATGTTCTTTATTATCCATAAATGAGTGAGGTCATGTGGTGTTTCTCTTTCATTGATTGGCTTATTTCACTCAGCATGATGTTCTCCAATTCCATCCAGGTTGCTGCAAATGATGAGAATTCCTTCTTTTTATGGCAGCATAATATTCCATTGTGTAGATGTACCATTGTTTTTGGATCCAATCATCTGCTGACGGGCACCTAGGCTGTTTCCAAATTCTGGTTATTGTAGATTGTGCTGCTATGAACATAGGGGTGCATATATCCTTTCTGATTGGTGTTTCTAGTTTCTTGGGATATATTCCTAGGAGTGGGATTACTGGGTCAAATGGGAGTTCCATTTTCAGTTTTTTGAGGAAACTCCACACTGTTCTCCAGAGTGGTTACACCAGTCTGCATTCCCACCAGCAGTGCACGAGGGTTCCTTTTTCTCTGCAACCTCGCCAACACTTGTCATTTGTTGATTTGTTGATGTTGGCCATTCTGACAGGTGTGAGATGGTACCGCATTGTTGCTTTGATTTGCATCTCAGGACTTGTCTTTTAAAGTAACCAAGCACAGATGCATTATAATTCCAAAAGCACTGGCAGGAAAAAAAAACAAAAGCTTCTCTCTGTTGTTTATCAATGTCTGAAATTATATAACTAGAATTTATGCCTTTGCTTGGCCAATCAAGAATGTATAAGTACACCTCTGGAGAGCTTTCTTCTTTTCTAGCTAAGAGAACTTCAAGTGTCAAGAATTTTTAGAGGTAATTTTATTAAAAGCAAATACATTTCAAAATGTTAAAAATATATCGGGTACTCAATTTGAATATCTGCAGAATAAATTATTTAATGAAGTTTATGAGTTGGAGGACAAAAACGCCAACTTTTATTTTAAATATATATATATATATATATATTTTTTAAATATATATTTTATTGATATTTTACAGAGAGGAAGGGAGAGAGATAGAGAGCTAGAAACGTCAATGAGAGAGAAACATCGACCAGCTGCCTCTTGCACACCCCCTACCGGGAATATGCCCACAACCAATGTACATGCCCTTGCCCGGAATCGAACCTGGGAACTTTCAGTCTGCAGACCGACGCTCTACCACTGAGCCAAACCAGTTTCAGCAAACGTCAACTTTTAAATTTCTACTAGAATTTAAATTATTATCCCTCACTTATACCTTAATGTGATTCTGTTTAGTATATCTAAATGGAATAGGAGAAAACAGAATGTGTTCATTTATCAGGCAGAACTTGATAACCACCCAATAGTATTTATACTCACCCAGTAGGTTCCACTGGGAGACAATAGGAGAATGGTCTAATTTTAGATATTTGCAGATGTGGATGCAATAGGTCCTAATAATCGATTTGATATGGGTAGTAGACAAAACAAAAGAGCCTGTAGTGATGTTGGGATTCTATCACAGTTGATTAGGAAGGTGGTGGTATCAATGACAAGGATGAGGATAATAGGGGGAAAACATGGTTGAAAGGGGAAATTATGAGTTCAGCATGGGACCGCCTGAGTTTGAATTCCCTGATGTTTCCACAGTGGAGAACATCTGGTTAGAGATTTCTTATTGAAAGTTTGAAGCATAAAACTGTAGAAAAGGTCCAGGCTAGACCTATATAGCTGGGAGTATGTCTCTCTAGTTGCTAGCTGAAATCATGAAATTAGCCGACTACCCAAAGTAGAATATCGCAAGAGGTGGAAATGTATTTTAGGGGAAATATTTAGCAGATACCTAAATCTTGAGAGAATGTGCTACAGAGAAGAACAGGAGGGAATCAGGAAATGAGAGCAACTTAGAAGTCGAGAGGAAAGCTTTCAAGAAAATATTGCTCAAGTGAAGCCAGACTGCTGAGGGGCTAAGAACTATGTAAAATTATCATGGATTTGGTGATCTTCAAGAGGACAAAGCAATGAATAAAGATAGTGAGGGTGAAAGAGCAAAGTCTAGGGTCATAGAGGGCCAATGACTTCTATCATTGGTTGACTCTGGTTCAAGCCTAAGAGGATGATCACCACTAGTTTAATTGTTGATAGTTGTTGCAAAAAGTCAGAACAGAGACCTACGTTAAGGTTGAAGAGTATTAGTGCAGTTAGACCAGGAGCTATTCAATATCTTTTTTTGTTTGATTTTGCTCTAAGCTTCATTCTTTTAGCAATCATAATCACGGGTTTAAATGCAAAAAAAAAAAAAAAAAAAAAAAAAAAGTGGTTATTTTGTTTTTTAAAATGAGGAATTGTACTTTACTAAATTTGTCCAAATCCCATAAGTTTCCATTGAAGTTAAAATAAAAATTAATTCAATTTATTAATGTATTTTCTGTATTGAAAAAATAATACCTTTCTTCTGTGTGTTCCATCGACAGGGAACATTGCTGTTGTCCCAGTGATGAAAACCATTGGTTTGGGTCTTGGTCTCTTAATCTGGGGATCATTTCATGCCTTAACTGGTTGGACAAGCTCAAGGTAACACAAAGCTAACTATTTCACCTAAGATTCTCTGAGCTCATACACTCTATGAAAGGATAGTGTTAGTGATTGGTCTAGCTGAAAGGAATAACATGATTCTTATTATTTTAATGATTATAGCCAAGATATATGCATAAAATATGCTGCCTTTAATTATTATTTATCCAACGTTCTAAAGAAGTGATCTAAATATTAAAAAGTATCTCTTGCGGGGGAGGAGGAACTAGGGAGAGAGAAAGGGAACTGATATTTATGTTCCCTTTCTATTGTGTGACAATTTCTTATATGACATGTTATATGTATGCATGAGGTAAGCACTATCTTATAAGAGAGCTGATACACAAAGAAGTTGAGTGACTTGCTGAAGGTCACAGAGCTAATAAGCCAGATTCGGCGCAGGTCTTCTAGTTCTGAAGCATATATTCTTCCCTCTAGAGTCTGGCCCAGGGACTAGGGCCCAGCTTCCCAGACATTTTTGTAAAGAAAGTGTTATTGGAACACAGCCAGACCGATCCATTTAAATGTTGTCTGTGGCTGCTGTTAGACTCCAATGACAGAGTTGAGTAGTTGCAAGGTGCCATCTGGCCCGCAAAGCCTAAAATATTAACTCTCTGCTTCTTTAACGAAGAGTTTGCCAAGCCCAGTTCTAGAGCTAGGCTGTTCAATATAGATGCCACAGGCCACATGTGGCCATTTATATTTAAATTACAACAGTATGGTGCTTACCAATGGGAAGGGGTTTGGAAGTAGTCAAGGGTACAGAGGGTCAAATATACGGTGATGGAAGAAGATTTGACTTTGGGTGGTAAACACAGTGTAATACACATAGATGATGTATCTTAGAACTGCACACAATTCTATTTAAAAAAAAACATAATAAAAAGCTAAAACTATAAATTTAAATTAATTAAAATTGGGGAAAATTAAACATTCAGTTCCTCAGTTGTACTAGCCACCATTGCAGGTACTCAAATAGCCCTATCTTCCTAGAAGCTCCCCACTTATACAGTGCAGCGATAGAACAGGCCCCTGATCACAGAAAGTTCTAGTGGGCTGCACTGCACTGCTCTTGGTGAGCATTGAGATTAGCATTCAAGTAGAGTTTGGTAAAATGAATACAATGGAGGCTATTACTCTGACCTTACTTTTTGATCTGGTCTTCCCACTTAAGCACTACAACAACTTCAACAATAACAAAACACACTAGCCTCCAATACATTCTTTTCTGTCCTCTCCCCATTTCCTACCCTGCTTTTTACATGTACTGTTTTCTCTTTTCTTCTTGCCTCCTTTTCTCTCCCCCCTAGATGTCTCACAGTGATTGAGGTAATGACCACTACAATGTCAAGGCATGAAAATAAAAAGAACTTGCAGTTATTTACAAGTCTGTTTCAAATGTAATGCATAATTGCCACCAACCAATTAGCATTCCGTTACCCACTCAATTCATTTTTTTTTTTGTCTTCTTCCTTAGTCTTAGTAAGAAATGGACATTCACAAATACTTTTACATATATTAACTCGTTTAATCTTCATAAGAAACCTATAAGGTGGGTATAATTGCCCTCATTTAAAGATGGGAAATTGAGGCACAGTGAAGATACGTTATCCAAGTCCCATTAAGTGAGGAACCTATTATTTGAATCCAGGGATCTGTCCCTGAGTGCAAGCCCTTAATCACTATGATGAACACATTTTCAACAACATTGAAGTTGATGTGACTTTCTTAATTTCCAGGTTTGGCTGGTTTGGAAAGGATGCAGAAGAAGTAGCAAAACCACTGCTAAATTACTTGGGCGCTGGGCTATCAGTAGTCAGGTGCACAGCTATTTCTAATGATTTATCTCTTCTTTTAAACATTTAGAGTAAGTGTTAAAGATCCTGGCTTGTTTACATTTTTTTAAAGCCACATTTCATACATTGACATGCCTTCCCTCAGATTCTTCATTTACACTGGCAGACTTGTCTTGAGAGGACAAAAAAATGCCAGCTCTGAGGCCAGGGGGCCAAGCCCTAGCTCTCAAAAAGCCTTGAGACCCTGGGGAAGTCACTTAGCTTCTTTCGAGCTCACTCTCATTATCTGTAATATTTTAAAAATCATAATACATTGATTGGTTAAAAAGTAGAATTGAAGTCATTTGCAAACTAACAAATGCCATGTAAGTAAATGTTATGCTGGCTTCCGAGGCTCCCAGAAGAACCACTTATTCTCTCTTATTATTCTCTCTTATTATTACTCACTTACTCTGTGCTACCCAGTGTCCACTTCCCTGTCACTTCACTCAACTCTCCTTAACCCGATTAGGTAACCAACTCTATCACCCATCTTATGCAAACATACACCCATTCAAACACTTTTAGATGTATCTGTGCCTACTTGCACATTCTGTGTGAATGAGAATGAAAATGACTTGGAATTTCTATATGGCAGTGTTCAGTCAACAGAACTCAAACAGAAATTAGGTCACCTTAAATGCAGTCACCTTTCCTCTCTAGATGCCATTTATATTCCCTGTCAGTGCTTCACATAATGGATAGCCCTGCCTGGGAAGATTTTAGTGGGGGTTTTTTTAGTCTTCGGGGAAAGAGTGTTATATTTCCTTTCCTCCTGCAATGATAGCTTTTCCCCAGCTACACTCAGGAACAATCTCTTTGTCATTGAAATGTTGCCTTAGAGAGTGGTTCCAGGCCAATTGGAGAAGAAATAACATAGATTCTTCTAAAATAGCAGATTCCTGACATTTTTGGTTGGAGGCAATTTTATGAATTCCGAATAATTCATACAGCTTTGAATAGCTCTCTCAAAAACAGTTTCTTTGCACCCGAAAATTGTAATGTTAGCATGCTTTAGTTTTAATGGTAAATAAGGCCATTTATCCAGTCCTTCAGGCATTGTTTTTCTCCATATTTCTTTTTTTTATGTAGAAAGTGCACATTCTCTAAAATTACAAATTATTCATGTTCTACCACCTCTACCTGTGTGACATTGGAAAAATCACTTAGTTTCTCCAAGCTTTGGTTTTTTCCTTTGGGGATAAATTTGGGATAATAATTGCACCAACCTTGTAAGATACTTTAAGAATTAAATGAAATAAAACACATTAAGTGCTTTGTATGGTGCTAGACACATTGCTCTATATATTGGATAATTTTTGTCGTAATAGTCATTATTTTCATTAACAACTTTCATGTTTATTTGTTGTCTCCCCTTTGAACATGTGTTGTCCAACTCTATGGTAAGGGAATCGGTGCACCCAGGGATTCATGTAGCTTGGTTTGAAGCTTGTCTGAGGCAGGAAAATGCGATGAGCTTTTGTACCAAAAGTAAAAGAGGTCGTATAGGCCACAGCATGCTAATAGCAATCCCACTTGAATTAGGTAATTCACTTCCCTAGTGAATTCCCTTGCTCAGGATGTGCACCTTCCACAGGAAATCTCTCTACTGTTGTTAGGTTTGTAATCCCAAGATGCTCCTTGTCAGATGTGGTAGAATATTTTGTTTCTAACTAGGTCCTACCTTCCTCCCCCAAATGACTTCATAAGAACTGAAAGACTTAGGCTCAACATCAGCCCCTATTGTTTAGGGTTTTAGGGGCTAACAAAGAATTATGAAACTATGTACAGTATACTTCTTGCATTTTACAACTGATGGCTGTTTTGGACTTTATGTGGTGACATTTTCTTTTGCCTCAAGAATATAAAGCATTTCTTCTGTGAGCATATACAATAGCCTCACAATGAGAAAAAGGTAGTGCCTGGTGTCTAGAAAATGTTCAGTAAACATTTAAATAAATAGAACAAATGAAAGACATAAAACAAGCCTTGGAAGAATTAAATAGGTTACTCTTTTTGTTTCACAATAAAACAGATCTCTCAAACAAAATATTTTTTTTCACAAAGCATCTCCTTGATGAAGGAAATGTTTGTTCAGAAAAATATGTTTAGTTGTTGTCGCACAGTTAGCCAGACCTGGTCTATTAGCCTGGTCTGTGTTGGGGACACGCCTGCAGGGCTGTGAGGTCCAGGCTTCACCATAACACGGAATTTCTATTGTGAATAGAGCTCATTGCTGAGTTGGCCCTCTGAGTTTCTACAATTTTATATCCCTTAAAGCTCTATTAAAAGAAACTTTAAGAGTTTCTTTTTAAGTTTGGAAAGGATGTTTTTTGCCTAAAACTTTGTCCTGTTTCATGCCATTGTCCTTTTGTATTAAGTTAAAGGGATTCTTCAAAATTACTAGGCACCAACTCCCATAATCATTGGAAACACTTGCTTCATGTAACTATCAAGTCTGAGGAGTCAACATAACTCCAGTGCTTAAAAAGAAACATTTCGTTCTTACAAAAAGCAATGCTTTATTTTATCTAGGTTGTTTTATTGAATTAGCACTTCCTCTTGACCATGCCACAGTCAATAAGACACAGGCAAAATGGTGGATCTCCATAGTTGTTTTGAACAAACCTGGGTTTAGTACTTAGTATGCTCTAGCCCTGTGCTAAATATTATACAGTGTGATTTGTTTTGTTTTGTTTTTTAAAGCAGAGGGCAATAGTGTCAGTCCACAAATACTTCATAATTTAATTTGAGAGCCAAGTTTATTTACGGAGACTGTATAATATGATAGCAATTTCCTCAACTATGTAATGACAATTATAATGATAATCCAAATATAACTTCTGTAAATCATGCATTTCCAGAATTAGACAGTGGAAGACCTAAGCTGCACTCCTGACACTGCAGGGTAGTTCCTTGACTTCTGCCCAGTCACAGAGCTTGAGATAGATGGGCCATTTCTGCATAATTGCTTGTGATTTGCATTTTGAAGCATGCTTTAATTTATGATTCCATTTGTGTGTTTGTCAGAAATATTGCTTTCAACCAAGATTAATAGTAATTATTTGTTTTTTAAGGGACTGCAGTCTTGCAGTGATATTGCGAATACTCTATAGATCCACATTTGTGCCAATCATTTATATCAAGGACCACAGCAAAAGAAATGATAGTATATATGCAGGGGAAAGCCAGTATGGTAAGAGTAAAAACTTATTTTACTTTATCAATAAACATAATACCTGATTTTCTACTTAATAAAGGTAAAGGGGTTAAGCAAAACAACAACAACAAAAAACAACCCCCCCAACACACACACACTAACCTCACAGACACAGACAACAGTATGGTGCTTACCAGAGGGAAACAGGGTGGAGTGGTGGGGAGAGATGGAACAGGGTAAAGAGGGATAAATGGTAATGGAAGGAGGCTTGACTTGGAGAGGTGAACACACAATACAATATTGAGATGATGTATTATCTTTCTGTACACCTGAAACCTATATAATTTTATTAAGCAATGTCACCCCAATAAATTTAATTTAAAAAGAATGTGATCATAGTAAATACTGGTACATACGTTTGATCTTACTTTTTCATTGCAAGTGGTGAATTAGAAAGGCATTAAAGATTAAAAGTAGCAAAAGTCTGTGAGTATTTTCATGTGATCTTTAAAATATAAATATAATCAACTTTAGTCAGCATTCAACTCCTTGGATCTTAACACATGGTTTCCAGCTTCACACTAAGCTTTGGAGATTACTTTCTGTTAGATGATATGTGAGAAAATATGTGTTTTTTAAAACACACACACACACACACACACACACACACACACACACAAACAAAACCACAACAACCATAAAACCCAGTACATAGTACTTTAAAATCAAGTAAAGGTCTAAGTATAAGCTTCCTAAAGGTCACAGTAGAGCCTGTTTAATCAGAGGATATTACTTTCTAAGCACAGAGTGGTACATTGAAAGATCCAAAGATCCAACATAATGCTCCCTAATAATCTGCTTCTAGTGAGAGAATTAATTTCTTAGGCGTAAATTCAACACTGCGTGCAATAGCCTTGTGGAGGCTCAAAAGGAGATGAAAAGGTGTTGGAACATGGCTTACACCCATGAAATGATACAAGAATGAGATCATGGGTAATAAAATTCTAAATTGGATGGTATAGAAAATTAATATGGTCAATGTTCAAATAAGGGAGAAGTTTGGAGAGCCAAAGTCATGGGGGAAAGATTGATGGAAAGTCAAGGATTTTAACTTTAGATGAGCAGATAGACTTGGAATAGATAACCATAGTTGCTTTGTTCCTTTTTATATTCAGCCCCATGAACAGCATTCAAACCTTTAACTTCTCCCTTTGCTTTTAGATTTTATACAAATACTTCTCATATTTTTACTCTTTGCATTTTAAAAGGATAAAAACTATTAAAGATAGAATAACACATAGGATAAATTAAAAGGGAAAGAAAAACAAGAGTGAAAAAATAAAATGGAACCAGAAATTAATCTAAAAATTGTGCTACACTTGTACACTTGAGAGAAATGAACCACAAGTCTGACTCTAAGATTTCTTATAGCCACATGGAAATCAGATCAGTCCCACGATTTGGCGAACACTAGATAAAAGCAACTAATTGTTCAAAAATACAGTTGTCCTTGGTACTGGGACATAATAAACAATGTCCTTGACAATTTCTTTTCATAAATAGTGCAGTCAGTTCTCGGGGATCTTTCTTATGACAACTCAAATATAGTCTGAAAGGAACACAGCTGATTAAAAAATAATTCTAGGGGGTGGGCATAATTTTTACTTCATTTATTTAACAAACACATAAGTAGTGCATGCTCTGCTAGGCACTGTTCTAAGCACATTACAATAATAACTCATTTGTAGCAATGTTACTGGTTGAATTTCATTATAACAACATTACTGGTTGAACACTGTTAATTATTCTTTTTAAAAAATATATTTTTACTGATTTTAGAGAGGAAGGGA
Organism: Pipistrellus hanaki; assembly: GCF_964339955.1. Taxonomy (NCBI): domain Eukaryota; kingdom Metazoa; phylum Chordata; class Mammalia; order Chiroptera; family Vespertilionidae; genus Pipistrellus; species Pipistrellus hanaki. The sequence goes on along the minus strand of NC_140507.1, from coordinate 58,604,688 downwards.
GAGGGAGAGCGAGAGCAAGAGCGAGAGAGAGAGAAAGAGAGAGAGAAAAACATCAATGATGAAAGAGAATCATTGATTGGCTGCCTCCTGCAGAGCCCACACTGGGGATCAAGCCCACAACCCTGGGCATGTGCCCTTGACCAGAATCAAACCTGAGTCCCTTCAGTCCCCAGGCCAACACTCTATCCACTGAGCCAAACCAGCTAAGGCCTATTAATTATTCTTGTTTTATAATTGAAAAATTAAGACAGAAAAAGATTAGGTAATTTACCCAAGTCTCAAAGTTAGCAAGTATTGGATTGAGGATTACCACCCCACGGCCTGTGCTTTTCATTGTTATGATATCCTGCCATTTGCAGTAGTGCATAAGTGGGTAGGCATGGTGTTCTTATATGATCTAGAAGTAGGACTTAATATTTCTGAAGAATAGACAAACTCTTTGATTTTCAAAATTTTCCTTCCTATACAGGACCATTTATCTTAAGTCATAATTTCAGCTGAGAGAACCATTGAGTCCAATGTGGCCTTCCCAGCCAGGACCTGTAGCACACTCATCTTTATGGCCAAAATACCATCCTCTTAAACAGTCATTGGAGTTGGGGTTTCTCAGATCATCATGTGTCAAATCTCTCATGTAATTATGTTTGTAATAAGCAATTGAATAAAACTCTCTTTAGGGTAACTTCCTAATATTCTTCTATATGGATGTCATCTGCAACAGCGATACTGGTCTCCAGAATGATCATTAAACCATATGAAGTTAGCAGTCCCCCCAAATTTTCACACACCCCCTCCCACTACAGCTTACTGGAAATTTGCTACAATTGCTGCAGCCATTAGAGAAATTAGGTCTGAATACGTTTCTTAAAAAGGAGGTATTCTCATGGTGCTGCTTATTTAGCTTTTCAAAGATAATCACAAAAATGAGCCTTTTAGATTTGATTATAGTAACTAATTTAGTACATACTATTTTCTGATTTTAGATATGTTAATTATAACTTTATATATAAAGAGCATGCAGAAAACTAGGGTGACAAAATATAATTAATGGTGCCTTTATATTTAAGGTTCATTTTGGTGAGTTTGTTTTGTTTTAGAACTCTACATTTAAAACAACTAAAATGATACACTTGAGAGCTTTATAATCTATTTTCAGATTTAGACTATGTTTTTGCATCTTTCTTACAAGTACCATCTACTTTCTGGCTTACTGTATAGCCATGAAAAATAATCCCAAATTATATCCAGAAGCAGTCTTGCCAGGTAAGAATATTTACTATAGAAAATCTTCTCACTTCATAGAAATGCCATTCTCTACTCATCTATATATATAAAAGTCTAAGTGACCAGCTGACCAGCCAGTAGCTATGATATGCACTGACTACCCGGGGGCAGATCCTCAATGCACAAGTGGAAACCATAAACATGGAAACATGAACAGACTGATGAATCTCAGAGGGAAGGAAATAGGGAAGAAGGCAGAAAGAGATTAATCAAAGATCTTATGTGCATACTAGAGACCTGGTGCACAGAATCATGCTCCAGAGGGATCCCTTGGCCTGGTCTGTGCCCTCTCACAATCTGGGACCTTTTGGGATATATCAGAGAGCTAGTTTCAGCCGGATCCCTGCAGGCCACGCCAAGGAACCCTGGACCTCTAGTTTAATATAAATAATCATCTTTTGGAAATTAAGACATTGTGTGTGTGTGTGTGTGTGTGTGTGTGTGTGTGTGTGTTCATTCCCTTATTGCTTTAGCTCAGTTCACCACCAAATATGGAGGATGTATAAGCCATGAAACTGAATGTAAAATGCTAGCCATTATTATAGAACTTAAAATGTGAACAATAAATCTAAGATCATTTCCTATGCCAAAACATCTTGACCATCAGACTTTATTATTTCTTCTTTGTTATCTAAGGATTCCCATTAAAAGTCAGAGTCCTATGACTTTGATTTTTAAAAGTATCAATGAATAGGAATCTGTAGTCACTTGGGAAAGCAAACATTTTTTTTTTCTAAAAAGTAAGGAGAAATTGTTTGAGAGCTCAAAAAGCTTAAATGCACATGCTTTTTGACTTAATCCATTGGGCATTGATGGTAAAAAAATATATATATATATATACATGTGTAATTTCTCACTTATGATTTTTCTACATCAATTTTGAATAAAGGACTATAAGTAAAAATTTTATAGAACAAAATAAAACCATATGTCAGAGACTTTTTTTTTTTTGAGTGCCTGATTGACTTAATCCAAAGTGTTACTATACCACTAGACCATAAAAATGGTAGAAGGCTTAGTTAAATTATCATGACATTTTTAGTTGGTATTTCTATATAAATTCTGAGTTTTTTCCCTTAGCTACAAGCAACATTCAGAATTTCACATATTGTTATGTTCATGGTTTAGAGTGGATGGTGATTGCAGAGCATGTTCAGATCCAATACCCAATCTTCATTCAGTTACCACTTTGGTTATTTTATTTCATGTCAATAAGTTGAGAGGATTGACTCTCAACTTATTGAGAGCAGTCAAGAGCAATTAATTGATATCCAAAATGATCATAAAGCATAGCTCCAAGATCCAAGTTGGCCAACAGTGTGTATAGCAATGCATTGATATGTGTACTTTAATATTATTACTAACTCTAGAGCATGAATTTTTCAGGAGGGGAACGTGTCTTGTAAATGTGTGATGTCTGCGTGTGTTTCAGGATTTCTGTTGGGAGTACTGTGGGCAATAGCCACCTGCCACTGGTTCATCGCTAATCACTCTCTCAGCGCTGTGGTCAGTTTTCCCATAGTCATTGATATAAGTAGCCAAACTGTTTCTCCACATTTTTGTTTTTAAATGTAAATCTAATTTTTCTGAAATATTCTTAGTGAATCACTAAGACTGTTATGAAGTTTGATTTCTTTAGGAGGACAATTCATATAATAGAGATTCATGTAGATTAGGGGTGGGAACATTTTTTCTGCTGGGGCCATTTGGATATTTATGTCATTTAAGGAGCCAAACAAAATTATCAATTTAAAAATTAGCCTGCTATACTTGGTCAGACATTTAATTAACCTAATACCTTGGCAGGGCCAAACCAAATAATTTTCTGGGCCCCATCCCCATCAGATAAACTGATACCCTCTATCTCATGTCTCTAATTGCTAAGGGAACATTGGGTAATTTCACTTTAGCAGATTTGTTCATTTTTTTTTTATATCCTTGCAGTGTTTGTCATGTCATTTTACCTACTGTCATTTGGGATACATTATCACTTGCTATTTATAATAATATCCACCTCTATATAACAGCTTATAAATGTAAAAATGCTTTGGTATTATCACATGACAACCTTGTGAAACAGAAAGCATTTCCTACTCCTCTTCATATGGAACTTCAATATTTTATTTTATTTTATTTTATTTTATTTTTTTAATATATTTTATTGATCCTTTTACAGAGAGAAAGGGAGAGAGATAGAGAGCTAGAAACGTCGATGAGAGAGAAACACCGACCAGCTGCCTCTTGCACACCCCCACATGCCCGCAAGCAGTGTACATGCCCTTGACCGGAATCGAACCTGGGACCTTTCAGTCCACAGACCGTCGCTCTACCATTGAGCCAAACCGGTTTCGGCATGGAACTTCAATATTTTAAAGGAAGGCTTTCAGAAAGTGCTAAAGCAAAGTACTGTGTTTGGATAATGCCGTTCATCATGGCATACATAATGCAATTTGCTTCATCTGACTTTTTTTAGGTGTCAATTATGTAGAATACAGCTAGGTAACAGAAAAACAAAAATACTTCCTTTGACATAGAAGGGGCAAGTATTAATAAGATTGTCCCCATTTTGAAGATGAGAAATTTGAGGCAACCATTCAGAGCATTCTTGGAGTGAGAAAACAAGTGGAAATCTCAGGGCTTCTCCATTCAGAGTTTCCAGTACACAGTGCTACTTTTTGCCATGAGTATAGAATCTAATTTAGAGTTTGTTTTGTGTTCATTATGGTAATAGTACTGACATATATATACATACAGCAGCCCCTGCTTTTAAATCATCATCATAAAATTTTCCTGAAACATTTCATCAGCACACCTGTGCAAACGTAGAAAACTAATTTTTAAAAACATATTGTCTAATATAAAACACATTGCATTAAAGTTTGAAACATTCTTAAATTTTAATATAAATTCTGGATTTTAAACAGTATATTTTTGACAATTCTATTATGTTCATAAAACAGCTTTAAAGTGCAACTAAATTCAAACAAATTAGTCTTTTTTTTAATTTAAAAAACTCACATTGTGATATTCATAATCTCTGCTGAGGGAAAATGTTATCGAAATCAAATATGTTATAAGGAATTATTTTAGGTTTAAGTCTTCATAATTAGAATGGCAAAGAACCCAAAGTCTTTCCACAAAGGGGTTTGTTTCTCATGATATCAAGGATATTTAATGTTAGAAGTGACCATATAATATGGGAAAATATAATGGGCAAGTAAATTTGCATGGAAAAGTATACAGTATGATATTCTCCTTGACTAGAAATATAAATATTATATTCTTGAACAAATGTGAATTCCCTAAAAAGTATTGAAAGCAATTTCATATAAAAGATACAGATACACCCTGGCCAGTTTGCTAAGTGGTGAGAGCATCGGCCCATAGTCTGAAGGGTCTCGGGTTTGATTCCAGGTCAAGGACACATACCTGGGTTGCAGACTTGATTCCTGGCCCTGGGTGGGGGAGAGGTAATTAATCAATGTGTCTCTCTCTCACATCGATCTCTCTCTCTCCCTCTCCTCACCTTCCTCCACTCTCTCTAAAAAAAGAAATCAATGGAAAAAAAATAATATCCTTGGGTGGGGATAATAAAAACAAAACAAAAACTACATAGAGATACAACCAAGCTGCACAAGACAAATAGAAATACAAACACAAATCAAATATCAAAACTATAATAAAAATGAGTAAGGAAGCAAATCACACAAAGGGTAAATATTTGTGCAACTAAAAATTAAGTTTTGCTTTGCACGTGTAAAAGTGGGTAATACAATGAGGTAGCTAATTATTTTTAACTGATAACATTATTTTCTCAGAAAAGACAAGTTATCTTCTAGCATTGCCTTTTAAACAGAATTTATCATATGGGGCCTTTTGCAAGGGACATTAAACAACGTTGAGTAATATTCTTTACAGAAGAATATTAAATTTTCTAAACACTGTTTCTTGTATAAAATTATGGCAAAGATGTACAGCGGAACATTAAAGCCTAGGTCAGAGGAAATGAATTACTGAGGTAAGTGGAGTTTGGGCAGAGGGGCCAGTGGGAGTGGTCATGTTAGCTTCGGAGACTTGTTGGCCGAAGGGATTATTCTTGAACCACTGATCCCAGCACAGGCATCCCACCCAGCGGGCACAGCTTCCTGTGGTGCTTGAGGACTACTCCCTGGGAGGACAGTATTGCTGGGGGACGAAGGAACAGGTCCCATTGCCACAGGGCTCTTGCTTGGTTTGACTTTTGTTGCTCTATTTAAGACAACCTTATCCACATGCAGAAAAGATTCAGTCCCTACCCTCAAGGATCTCACACTCTTTTTATTTTCTTAGCAGAATAGATTTTTTTTTTACTTTAACTTTTTCTAATTGAAAATTTCAAATATATTCATCACCCAGTTTTAATAATTATAAATATGGCATTCTTATTCTATCAAAAAAGTACATTTTTTTAATCCCAGCAGTTCTGTTTTTCCAGGTACAGATATTTCCATTGTGACGTATCTATTGGAGAGTAGACTATGAGTTCCTTGAACATGTATGTGCATTGCTTATTGGCAAATAACATTCAATTAAAAAGTAAGAAGAAGAAGGAGGAGAAGACAGAGGAAGAAGGGGAGGAGGAGAAGGAGGGAAGAATGGAAGAAAGGGAGGGGATAAAACCAAACCCATATAGCCTGACATGGCCCTAGAAAGAGCTTATGACCTCTGCTCCATGCCTTCCCCCTGAGCCTAAAAGTTTATCCAGAGAGTTGAGCTTCTCAAGATGGCTCAAGCTCACCTTGTTTTTGAAAGACTGATTTACAAATATATTTTGTATAAATGCATAAAAGGAAAACATACAACCCGACTGCCAAAGCAGTTGTGTCTTATCTATAATGACCTTCCTATTTGGCTCTCCTTTGCCTGAATCAAAGCATCTGTACACAGTATCACTTATACTTACATTTAGCAAAGCACTTCTTCCTACAATCGCATTACTCATCACAATCACCTTTAGGTGCTAAGCGAATATTTAGAAAATCATCAGCCAAAAAGTCTCAAAGGTCAATGATACCTTTTGGTATTATCTTCCTCCATGTACTCTGAAGGGAAATTCATTTCCTGATTAAAGAGGATAAAATTTTTAAGCAAATAGCAAGATGGCATTAATGTTATACCCTTATCCTATCATCCAAAGTCAGTATAGAATTGCCTAAAGAACCCAGATGTGTCTTGTTTGGTTTGGGTTTTGAGATTTGGGACCTTACGTCATTGATAACAGACAGTTCCTTTGACCTATTTCTCTGGCTCTTTTGATGTAGGCTTTTCCAGATGCTGACAGAGAGTAATGTATTTTTATTACTTCTCTTACATGCCAGAGAGGAGTCAGACTTTGTTGACCCGGCCATGTGGACAGTTGAAATAGTGGGGGAGGGAAAACATGTTGAAATTGTTTATTTGAAACTTCCAGAGTTTGTGCAGGCTTAAAATGGAAGCATAAAAAATGTTAACACAATATACTTTCTCCACAAAAACCATGTTTAATTCAAATTCCTATTTTTCCCCTTTTCAAGTAAAAATAATAATAATACCATTTAATATATCACGTTTTCAAACTGTACAATAGTCCATTTACCCCCATCTCCTCTCTTCTCAGATCCTTTATATTATTTTATTCCTGTGTTTATTTCCCATTCATGAACCCATTATTTATTTTTTCTTACATGGTTTTTCTCTCTTCCCATAATATTATGTTTAGCATTTATTAGAGCTTAATATTAGACATAGTTGATTATTGTGAAGTAATATCAGTTTTTAATTTTTTTTAAATACATGCTACTTCCATATGCATGCTATTTATTCAAAAGAACATACTAGTTTTTTCAGTTACAAGTTTATCTCATGTCAGAGAAAGTTATAAATTTCTTCATTTTTCCTATTAATCTTACTTCTAGTACCATAAGAAACTAGTTTACTAGAAAAAAAAATAAACGAATTGCTTATTAAAATACTAGAGGCCTGGTGTACAAATTTGTGCATAGGTGGGGACTCTCGTCCTGGCCTATGATCAAGGCCCACGGTGGGGGGGTGGTGTAGCTGGCTAGGGGAAGGGACCCCAGGAGGTTGGCCAGCTGAGGGGAGGGCCACAAGAGGTTGGCTGTAGGAGCGCACTGACCACCAGGGGCAGCTCCTGCATTGAACATCTGCCCCCTGGTGGTCAGTGTGCATCATAGCGACTTGTTCAGCTGGTCTTTCCAGTCATTTGGTTATAACTGTCGCTTAGGCTTTTATATATAGAGATTTTATTATAAATAGATCACATTGAAGAAACGCATTCTATGGCACAAAATATTATAGCATTATCAAAATAAAAACCATAAAGAAAAAAATTAATGCCCAGCCAGTGTTGCCCAGTGGTTGAGCATTTACCTATGAACCAGAAGGTCATGGTTAGATTCCAGTCAGAGCACATGCTGGGGTTGTGGGCTCGATCCCTAGTAGGGAGTGTACAGGAGCAGCTGATCAATGATTCTCTCTCATCATTGGTGTTTCTATCTCTCTCTCTTTTTCACTTTCTGATATGTATACCATATTTTCCGGCGTATAAGACGATCCCCTAATTTTACAGTTAAAACATAGGTTTAGGCCTATATTCGCTGTATAAGACTACCCCCCACTTTAAAGAAAAGACTTACTTTGCCGTCAAGATCTGCAGGTAATTTTTGTGCAATATTGGTCTTTTGCCCCCGATTTTCGGTTGACTTTTTTTCGTTTCAAATGTCATCTTATACGCCGGAAAATACGGTGTGTGTGTGTGTGTGTGTGTGTGTGTGTGTGTATGTATAGTCTTCATTTTTTTACCTAATGCTACTTAGTTTAACTTAATGATGAGTTAGGATTGATATTATTTTTCTGTCAATATAGTTATATTGCTTTTATAATAGAAAGTTACTTGATTATCAAGTGTCAAGTCAGCTCTCCAATTTACTGTATTTACATAGAGTATTATCACAGGAAAATAACCAATTTAATTGAAGTTCTTTTTTCGTAAGGGTGCAGGATTTGTAGTTACAATGTGCGGGGTCTTCATGTTTAAAGAAATACAGGTATGTACAAGAAAACAGGGGTAGATCCAAGTATAAAGGGTATATAATACTATGTTTATGTTATTTTCTGAAAACTGCATTTAACTACTAAACCCAGTGTAGAAAACACATGAGTTGAGTTGACAGGTCAGATATTCAAAATCTGTTTTCATCCCTAACTACCAAAGAAAATAGTAAAAACATGAAAATCAGTATAAAATATGTTTCTCTCTACCCAAGCCCCCAGTAGAAAAATGCTTTAGTTGATTTTAGATTTCGGAAAGAGGTTTGGTTAAACAATCCAATAAAGTGGGATAGAGGGAAATTTTGTTTTGTGTAAAATATGGTTGCTTAACAAAGAAAGAATTCATTTTATCCCAAAGATTAAACTATCCCCAAGGCAGATGGATTTGGGGAATAGATATCCATGTGGGTCCTCCTGCCTCCCAAAGGTCCCCACATAGAAACAGCAACGTTAGCCCTGGCTGGCTTTTCTCTGTAGTTAGAACATCAGCCCGCAGACCAAAGGGACACAGGTTTGATTACTGGCCCAGGGCATGTACCTCAGTGGCAGGTTTGCCCCTGGCTCTGGTCGGGGTGCATGCAGGAGGCGACCAATCAATGTGTGTGTCTCTTCTCCCCTCCTCTCCCTTTCCCTCCCTCTAAAGAAACAGTGGAAAAAATATCCTCAGGTGAGGATGAAAAAGTTAATTAAATAAAACCAGCAATTTTACAGGAAAACAGTACGGTGACAAGTGACCACTACCTCTTCCCTCTCAAGTATAATTGATGGTAATCCAGACACTCTGCAAGACAGCATACACATCATAGCTTCTGTCTTCATGTGCAGCCATTATAGCAGGTAACTCCTGGGTCTAAGAAGATCAGATGCTGCTAATCTCTGAGAACTAGGAAGCGAACTGTGTCCCTGGCTAATCCTTAAAGTGATTCTTTGATTTTAGATTTAGGAAATCATTTTGTTCATTCTAAATGAAACGTTTTTATTTAGAGAGCCATAATTTGATAATATGAGTGAAATTCTCAGATGAAATACACATGTTTAGAAGATATTTGGACCATGAGTTTAGTTGGTTTTTTTTTAAATACACAAGACAACTGAAAACATTTGTAGATTCATAGGTTACTTTTATGCACATGTTTCTCATTTATTTCAGTTAGAATTGCTTTCCACAAAAATAATTCTATGCCTGTAACACACTATAAATCTCTTTGCAAATATTTCATCTGCCTCACAAAGGATGGTTTCCACTTAAGAATTATTATTCAGTGTAACATGCTGAAGCCTTCGAAAATCACCAGTTATTGACCAGAGCTTATTTGCAGTTAGGGTATAAAGAAACACAAACTAAGAATAGATCTATTTTAAGCTTTTGAAAATTATTTTGCTCAATACTATACTAATAATGATACTGAATTTAAAATATTTTTTCTAGATATAAGGACTCCCTTGAGAGAATCTCTAACCATTAAGCCTCATGTTATGCCTTAGAGTCCTCTGCAAGATACTAAAAGGCAGTCAAAGAGGATTTACCAAAAATATCAGCTGAAAATCTTCTGATCCAATAAAACCATTGAGTAAGGTGCTGAAATATAGTATAAATATAAAATAAATATCCTCCCAATATGCCACTAATTATCAATTAAAAAGTATAAAATAAATGCTATTAATAACTAAAAAGATTACTAAAATATTTTTTAAAATCAACAAGAAGTACGCTAGATTTCTAAAATCTTTTCCTTAACTGCAAATGGACATAAAAGAAAATCAGAAGAAATGGGGAGACTCACCGTATTCCTGATGGGTCAGCTCACCATGGTTCCTAGGCGGTTCTTTCCAGTAACATTCATTGAGATCCCTATTAAATCCCAGCGGAATCCTTTCTGGAATTTGAGAGTGAGTGTTGAAGTTTAGCCAAGTGTGTATCTGAAAATAAAGAGAAAGAGGGCCAAGCTGAAAGCAAAGAGTGAGTTTTGTTGACCTTCCTAGAGTTAAAAAATCTTACGAATCTGTCTACAAACAAAGCTTAAAGGGCGTCCAGTGATACTTATCATTCATTGCAGATGCCTCCCTGCCTCTTGACAATTGAGTTAAAGGAGTTTCAAATACTTTACATGCCAGAGAGTTTAACTTATCAACTAAACACTGAGCCCAAAATCCTATCAGAATTTTTAAAAATTATTTCTTCTTAGAAACACTATAAAATCCTAGAGTGAAACAAAAGCAAAACATTTATCTTTCTGACTTTTAGTTCCTATCAGTTATGTCTTGAATCAGTGCTTGGGACATAATTTAAAGTCTACAAGTTACAGCAGTAAGAACTTAACAGACACAGCACTTTTGTGTGAAAGAATTTAATGATTTTATTTCGTTTTAATGGAGGTTGTGCACTTCTAATGTTCTTTTATATCTGATATCTGTTCCTCTTGGGGATGTCTGTTGTATAATGTTATATTAGCTATTTTAAACTAAATATTCACTAAATTTTTAGCAACACATTTTTTTTTTAGCTAAAGTGATACAAATTATTATCGCCACAACAATTAATAGGTCAGTAGCTACCCCCAGATAAAGGATGAGAGGATTTTTTTTTAAAATCTCAATAGCTGTTTCAAAAATCCAAGTTCAAAACATTCTGCTTTGGGGAGAATGTTAGCGTGATCTTTCCAAGAGCTAGCATTTACCTTTGACCAAGGAAAACTATGACCCAAATATAATCAGGTTTTTTTTCTCTCCCTCTTAAGAAACTAGGCAGTTTAGACAGATTCTTACTTAAAGGGGAAAAATATTTTATTCCCTGAGATCATTATTCTTTTGTCTACAGACAATAAAATAGAGAGCTTGCCAAGATATTCACATAATTAGTTGTAAAATGTTAATTGAAGCCCCATATATTTTTTTTCTTATTTAAGTAATCACATTGTCTAATTTAAAGTAAATTTAGCAATCATTTGAGTGTATTCATTTTTTGAACAAATATTGATTGAGTACCTATTTTGCACCAGTACTGGTATTTTGATAAACATTACTGTCTTTAAAACCAAGAAAAAGATATCAGGAACTTTAATGCCGTGTGTGTGTGTGTGTGTGTGTGTGTGTGTGTGCGCGCGCGCGCGCGCGCGCGCGCAAAAGGAATATGCATTATATTGTGTTTGGGATTGTATTAATTGGCATAAATCTTGATAAAGCTAAAAATAGGATTATAAGTTTTTTTTAAAATTTTTTAAATATATTTTTATTGATTTTTTTACAGAGAGGAAGGGAGAAAGATAGAGAGCTAGAAACGTCGATGAGAGAGAAACATCGACCAGCTGCCCCTTGCACACCCCCTACCGGAACCAATGTACATGCCTGGGACCTTTCAGTCCGCAGACCGATGCTCTACCACTGAGCCAAACCGGTTTTGGCGAATTATAAGGTTTGACTGTCAGAATATCTCAATGTAATTTTAGACCAAATATCTAAAATTAGGCACTAATTCTGTTTTACTTTGTGATATTCAAATTTCCCCTTAGGATAATGGGAACTATATTTAAAGAGGAATATAGACAACCCAGCAATCAATCATTCAGAGGGAAATTGCCAGGATAGAGAGGGAGCTTGAAACTGTTCCATATGAGAAAATGGTCAAAGGAACTAAAATATTGTCCAGGAATGCAGATGCTTCAGGGATATGAGAGTTATTTTTCAATGTTTGAGAGTTGTTGTTGTTTTTTTTTTGTGGAAAAGAGATTAGAAATCAATCTATCTGTACCCCCAAAGATAGGACTTGCTGGAAATAAAATATTTCTAGTTAACACAAGAAGATAGTCTTTGTTAATATAAACATAGACTGTCTACATTGGAAGGTGAGTCTTAGTTTGCCATCTCTGTGACCAGTGCATCCATATATAGCTGGACAAGCCAGATGTAGTCTGTTTCTTCCTAACCGTTGTATTGTTCTCTGTCTATTTATCTGAACTTTATCATTTCTCCCCAGGAGGACTGTGGTCACCTCCTTATTGGTCTCCTTCTGTCTATCTTGTCCCCTCCAATCTGTTCAGCATTGTAAAAAATGTGTGGGCTTTATCAAATGCAAATCCTATCTTTTCACCACATCTAGCTGTGTCTGCTCCTTTAATAGATTTTCATTGCTCAGAAAAATAAAACTCAAAAGCATGACGTGACCTATTAGATTCCTGTAAGATCAAGCCCACAGCCTTCCAACCTCACCTTACCTCTACCTAACTCTCATTGCTCTAGTAGTCACTCTGACCTTTCAGCACCTGCTTTCTCTTACAACAGAGCTTTACACATAAAGCTCTAAAGTTCTACCTAGAATTTCAACCTGCTACCCTATTTCCCAGCCCAGTTCTTTTACCTTATGGGTTTTCAAGGGAATCTGGATGATTACTTAGAGAAATTAAAAACAACAACAACAACAAAAAACCAACATGTAGGTGGCTAAGTAAGATGGTTACAAGGTCCTAGTAGTCTTAAGAATCTGTGCGTTTTTGTGTTTGATTCAGGTGTTCTTAATTAAAGTTATTCTTATTTATTATTCAGGGTCAACAAAACTACCTATTAATGATATTTGCATTTTGCATCATCTTGACTGGAGCATTGTGCACCGCTTTTTCTAAAATCTAGGAACCACATGACCAGCAGGTGGCAGCAGTGATTAAGAGGAGGCCTCTCCTAGATAGTAGACAGATTATGCTGAGAACAGAGATCATTTTCATTCCGCAAATGGATGTCAACTCATCCTGGAGTGAGTAAATTATTATTTTTTTATAAATGTGAGAATGAAGGAAAACATTTGCAGTCAAGTACAAAAATGAAGAATTCTTCTGATGAACTATTTGTGAAGGTAGGACTTTAGGGGGGGTGACTAAAATATCTACATTCTTACAGAATTACATCTAAGGGTGCTCTTTATTCTTTTTAGTACTTATAAAAATTTCTAAACAGCCGAAACCGGTTTGGCTCAACAGTAGAGCGTCGGTCTGCGGACTGAAAGGTCCCAGGTTCGATTCCACCCAAGGGCATGCACATTGGTTACGGGCACATCCCTGGTAGGGAGTGTGCAAGAGGCACTGGTCCAGGTTTCTATCTCATCGATGTTTCTAGCTCTCTATCTCTCTCCCTTCCTCTCTGTAAGAAAATCAATAAAATATATATATTTTTTTAATTTCTAAACAAACATGCACACAAAAATAAAAAAGACAAAGTTGGGAAATTTTCCAACTCAAGAGTTTCCTCTCCGCCGAAACTGGTGTGGCTCAGTGGTAGAGCGTCAGTCTGCGGACTGAAAGGTCCCAGGTTCGATTCCGGTCAGGGGCATGTATGTTGGTTGCGGGCACATCACCGGTAGGGGGTGTGCAAGAGGCAGCTGGTCGATGTTTCTCTCTCATTGACGTTTCTAGCTTTCTAACTCTCTCCCTTCCTCACTGTAAAAAATCAATAAAATATATTTAAAAAAAAAAAAAAAGAGTTTCCTCTCCTACAAATAGAAGCCAGAAATTCACTCTCCTAGCCTTCCTTTGGTAGGATTTGCTGCTGATGATAGTATAGCCTCCAAGCCCAATCTTGTGGTCTTGCTAGGGATTCTGTGAGCTACCTAATCAAGTAGTGTAATAAACTTAGCCTCATTAAAAAAAACTCTCATGAATATATTTATAGCATATTTTAATCAACTTTCACGAAATGTAATTTATATCCAATGAAATGCTCCCATTTTAAGTGGACAGTGCTCTGAGCTCCAGCAAATGCTCACGCACGTGAACAGCACTACAATCTAAATACAGAACATTTCCAGCAGCCCCAAATATTCCCTTATGCCCCTTTGTATTTAACCCCAAGACCAGGCCACCAAGGATCTGTTTTCTGCCTTTCTAGATTATGTTGGCCTATTCTAAAGTTTTAGGTACAAGGAATAACATCAGTATGTACCCTTTTGTTTTTTATTTCTTTCATCTTATAGCCATTATTATACTTTTTTTTTTACTGTGCACAGATTATGTGTTGTAGAATTGTGCACCTGAAACCTGTATAAATTTGTTAATCAGTATCACCCCGATAAATTTAATAAAAAGGAAAAAAAAATTTACTGATCTGAAATAATTATAATTCTCAATTATTTTTGCTAGTGTATATTCAAAATAACAACGAAAGCAAAAATAACTAACATTTGGAATCATCATATTTACTGTGCGATGTGTCATGTTCCAGGAATTCACTGTTTTAAATTAATAGTGTGGTTAATAATTCTTAGCTGCCCCTTGAGTCCATCTCCATCCTATGATATTCTGTCTTGAGGGACTGTAAAACATAAAATTGCCCAAACGAGGTCACCTCCATTGTCTATACGTTGGAAAAAAGTGCATATTCTTGGGTTTTCTACAACGACCTAATGGATTATCATTTCTGAGCTAGAACATGTGAATATGCATTTTTAAAGGTGTTCTTAATGATTCTTATTACACTTGTACTCTAAATTGTTTGTATTTGTGACTTATACTTTGATATTTAAAAGATTTCAATGAAGTAGGTTATTAGAAAAATAAAAAAGAATATTCTGTCTTCCACTCCCAGAGGGAGAGAAAATAAAATAAGTTATCTATTTCATTTTATGAAGAATTTTTTTGGAGGAAAAAAAAGTGATATGCTTAAAAACCAATTGTCCAAATGGAATTTTGCCAAAAATAAAAACAATAATAATAACTGTTTACCATACTCTCTTTTTTTGGCTCAAACCACTTGACTTCCTCCAAGAGGTCAGTGACCAAATCTATTTTTACTTCAAACCCTGCAGAAAATTACTCTTTTCTCCAGCAATAAATCTCTAACACAATTCTCCCTGAGAAGATCCTGAAAACAAACAAAAAGTCTCATTTATAAACGGAGATTGTCCAACAAGACCTAATGAAATAGATCGCTGGAAATGAACTGGAATGAGCAGAAGGTGAGAAGAGAGGCTGAACATCAGAACCTAACTTATTAAAGCATTCCTCGTGATTTTCTTAAGTACCTCATAGGTCCTCGTAAGACACTGCTTTCTTTCATTGTCTCTTACCAATAAAGTATTGTAAGCACTGTTTCTAACTCATTCATACCTACATAAGTAGAGAGTTTATAAATCTGCCTTTCACATGTACCATAATTTTTGAGTTATAAAATCTCACCTCAAATATTTTTTTCCAACAGAAAAGGCTGTATTGTCTCCCTTTCTTCCAAAAATATTTGAGAATTATATTGGCCTTATATATATATGATAAATTTATTGTTAGCTCTTTGAGAGTGGAAGTTGTTTTATTCATCTTTATATCTCAAAACATAGCACAGCACATGGCATTAAAAAAAAACAAAAAAAACTTTTTTTTTTTTGCCATGTGCCCTGAAAAATATCTGGAAGTTACAATCCAAAATTTATTAGCTGATGATTCTTTAAAAACTGGTCCTTAGTAATTCACTGACTCACACATTAAATATTTATTAAGTGGTTTTTTGGCACTTAGTTATGATGTATTAACAGCCTTTCTGTATGTTATTAAATTTAATTTTCTAAAATCTTGCTAAAAAGTTTTGGTTTTGTGTTCATAAATGATATTGGATAATAATATCAGGGTACTACTTGCTCCAAAACATTTGTTAAAAATTGTTATTAGTTTTCCTTAACTGTTTTGGTAGAATTCAAAAGTAAAGCTATATAAGCCTCATTTTTTAAAACAAATATGGAGTAATATAAGTTATCTATTTCTTCTTGAGTGGGCTTTCCAAATTTATGTCTTTCAGGAAATTTACTAATTTTGTAAACATTGTAGAAATTATTGATATAATATTTATAGTATTTCTTTTTTCTTTATTTCATATCTACAGGGTTTGTTGTAATGTACACTTTTTTATTTCTGACATTGGTAATTTGTTTCTTCTCTTTCTGAATATTATAGTAAAAATATTATCAATTTTCTTAATCTATTCAACAAATTAGCTCTACATTTCCTTGTTTTCCAGCCTTCAGGGGAGTAGATAAGACCCACCACATCAGGAAGGGCAATCTGTTTTACTCAATCTATTCAAATGTTAATTTAATCCAGATATACCCAGAATAGTGTTTGACTAAATATCTGGGCACACAATGGCCCAAACAAGGTGACACATAAAATGAACCATCCTACACATAGTATTTAGCTCTTCAACCATGAAAAGGTTTTGAGTTTAAAACTCTTGAATAGACTGTTTGTTAATATAATTGACCCTTAAATGATGCAGGGGGTAGGGGTTACACAGATGAAAATCTGTGTATAATTTTGACTCCCCCACACCCCCGCAAACTTAACTACATAGTTGTGCTTCTGTATTTGTAGGGACTTGATTCTAGGATTCTCCCTATAAATACCAAAATCTATAAATGCTCAAGTCTCCTATATACAATGGTATAGATCGATGCAAACAGCAAACCTCCACATTCATAGAGTACCAACCTCAGTTGGAAAGCAGGTATTTCTGTTCATAAAAAGGCCTACCTGGTTAACCAAACTCCTGGATCATTTTGTAACAATTCCTCAGTATATACCTAAGAGGAATAAATATATCCATAGAAAATGTTGTACAAAAATGTCCATAGGAACTGAAAAATGAAAATAATCCCACACTCATAAACAGAACAGATAGACAAATTGTATTATATTCATAAAATGCATTGAAATATTAATTAATATTCATATAAAGTGAGGCATCTGGCTGCCTTATCTTTAGCTATTAATGTATATTAAATAATCATTTATTTAATTCTGCTGTATAAATATATTTTCAAATTTGACCACCAGAGGGTAGTAGAGGTTTAATTGTGATAGTCTTCATGTCAAAAAATGTAAATTGTAAGGGTGTGGGGGAGTTAGGAGGCTCTCCTTTTTTCCCCCTTGCATCTCTCCTCTGAAATGACTATACTTTGCCATTTATGGATTTGAAATCTGAAATAGAAAATTATTATTTATCTTAGATCTCCTCTGTACCAATCAAATTCTCAGTGTGATGTCTGCTTTTTCAGTTATTGGATTTTTGTTACTTTTTTACTTTATCATTTAATTTTCTAAAAGTTTTAACACATCACAAAATAAATTCATTTTTGTAGTTAAACAGTTGCCTTAGAATATTCAGGACATGGAACAATTTCACAGCCAGTGTTACCAACGTAGATGAATGTTACTGAATAAATACTAAGCTAGAAGCCACATGTTTCTCGCAGAGACACAATTTCCAAGTCATCAGGCTGCACGGCCTCAGGTTTCCCTAAGATGCTTCAATAATTCTTCGACTTCATTAGACATTTTGGGTCACAGAGACCTGGAACTATTTGCCCTGCTATTTTCGAAGACTTTTTTGCAACCAAGAAACTAAAATGTTTCCCAATAGGCTATTAAATAATCATTTGCAGTACTTGGGTGGATTCTGAATTTGGATTCTTATGGGTTTTGCCATCACTGGTAGACTAAGCTAAAGAAGGTACTATGTTTTCAGTTCTATTTCCTGGGTCAGAATGATGGTTTTCTAAGGTAAATGTTGGATGCAAAGTGGGGTAGCAAATGAGTCTGATGTTTGTTTCAGCTCTGAAACGCCTAGTGGAAAATTACCATGAAACCAATTCCATGGAACTAGGAAAGTTGTACATGTCTAAAATGCGCATAAGCTGAGATTTTGTCCGGAATCTTCTTCCTTTCTGTTTATTTGAATGACAAACATCCTAAAGAATTCTGTTTCTTCACTTGCATCATCATAATTGTGATACTTCCTATTGAGGACCGCAGGTCTGAAATTCAAGTCACACATACATGCTGTCTTGATGATAAGGCCATCAAATGTATGGGAATGGGATCTATTTCT
Organism: Pipistrellus hanaki; assembly: GCF_964339955.1. Taxonomy (NCBI): domain Eukaryota; kingdom Metazoa; phylum Chordata; class Mammalia; order Chiroptera; family Vespertilionidae; genus Pipistrellus; species Pipistrellus hanaki. The sequence goes on along the minus strand of NC_140507.1, from coordinate 58,586,460 downwards.
TAAATGTGTGGTAATAAAATCCTATATATTAAAGCGGTAATCTGCAAATTGACCCTCTCGCCTTCATGTCACAAGATGGCTGCCCCATGTCATCACGAGATGGCGTCCCCAACATCATCACAAGATGGCCAGCAGGGGAGAGCAGTTGGGGGTGACCAGGCCTGCAGGGGAGGACAATTGGGGTGACCAGGCTGGCAGGGGAGCAATTAGGGGATGATCAGGCTGGCAGGCAGAAGCAGTTAGAGGCAATCAGGCAGTCAGGCAGGCGAGTGGTTAGAATAATGGGAACTATTAGTCCTGGATTGTTAGAGGGATGTTTGACTGCTTGTTTAGGCCCCATCCCACAGTGATTGGGCCAAAACAGGCAGTCAGACATACCCTGAGGGGTCCCACATTGGAGAGGGCACAGGCTGGGCTGAAGGACATCCCCACCTAGTGCACAAATTTCATGCACTGAGTCTCTAGTGCATATGTAAAAATCTCACAAAATATTGCAGTAAATTATTGTGCATTTTATTATTGGGAAGGATTGAAAGCAACTTGGTATTAGACACTTTCATAGAGAGGATTTCTCCAGGTCTCCTCTACACTGCAAATGTGGATTTCTTTTCCATGCCTGTTGCAAAAATTCTAAATGCCTAATCATTGCTTAACTTCAATGTTCTGTGGAATGGATTTCTCCTAAAAAGATGTTTCAAGATCATAAGTAAAAGGAAGAAAACATAATTGCCCTCAGTTTTTTGTGTGATTTTACTGGGTTCTGCAGCCCCAGGTATATGATATACCTCATACTCACTCATATATACTCAAAAAATTCTCTGATGAATACAGCAGAGCCAAAATGGTCCACTCTCAGGCACTTAGGCTGTTTACTTGTACAAAAAAAAAAATAGCATATTATTTGAGATAGCATGGTGACTCATTCATTCTCTCTTTCCTAATCTTATTTTCTTTCTGTCTTAATAACGCACACACACACACACACACACACACACACACAAACACACACACACATACACACACACATACACGGTCTTAGAAGTTATTTCCTGTATCTGTTACTAAAAGTAAATTCTGAAAAAAAAATAATAATAAAAGTAAATTCTGCCATTAATATCTTTACACATATATTTTATGGACTTATCTGTTTATGTTTACAAGGCATATTCAAAGTAAAGTTATTATATCACAAAATAGATTCACATTTTAAAATTTGAAAACTATTACCATAATGCTCTGCAAAAAGTTGTAACTAAATTTTAACCCTGCTAATAAATTCCCCATATAGTTGCCAAAATTGTTTTTGTCAGTTTCTTAATTATGTCCCAACTAGAGGCCCTGTGCATGAAAATTCATGCACTGGAAGGGGGGGCCCCTCAGCCCAGCCTGCCCCCTCTCACAGTCTGGGAGCCCTCAAGGGTGGGATGTGACCCTATGATCAGAGAAAGGTGACACCCCATCACACCTCTGCTGCTGATAGGTGACACCCCATCACACCACTGATAGCACAAGCCTTGGCTGGCCCTGGTTACCTGAGCCTCAGGCAGCCCTGGGCAGCTGAGCAGCTGCCATCCAAGGCTTGCCTGCACCTTGGGCCCACCCTAGGCAGCTGGGAAGCTGATATCTGAGGCTTGTCTGCACCTTGGGCTGGCCTTAAGGGAATGGGGGACTCCAGATATTATATTAGATCATTTAAAATCAATGTTAAAATTGTTGGATGTTAATAATATTGTGGTCATAAAGGACAATGTTCCAGTCTTAAGTCAAAACGTCCAAAGTTGTTAAAAGGAATGTGACATGAGTTGTAGAATTTGCTTTTAGATACTCTAGGGGGAGATGGAAGGAGAGGGAAGAGAAAGAGCGGGAGAGAAAGAGTGAGAACGCAAAGGGAACAACATGTTACCAATCATTTGAGTTAGATGAGATTCTACACGGGTGTTTATATTACTACTAGAGGCCCAGTGCCTGAAATTCGTGCAAGGGGTTCCGAGGACCGGGGCAGCATCCCCTCACAGCAGCAGCCCCAGCCCTTGTAGCAGCAGCCCTGGCAGGACGTCCCTAAGGACATCCTGTCTAATTAGCATATTTTTAGTATCATCGATTCTTTCAAATTTTGGGTTTGTTACACACAGGTTCAATAGGTTTGAAACTGAAAAATAAAACTCGGAGTTCAAAAGAACCCCTGAGGAGCTTGTGAAGAAAAAATCCCACATCCTTTTCAACTTCCAGATCTGGATTCAGTAGGTGTGGGATCTGCTTGTGTAGAAAGGACTAAAGTGACTACTAGTCCATAGTTCAACACTACACTATGCTAGAAACACTTAGATTTCCTTCCCTTCTGTGGCCGAGCAGCATTCCACTGTGAGATGCACCACAGCATTGTTATCCACTCTCCTACTGATGGGCACTCTGACTGCTTCCAAATCTTGGCTATTACAAATAACGCTGCAGTGATCATAGGGGTGCATACATTCTTTCGAATTAGTGTTTTGGGTTGTTCCAGATAAACTCCCAGAAGTGGAACCACAGGGTCAGAGGCAGTTCCATTTTTAATTTTTTGGTGGAATGCCATACTGTTTCCCACAGTGGCTGCACGGGTCTGCATTCAAAAAAACAAACAAACAACAACAAAAAAAAACAGTACATGAGGGGTTTTGTTTTTTTCTTCACATCCTTGCCGACACTTGTTGGTTGTTGATTTATTGATAATAGCCATTCTGGCAGGTCTGAGGTGTTATCTCTTGTGTTATTAATTTACATTTCTCTGATGATTAGTGACGTTGAGCATCTTTTCACATGTCTATTGGCCATCAGTATGTTCTCTTTGAAGAAGTTTCTATTCAGGTCCTATGTCCTTTTTATTTTATTTTATTGATTTTTTACAGAGAGGAAGGGAGAGAGATAGAGAGCTAGAAACATCGATGAGAGAGAAACATCGACTAGCTGCCTCTTACACAACCCCTATCGGGGATGTGCCCGCAACCAAGGTACATGCCCTTGACCGGAATCGAACCTGGGACCTTTCAGTCCGCAGACCGACGCTCTACCACTGAGCCAAACCGGTTTCGGTGTATGTCCTTTTTTTAATTGGATTGTTTTTTTGGTGTTGTGTTTTGTTATAAAATTTGAGAATCAAATTAAAGACATAACTAAATTAGAACTCATCAAATAAAAGAAGAGTCCATATTGATATAAATAGCCAATAACTATAAATTAAAAGGAAAAATTCTACCTCAGAACTCTACTAATAAATACTGAAGAAATGATGAAATTAGAAAATTAATATTAATATTTTGCAGCCATATAGTAATAGTAATAATTATTTCAAGGTAAGAAGCATCAAGGTGTTAAATTTTAATGAGGAGCAAAATATTTATACATACAGGGTATGGCAAAAGTAGGTTTATAATTGTGAGAACCAGAAAGTTTATTCTGATATTATTTATTGATTATTATATTACTAGGACCCAGTGCATGAATTTGTGCACCTTGAAAGGAACTGTGGGTCATGAGTCTGTGGTGGGCACAGGGGCGGTCTCAGACCATCTTCCACACCCCTGCCTGGCCCCTCTTACTGTGGCCCCCGGTTCCCCTGTCTGCTGGCAGCCTCACTCCTGCTGCCACCACTCCCATGTGCTGATGGCATGGAGTGATTGGGGCTGGCACCAGCAGTGAGTGGGATTGGCAGCAGGTGTGAGTGGGGTCATCGCTGGCAGTGGGTAAGAGCTGTGGCCGCTGCCCCAATCGCCTCTCAGGAGCAGGAGAAGCCCTGAGGGGCATTTGAGGCTGGCAGCTGCTTCTTGCACTTGCTGATGGTGCTTAGCAATCAGAGCCAGTGCTGGGCATGGCAATAGGAGTGAGCAGTGGCTCTGGCACTGTCAGTGGGTATGAGTGGGGTCAGTGCCAGGAGCAGGTGTGAGCACCCAATAGGACTTCGGAGCATGGGAGCAAATAATTTTCAGTAATTACCAGAGGCTTGCCCTGATGACAGCAACCAACCATCTGCCTTGGTCTGATGTCCCTGCTCATCTGCTGCACCATCCTGCCACCTGCTATGTCCCGTGCTCTTCTGCCCGCTGCTGTTGCCTGCCATGTTCTACGCACACTTCCTGATGCTCAGTGCATGTCATAGCAATCAGTTATTCGGTTGTTCGGTTGTCTGATGTTTTATCTGTTTGTTTATTAGGGATAGATAGATAGATAGATAGATAGATAGATAGATAGATAGATTTCCTATACAAACAATTGAAAAGCTACTTTTACCCCACCCTGTATATATGCATACAAACATGCATATACATACAAATTAATGATAAAGCATATTATAATCAAGACTTACATAGCCATTGTACAAACACACTACTTCCATTCTTCCAGGTTTTTTAAGCTTAGTGTAATACAAACCAAAAAAAAAAAAAAAAAGTTTAAATTTAGTCCCAGAGGAAAATGATGTCAAAATGCTGTACCCAATTTGGAGATGAATTAAGTTAGGTTTCACAAATATATTAAAGATACCTAATTTACTTCCATGTTAAAATTCTAAAGATCTAAAATAACATTCAGCTTTTAGAAGAATCTGTATGCACAACAAACTCTGCAATCTTGCCCAGATAGAAAAAGAGACAATGGCTTTAAAATTAGTTAAAACATACAGATCAACCAGATATCACACATAATACTTTTTTTGCACAGTGTAACTGCATTCTTGGCACAAAATGAAATAAAAGTCCCAAACATCAATGTTAAACCACTTTGACCTAGAGATCAATGCTGCTTCTGCACGTTTCTCTGTGTTTGAAAGCACCAGTGTTGTCTACTTCCTCTTTAAAAGGCCTGGTATCTGTTGTCACAGGATATAACTACACCCTGTACTTATTACAGAAGCCACAGTGTGTCTCAGAAGCGAAGTGGTAATCTGGGCCAAGCAGTGTCTTTGTGCTGCCTAATACATATGTACCAGGCCAAATCACCTTTTCACTTGCTCATTTCATTACCTTAAAAAGAGATAGTAGTACAATTCTGCAACAAGTGCCTCAAATATAACTCCTGAGAATTTCCTGAGAAAAGTACAAGTCTTCCTGGAACCGTTATACGCAGTTAGACAGACATGAGCAGAACAAGGACAATGGGCCAGATACAGAGACTCACCAGCGCAGAAAGCCCTAGATGCAGAACTGGCGAAACAAGAACCTTGGTCCCAGGGTAACCTATCTTCCCTAGCTTGTCACTGGTTTGGACCCCTGATCTTTCATGTCCCTGGTCATGCAGTTTAGACCCCCTGATCTTTTTCTCCCTAAAGATAATATCTAGGCCTCAGATGTATTTCAGCTCCAAGCCCAGAAAAGCAGCAAGCCCAAACAGATGACACCGTGGCAGTCTCAGGAACAGCTGGATTGACTGATGAGCCCTGGCCCTGGGTATGACCCATCCGTGGAGACCACAACCCTCAAAGCGCACACCAGGAAAGCTGAGGAACATTCTACTGAGGCTCTCCCCTGAGATCTCCCCTAAGACTTCTACCTGCGTGAGAGATAAATATGCTCAGGATGAAGGACCCATGGCATGCTCTCCCCAAGGGGAGCCACCTTCACTATTCCTTTTCCGCTTCTTCCCTCTAAGGCAGTGGTTCTCAACCTTTCTAATGCCGTAACCCTTTAATACAGTTCCTCATGCTGTGATGACCCCCAACCATGACATTATTTTCTTTGCTACTTCATAACTGTAATTTTGCTACTGTTAATGAATTGTAATGTAAATATCTGTGTTTTCTGATGGTCTTAGGTTCTATAGCAGTGGTTCTCAACCTGTGGGTCCTTATAAGAATTGATTGATTCTATGACTCACAGGTTGAGAACTGCTAGCAGGGTCACTTAAGACCATCGGAAAACACAGATATTTGCATTACGATTCGTTAACAGTATCAAAATTACAGTTATGAAGTAGCAACGGAAATAATGTTATGGTTGGGGGTCATCACAGCATGAGGAACTGTATTAAAGGGTCGCAGTATTAGAAAGGTTGAGAACCACTGCTAAGGAATTCCATGAAACTTGCAACCAGGGAAGCAATGGGCAGCCGCAGCTCCTTTCGGCTAACCCCCTGAACCTGTCTCCAAGGCCCCCTTTCCTCTGCTTCTCAGTGAGCCAAGGCTCACCTAGGCTCTCCTGTTGCTTCTATGCCCTTCCTTATTTCACTGTCCTAAGTATATTTTTGCTGTGTCCTATAAATTCTTACTTTGCCACACTTTGTCTCTTGGTTTAAATATTTCCATCAAGAAGACAAGAAATGAGCTCTTGTCATCTTAACAGTAACAGAACTAGTCCACTAACAGATTCTTCTAACATGGAATTATGAAAGATAATTTCCTTCTGGACTGCTAAGAAGATGCCTTGGAAAGATTAGGGATTTATATTTGATACTTTGGGGAAAGTTTCGATGTTAGGATTATATGGCAATATAATCCTCAACAGCCATGTGTAAGCTTCCTGCCAAAGGAGGACAAAGACCAGGAAAAACTTGCTGGACACCAGGAGTCAGACCATATAAGGAATTGAAACTGTCCCAAAGACACCTGATCACACATCTTCATTTCATCTGCATTCCACGCCCACCAGCTCAGCCCCCAGACCCACTGATGACAAGCGCTTCCAGCCAGAGGCTGCATATAAGAATAACACTCCAACTCCTGGGTGCTGCCATCATCGACCCAATGTCCCCTTGGCTGGGAGCTGTGCAGCCCTTCCCCTTGGAAATCCCCTCCCCCATCCCCTTTCCTTAAATAAATTCAATTTTTCTTTATCCACTGTCTGAGATGGCTATCCACATTTGTATTGATTTCAGAGAGGATAGGAGAGAGAGAGGGAGGAAGAGAGAGAGAGAGAGAGAGAGAGAGAGAGAGAGAGAGAGAGAGAGAGAGAGGAGAGAGAACCATTAATGGGTTGTCTCCTGCATGCCCTCCATTGGGAATCGAGCTTGGAACCCTGGGCACGTGCCCTGACTTGGAATTGAACCATAGTCTCCTGGTTCATGGGTTGAACGTCCACAATTTTAAATGTGACAGGAAGTCACTTGGAAGTTTTAAGTAAAGGTTTCATTGATGGTATTTATATGATTCCAATATAAATTGGAATCAACTATAATCTTTTTGCTTTTACATATTCTTCAAAGCATTTATTATAACGTGTTTATTTCTTTGTGAGGTTTTGTTTGTTTCTGTTTTTCTTAACATACATCTGCCTCCTTCTTGTAAGCTCCAAGAGAGTAGGAAAGTGACTATTTTGTTTATTATTGAATATCCAGAAGATCACTAAGAGTCTAGCAAATACATGGTGGGTGCTCAATATATGTTAGTTGAATAAATGACAGAATTAAATGTTTTCAATTCTTTTTAAGGTGAAAGGTTACTGAAACAATCCTTACCATGTAATGAGTAGTAGACAATAGCACCAGGTGAATCAAAACACATTTTTGTATACTTTTCAATATTTGATAGCAGTGTACTTGTTGCTAGTAAGACATAGAGAACCCAGAAAATAAAATAATATTTCTAACACAGAAAGAAAATAAAGTTATCTCAGGAGCTAGCTCCACTGGTAGGATTTTAATAGCGACTATTTTATGTGGTAGGAGCTCCATAATAGTTTTGGTTGTAAGCTGCAGTGCAGTGAATCGAGCAAACTAAAACTACATTATTAAGGAAAAACACTGAAAGGATTTTATGGTCATTTCCTTTTAAGTAATTCTGCCTTGAATAGAACCATTACAGTCTAAAACTTCAAAACAATAAACCCTCAGTAGTTTTGTTCAAGGAGAGACACTTTCTGCTCTAAAGATATTTAGAATAATCCTTTCAGAGAATCAAACCTGTGTATGTCTTCCAAGAAAGAGAGCATTAAAGAAGCCATTTTCACCACCACTGCCAGCCTCTCTCTTCAGGTGGCTGGCTACACGCTGATTCCATCCAAACCTTCAAACTTGTTTTGTTTGTTTTTATTGATTTCAGAAAGAGAAAGGGGCAGGGAGGGGGAGACAGAAACATCTACAAGAGAGAAACTGCCTCCTGCACATCCCCTATTGGGGATCAAGCTGGCAAATGAGGCATGTGCACTGACCAGGAATCGGGCCAGCAACCTCTTGGAGCGTGGGATGATGCTCAACTGAGCCACACAGCCAGGCCAAACCTCCTATCTACATGTGTGTTTGTCTGTATGTTTCAGGATGGAGCATGCTTTTTTCACTTCCTTATTTTTAAATACCACCAGCCATCAACTCATATTTGAATTTTCCAAGGGTGACCACTAAAAAACAAATAGAAGAATATGCCATAAGCCTATATCTTTTATGGTTTCAGGGAGACAGGGAGAATACTTACTATAAAAAAATATATCTCATTACTTGAAATTCTCTAAGTAATGAGATTCTCATTACTTAAAATTACTCTAAAGTTCTCTCATTACTTAAAATTATCCGCATTCCATTTTCCACTAGAATCAATAAAAAAATCAGTTGAAAAGGTATTATAGTTTTATATTTTCATATATTCCCACTCAGATGTAAATAATCACCTAATAGCATAATGTCAGAGCCTTCCCTGAAAGCAAGATTGACTACGGAGCAGAGGGTATGCTGAGTTTCTAAAAGAGGGCTGGCTGGAATAAAGGAGAGTTTGAAGTCAGGCAAGATGGGATCTCTGTTCCCTCACAATGTTCCTGGTACCGCCTCTGCTTAGAAATTACACTTCTTCCTAGAAATAGCTTCATGATACCTGAATTACTCAGGAGCAGTGGTAAATAATATAAATGCAAAGGAAGGAAGAATGGAGGGAAGAATGGAGGGAAGGATGGAGGGAAGGAAGGAAGGAAGGAAGGAAGGAAGGAAGGAAGGAAGGAAGGAAGGAAGGAAGGAAGGAAGATCATGTAGAGATTGCTTTAGGGTATAAGGTCAACGGATTATTTCATTACCTTCATGTTCACAGGAAAACCTGAAACAACCATTTTGAAAAGGAGCCTGTCCTTTGATACTTGTGACATTTCTCCTTGGTTCAATTTGTCCTTTGAAAGCAAATATAAGGTTATTACTTAGACATAAATTGCTGTTCAGTTCCTGCTATTAGCCAGGCACTGTGCATTGTGCCGAGGACACAAAGATAAGACCTCTGCTCTCAAGTTTAATACGGACCACTGGGGAGACAGAGGGCAAATGAACAATCACAGGATAATCCATCTCCACAAGAGCAGAAACTTTTGGTATTTTTATGTAATTCTCTCTCCCAGTGTCTAAAATACTGCTAGGTATACAGCATATACTCAGTAAACTTGCATTGAATGTTGGATGAGTATGATGCTTGCTATAAAGGAAATAACACTAAGAGCTATACACAGAAAATGATATTTGGGTTAAGATTTGAAGCATTAATAGGACATTGCCAGGTATGTAAGATACACACGGCGGGGGTGGCATCCTTGGCAGAGAAGAGTATGCTGAGGGCATGGGAGTGTGAGAGAGCATGGTGAATTCAGAAATATAGGTCAGTTTGTAGAGATGGAGCATTAAATTCACAAAAGGTAGTGGCAAGAGATGAAACTAGATAGATCAGGAAGGTAAAAGCTGAAAGTCACATCTTCAAGAAAGTTTTAAAGTGATTACAACTTTTAGCAACCATCCACACTGCAGATTTTAAGTTATCTAAAAAACTGTAAAATATTTATAATTGGGTAAAGCCAGTTGAGGTTAAAATATTTTGCAAGTGATAAGTACAGCTGATTCTAATGTCCGGTTATCTAAAAATTTGAGATTTTAAAAATCCTAAAATTTTATCCAGGACATTATTAACACCTATGTGACTTTTTCTTTCTTTTTTAAATATATTTTTTATTGATTTCAGAGAAGAAGGAAAAGGGAGAGATAGAAACATTAATGATGAGAGAGAATCGTTGATAGGCTGCTTCCTGCATGCCCCACACTGGGGATCAAGCCCCCAAAACCAGGCATGTGCTATTACTAGGAATCGAACTGTGACCACCTGGATCATGGGTTGATGCTCAACCACTGAGCCCTGCTGGTCAAGCTGTGACTTTTTCTTTATTCTTAATTACAAAGGTTGGAATGTATAGACTTTCAGAAACAAATAATGATTTGTTTAATCGAGCCACCTACTTTTCCCTTGAATAGTTGAGATGCTTTACTAACCTACAAACTCTGAAATATTCAGTACGTATAAAAAAGAAAATTAAAACATACATATAAGAAAAAATGAATTATTTTTCTTCTTTGTTTTGAAGTTGTTTTTTCTAGCTAATGCAAAATCAGTAACACAATAATTTGCTGAGCAAAAGCAATGCCAAATGATTTTCCTAAATTGCTTTTCTCTACAAAAACTAAGTTCTGTTAAATTTTTAATATATTACTGTTGGGACTCAAGCTTACTTAGTCACATATGTGAGCAATTTCATCCTAAAGACAAAGTAGAATGTTGACGAAGGCAAGGGACCAGTTGCAGCTGTGGATTAAGCTCTCCAGAGTGGCCCGAGGAACAAAAACAAGTGTTACATCCGTGAACCCTAGCTTTCAGGTACTATAAAATTTTAAGACCAGAAAAACTTTTATTGGAAATGTTTTCCAAGTGAGTGAGAGCTCTAAAAATGCAAGAAACATTCTGTTGAGATTCAAATTGCCTTCTGGTAAAAGGGGCAGTCTGTTTAGAACTTTGTACCTTAATCTTTGCTAGATGAGCTCATTCTGTGTGCAGGACGAACCAAACAGGCTGCTACCCACGGCATTCTCTCGAGACACCCCAGAACGCCCGCCACATCCACAGGCTTCCGCAGCTCAGTGCGGGTGAGAGACGCACGGCCGCCTGGAGCAGGGTTGGATCTCCGGCCCAAAGACAGTTCATCCATAGGGTGGCTACCAGCCTGGGACATCATCTGATCACAGAGGGCTGCCAAGAGCTCAACAACTCTTGTAAATTTATCTGTCTTTTTTGGATGTGTGTTGTCAGAGGAGAAAGCTATAGCTGGTCGGTTTATAGCATTTAGATGAGCTTCATCTGTTAGATAAAATTAACACAAAGCACCTGATTAGCCATCAGGTAATGTAGGTGCCTCTGTACTCCATAGCAAAGGGATCACCGCTCACCACTGCACAACTTTTATCCTCTATTTATTATCTTGTGTGATAAAAGACTTGGCAATTTGGTGTGTGTGTGTGTGTGTGTGTGTGTGTGTATATATATAACATATACAGGGTGGGGCGAAAGTAGGCTTACAGTTGTTTGTGTGAAAAATAATATAGTAACAAGTAATAATACAGGAATAAACAGTTGTGTGTACATGAAGCATGGTTTATTTGTGTAATTTTACTTTTTTCATAATAATGTACTTTATTGATTTATCTTCCACAATTTATTAACCAAGTCTGTTTTTTTAAGCTACTCTTTTTTAAATACTTTTTTTTAATATTGATTTCAGAGAGGAAGGAAGAGGAAAAGAGAGATAGAAACATCAAGGATGAGAGAGAATCATTGAATGTCTGCATTCTGCACACCTCACACTGGGGATTGAGCCACAATTTGGGCATGTGCCCTGACCAGGAATCATACCATGATCTCCAAGTTTGTAGATCGACGCTCAACCACTGAGCCATACCAGCCAGGCCAAAAAACTATTATTTATAGTAGGAAAAAAACCACCAAGCTCTGTGCTACCGAGAGCTCTCTTCTAATTGCTCCTGGGCCATAGGTACAACATTTTCTCCAGGGCATATCTAGGAGTGAAATTGCAAGTGTTCTGCCTTTCAAGATAATGTCCAGTGGTGTTCCACTGTGGTGTGAATCTTCTTTTCAATGGAGTTCGTGAAATGCATGAAGAGTGAATTAATGATAGTACAAGTGAACTGACATGAAGAAGAAAGTCAAATAGAAAACACAGAGCAATAAAAGACACAGGTCAGTTGTCTGTATCCATTGGTTAGGCTTATATGCATGTATACAAGGGCATGAGTGTGGGGGACGGGCAATGGGGGAATAAGGACACATAGTAACACCTTAATCAATAAAGAAATTTAAAAAAGAAAAGACACAGGCCAATGTCAGTGTAAGCCAAGCCCTGCAGAAGAGACGAGTGCTGTTCCTGGAAGGTGCAGGAATAGCAACATCAGGGACCAGAGCTATTGGTAGGTACTGAAATATGCCAGTTTCTGAGCTCTGCCTGGGGTACCATCTCCAGTAGTGTTGGATGGTGGTATTAGGCATTGTTTTCTCCTTCTCAACACAGGGGGAAAGCTTTTATCATTTTACCATAAAGTGTGTTGTTTTTTTGTACATTAAGGAAGTCCCCAGTGAACCCCAGTTTCCTAAGGGATTTATTTTTTGTCAAAAATAGGTATTGAATGCCCTAGCCAGTTTGGCTCAGTGGATAGAGAGTATCAGCCCATGGACTGAAGAATCTCAGGTTTGATTCTGGTAAAGGGAACATCCCTGGCCCTGGTCCACTTTCTGGAGGCAACTAATCTATGTTTTCTCTCTCACATCAATGTTTCTCTCTCTCAGTCTCTCCCCCTCCCTTCCACTCTCTAAAAATCAATGGAAAAATATCCCTGGGCAAAGATCAACAACAACAAAATAGGTATTGGGTTTTATCAAATGATTTTTCTGCATTTGTCGAGATTATGGTATTTTTTCCTCTTTTTGCTATTGATGTGGGGAATTAATTTTTAAAGATGTTAAAATGACATTGCTTTCTTTCCTAGGATAAACTAAAACTTGTTGGGTTATTTTATTGAGGATTTCTGCACCTATGTATATGTTGCTTCCATTTTATTTAAATATCTATTTAGATTTCCTATTTTCTCCTATACAGTTTACATATTTTATCTAAGTTTTCAAATTTATTGACATAAATTTATACATATCGTTTTTATTTTTTTAACTTTATGCATATGCATCACTTTATTTTTTTTACATTTTTATTTTATTTATTTATTTATTTAAATTATTATCTGTGTACATATCTTACTATTGCCACCCCCCCCCCCCGCTCCCATATATGCCCTCCCTCCCCAGAGTTTTGTGTCCATTGGTTATACTTATATGCATGCATACAAGTCCTTCGGTTGATCTCTTATCTCCCTACCCTCCCCACTGTAATTTGACAGTCTGCTTGTTGTTTTACTGTCTCTATAAATAACATTATAAACTGATGAACCAAAAGATAGATATATACATATCGTTTTTAATCTCTGTGGGATTTTGCTATTGATGACTTTTATCTGCTAAAGTTTTCTTCTCAGGAAGTTTTGCTAGATATTTATCAATATTAGTAGTACTGATTTGCTCTGGTATATGTTTACACTTTCTTTAATTTCTGTTCTTAATATATTTCCTTCCTTCAACATTCTTTGAGATTAATTTGCTCTTTTTTTTATGCTAACTTTTGAATGGCTGCCAACATGATAAAATTTCAGATTTTTTTTTTTTACTTCTAATATGTGCATTTAAGGTTATAAACATCCCTCTGACTGAATCCCACAAGTTTTAATGTTACGTTTTTACTATCCTTTATTTCTAAGTACTACTTAATTTTTTAATTTTGATCCCACCTTTGATACATGGGTTATTCAGAAAGGTGTTAATGCTTTTTGTGCTCTACCCAGAGAGGAGTTCACATGACATTATCTGTGTTTCCTTCACAACTTAAAGCGGAACGATTTCCTGAGGCCTTGCTGCCCTGCAAACGGAGGAGGGGGATGTCCTCTAACTCCTAGTAGCAGAAACAGCGCCGCTGACCTGGGCCACCAAGTGGCACAGCACAATTACGAAAGGAGAAGTGATGTCATCCGCCTCATACCTTCAGAGAGAACCTGGGAAGAGCTTCTACGGCCGCTCGTGCCGCTACTGCTTTTAAAAACCTGGCTGATGTCAGTGTCATGTCCTCCAGGAGCGCTGCCCAGCGAGCCGTGTGACGTCTGCTGCTGCCACGGGAGCCACAGCCAAAGCTGGTGGCTTCACTCCTGGGACCTCCACTGACCAGGAGCTGCAACTTCCCAGGGTGACCACCAGCCTCTCTCAGAGGCGTCTGTGTTAACCTGCCTAGGTGTTGCTCTGTGTGACGCAGCCTCTCCTCTGCCCCAAGCGGACATGGCCATCCCTTGCAACAACAAGGGAGCTCGCTCAGTGGGTCGCAGGTGTGCATGAGGCCCCGAAAGCCAAGATCCCGCATGCACACGCACAGGAAGTCACGCCTCCTCTGCACTTCCGCAGAGACCATGGAGAAAGAAGCTGGGAGGGTGCCCCAGCCGCTGAGCCTAGGGCCACAGGCTGGGCTGCAGGGACACGGGGGACCTGTGCCTGGTCAGCAGGCCTCTTCACAAGACTGGGCCGCAGCTCATAGGTAGGAACCACCCCTGGGTGGCCTTCACCTGTCAGAAAATACAGATAAGGGTGATGAGGTAAAAACGGGTTCTAAATTGGGGGGAAAAGGAAATGCAGGACTTATTTTCTAAGTATTTAGGGATTTTTCCCCTTGTATTTTTGTTATTCATGTCTCACTTAATTGCACTGTGAGCAGAGAATATCCTGTGATTTAACACTTGGAAAAGCTGTGATTTCCTTTACAGTCCAGATACATATATGATCGTGTTAAGTATTCCGTGCGGACTTGAATAGAATGTGTTTGATACGCATGGTGAGCGCTATGTCCTACAGATGTGTTTTGCCCACTTAGAGTTCATCAGTTGTCCTAGATTTCTACATCTCTACTGATAAATTTTTCTCTTGTATAAGTTACTGAATTGGATATATTAAATTCTTCTATGACCCTGGTTTCGCCTGTATTTTTTTTGTTTGTTTCTGTCAGTTTTGTTTTACATGTTTGGAAACTTATGTCTATAAATTTAGGAGTGTTATACATTCCTGGTGGACTGGGTCTTTTGCCATTTGAAATGCCCCTCTATGACTTTAAGTCAACTTTGCCTGCATTGTCTGTTATTTAGTATGGCTCTTTAAAGTCTGCATTGTCTGTTATTTAGTATGGCTCTGCAAGCTTTCTTTTTGTTGGTGTTTCCATGGAATAATTTTCTGTTCTCTTGATTTCAACTTTTTTGTGCCTTATAGTAAAGTATATTAGTTGTTTCTTTTTAATGCAATCTGACAATCCTGGTGCTAGTGTGTTTTCCCTAGAATAGAGAAAAAAAATTAAGAATCCCTTTAAGATTTGTCAATTTTAAAATGATTATTAGACATCTAACCAGAGATATGCAGATAGTTAGATGCTAGAGCCTCTGGGAAATTTGAAAATAAAAGTATACATTTTGGAGTCATCAGGGTATGGATGGTATTAGGAGCAACAGAAGAAGTCCAAGAACTGGGGCAAGAAACTTATTAATAACTTGAGTATAAAATTTACATAGATATATAAATTATTTATATTGATTTATTTATATTGATTTAGGAAAGGAAGGGAGAGGGAGATATATATATATAAATCAATGATGTGAGAGAATCATAAATTGGCTGCCTCCTGCATGCTCTCCACTGTTGATCAAGCCTGACTGGAAACTGAACCATAACCTCCTGGTTCATAGGTGGATGCTCAACCACTGAGCCACACTGACCACACAACTCTTTTAGGTCTTAATTTTTCTGAAGAATTTCGTGATGTTCAATGAAGTACCCTGTTTCCTTGAAAATAAGACAGTGTCTTATATTAATTTTTTCTCCCAAAGTTGTGCTAGGTCTTATTTTCAGGGGATGTCTTATCTTTCCATGCACTAGGTCTTATTTTCGGAGGATGTCTTATTTTCAGGGAAACACGGTATGTGGCATAAGGCGCTCTATGAAAAATATCTGTGGGGAATATAAACAGTCTTCTCTTTGTATGCGTGCTTTTGTTAGTAAACAACAGACAACTCTAAAAATACAGGGCTTCAAGCTGCATGTTGGGAAATATTTTTTCTCAATTTGCCTCAAAGGAAACCAACAACCCTCATTCTAGAATAATTATGTTCATGGCAGGATATAGTTCACATAAAAATGACTGTTCAAAAACAAACACACAAAATGACTGTTCATTTGACACAAAACGTATTACCCAATTTGTATTGTCCCCACTACCTGTTGTTAATGAAACTGAAAATGAAATGTGCATGAATGTCACATGTGAGGGGTCACCATGACCAATTATTTCAGTTACATTCTTTATGAAAACAATCAGAGGAAAATCTGCTTATAGCCAAAGTATTTAGGTTGAAGCATAAAAAGATAAAACTTTTCAGGCTACACAAAAAGCTTCCAGATTTTTTCCAAGATGCAGGGAATTGAGGGTTTAGAAATAGCTGAGTCTTACTTTTCACTTATTCTCTTTGTGCTCATTGTGCATATATGCCTGTTTTAAGGAAGTACACTATTTGATAAAATATAAATCAGGTTCAATCAATTAAATTAAAATCAAGCATAAGATCTTAATGGGGCGGAAAATACTGAGATCAGCTACTACTGAGCCAAAAAAGTCCCAATGATTTCTACCACCATTAAATGGATTAGTTCTATCAACCATATTAACTTGTTCTTTCCCCCACTTTCCATTGCCTCTGCAAAACAACTTTAACTTTACTTCTTTATGTTCAATCATTTTTTTTTCTTTTCCTCTCTTAGTCCCTGCAAGACCAACTTCTAACTAGATTAAGAACATTAAAAAAAAAAAAAAAAAAAACTTAAACATTTGACATATTATGGTTTCTTATCACAGGTAGATCAAAATAAAAATGACAATGAGCAAATTAAGGTGTTATTTTTAAAATAAAACAAAACATGCATGTATGGGGAAATTTATGTAGCCTCTTTCTAGTTACCAGATTATTCTTTTGGGGACCCTTCTTTGCAAAAATGCTTTAAGTACCTGCTTAGTTACTCTATTACACAGACCAGCAGTTTTATCTAAGTTGTTATCTGTTTTTTATTTTTATTTTTGATTCTTCTTTAGTTTTCTGTATTCTCATCACCTCCCTCTAGATCACAATTTGTCAGAAGGCTAAGGGACCATTGATATAACCTCACTGTATGACATCAGCAACCTGTCAATGAAAAAGTATGGTATAAGGCATTAAAAGTAAAGAAAATATTTCACCAAGCACATAATATAACAGCTTATCTCCATAACAGATTAGTAAAAATACTGAGTAATGCTATATCTGTATTTATTTAGGATCCTGCTAAGTTTAAGCATATTAATCATTCATAAATTTAAGACTTGGGCAGCCCTGCTCCTTCTCCCCTTGACTAGAATGCCAAACATCTTCACAATAGATTTGTTCCTTCAATTTTTCAAACTCATTGTTTTACAGCGTCCTTAGTGCCATCCCATATCTCATTTTGCTTTACTATATTTACATTAAAGAATTACTGAGTCTACCAATTGAGATGCTGCAGCAAAACTGATTGTGACACTACGACTTAGCTTTGGTATTCTAGAGGATGCTTGGGCAGGACAGGAGTGAACCATAAATATTTAGTGGAAGTTACAGCTTTGGGGCTTCCCTGAGGGTATTGATCTTATAACAAGTATATTTTTTCTTATGGTTTTCTGATGAGACAAATACAACTTACTGTGGTTTTAATTTATATGATATTAAACAACTTCTCCTATGCTTGCTTGCCATCCATAAATCTTTGGTGAAGTGTCTATTAAATCTTTTTACTATTTCTATTCAAGTGTTTGTATCCATCTTAAGCATTTTTATAAATTCTGGGTAGAAGTATTTTATTAGATACTAGAGGCCTGGTGCATGAAATTCATGCATGGGAGTGGGGGGGTCCCTCAGCCCAGCCTACACATTCTCCATTCTGGGACCCCTAGAGGGATGTCTGACTGCCCATTTAGGCCTGATCCTACCTATTCTCACAATCCAGGACTGCTGACTCCCAACTGCTCGACTATCTACCTTACTGATTGCCCCTAACTGCTTCTGCCTACCAGCCTGATCACCCCCTAACCACTCCCTTGACAGCTGGTTTGCCCCTAACTTCCCTCTCCTACAGGCCTGGTCTCTCCCAACTACTCTCCCTGTAGGTCTGGGTCCCTGCCAACTGCCCTTCCCTGCAGGCCCTGTCACCTCCAACTTCCCTCCTCTGCTGGCCTGGTCACCCCTAACTGCCTTCCGCTGCAGTACTGATTGCTTCCCAACTGCCTTCCCTTGCAGGCTTGGTCCCTCTCAACTGCCCTCCCCTGTTGGCCATCTTGTGTCACATGGGGGCAGCCATCTTTGGCCACATGAGGCAAGCCATCTTGTGTGTTGGAGTGATGGTCAATTTGCATATTATTATTTTATTAGATAGGATAAGTGTTGTAAATATTCTTCCCAGTCTGTGATTCATTTTTTATTCTTAACATCTTTTGAATAGCAAAAGTTCTTGCTTTTGATTAAATCCAATTTATCAATATATTATTTTATGGATTGTGCCTTTGGTGTTGTATCTAAAAAAATATGCAGTCACCATCATTTGTGTCATATGTAGGAAAGCCAAGATCACAATTTTTTTTCTGAGAAATGTTATGTTATGGGTTTAGGTTTTGTATTTAGGTCAGTGATACACTACCTGTTAATTTTTTAATCAAAATTTACTCATTTGCACATGGATATCTAATTGTTTCAGCACCATTTGTTGAAAAGCCTACATTTTCTCCCCTGAAATTGCCTTAGCACCTTTGTCAAAACTAAAATAACCATATATATTTCTAGATTCTTTATTGTGTTCCATTGATACTTTTCTTCACCTATTTTTATACCATTACTACAGTGTCTTGATTACTATAAATTTATAACAAATTGTGAAGTCAGTTAGTGTATGTCTTCCAACTTTATTATTCTTTCCAACATGTGACCTATTTTAGTTCCTTACATTTCAATACAAATTTTAGAATTAACTTGTTAATTTCTACAAATCTGCCTTCTGGGATTTTTATTAACATCACTTTAAATCAAATAATCATTTGGGGGTTGGACAGGTAATGACATCTTAGCAATGTTGAATATCTGACCTTTGAACATGGAATATCTCCCCATTTTTTTGGTTCTTTCTTAATGTCCCTCAGCAATGTTTTATATTTCCAATGTCAATGGAATACCTGGAACCCAACATTAATCCTGTTAGCTTTTGTTGAATTAAATCAGTGGTTTGCCACTCTGTTGACTAGTGAGTTTGCTGACCACTGACCTAGCCTATCCTCCTTGCTCTGCTCATGTGTGCCTACCAGAGTTGCAGCATTGTCCCAATATGCCAAGGTTGGTTTTGATTCCTGGTCAGGGCACATACAAAGATCAATCAACGAATGCATAAACAAGTGGAACAACAAATCCATGTTTCTCTAAAGCCATTTTGCCTTAGCTTTGTGACATTTCTGAAGGAGCAATATTTTCAACTCTATCTACTATTCATACAGAGAGCATTGCTCTCCTGGATAGGTGAGATAAAATCATATTATAGATCAAATAGTGGTTGGCAAGGGTTTTAGTTTTGATGTAGTATTCATCTCATTAACTTTGATGAAAATATGATAAAAGCAGTTTAATGAACTTAATCTGGTAATTGTACAGATAAGAGTAAATAAATATAAATATATGTATTTATTAATTAGTCATAGGAAAAACAGAGGTGAGAAATTTGGCCAAGTAACAATATCAGTAGTAATGCACTTTGGGAAGAAACAGATCTAAGGCTCAGTATGCTACAAGTTGGTTTAGTGCCTTCCCATATAGAGGTGGGTTAAATAAGAGAAAAAAATATTTGACTATCTCTATTGATTATTCCTTTAATCAAGAGAAGATAGTCAAGAATGCAACGAAATTCAACGAAAAGGAACATAAAAACAGAGAAAAAATTCTAAAAAGTCAGTTTCTGTTGTTATCCATAATAACTCCAGATATTTGATAGCCAATGATTTCTCACAGGTTACTCTCCCCTTAAACAAACCAGTCCCAAGAAAAGTCTTTGCTGTATAAAGATGGTATTGCATTAAGATAATAAAGATACCAATTTCTATTCACTGCCATATTCTGTTCTTTCCCTAACAATGTACACTTTGATTTTGTTAAATTGGCACATAACACATAAACTAAAAACTCAGTGAATCTTTAGTTATCTATATGTTAAAAATAAACATCCTGAAAGATTTGATTTTGTATATTACTTGCATGTCTAAAGTAGCTGTTGGATTCATAAAATTGACTTTGTCACCCATCTTTTCTTTTAAAGATTCTTTACAAATTCACCCCCTTGTCATTATAGTAATAACTCTTGCTGTTTCATATCTTTAGGACCTGATGTGGCATATACTTTGGAAACTCTTATCTTGAAGAGGAATTCTAAGATTAAATCACTTAGAAAATATTGAGATTAGTGCCTTGGGAAATCATTACATGCACTTGAGGCCAAGCTAGAGGGGAAGCAATCAGTCTAAAAGAAAATCTATGCACGGCAAGTGGATGAGACTATTTCTAGTAATGTGTATGTGAACAAACACCACTTGTCATTAAGGTTTCAACATTTTTTTGTTTACTCAATATTATAAGATGATTCACCTTTCTCTCAGCAATATTACCTCTGATATTTGGCAGAATTCTCCAAAGGCATGCATAGTGTTTAATGGCAATTATGAGAAATTCTTCACAGCATTTTATCATCACCTCTGACTTCCATTTCAAAGTCATCTGATTTTAGAACTTGTTTTCAGCAGTTAGAATATTACCAATTAAATATTTGTTTGCTTTTTTGTGTTATAATAACAGCAAATGGTAAAAATAGCAACACTGCAGTCACCACAGTCCCCAGAACAAAGTCCCAATTCCCATAAACAGTAGTTGGGTTCCCAGGAGGCTGACATTTCTATCAACTGAAGTGGCGCCACCATGTGGCAAAAGTGTAAACACAATTGGCAAGTCAACTGCCAGACCAGTCTTGAAATAATTCTTTGTGTGTGTTTTTTTTTTTTTTTTTTGGATGTCGTAGATAACATTTCACTTATTTCATAAAGAAATATCTTATAAACATTTTATGTTACTTGGTTGCCCAACTTACATGATTCAAATTTCCTAAAATAAGACTGAACATAATATATTTAGATTAACTTTTCAGAAAAATTCTACTAGTAAATCACAACTGTGTTTAGGTTCAAGACAGGTAGTAAATAAAAGACATGGTCTCCAGTAATAAGATGATAAAAATATTTTATCATTGTTATGACAAGCATAAATTCTTGTCTATTGTATTAACATCTTAAGAACATGTAAGAAACAAAGTAAATAAAGACAATTTAAAAATTTAAAAAGAGCCTGACCAGTGTTAGAGCATTGGCTTGCACACTGAAGAGTCAAAGGTTCAATTCCAGTCAAAGGCATGTACCTTTGGAGGTTCTATCTCCTGGATCCTGGTCAGGGCACAAGCAGGAGACAACCAATCTATGTATCTCCCTCTATGTTTCCATCTCTCTCTCTTTCTCCATCTCTCTTTCCTCCCTCCCTTCTACTCTCTCTCTCTCAAAAAAAAAAAAAAAAAAAAAATTAATGGGAAAAAATCTTCAGGTGAGGATTAAAAACAAACAAACAAAACAAAAGGACATCTAGATAATCTGAAAATTGGTAGAGCTGGAACCAAGAAAGAATGAAAAAGGAAAAGCAATCACCTAATCTGTTCTGGGAGTCCTGACAATAAGTATAATGGGATACAAAAATACATGAGGATTTTGCTATAATTTTAGCTTTAAGTAAACAAACCAAAAAAAGCCCACATATTTTTTCCTGTACTAACATTTCCTCCAATTCAATAAATTTTATATGTTTATTTTAGATATAAACTATATTATGTTAGCAAAAATATTGAATGCGTTTTCACAATTCTTTAGCCCAGCATGGCCTGTGACGTTTTGATAAATAATTTGGCAAAAGTAAATTTGGCTCACTTTGTAGTTGCTATCTATTTTCTGAACAAAAAAAACAAAAATGTGTTGACTCTAAAAAAGATACATTTCTCTGTAATCTTAGTCCCTTATCTTGCTTGGCTGAGCAAAGTGTGAAAAAGAAACAGCTCTGCATGTGTAAAGATAAACTAAGTGTATAGACTAATAGGAAGGTGTGGTGGATATTAATAGAAAAGCTGAATATTAAAAACAAAACAAAAACTATGCTCCGTTTAGTTAAATATGCTGGGAAATAATAAATGAGTACAAAGTAGGGAAATTGACTCCATAGGCATCTTTGGGGATATGTATTTAGAAAGCATCACTTGCTCTTTTCCTGTTCTGTTTTTAAGTGAGATGAATTAACACTAGAAATCTTTGAACTTCGAAAACCAACCATTATTAAGACACCAAGTTACTTGAACACTTGGGCCAGAGGCTGTAGGACTCACTGAGTCATACATCTGGGTGTTCCCAGAATCCGCCCATCACTAAATGGGAACTGCATACATATTAGATGGGGCTCAAACAGATAAAGTCACAGGAGGTGGTATGAGCAATACCCCAATCCCTATGGCACAAAACCTCTCACCAAGGCCCCAGGATGCTCTTGACATAGTTCTGACTACATAGCAAAGAAGAGGCAAAAGGAGAAAGTAGCAGAAAAATGGATTAATGGAATGACTGGGAACATAACTTACAGTAGAACCAACCATCTTATAGAGCACTTTTCCCCAAACCATGCACCATAGAGCAGCATCTTTGTGGCTGCTAATGGCCATCACACACGTACACCCAGAGATGAGTTCTGGAGTCAGTTACGTTGGAGAAATTCTGAGTTTCACAAACTGAGGTTTATTGTTGGGTCCTTGAATCATAGGTAGTTTTCCCTCACTGAGCTCTGAGATTTCTATCTTAGGTTTGGTTATCTTGCGAACTATTTATCCTCAACAAAAGTAACTAACACATCCCAGAATAGTGTTTGTCACTTCTTCCCTCCCTGATCATGTGGCTGATAGGACACTTTAATTATTACTGCTTCTTTCACAATTGGGACCAAAGAATTCTATTTAATATCTAATAAGGAGGGAATATGCTAATTGACCCTCACACCATCACAAAGATGGCAGCACCTACAGTCAATAAGAAGGGAAATGCTAATTGACTGCTGCACCCTCAAAGATGGAGGTGCCCACAGCCAACAAGGAGGGAATATGCTAATTGACTTCTATGGCCTCAAACATGGTGGTACCCACAGCCAGAAGATGGCAGCAGTCCCCTCAGCCCTGCCTAGGGCGGCAGGCACAGAGCCTACCTCCAGAGTCCCCTAATCCCCTCAGCCCCTCCCCCCTCCAGCCATCCAGGGCCAGCCCAAGCTGCAGGCAAGCCTTGGAGGTGGCTGCCCAGCCACCCAGGGCCACCAGAGGCACAGGTAACCAGGGCTGGCTGAGGCTTGCGCTGCCAGCAGTGGCAGCAGCAGAGATGTGATGCCACTGATCACCTTCCCCTGATCACCGATTGTCTCCCATCCCTGAGAGCTCTCAGACTGTGAGAGGGTGCAGGCCAGGCTAAGGGATCCCCTTCAGTGCATGAATTTTCATGCACTAGGCCTCTAGTGATGAACATAACTTTGCCAGGGTCCTTTGCTCTCCCCATCCAGGTATAACACGTGTATCCCAAGTTAAAATACATCCCTGGTGATTTAACCCTAAGGGGCTATTTCTCAAGTAGGAACCCTGGAAAGGTCTGATGCCCAGAATTTGTGCTCCAGTTGATGAGAGTCACCATATCTAATACAGTAGCACTTTCCATATGTGGCTATTTAAAAAATGAAAGATTTGTTCTTTGTTTATACTAGCAACCTTTCAAGTGTTCAGTACTACCTATGGTCAGTAGCTATTGCACTGGACAGTGCAGCTATGATAAATTTCCATCATCAGAGAAAGTTCTGTGTAACAGCACTGGACTAGCGTTACACCCACGCACACATATGTACAGACAGACACTTCCTTCTGGTGGAGCTCACTAAATCTCAGGAACCTGCAGTATCACAAGGAAACCTTGACTTTGCAGCATCCACACCTCTAACCTGACCAAGGAGCAAGGAGGTAAAAGAAAATATCCTCCAGCAATGTCTCCAGACACTCTTGCATCCCAAAACTATTATAAAGCTCAAGGATGACATGAGAACACACACACACACACACACACACACACACACACACACACAC
The DNA here is from genome assembly GCF_964339955.1 of Pipistrellus hanaki. Lineage (NCBI taxonomy): Eukaryota > Metazoa > Chordata > Mammalia > Chiroptera > Vespertilionidae > Pipistrellus > Pipistrellus hanaki. The sequence continues at coordinate 58,562,285 of NC_140507.1, read as the reverse complement.
TTCCTTTTCTCCAAATAGAAGACAATAGACTGATTTATCAAAACACTCGTGATGATTACAGTATCCAGCTTCCTGTATCTTCATTACTCTAATCCAAGGGTCCTCAAACTTTTTATAGTGGGGGCCAGATCACGGTCCCTCAGAGAGCTGGAGGGCCGGACTATATGAACTACTAATTCCTACTGTAACACCCCGGCTGCGCTCACTGCCCAAAAAACCTGGCGGGCCGGATCAGACTCCTCTGCGGGCCACATGTGGCCCACGGGCCGTAGTTTGAAGACCCCTGCTCAGTTTTGGCTCTCCCAAGATTGCTTGATTTCCTTTGGTTCCAACCTGGTTTTATATACTTTAACAAGAAGCAAGCTGAATCTTTGCAAAACGAACCCACATGGATTCTACCCTGAGATAATAGGAATCACCTGGCCAGACCTCAAGCCACCAGCACTCGCTTTATCTTCATGATTTTTCTCTTTATTGATGAGCTACATAGTATTTACCATTTTAGTTCATTTTATTTTTTTAATATATTTTTTTGTGTTTTTTTTTTTTTTTAGAGAGAGGAAGAGATAAGGACAGAAAGCTAAAAACATCAATGAGAGAGAAACATCAATCAGCTGCCTCCTGCACACCCCCCACTGGGGATGTGCCCGCAACCAAGCTACATGCCCTTGACCGGAATCGAACCTAAGACCTTTCAGTCTGCAGACCGACGCTCTATCCACAGAGCCAAACCGGTTTCAGCCATCTTAGCTCATTTTAAATGCTTATGGTCTTACATGCTCCCTACGGTTTCTGTCTTTTTACTCTTCCTCGTGGTCCAGGTGGCCACATCTGAGTGCTGTTGGCTATATTCCTAAGGAAAGCCTGAGGCCTCATACCCAGAATGTGACACATATCCTTCCTGTAGAAGAAAATGTTCTGGAGAAGAGGAGGAGGCAGCTCTAATCCAAACAGACAAAAAAAAGTCAAGCTCCTCACTAAAGAGATCCTAAAATAAAATACTCACATTTCTTAATGCTCAACACACTGGACCGTTTATTGTTTGATCACCTTAGTTGACTGTTGCTCTGCTTTGCACTTACATATGCCTGTGTGGAGAGCATAGAGAGGCGTTTCTACAAAGCAATGAAACTAGTTTTTAGACATACCTGCCTGGACCCGCTGTTTTAAATAAAAGGCTCTCTTTTAATAATCACCCAGGAACGCTGTATACTTGGGTTTCTACTTCTCTTCTTCGGTGTCAGATATTCTCCTAGGAATCACTGGAGGTGAGCCAGCCTGGAGGTAGGTGGGCGTCTTGGAATAGTTGGAGGATGATGCCAAGAACAGTAAATCATTTGGAGGCATGAAATGGAGGCCCTTAAGAATGAGGGGTGGGTGTATTAAAACATGAAAGGCTTGCTGGAAATTTCTTTTACAAAAGTGTTTAATAGTTCAATAGTGCATGGAGTGTAACAGCCCTACAATCAAAGGGGTTTATTTAAACTTTTCCTTGGTTTGAGGTGTTATGAGGGAAAGGCGCCTGTCTCCTAATGATCCTTGTGGTTGTGGGAAGGAGGGGGAAGGGCTGTTGGATTCTTGAGAGGCATGTGCTTAAGTCAACCCTGACCTGTGCACCGAGTGTCTGGGATCCTAATGTTGTGCCAGTTAAAGAACCGAGCACTGCCCTGGCCAGTGTGGCTCAGTTGGCTGGAGCATAATTCTGTATACCAAAAGGTGGCAGGTTTGGTCCCCAGCTGGGTGTGTAATGATCGATGTTTCTCTCTCTCTCTCTCTCTATTCCTCTCTCTAAAATCAATTTTTTAAAAAGGATATCCTCAGGTGAGGATTAAAACTGAAAAAGAACCAAGCACTGAGAAGGGAAAATAAACTGCATTGATGTAACTACATCAGGATGGGTAGGGAGGGTGCACTCACACAGCCAAATGCTCATTCACCAAAGCAGGAAGTCAAAGAGAAGTTGCAAAACTGATCAATAAAAATAACTATAGGCACATATCACTGAGAACTATGGGAGTAAACACCAGAAGAAACCGCTAACAAAATTAAAATCGGTTGCCTTTGGGCACCTGGAGTGAAGAACAGATCAGGTTACGTAGGCCAGGAGACATCCATATTTTTAGTATGAGCTTTTATTATAAATAATGAGCGTGCATTTATTTTTAAAATGTTTAAACTTAAGGAAATAAAGAGGTACATTTTAAATAAATCAATGCGTTTTTATCCCTTTTTTAAAAATCCAGTAATTTTGTACTTTTTGTATAGCTCCTTACTATCCGATAAGAAATCATAGACCTGCAGGGGTCTTCAAACTACGGCCCGCGGGCCACATGCGGCCCGCAGAGGAGTCTGATCCGGCCCGCCAGGTTTTTTGGGCAGTGAGCGCAGCCAAGGTGTTACAGTAGGAATTAGTAGTTCATATAGTCCGGCCCTCCAGCTCTCTGAGGGACCGTGATCTGGCCCCCACTTTAAAAAGTTTGAGGACCCCTGCATGACTCGATGAAGCATTGGGGGTTATCTGCTCAGGGGCGCTAACTGGTCAGGGTTCAGTGAATATCTGCCACTCAGGACATCTCCCTGGCTTGATCCATGTTTTCTCTCTGCTTCCTGGTTTAGGCCTATTCACCTGTCAATTCTGGCTTTGACATTATCTCCATAGCTATACACCAGTGGGTCTGATATAGCTGAACAGTAGGTCACCTAGAGAAATTTTTAAAAATATTCGTACCCAGACCCCACCCCAGATAAATGATATTCAAATAGCTGGATGATGGGCCCAAGCATTTTAAGTTTCCCAGATGACAGAAATGCAGAGAATTTCAGGCTCTATTTTGCAGACTAGGGAAAGAAAGTTTGGACCCAGAGGAAGGGAGCAGCTTTCAAAGCACCTCATATCATGGTTACCCCAGGCTTTGGAGCTGGCCCTGAAGCCAGAGTCTCATCTGGGAGCCCTGCCCTGTCTGCTGACCTGGGCACAGAGGCCTCTGGGAATGGTGGGGATTGTGTACCAAACGATAGATCTAGCCAGTGTGACCCCATCTGACCTGCCAGTCAATCAGACTCCCACCGGCCTCCTGCCGGAAGCTGTGAGCTCAAAACTATGACTGTTGGCTTTGTGGAAACAGGGTGCAGGTGGAAGGAGAATGAGACAGTAGGATCTGACCATCCACCGAAGCTTGGGAAGAACTCACAGGGGAGTTCAATCATTTTGCTCCTGGTGCTCAGGACAGATCCTCAAAGGCCACGATCATCATAATACCCTTTCAGGCAGGTAATGGGTGAACTGGGCCCTCCCAATTCATATGTTGAAGCCCTACGCTCCAGCACACAGGGAATGTGACTGTATTTGGAGTTACATCCTTAAATAGTTAATTAAGGTAAAATGAAGTGGGCCTCAGTCAATTGAAGGCTTTAGTATAAAAAGACTGACTTCCCCTGAGGAAGATGATGTTGCCCACAGACCGCCTCTGGGCTCAGCCAGCAATATCAGCTCTTCCCTGGGTCTCCAGCCTCTGCCCTGCCCTGCCCTGCCCTGCCCATCTCTTTTGGGCTTGACAACCTCTTACAAATTTGTGAGTCAGTGGCTTAAAATTTCTATCTCTCTTTCCACATGCATGTATATACTCTATTGGTTCTAGTTCTCCGAAGAACCCTAATAATATAAGCTCCCATTTCCATTCAGTGTCTGGCTGAAGCCTGAGGATGAATCTTTTTGCAATTAATTTATTTATATATTTTTTAAAAAGTTTCCCAGATGATTCTAGTGGCCACTAGGTTTACTAACCATTATCATAGGTATTTGTTTCTGTTGTCTGAAATGTAGTTTGGCGATTAAGTCATGATACCAAGGCAGAGAGAGCCTGGGGGAATATTTTTCTCCCTGCCTAGCCTTCCCCTGGGTCAGGGTCTTAAAACATGCTGCTCTGGACTGGATGCTTGTGTCCCTTCACATTTCAACCATTGTAACCCAATGCGATGATATTTGGGAGTCAATTGGGTTGTAAGAATGGAGCCCTCGTGAATGGGATTAGTGCCCTTTATAAAAGAAGCCCCAGAGAGCTTGCTTGCTTCTCTCCCCAGGTAAGCACACAGGGAGAATACAGCCACTCAGGAACCGGGAAGGGAGCCTTGATCTTGGAATGTCCACCCTCCAGAGCTATGACAAATACGAGGTTGTTGATTGAGGAACTCAGTGTACGCTATTTTGTTACAACAGTACAGTACAAACAGATTAAGAAATTTTGTCTTTATATCTTTCTTAGAACAAGGGTTTCTGTTGCTATTTCTTTGCTTCTGATTTCAGTGTATCCAATGTTTTGCTGACCCCCGTAAAACAGAGTAGAAATAACTAGATGATCGAGGATAATAAAAATGTACACCGGATTTATACAGAATTTTTAAAAATCTCTTTCATTGGAACCTATGAAAAGTGCCTCAGTTCTTGAATTTATTTTGGTAGCAGGAAGGGATCTGACTTTATTCTTTAGATATGGCTTCATTTCAGCGAGTGTCCCAGAAGCTATGTGAGGTTTTGTTGTTGTTTTTAAAAACGTTTCCTTGATTTTTGTCTCCTCAGAAGCAGGAATGCTTGTGCCAAAAGAACAATGACTTCTAGTTTGTTCCATAAATTTTACTCTTAATGTTAAGTTTTATGGTATCTTAATACTTAATTTCCTGAAAACTAAATTATATGTGTGTGTGTGTGTGTGTATAAAATATATCATGTCTCTACCTGGTGTTTACTAAGAACTCTATATACATTTTTGATAATCATTTGATGATTAGAAAAATAAAAATTAAGGTAGATGTTTACATTTCACTTTTCTTATGAAAATTTTCTTCAAATAATTTTGGTGAATGTAGCCATAAATGTAATTATATAGTTACGGCAATTCAATATCTACTTTTCAAATTCTAAAACTCATATTTTGTTGCAATGAAAAAAATAAGATCTAAATAGAAAGTGAATCCCAAAATTTCATTTTTCACAAATAAGTTATCTCATATCAGAAAAAAAAAGAAAAAAAAAAATATATATATATAAATTTAGCAAAGCAATAAATAGTTTCATTTTAATTAACCCTTTGTCTTTACTTTTCCCACTATCTGATTAAAGTAATAATAAATGGTAAAATGAAGAATAATGATGTCCCAGGCTGGCATGGTTCAGTGGTTGAGGGTTGACCTATGAACCAAGAGGTCATGCTTCTGTTCTGGTCAGGAAATGTGCTTGGGACCCCCAGTGTGGGGCATGCAGGAGGCTGCCAATCAATGATTCCTTCTCATTATTGATGTTTCTACCTTTCTCTCCATCTCCCTTCCTCAATAAAAAAAATATTAAAAAAAAAAAAAGAAGAATGATGTAGAAAAGTGCTGATGTTTTTTTCATTGTCAGTGGATTTATGTTTCATGTAATATATAAAAGTGCATATGAACACATGAAAGACTAAAACTATGGTTAACCTAATAATAACAAATAAGGAATTATTTGCAGAATTGGCATTTCTGGGAGTGAGATGTGTTCATTATCTATACTCAGGAACTCAACTATAGTCTGTCTAGGCAAAGAAAGTGATAAAATTAAAGATTTTGCCTGGTAATGTAGTTTGTCTGTCACCTTTCAAAAGTTCCAAGTAGATTATAGCAATCTGGCATAAATCATCTTATTTAAGGAATATATCATTGTATATCATTTATATATTTTTTTAAAAGATTAGCTTTTAGAAGCAAAAGTCAAATGGAAAGTAAATTACATTAGTGAAATTAAAATCAACAATTGGCCAAAACCGGTTTGGCTCAGTGGATAGAGCGTCGGCCTGCAGACTGAAGGGTCCCAGGTTCGATTCTGTTCAAGGGCATGTACATTGGTTGTGGGCACATCCCCAGTGGCGGGTGTGCAGGAGGCAGCTGATTAATGATTCTCTCTCATCAATGTTTCTAACTCTCTATCCCTCTCTCTTCCTCTCTGTAAAAAATCAATAAAATATATTTTTAAAAAATAAAAAAATAAAATCAACAGACAAAAAGATTGTTTTTAAAATATAGCCTTTTTTTTTTTTTTTACTTTCTGGGCACCTTGTCAGTCTTCTGCTCTTAGAAGTCTGAGTTCTTTTCGAGACAGGCTCAATGGGGATTGTATTTGGGTGACATAATTTATTGTAAAACGGGATATATTACCATAAAATGTTCTTCGAAAAATTGACTGAGTTTGATACAACTATTTTTAAAATTGGGTTATTTTTGCAATAAATCTGTTGCCCTGATTTATGACAGAAAATAAAAATATCTTTTTTTCCAAAAAGGGTTTTAGATACTATACTGTAATTCTTTAAAAACCCAGCTCTCCTCTTTCTAACCATCTTGCTTTATAATCTGTTGCACTGAAAAGAAAAACTGCCCATCTAAACTTTTGATATGCTTCAAAACCCAATTCAAATCTCACATCCTCTGAGAGTTTCATACTAATTTCATTCCCAGTGATTTTGTCTGGGTGTGTTAAGAAATGAAATGAGATATCTGTGTGATGACTCCAGATGCTAGGCGTGAAAACAGGCAGGGGAGAGGTAGGACTGGCCCATGTACTGCAAAGAATAGAACAAGGCAGCATCTTCAAGACAGTAGGCAGGGCTATGGTGGGTTCCGTTGGTGGTCTGTCCAACATCCATCCCCCTCTTGCCTCTTTACTCACCCTTACTTTAATTTCCCACCCTATGCTGAGTTCTAGTGATAGATCCTGAATAGTAAACCAATCTGGACATGGCATTACACTTCAAATATTCTTGATCTAGGTTTGGGCTTGTCTCAGGCCAAATCAGAATGAAGGAAAGAACACATTCCACAGTTCGGGGAAAAGGAGAGTTTTCTTTTTTTCTCTACTGTACAGGAGTAATGAAGGGCATGCCCCTTTTGCTGCTGGTTGCATCTTGCAACCATGAGAGAAGCCATCCTAAGGACCAAGTTGGCAATGCAAGAGGGAATATCAGAGTTAGTCACAGAGAAAATAAATCTTACCTCACCTCTGATATCATCCATACCCTACCTATAGGGTCATGGGCATGTGTGATCAATTTCCTTCTTGTTTAAGCCCATTTGACCTGCCATTCCTGTTACCTATAGCCAGAAGCATCCTAATCTTTACAATGTTGTTACCAAGCCAAAGTTGACAGTCACTGGAGCGGCCATCTGGAGGATGGCCACAGGAAAGAGAGAAAGCAAGGAAAGGACATGGCACAGAAACAATAGATGACAAAAGAGGTAAAATAGATTCAGAGTGGAGACCAAGAGAGAGCAGTTTCTCAACCTGGAACTATTGACATTTGGGACCAGATAACCCTTTGTTGTGGGAAGCTGTCCTGTGCACTATGGAATGTTTAGCAGCAACTCTGGCCTCTACTCACCAGGTGCCAGAGTGTCTTACATACTTCCACATTCACACACACACACAATCAGAAATATTTCCAGATATCCTGTGGGAGACAAAAATAGCCCCTTGTAAGAACCATGGGTCTGAGGTTCAGGACCACAGCTGCATGGCTTTAGTATGGCAAGCTGCAAGTTTGCCTGTGGTGGGGACAGAGAAAATAATGGTTATTATTTTTAATCTCCTCCATGTCCAGTAGCACTAAATTCATGTGCCACTCATTTTGGACCTTAATTTTTATGATATGCTACCAACTAAACCACTTCTCGGTGCTTTCGTGTCTTCATAAAGAAAAGAAGCATAACAATAGAATTACATCATGGAGTTTTTAGAGTATCAAATAAGTAATGCATATAAAATGCTTCTAAAAGAACCTGACACATAGTAATTTCAAGGAAATGTTAACTACTTGTTATCAAACCCATACCCTCAGGAGCCATGGCCTTTGTGGGACTCTTAGGTAATTAGGCAAAAGCTGCTGTGGATTGTAGAATTTGGAAGTATTCATTGATATCATAGCACATGCGAGTAAGCAATGAGAATAAGAAAACCTGCATACGTTTCAAGGAAGAAATAACACCTATTCCAAAAAAACTAAGATTTAAAGGAACACTCCTAAACTTTTTTTTTATGAGGCCAGGATTACCCTAATTCTAAACCAGATAATGACACTACAAATAAAGAGAATTACAGACCAATATCCCTGATGAACATAGATACTAAAATCCTCAACAAAAATATTATTAAATTGAATCCAGCAAAAGAGATCATGCACCATAACCAAGTGGGATATTTTCCAGGGATGCAAGGCTGGTACAGTATTCACAAATCAATCAATGTGATATATCACATAAACGAATTGAAAGACAAAAATCACATGATCATATCACTTTACACAGAAAAAGCATTTGACAAAATCCAACACCCTTTTTGATAAAAACTCTCAGCAAAGTGGGAAGAGAGGGATCAAAGCTCAACATAATAAAGGCCATATATAACAAACTATAGCCAAGATCATACTCAATGGACAAAAACTAAAACCATTTCCCCTAAGAACAGGAACAAGATAGGGATATCTGCTTTCACCACTTTTATTCAACTTATTACTGGAAATCCTGGCCACAGTTATCAGAAATGAAGAAAAAATAAAAGGCATCCAAATTGGGAAAGAGGAAGTAAACTGTCATTATTTGCAGATGACATGATACTGTACATAGAAAACCCTAAAGACTCCATTAAAAAACTACTAGACTTAATAAATAAATTTGGCAACATAGCAGGATACAAAATTAACACTCAGAAACTGATCAGATTTTTATACACAAATAATGAACTCTCAGAAAAAGAAATTAAATAAAAAATCCCATTTAACATTGAAATAGAAAATTAAAATATTTAGGAATAAACTTAACTAAGGAGGTAAAAGACCTGTACTTGGAAAACTACAGGACATTGAAAAAGTGATAGAGGAAGATATAAACAAATGAAAAAATATAACATGTTCATGGGTTGGTAGAAACAACATCATTAAAATGTCCATACTACCCAAAACAATCTACAGATTCAATGCAATCCCTATTAAAATATCAGTGGCATATTTAGCAGATCTAGAACCAAAACTCCAAAAATTTATACGGAACCAAATAAGACCCTGAGTAACCACAGCAATCATGAGAAAGAAAACAAAGTTGAACGAGTCATGATACCAGATATCAAGTTTCAGTACAAAACCACTGTACTCACAATAACCTGGTACTGACACAAGAACAGGCATATAGATCAATGAAACAGAGACCCCAGAAATTGACCCAAGCCATTATGCTCAATTAATATTTAACAAAGGAGGCAAGATATTCTCTTCAATAAATGGTGTTGTTAAAACTAGGTAGTTATATGCAAAAAGGTGAAACTACACCACCAACTTATACCATACACAAGAATAAACTCAAAATGGATAAAAGACCTAAATGCAAGTTGTGAAACCATAAAAATTTTAGAAGAAACCATAGGTAGCAAAATCTTAGACGTTTCTGTGGCAATATGTTTACCAATACATCTCCTAGGGCAAAGGAAATAAGGAGAAAATAAACAAATGGGACTACATGAAATAAAAAGCTTCTGCACAGCAAAAGAAATCATCAACAAAGTGAAAAGAAAGCCCACTGCATAGGAGATCATATTTTCTAATCATATATACAATAAATGATTAATCTCCAAAATAAAGTAATAAACTAAAACTTCCCACAAATGTTCTTTTTTGGGGCAAGAAGTTCAACAATTTTTAGCATAAAAATATCAAAGATGGTAACACCTTCAGAAAATTTGACATATGAAGTTTTGAAGCTTGTCAATACAATAAAATAGCACACATATCAAATCGCATGTATGTTAACATATGTGCAACTCCATCTATTGAAAAAAAAAATCGCATTATTAACCGTTACACCTGGTATATAGGGAATGCATACCACTTAACAAATGGAAAATAATTCAATTTAAAAAATGGACAAAGAACCTAAATGGACACTTCTCCCAAAAGGACATACAAATGGCCAAGAGACCATGAAAAATGCTGTCACTAATCACCCAAGAGATGCAAATTAAACCACAATGAGGTAACACCTCACACCTGTCAGAATGACTACCATCAACAAATGACAAGTGTTGGCGAGGATGTGGAGAAAAAGGAACCCTCGTGCACTGCTGGTGGGAATGCAGGCTGGTGCAGCCACTGTGGAAAACAGTATAAAGTTTCCTCAGAAAATTAAAACTGGAACTCCCATTTGGCCCAGTGATCCCATTTCTAGGAATATATCCTAAAAAATCTGAAATACCGGTCAGAAAGGATATATGCAACCCTATGTTCACAGCAGTGCAACTTACGATAGCTAAGATTTGGAAACAGCCCAAGTGCCCATCAGCAGATGAGAGAATAAAAAAGCTGTGGTACATTTACACCATGGAATACTAGGTGGCTTTAAAAAAGAAGGAACTCTTATCATTTTCATCAGCATGAATGGACCTGGAGAGTATTATGCCAAGCAAAATAAGCCAGTCAGAGAAAGATAAATATCATATGATCTCATTCCTATGTAGAACCCAATGATTAAAATAAACTGATGAACAAAATAGATCCAGGACATAGAAGCATGAAACAGACTGATGAATATCAAAGGGATGATGGGAGGAGGGGAGTGGTGGGGGAGGGGAGTGGTGGGGGTGGGGAGGAGAGATTACCTGGGAAATTTATATGCATATATACATAGCCCATGGACACAGATGATAGTGTGGTAAAGGCTTGGGAGAGGTGGAGGGAATCGATGGGAAGAAAACAGAACAAAGGGCACATCTGTAATACTTTCAACAATAAAAATAATTTTAAAAAAAGAAAATCTAGAATGTACAGGGGGTGATAAATATGGTTGTAGAAAATTTTGTCAGAGAGCAGTGGGGATGTGGAGGGGACACAGATAGTAGAAACCAATAGACAGTTGACAGAACAGGGGCATTCTACTCTGAAAGGGATAAGTAGTTAAGTTTTAAAAGCTTTTGCCAAAAAAAAGTGATCTGATTTCACTTTATATACTTAATAGGCATTTTATTAATACTTACTTGAATGCTATTATTGATCAGTGTTTATTACAAATTAATTACATATCAATGGCAAAACCAACTAAAAAGCAAACCCTTGGAGGGAATTCTGACTTGGAGGGCATGAAGAGGTCAGTCAGTTCTTTCCCCAGAGAATAATATAAAACTAGAGAAAAGTGTCAAAGAAACAATTAACCTCTTACGTTGGAACTTGCCAAAAGAGGACAACAAACTGGACAGCATTTACACTCAACAAGCTGCTAGGACAGCAGGAGTCTGTCGCAGGAGACTTGCCTGGAGCAGCCCTCTTCCTTCCCCCAAGCCTGGAGCTTAAAACACAGCCACTTCGCTGCCACGGGGCAGACACAGTTTGGGGCAGAAGGTAGTAACTTTTTCTTTTTCACCTGAAAGTTGTGAATTCAGCGGAGAACAAACGGGGAATTCCCACAGCTTGGCAAGTTTGAAATTTTACTTTTTGCCAGTATTTCAACACAGTGATTCTCAAAACGAGAGACCCTGGGAATGCACGATCCCGGAGGTGTGGCTGGTCAGTGCAAATGGCGAGCATAATTGTTTTACATTGAATTTAATTCATTTAAAAGGTAAAAACCATATGTGACTGCTGTATTGGATGATGCAGACGTATGCAATCAAATTAAGGATGAATGATTGAAAATCTGAGGGCAGCTGCCCCAATTAAAAACCGGGATCCATTGCCCAGTTTCAGAACGTCAGCCAGTTTTCGTATCTAGAACTCAGTGAATGAAGGAGAGGCTAGCACGCCATGAGTAAGCACCCTGCACCATCACAGCAAAGATGTATAGTAACGATCTCTCCAATCATTCCTCAAGGGAACCTGCAACTATGTATACAGGTAACTACACTGGGGGAAAAGAATAGCCACACATGGAGGACTGTGAGACACAGAAGTTGAATGGGAATCAAGGTCGGTAAAGAGTTTTTTTAGATCATGTGGAAAAAAATGCCACATGTGAGAAATATAACCATGAATAATCCATGAGCCCCATCTTAAAAATGCAAATGGACTTCGTTTTTGTAAACAAGAGCATAGTGCCGAATTATACACGGATAAAAATAGCTCAGGCCTGCTGGAGACCTGTAGGTTGTATTGATGAGGAAGAAATACAGATGATGTGCTACATACTTTTCAAAGCAGAGCACTGTGTCTTGGCCTTTTGTTTATTGTCATCCCTGAAAGGAACCTTTTTTGACAACTTTTTTTCTAAGTTGCCCTTTCCCCCATGAAATTAAGTACTTAGTAATAAGATTATGTTGGGTAGAGTTAAGTTTGGAAGGCCACATAACAAGATTTTTGTAATAGCCAGGATCTTTTTATTTTCCCCTAACCAAGAGCCAACAATTATTGTATATGAACAAGGTACAAAGCACTACCTAGGCAATGTAAGGAATAAAAATCTAAATAAGACACAGTCTTTTCAGGTCTCTTGCTACCTAGTAGAGGATCAAGCATAATGATACAAACTGCCACAAAGGAAGACTCTGCCATATTGGGAAGATGCAGTGAAAGACTTGTTTCATGTGATGTTTTTGATGCAGCAACCCTTGCACCTTGTTTTCTGACTTATAACTACACAAACCCATAGACAGATGGTACCCACGGGTTTAGGAGAACATTTCTACTAATCTTCACATAAACAGAGTAGTTCTTCAAATAGCTACTTGTGGTACTAGCCACCTATTTCTATTTCTACTTAAATTTAAATAAAAATTAAATAAAATTATAAGTTCATTTCCTTGGTATCATAAACTACATATCAAATGCTCAATGACCACATATGTCTACTGGATTGTGCATTGGACTGCACGTATATTGTACATTTTCACTTCAGGAAGTCCTTGCCCATAAAGAATAGTGTATGGAAACTTGCTGGAGGAAACATTTTGTTTATAAATACACCTTCTGATAAAGAGTCTGAATTTGTTGGAGTTTAATTACAAAATGCCTTTTTTTTCTCTCAACTGTGCCACCAGCCACATCAGATCTCCATCAGGGTGATGGCTACCTTAACAGTGTCTTACATTGATTCCATCATCATTTTCAGTTACTAGAGCAACATTTCCCCCGGTATTTAGGGCTGGTGCAATTTCATTTTTAAATAACTTGAGTCTCACATTTAACTCAAAGCTCTTGTATTCTCTTATGCCCTTCCCCACCCCAAGCGAGATTTAGTGTTTAGAGTAGAGAAGAGGCTGTGGCTTGTCTCTGTGACGTCTCTTTTTTATCCTCCTATAAACATCTGCTACTCTGGATTTGGAGACAAATGGGAGTGGGAGTGGGAACAACACATTCTCCTTGTGTGAGTGCATCTGTGATGTTGGCTGGAGGTGCCGTTCCGTATTTTACTTCTGGTTTAGGCTGATTCCAACTGGACTGTGCCACTCCTACAGAGTGGTGTACCTGTGAAGCTTCACTCTGGGCCTTTCTGTGTCTGAGATCCGCTCAGTCCCCCAGGGCCCATCCAAGGGGCAATATATCTCCTTCAGCCTCATCACGGGTGTCTTCAAACAGGAGACACAGTCAAGCACTTCCCTTCCTTTCCCACAGTGAGGGAGAGCTGAAAAGTGTGAGGAAGTAAAAACCTTTTGTTACTTCGGGGGCTAACAAAAGACAGATTTAACAGGAGAACAGACACATTTTTATTAATATTTACCTACACAGGAGTTTATAAAAAAAAAAAAAAAGTGAAACTCAAAGGAGTGGTTAAAGTCATGGGGAAAATGGGCTTAGGCTTCAAGAGATGACAAATTGTGGGGAAAAGTATTAGCAAATATATAGAGTAGCTAATGGTAAGTAAGGGCTATTTAGTAAGATCTTTTATACTAGTACATACCCATCTTGCTGTCCACTCCACATCTGCAGTGACAAGAATCACTCTTTCCTAGGCAGATAAGGGGAGGGCAGAAAATTCTCCCAGCACCTGCCAATTCTCAAATGCATTGATTTGCCTTTAGCTCAAAGTAATCCTTATGCCAAAGTGGCATATTTTGGGGTGGCATATTATGATACTCTTCAAAGGCACGCTACACTTTTGCCAACAGAAAAAGTCTCCAGATTCTGCATTAAGCAGATATCCAGAGATAGGGATGTCATTCTCCCCTTTTTTGAGATAACTCCAATCTCCGTAAGGATTGCATTGAAGCTGATTCACTAGGCTCCATGGATATGAGCACCACTCTCTCCTCCTCCAGCCATAAGTTGTGAATGTTCTATCTCAAGTTTGGGGACAACAGAAGGAAATGGGTATGTGGGGTGGAGAGAGATGATAACTCGTGGTGGTGGTGGTGGTGGTGGTGGAGGTGGTGGTGGTGGTAGTAACAACAGATGCCACTTAATAAGCCCTGGCAGCCATTAATCACTTAGGAATACTTAGTGCCTTATGTCTTCAGCTTGGGTTGCAGCTATAATTCCAAGACACCGGGAAAGTCATGCTCCACATGCAATAGATATTAAAACCAGCCTTAAATTTATGCCTTAAATTTTCCACCCTATCACAGTAAAGAAGATTTTTAGTGGTATGGAGGTATGTTCCAGGGCAGTTTCCAACTCATTACAAGTAAAACCATTTATTTGCCTTTTCAGGCTTGCTATTTCATGGTTTCAAATTTGCTATTTGAAGCCAATCCTATGTGTGAAAAACTATAATTCATCTGGATAAAGAAACAGTCTAACCAACCAGTTTCTCCCAGTGAGAAACCACCTGGTCTTCTTTGACCAGGGTTCTTGAGATGGAGCTAGACAGTAACCAAGAATGAGGGTAGTTAATTCACATAATAGGAGGGCCCAGCAAAAGCCAAGTTCTACCTCAGTGTCTGAGGATTGCCCCTGAATAAGAAGCATTTATGTTTGAATGAATCAACTCCAGCACAGTGGTTAAAAGTCTGGGCTTCAAAGTCAAACACATGAGCCAAAGTCCACCTCAAACCTGATTAGCTCTGTGAATTTAAACCAATTGCTGAACTTTTTGTAATCATTCCTAAAATTATATCTCCTAGATATATAGATTTGAAAGTAGTGTACAATGATGCAAGGTTTGCATTATACCTAAACAGTTATTTTTTTTTTTTGACATTACATTCTAACAGAATGAATTCTATTAAAGTCTTTAGAAGAAAGAGAGGACATAGGGGAGAAGAGAGAGGTATATTACTTGGAGAAATCAGACTCATAAATTTCATGACAACAAATAATTTTTATCTGAAAACATCTGAAGACTTCAGCAGAAAAATGTTCCGCTCACTGGCCAAGTGGCTTTTTGGCAGACAGTCCCTAAAATAACAAGGGAATGTCTGGGGAGCAGATTGTAGGAACTAGAGTGAAATAAAGTATGCTCCTTCAAAAACAAAGTTGGAAATCCATCCTAACTAGCACTTGTTTATAAGAGATACAGTGGTATTTGCCTGCAGTGAATCAGTTCTGAGAAGTTTGATTCCTGTAATTGGCCTGGGACATCCATTGGATGTCCTCACATCACAAGGGAACTATTAAGGGAGATTTTTGTGCAACTGTGAGGTGTCATAGGAAGGTGAAAAAATGCTGTCTACACAGGGTTTCCTTTACTTCATTTCATTTTGAGCATTGGTTCAGCTTCCACTAAAATGTGTTTGTCATGTGGAAACAAAAGAAAATCATCGAGATAAAAATCTGACCAAACCCTGCCAAGAGAATTCCACACTCGATTTGTTTATTTATACACATTTGCTGCTTACTGGAAGGCAGTTTATTGTTTCTTTTATTTTGGAGAAATAATCCCAAAAGGGTTTTTATAAATTAACAAGGTCTTTTTACTTTCTGGGTCAGTAACAAAACTAAGAGATTTGTTTACATGTTTCTCTTAATACAATCTTAAATAAAATTTACAAACCAAATGGGAAGCTTGGCTTCATTAGTCCATGACAGAGAAAAATGTGTCATATCTGAAAAGAACTTGGGAAACTTAAAAAAAATGTAATATAATTTGTGCAATGTGTTAGAGACAGTAAAGGACAGAAACTATTCTTGGTTTAAAGTTACACAATAGCAATACAAACTAATATTTTACACAGATAACTTACTTTCTGCCTTCAGGGGAAGAAATAGAGGGAAGGCATTTTTCAAAGGGAAAAATGACGGAAAATTATCTTTGAACATCAGTTGGATATTGCTTGTGTCTGACATTAATTCTATCTGGAATTTAAGTGATTGCCAGAAAATTAGCAAAGTGGAGGCATGAGAATAAAATGTATAAAATATTATGTTGGACTTGTCCAGGAATTTGGGCTTGTTCTGAGAGTCAAAAAGATATGAGATAAGTACTAAGAGTTGGTGACCAAGTCTATTTCTATGCAGATAAGACTATGCAAAGCCGTTAGTACTGAAGGGAAATGATTGTCAAACAGCTTAGGAGAAGGATCAAGTGTACACCCACAGGGGCTAGGATTTGTTTAAAGGATCTTAGGTTATCAATGGTTATACTGAAATGAGAAAAATGCAAAATGCCCCTAAAATGATCGAACTGAACCCAGTATCAGCACCTTCACACAATGTCAGCACCTTGGCTCTTATCCAAAACTGCTCACTTAGAAGGTGAATCATTCCAAGGAAGGATGGCCACTGCCCACGCCACCCCCACCCCTATCCTGACACCCTAGAATATGTCCCTTTAGCACATAAATTAAAGTTCCACCCCAGAAAAGGCCACCCAGGCAACCAGGAAAGAGTAAAAAATCTGCAAAATAAAGAGTAGTTTTTGTCACTTAAGAAATGTGGCCAATAAACTCAGGTTAAAAATTATGCTTTATATGTTTATCCTTCTTTTAAAAGCTCTTGTCTCAAAATAATTCAAAGTCATCTCAAGGTCTTCAGTTAATCACGTCTGCAAAGTGCTTTTGCCACATAAGGAGACAGTCACAAATTCCAGGGAATAAGACGTGGAGATGGGAGAAGAGGGGCAGTTATTCAGCCCTGCACAGTCAATATGCAAACACATTTTTAATTCTGATACAGAACACCTCATTGCATCATGCAAATCAGATTAGGAAACAGCAGATTATGTACTGTGCCGTCAATGTCTCATCCTCCATAAAGCTTGTCCTGCTTCCCTTCTGTAAGCTGTGAATACTTGTGTTTAAGGCTGACTACGTGTATAAAGCAAGTCTGGCAAACAACAAAGGAAATCTTGATTGGGTACCTACTGTGCTCTGAGAGGTGTTTGGGCATTGGGGATGCAGCAGTGCACAAATCAAAATCTCTGCCCCATTCTAGCAGAAACTCCTTCAGTGCCACCAGCAATGTATGCCTTGACTGACAAGTAATAAGGTTCACACATTCCATATTACTGCCATATAAAGATCTGGAAAATATTAAAATTTTGACTTCCAAGGCAATTGTCTATAATTGTCGGTAGACAAGGGTAGCTCAAATATATTAGGACTTTTTGTAAAAATAAATAAATAAAGTGCCAAGCTGGCTTGGCTCAGTAATTGAGTATCAACCTATAAACCAGGAGGTCACAGTTTGATTCCTGGTCAGGGCACATGCCTGGGCTGCGGGCTCGAATCCCAGTGAAGGGTGTGCAGGAGGCAGCCAATCAATGATTCTCTCTCATCATTGATATTTCTATCTCTCCCTCTTCAGTCCTCTCTGAAAACAATAAAAATATATTTAAAAGTAAAATAAAGCAAATATATCTGAACAGGTGGGATTTTTAACACCCTGATCAGGTTGCAAAGAAAATTTGGAAATTTGAGTGAATTCCAGAGGCAATTGATAGTTGATTAATAGGACTAAATTATAAATCAGGGAAACTATTACCTACTTTTGTTTCAGTCTTATTACTCAGTTTAAGGTACAAGAAGACTCCTGAGATACAAAACAGAATATTTTATGTTAAAAAGTAAAAATGGTGTCATTTTTCTGACCAGATCTTGCATTAATCAAAATGGAGAAAGAGGAGAATCCTGTGCCTTCTGCTTACTTTAAACTTACATTTGGTTGATTTGCAAAATGAACTGAAAAAAGTGGTAAAAGGCAAAGCTGAGGCTGACTCATTGAGATGGTTAGTTTCTTGGTACAAAATAATTTTAGTTTATTATCCTCCTATTACATTTTCCAAAGGCCCTTCTCCCTTTCTCCTAATAGTCTATTTCTGCTGAGTGGCCTATTTCTGATTTAGTGCTCCTTGCTTGGTTAGGGATTTCTTTTTCATTCACACATCTGTATGAAAGGATAAAGGGAGGCATTAAGTAACATTTAGCTATCCTCTGTGCATTACCAAGAAATTGAAAAGAAAAAAAAAGCTATTCTAATCATATCAAATTTTAAAGGTTTTCCTAGAAAAGGTAATTCTCCTTTTTACAATTCCTGGGACTTGTAAATGTTGCTTTATATGGCAAGGAACCCTTCAGCTGAAATGACAGAGAAGATCTATAAAGTAACATGAAATGAGCCACAAAATCAAGGCTCAGGCAACCATGAGTGGAATCAGTGTCAGCCAGGTTGATCCGGGAAGCAGGACTGCAATGACTAATTGGAAATAAAGGAGTCATTTTAGGAACTATATTTAACAACTGTGCAAGAAGCCAGGGAAAGGAAACTCCAGAAGAGGGTAACTGGTGGTGAGTCTGAAGTTGTAGATCAGCTAGATCAGAGGGAGGGGGAAGTCTGGCTGTGAAGCTGGAGAAATCAAGGAAAACTAGAACCCACGAAGACTAACCAGCACTCACAAAGACAAGAGGAACCTGTGAGGAGAAGCAGGAATATGCTTCTGTCCACATGGCAACTCCAGAGACCTGCAGAGGTACCTGGTGCCCTTCCCTGGGGGCTATCCTCGGGTTTGGCCTAGGACTTGGAGAAGCTGAAGGGGAGAGACAGTATGGGCTAATGCAGCTAACGTTGCAATGCAGGCCTTGCTGCTGCCCCACCCAAAGGGTAGATACCCTATGCATGAGCTACATCGACACCTGCAACCTTCTGAGTGTCATCAGAGCTGTTTCCTCTACCTTCCAAATATTGGGCACGTTTCTCTTGTGGCCAACCCTAGCCCAGGATTATACAGGAGAAGAGATTCCATCTCAATTTTCCCTTTTGCATACAATTTATTCAAGCTTATTGCCCCTGTCTATTGTATGCAATTTCTTGTTTTGTCCCTTGCTATACTAATATCCCCCAAACATCTATAAGAATCACCTGGGAATCCTCCTAAAAGACACATTTGAATTTAGTAGGTTCAGAATGGGGCCTGGGATTCTGCATGTCTAACATACCAAGCCTTTACACAATGAGATTTAACCCTCACAAGTGAAAAATGCTGTGGTGGCAGTTTTTACACTGAGTTCCTTTGAGCCCTAAACTCCCCAGAAGCCATGGGTGGGTGGGTGAAGAGTAGGTTTGGCCTATGCATCATCCTAAGCTGCTCCATTGATAAGTTTATATATTAGAATTTTTTGTAAAATTTCATTTGCAGGAAAAAAAAAATACATGAATTCCTGGTTTAACAACAAAGCTTTTAAATCATTTTAATTTGAGTGGTCAAAAACCTAGTTGCAAAATTATTTTGGCATCCTTTTTGAAGAGGGAAAATAAATGCTACACAATGTATTATCTATACTACATTATGAAAACAGTCCTGAAATAAGACATTGAGAGAATGTGGTTGTTTATAATTTATTAGTGATCTTTGCCTGTTGGGTAATACCAAATTTTCCTAAAATATTTTTGACAGATTTACTGTCTTCCCATGATAACCATGGACTAATCACTAAACTTCTTAGGGATTTCATTTCTGTATCTATATTCAATTCAAGTCACAAATATTTATTGAGTGTTAAGTATGTTACAGAAACAATGCCTTGGAATACAAAAGGATTAAGTCACTGTTCTATCTTCTATTAAGAATTAAATGACTAACTATAAAAAAGAGAGATGAGCCCTGGCCAGTTTTGCTCAATGGATAGTGTCAGTAGACTGGAGGGTCCTGGGTTCGATTCCGGTCAAGGTCACATAACTTGGTTGTAGATTCAATCCTCGGCCCTGGTCAGAGTCATATGAGGCAACTAGTCGATATGTATCTTTCACATATCTCTCTCTCTCTCTCTCTCTCTCTCTCTCTCTCTCTCTCTCTCTCTCTCAAAATCAATGGGGAAATAACCTTGTGTGAGGATTTTTAAAAAATAAGTGAGGAGAATCATAGAAAGTACAAATATGCAGTTCAAGAGAGAAGTTATCTGTAATTGGAATGACCAGGAGAACTTCAGGAAAGAACTGGTATTGGAAATGAATTTTCAAAGGATAGGTAAGATTTCTTCTCTCATGAACGGAGAGCACAAGAATTTCTGCTGAAAGACATGGGCTGTGGAAAGGAATGGAGCCCAAAAAGAGCAGTATGTATGAGAGCGGAAAACAAAATGTATGAGACAGGATTCAAACAGGGCAGCAGAGTCATTGTAAATGTTTTGGAAGAGGGATTTGTCATAGGAACAGAGTCTCACACAGTTGTGAGAGGAGCTGAGGAAAAGAGGATCCAGAAGGCGGAGTTGGAAGATCAGAGGAGACACCCAACTATCAATCTGGAAACCAGGTTCATCCAGAAGAACAAATGGGCCTGGGAAGGGAAGCTCATGGGAGGTCTGCAGGAGACTGTTGCTTTTGTGTAGTTAGGACATCTGGAAGTCCACAGCCAAGCATCTGACTGTTGGCCAGAGGTCAACAGAGTGAGTAGTTGGAAGAGGAGCTGAACACCAAGCAAAGAAGAGTTGGGACTGATTGAAAGTTACAGACACATTTGTTCATCTCAGCATCCAGTAAGACCACCTTCAAAGAAAAATGGCCACGGCTTCACTTCTTTCCAGTTTTCACACCTGTTCCTCACGAGGCACACAGTCAGATTCATTGTAGGAAATACAGTTCCCAGCTTAACTGAATTGACACGTCCAAGCCACCACACGGGTGTCTGGTTTAAACAGAGATGAAATGTATTTGTGAATGTGCAAAAGATCAATTTGGTTAAAGGTATCAAGGAACATCATAAAAGCCATGATTTCCATGGTGTGAAATTTAGTCTTAGTTATGAAGGAGATCATCATCACTAGCAAGGGAGAGTGATGTTGGAAATCTAATTTCTCAGATTCAGGTTGAAAAGCCTGAGACAGATCCAACACTATCTAGTCCCGCCGAGGAAAAGATCCCTTGACAGCATGTCTCAACCCATTTGACCTTGAGATGACCTTATTTAAGAGAGAGCTGTCTAACAGTGCCTTTCAACTCCTGGCAAGTCTATTTCCTAGAAAGGGGTTCAGGTGTCCTAAGATATTAATCCTCCAAGCTTAGGACTGCAGCAGTGACCGTCAGAGAGCTCCTAGATCAGTTGCCTCCGATAATAAGCATCTTTGTCCCGGGATCTTAGGAGGTGGCCCTAGCAGAGTGAGGACTGACCTAGCAGCCCTCAGCTACAGGCAGTGAGCATGATGAGCTATGTTTTGTCCTTCTGCTTT
This sequence comes from Pipistrellus hanaki, assembly GCF_964339955.1. NCBI lineage: Eukaryota > Metazoa > Chordata > Mammalia > Chiroptera > Vespertilionidae > Pipistrellus > Pipistrellus hanaki. The sequence continues at coordinate 58,540,765 of NC_140507.1, read as the reverse complement.
CCCACCAGGTGTTTAACCAGTGTGGGGTACTCCACCACCTGGGTGTCTCTTTGAGCAGCCAGCTGCAACAAGCATTTCTGCCTATCATGGACAAGAAGAATGCAGAGCTTCTGGAGTTCACATCTCAGATGCCCAGGGGGCTCTGCAGGCACTCCTAAATATGCTAGCAAGGGATTAGAATGGTAGTGGGGGGTGAGGCAGGGAAACAGACCCATTTCTTGACAGGCACCACCAATGCAGTGGCTCTGAATCTCTGCCCTCACCTATTTGTAAGACTTTTGTAGATTTGTGGCTGATTTGCCCTTTTTCTGATGCAAACTAACCTCAGGTGATGGCTCTAAAATTGCACCCACATTATTAGAGCCTCATCATTATTTTGAGATTCTGATATGGAAAAGTTCAAGTACATTCAACATCCATTAACTTTAAATATAATTTCAGTGTCTTATCTCTGAGGAAAGAAAATGAAGAGCTGCTTTAAATATAATTTCAACTGTTAAGAATTCTTTATTTGAATGGTTGATAAAATGATTTTAATTTCTTTTTAATTACATACCCATTTAAACAAAATTTATCTTTGGTGGTAATCACTCAAAAGTATTAGTCAAGGATTAAATATAGCCATTGGAAGCATAAAACCTAATATTAAAATGAAGCAAGTACAAGGTTTTCATTAAAATCCCGGAAAGATTTTATTTAGACATTTTAAGCTCATTCAATATTTAATATCTACAAAGTATATATTTGTACCTCATAAAATAAATGTAATGATTTTTTCACTAAACATTATATAGATTTTCCCAGTTTACTTCTGTGTATTGTACATTATAATTTGATAGTTCTGTATGTATTCCATAATGTTAAAAATGGTCATGAGCCCTAACTGGTTTGGTTCAGTGGATAGAGCATCGGCCTATGGACTGAAGGGTTCCAGGTTTGATTCTGGTCAAGGGCATGTACCGTGGTTGTAGGCACATTCCCAGTAGGGGGTGTTCAGGAGGCAGCTGATGGATGTTTCTTTCTCATCAATGTTTCTGACTCTCTATCCCTCTCCCTTCCTCTCTGTAAAAAATCAATAAAATATATTTTTTTAAATGGTCATGAAAGACTAATTTGGAGAGTAAAGGTTAGTAATGCATATTTCTTCGGGATCGGAGAGAGACAAAGGAATCTTGCAGCTCTAATTCTCTATGTCCCAATCCACCCATGGATACCAAGGAGGACTGAAGTTTTTGGAGAGTCTGAAGTTATACATGGATTTTCAACTGTGCTGGGGGTCTGCAGCCCTAAAAGTCAACTGTAATAGAAATTCAGGAAATAATAGTTTGAATAATGGTTCTTGAGATTCAGAAAGTGTGTTCTACGTTTTGTGCTCTTCTTCTGTACAACAGGCTTATAAGTACTTTTGACTTCCCAGGCTGTACCTCTTAGCCTACGCTTGAGAATTACCTCATGTAGGCTACACAGAAAGGCATTGAGGCTTGCCCGTGTGGCTCATTGGTTGAGCACTGACCTATGAACCATGAGGCCCCAGTTCAATTCCTGGTCAGAGCACATGCCCCAAGTTATGGGCTCGATAACTTGCCCAGTAGGGGGAGCATGTCGGAGGCAGCTGATCAATGACTCCCTCTCATCACTGATGTTTCTATCTCCCTCTTTCTCTCTCTTCCTCTCTGAAATCAATACAAATATTTTTTTTTTAAAGAAAGGCCCTGAGAAATTTGTTGGACTGCAATTAGCTTTAAAGAAATTATTTAATGCCTGAAATCTTTTTCATTTATAGGATTTTCTTTAAAAGATGTTTCCTTTTAAATATATGCAAATATTCAAAGTGATGGTATCATTTGCTCTGAACAAATAAAACAGCACTAAGGTAGAAAAAAATGTATTCATATGTCTCTTTACAAAGTACCTCTACCAGCATTGCCTCCATGAACTGAGAAGTCATTAAGCAGTATAGCTCCTGTATTACAGGCAAATGTGAAAATAATTCACCATCCTGCTGAAGATCAGTGGTTGGGAAAATGGTACAACAAAATCATAAGAAAGTATGTTAAAGCTCTTGACCATATTACAGATGTGAAAACTTAGTATGAACAGAAGGCTCAACCATACTGAACTTCATTCCTTCTCAGTGAGGTGACTCAGGTGGCACTGAGGGAATTGTCTTTCAATATGCATCCTCGACCAGGAAAAATGAATTCATCGAGGCAAGGTTTCATGATCCCTGCCAAAGCCTTTTCTTTCTGAGAGTTTATACTATCATAGAAAAAAATAATGTAAATTTCTCAGGAATTGCAGACATATTCCATACTCCATGATACATAAAAGAAGCAAACAATTATGTGTTGTTTAGGAAATTGTAGACTGATTATTACAATCCTCTTTTTCATATACTATTCAAAGCAGTTACTATGCTTTCTTTATAAAAAACAAGCCATATATATAATTTTCTGTCTTGTTATATATATATATATATATATATATATATATATATATATATATATATATATATAACAAGAAAATTATCTTCTGTAACTGTGTAATAGTTTTGCTACTTTTAAGTAACTATTGAAGTAGGTCATAGTGCTGGGAGGAAATGGAGGAGGAGGCTGGTAGCTGGTATATCTAATCCATTTTGTTTGGCATATAATTAGTCACCGGAAAATATAAATTAATAAAGTGTAAACAGTTTTTGCAATTTTGGATTTAGTTGATGACTGGAGGTGTAATTTTCTGTTGCTTTCTTATTTGGTTATAATGTGCATATAATGAATTGCACCTATTCAGTTTTGAAAATGTACATAGCCATATGACTGAGATGTTTACACATATGACTGTGCTCAAAAGAGTCCCACATTTAGTTTAGTGCTCTGCTATTATTTACTGTCATGAAATTCTTAATAATTTTATCTTTGAACTTGCATTTTGTAAATTGAGTCTTTTTAGACAATGGAGCAATATGCCTGCGTGCTGTTCCTTGCTGCACCTTTCATACATGGCTTTTAAATATCCCATGAGGCAAAATTCCAGAGAACCAATGATGAATGAGAGTTCAGTGGGATTCACAATAAGATAAGGGTAGGCACCAATAACCTCAGAGGCCACGCCTTTCATTGCAACCAGAACTTGCTTCAAATACAGAAAGAAAGCAGTGTCCTAAGTGGTGTCCTAAGAAACATCAATGGCCAAGGAAACTTTGTTAAGTGGTGGATGACTTTAATTATTACAGAACATAATTCAATTTATTTTACAGAGCAAAGTTTAATTATTACAGAACATCTGATATAGAGCTTACTAATTCTTCTATAAATTGGTACTCCAATTTAGTCCACATAATTATATGAGAAGTGGATTCTGGCCTAATTTCATAGTAGGTTTCATATTATCTCGGGCATTTTTTTAAATCAAGTGCCCACTTTACTGCCAACAGCAGGAGTTGCTGTTCATTCTCTATCCCAAGGACATGACCCCTGGGAGGCGGGAAATCACTTATCTTTCTCACAGCTGCTTACCACACACCCAAAGCATCCTGCTGATCTAAAGGCAGAATGGGTTACAATAGCTTGTGCCCTGCATCCTTCACCTCCTTCAGTCAGTCTCTCTCGCTCTCGCTCTTGCTTTCTCTCACTCTCGCTCTCGCTCTCACTCTCTCTCGCTTTCTCTCGCTCTCTCTATCATTTAGACATGGCATAAATTTATAGAGTAAAGAGAAAGAGGAGCAGTATAAATGGTCATTCATTACAGCCCATGTGTTACTTTATTTTGTTTCTTTACAAAAATGTATGCTATATTTTCAAATAGTTCATCGGTTTGATTGGTTTCTTACCTTGGCCTTCAGCAAAAACTTACTTTTCAGATTTAATCTGCAAAAATCCAAAAGGCCATATCCATGTGTTCAATGAACTCTTTTGGGATCTGAGTGTTCTAGGAGATTTTGTTTCCAAGTTTTAAAAATCACTTTAGTCATTAAAAATAATTCTAAAATTTTTACTACGAATACATATATAAACCATTGTGTTCCCCCCACAAACACCTGAGGCTAATTCTGAAACTCTCTGTGTATTAGCCTTTATAAAATGAAACAGGATAAACATTTTCAAGTTAAATTTATGCCTTGATTTTCAGTTTTGAACTAAACATTGAGTGTTTTCAATTAAAAATATGCTTCAAAAGAACACACACACACGCACAGCCCAGCAATGTATCTGTTGCCATGAAATGGTCTGCACCTTCTTGCTCCCCAAGCCTCATTCACATCATTATTCTGACTGGGGCAGAAAAAGAGATCATGAAAAACCATACAACTTAAGCTTCTTCTAATTTTAAACATCTTTAGCCATTTCACAAGAGATTGGAATTTCAAGCACACATGTTAGACCAAGGCTGATTCATTGATGCTTTGCATAGTAATTTAAAAATCCTGTGAAATTGTCTCTCTAGAGTCTAGACCTTTGAATTTGCATAAGCAGAACCAGAAATTTTACTGAGCAATTTTTGAGTCAAATTTATTTAGCTATTTTTCATTTACCCTTTTCGAAGGTGGAATAGCCAATGGCTAGGAATGCAGACTTTGGGGTCTAATCAGTTACTTGCCAGTTGGGTGAGGTTAGGCATGTTACTAACCTCCCTAAGTGATAGTTTTCTTACCCACAAAATGGAGAATCAAAGTCAGTAGTTTGGGTTAAAAATGTAGCATAGTGGCCCCAGCTGGTGGGATCAGTTTGTTAGAACATTGTAATGAACACCCTAAGGTCTCAGGTTTGATTCCCTGTCAGGGCACATACTAGGTTGTGCCTTCCACCTCCCATTTGGGTATGTGCATGAGGCAACAGATCAATGTTTCTCTCTCACATACATGTTTCTCTCTCTCCCCCTTCCTCCCTCTCTAAAATAAATTTTTAAAAATTAGCATAGTGCCTCCAATGGTAAACATTCAATAAATTTTATTATTAAAATAATAGAGCAAATCACACTTATAGTCTTTGCCAACAAAGACAGTATGTTTAAATCACAGATCATCAAAACAAAGGAAAGTAACTCAGGATCATTTTTTCAAGCAGTCTTTTGTTATGAATTAAACACAAGGAAACATATTTTAGTTCAGGTTAAGTAGAACTAAAACTCCTCAGATTAATTGAAAAATTCATGAAGGGTAAGCAATGAAAGTTTTACACACTGTGATTTTATTCTCTGTAACTTTCCTGAAAATTAGAATTATTTTGACAGAATGGTCAAGAAAACTTGCAATGAATGAAACATGTGTTGATAAAAATAGGGTAAGGCAAAGATAAATTTACAGTTTTCCATATGGAAAATAATACACTAATTACTAAATAATAAACTCATGTTTCATGTACTAACAACTATAAACTGACTTTTGCCCAACCTGTATTCATACCTGTATCAAATATTTCTAGATATTTGAGTAGGAGAAACTGAATGCACTCAGATATTTTAAATATCACTTTAAAAATTTAAACTAAAGCACTGAAGATTTTGATCTAGCCATTATCATGCCAGGACATTTAATGCTATAGAAGAAAAACCATGATTCATTAACATGTATAAACTTTAAGAATCAAATTTATCTCAAGCATTTTAGAAACTAAAAATCATAAGATTAAATCCTAACCTTCAATGACATCATAATCTAAAAAAATAAAACAAACAATTTGAATATATATTTTAAGTGCTATAACAGACATACTTAAACAGCTAGAGAAAGTAAAAAGAACAACAAGAGGAAATTAAGTGGAATGGAGAGATGATAGAAACCTTGAAAGCTAGAGAGAACTCATCAGCTTTGAACTGTACCTTAAAGAATGAATAAGGATTTTCCAGGCTATATTTTTCAGGGTGGCGGGGTAAATATAGCTGGGAGGAATGAATGTATATGGCATGCTTGTTTCCCCCTGACACATCTTCTTTTAAACCAGACCAAAGCACCCCACACAGTATTCCCACAGGGCTCAGAAATGCAAATGTAAAGACATCTTGACCTCATCTCTCCTCCCACACCAATCACTAATTCATCCCTTTTTTTCCTATCCCTGGGCTTCTGTTCATACCCTATATCTTTCCCCATTTGGTGTTTGTGATCTGCTCTATTTTCTTAGAATCCATTATGCCTATGAAATTTTGGATTTCAATGGTTCCTTTCATGCTTAAACAACTACAACAAATATTTAAAAATTTTCCTCTTCAGTTTATTTTCTAAATAAATATGCATACAGGTATTTATTTAGATACTAGAGGACTGGTGCACAATTCATGCTCTGGGGGGTGGGGGGGGGGAGCGGGTGTCCGTCAGCCCAGCCTGTGCCCTCTTGCAGTCTGGGACCCCTCGGGGGGTGCCCACCTGGCAGTCAGACATCCCTTTGGCAGTCCAGGAGCCCTGAGGGGTTGTCAGACTGATAGCTTAGGCCCGCTTCCCAGGAAGAGCAGGCCTAAGCCACAGTTGGACATCCTTAGTACTGCTGCAGAGGTGGGAGAGGTTCTTGCCACTACTGCTGGGCTCACAGCAATCAGCCGGGCTTGTGGCTGAGCAGAGCTTTTCCTGTGGGGGCACGCTGACCACCAGGGGGGCAGCTCCTGTGTTGAGCATCTGCCCCCTGGTGGTCAGTGTGCATCATAGCGACTGGTTGTTCCCAGTCATTCTGCCATTGGGGTCAATTTGCATATTACCCTTTTATTATATAGGATATGTGTACATATATGAGGAGGAGGAAAAACACTCGCTGCTTCACAGCTTGGGTATAAAAGAAGCACTAATAAAGTTTATGATAAGCATAAACTGAAGTCTTACTTCAGAAAAAAACTAGATGTCAAATTTTGAAAATAGTATTTCACTATCAATAACCTATCTGTACCACAGAGTCATCAGAGGTCTTTGTTTGAGGTAGCATTTTGTACAGCCTTTGTGTTTCAGAGACCATCTGTTCTTGGTCATAGGTACAACAGAAATAAGGCATGATGAACAGGAAACTTCTGAAAGTCATTTTGAGTTAACTAAGCCCCATGCAATCTCCATTACACACTGTCAGGGCCTCTTGAGTAACCTGAATGTAAGTAGAAGGTAAAAAATGAAAATATATTAGATTTGTGCATGAAACAGAGGTGGCCAGGGCTTACTTCTATTCTGGATTAAATTATTACAAAAGCTTCAATATATTAAAAAGTATTTTTAAATTAAATGTTTTACAGAAATAATTACTATTAAATTTTTAGTACATGATCTTTCTAAACAGCACATGAAGACATTTTATGAGGAATTAGCTATATCTGAGGCAATTAAAAAATATAAAAGTTGATACCCATCTTTTAAGGTAGTTGTTCAAAGATTCTGATCATCCTCCTCCACCTCTCCCCACTCCGTCTCCACCTCTTCCTCACTATATCTCTTTTCTTTGGCAAACAGTAGCAATCACTTTTGCTATTGTTTTCAACCCTGGATTTGCATCAAAGTTACCTGCAAAATGTTTTTAAAATATTGATGCTAGACCTTTATTCCTAGATATTTCGATTCTGTGGAACACATGTGGAAATATTTATACATTTTCCACAGGAGATTCTGATGCACTGCTGGGGATGAAAACTCTTTTCTTAATTTTCTCCCCAAACAATCTATAGATAACTACATAAATTAAAAGTAACAGGCATCCACATGGTTTATGTGGATATTATTTTATTCCAGGAATGACTACAACTGAGATGTATGTGTCATTATTTGAGAACTGGTGTATTAATATAACGCTAATTTCTCAAATTTCTTCAGACCTGATTAATGATGAGATCTCAATAAAAAAAAATTTGATAACGCACTTTGTATTCACTGAGCCAGGATAGATTGACCAGCAACTTTCCCAAAGGTCTCCACAAAAGTGCCATCCTCTAAAGATTTAAGGAATTTACTGACATGAAGGACATGAAGAATACAATTAAGCTCTTCTCCCTCAGACAATGAAATGTGAATTGTACTCATCTCTCTTTTCTGAGAATAATGTGACTATTTCCCTGAGAATTTGGGTTTTCTTTCTATAGATGACATATGTTTTCTTATTCCCCATTTTCTTTGTAAACCAGGAAGCTCAAACAAAATTGGCTGCTCAATTTTAATAACCATATGGAACACTGTGACCTATTTGCTTGCACTCTTTTTTTCCATGTCTTGCATTATTTTCTATTTTCCCTTTTTCAGGTTTTATTTAAAGATTTTCCATTTCATTGCATGAATTAGTTTCTTATCCATGAAGTTGACTCAGTATGGAAAGTCTTTGATTATATTGGAATTATTTCTAAAACGGTTGTATGATTAGCAAAATATTTTTTTATTCTCAAAGAAATATTGAAAGGTTATCATGTTGAGCCTTCCTGAGCCTCTTCAGCAACTTAAGAGTAAATTCTGCAATCAGAAGGTGTCACCATCACCTCCAGAGGTTACCTTAGTTGTAGTTCACGCTAAACTCAAATTTCTTCAAATTGGGAACCAGTCACGATTATCTTGCTTGGTTAGCCTGTTGGGGGCTAGAGGATAAGATGACACTCGTCCCCTGGACACTACACAGGACAAAGCACCCAGATGACGTTTGTAATCATAGAAACACTGACTTAGGCCAGCTTTCCTGTTTCCATTTCCTAGAGTAGCAGCTATTGTTTTTATTAAAGGATGTAATGTTTTGACTAATCACTGGCTAAGAAGGAACTTGGTATATTTTCTAAATAATTATGTTTATATAAGAGCCAATCCAGCTTTCTCCAGAATTTTTTTCAAAATCTGTCCAGAACGTAGATCTCTCAGACCCTTGTACACGTTCAATATATATGTTAAAAAGCAAAGTTTTTCATTACACTTGAAAGAAAAATCGATTCCAAAAACTATTTCTAAAAAGAAATCATACTGGAGTCTTTTTAAAAAAATGCTTTTATTCTCCTGTAATAGAGTGATACTATTGCCAAAAGACTGATTAGAAAAGGCCAAAGGCTTATTTCTGCTCGTTATTACAAGAATGTACCCAGGAGAGGGTTAGTCAGATAACCCCTGGCCTACCAAGATTTCATCACTGCCAATCTAAGACTATATTTTACAAGGTCAAATCTGCTAGAGGAGAGGAATAAAATGTAACCTGATGTACTGAAGCTTCATGGTAGCTGCAGGTAGTGTTGTAAATGCAGTGTTTCCTCTCTGTCTTGTACTTACTTTATCCTCGGGTACCTTATCCTGTTTAGTGAAGGTTATTGTTTGAGCCGATCTCTTTTTAAATTATTATTTAAAGAATTTATTTGAGCAAAATATGATTCTGATTGGGCAGTGTGAAAACACAAGTGGTTAGGAGAGCTCCAGTGACAGGAGCTAGGGGAAGGACTTTTATACAGAAAAGGTGGAGGTAAAATAATGGCACCCCCATCCCCCTCTCCTTGAGCCCACATTTATTAGATCTTGGAAGCATACCCAGCAGCCCTCCTCCTAGTCCTAGAGGTGTGGACCCGAGGACCAAGTAACTGGCCTCTCGACAGCAAACAGCCAAGAGGCCCAGAAACATTCCTCTTGGGCAGGTAAATAGCTCCTCCCAAGCCTTCCAGTTTCAGCTCTCTTCTGAGTTTAAATCCTCCCGCAGGCTTCCAGCTCATTAGCTCTTCTCAGCCTGCTCCTGGCTTTAGCTGCAGCCTGGCCACCCCCCTGTGCATGGCAGGTCCTGGGGCCAGCAGTGGCTGTGAGGTCAGAGGAGGAAGCTGGACCGAGTGTCTCTCCCACTGTACTCTCCCGGGGGCCTAGCTGGAACTTCTGCAAGTCTTTCTGGGTGAACAGGGTGCCCTTGGCTTTCTTCTTCTGGGCCACAGGCCTTGCAGCCTCAGTTGGGACTTACAATCTGCCGGGTGACGGGCTCAAGCATGGACCTTCTTGCACTGGACATCAACTTTAGGGTCACTGCCTTGGGCACTTTCCTCTTGGCTGAGTTCTGCAGTTTCCCGGCCTGGGTTGCCTTGGCCTTCTGGGCAGCTTTACCAGAGCCCAGCTAGGCCTCGGCCTCGCCTGGCCTGGCCTGACCTGGCGCAGCCTGAGGAACCTCGGGTGCCCCCAGCGGCTCCAGGCAGGACTTGCTGCAGCAGCAAGGCTGCTGACCTTGTTGCACCTAGTCCCGCCCACTCACCCCCCAAACATGAGATGATTGACAGGCTATAGTTAAGCCCAGTTGGCTGCTTGTGATTGGTTGCCCTTAGGTTTTTTTATTTCATAAACTTGTGGGCATTTACAGGTTTAGATTTTAGATTGTTTATGTGGGTCCTCTTGGCATTAGAGCCACATCAATCTAACGGCCTCCTTGTTTTAATTAATTTAACAACTAATACCAAAATCAAATCACTTGGAACACAATATCTGGAGGAAAGACCTATACATCAAATTTTAAGCTCTCAGGTGATTCCAGTAAGCAATCAAATTAGATGTCCAACTTCTCATAAAACCAATTGAATAAATTATTTTAAAGTTATATATAATTAGAATCAAGCATCTCATTATAGAATGAGTAAAATAAGCCAATCAATTGATGTTTTCATTTGAATATCATTCTTGAGTCCTTTTTCTACTAATATCTGCTTATCCTAAAATTGGCACAAGAACTTAAATTAGTCTTTTAATGAAAAAAATGAAGGCAAATTTGTCAAAACCAGTTTGGCTCAATGGATAGAGCGTCGGCTTGGGGACAGAAGGGACCCGGGTTCGATTCTGGTCAAGGGCATGTACCTTGGTTGCGGGCATATCCCCGGTAGGGCGTGTCCAAAAGGCAGCTGATCAATGACTCTCTCTCATCGATGTTTCTAGCTCTCTATTTCTCTCCCTTCCTCTCTGTACAAAATCAATAAAATATATATATTTTTTAAAATTGAGGCAAATTCTATAAAATGTTTTATTATTAATTTTATTTGGGATACTTTTTGAGAAATATTATATTCTTAGTTTAAATTTTAGAGAGAGATTCATTATTCTAAAATAATCATTATTCTAAAATAAAGGGAGGACCACAGACTCAATCTAAAAGATAATATTTGCTTATAAAATATTTATGGGAGGGCCTAAAAACACATGATTTGTTCAAAGTAACACAATGAGCAAATTCAAATGATTCTTGAAACATAACTTGAATAAAGAAACAATAATTTTGTTCTGTTTAAGAATACTGGCATTGTAGGGGGGAAGGCAATGAGTAACAAGCTTCATCCATCATGGATCAGTGTCAAAGAGGAAGTAAACAGGGTTTGTCTTTCCACATCTGAGTCTTCTGAAACTTAATTGATTTATGAATTCATTTGATAGATCAACAATGGTATAAGTATCTACAAAATACCTGAGGACCCAGGAATTAGAAAAAACTCTTATTTATACTCTGTGTCAACTTAATTTAGATTTTCAAAAGTGACTCATTGAAGGTAACCCGGTCAATTCAGTTAGTAGGAGAGATAGAAATAAAGTTTAAGTTTACTAATTCAGTATTATAATACTGACATTGTGTCCGTATCCTAGAATCCCAGTAGGTTACACAATGACCTCTTTTTCCATGAATGTATATCAATTTATACAAATTATAGGTCAAGACCCTAACCAGAGTTTTAAATAGCTCTTAGAAAACTTCTTTTATAGCTTTGTTCTTTGAGATTTCCAATAGTAACGGTGAGATTTGGTCTTTGGACACTGGTGATGGAAATATTCATTCCTGATGGAGAGGAAGACTACCACCTCCAGTAGACTGAACAAAATTTTCATGTTTATGGCAAGATCGACAGACAGTGTTCCAAAGTCTGCCTTTTTGAGCCATCTGCTCTGTCTCTCATCAGACCAGTTGCATAAATCAGCACCTGGCCTTTCCAAAAATTGTCTGTTTTGCATCCATGAGTCACATTGCTAATCTCAAGTGGTTGGAAACTCTAATCTCCCCATCAAAATTGGAGTTTTCTGACACAACAAGGGTAATGAATACTGATTAGGAATGGGTTTTGCAAGGAAAATGGACTGCTTATTTTCTTCCTTATTTTTTTTCTTACACGTCTTCCTCTGTCTGTGTCCCCGTCTTTGGCCCTCCTTTCTCTAGTTCCACATCTCTTCCATAGGTAGCCCTTTATCTCTCCCTTTGCCTCTGTCTGCTCCAGGTTGGGAGTTCTTTCCTTTTTTAAAAAAAAAAATGAATTTATTGTGGTCACATTGGTTAATAAAATTATTTAGGTTTCAGCTGTACGATTCTATAATGTATCGTCTGTATATTGTATTGTGTTCACCACCCCAAGTCCAGTCTCTTTCATCACCATTTCTCCCTCCTTTACCCTCTTCTACCTCTCCCCACCCCCTTTCCCTATGGTAATCATTATACTGTTGTCTGTGACCCTGTTTGTTTGGTTTTTGCTTAATTCCTTCACCTTTTTCACCCAGTTCCCCAACACCCCTTCCCTCTGACAACTGTCTATTCTCTATCTCCATGAGTTTGTTTCTAATTTGTTATTTTGTTCATTAGATTCCGCACATTAGTAAAAGCAAAGTAAAATGGTACTTCTTTGTCTCTGACTGGCTTATTTTACCTAGCATAATACTCTCCAGCTCCATTCATGTTGTTGTGAAAGGTAAGATTTCCCTTTTTTTTTTTTTCATAGTGTACTCCGTTGTACAAATGTACCACAGCTTTTTTATCTACTAATGGACACTTGGGCTGCTTCCAAAGCTTGGCTATTGTAAATAGCACCTCAGTGAACATAGGGTTGCATGTATTTTTTTGAATTAGTGTTTTGGGTTTCTTCATATATATTACAAGAATTGCTGGGTCATAGGCAGTTCCCTTTTTAATATTTTGAGGTATCTCCATAGTGCTTTTATACAGTGGCTGCACCAATCTGCATTCCTACCAACAGTGCACAAGGCTTCCCCTTTCTCTACATCCTTGCCAACATTTGCTATTTGTTGATTTATTGATAGCCATTCTGAAGGTGTGAGATGGTATCTTATTGTGGTTTTATTTGCATTTCTATAATGATTAGTGATTTTGAACATCTTTTCAAATGTCCTTTCACTATCTGTATAGCCTGTTTGAGGAAGTATCTATTTAGGTTCTTTGCCAATTTTTAATTGGATTATTTGTAAGGTAGTAGCCCAGTGCACGGATTAGTGCACATTGAAAGGAAATTAACTAAAAGAAATATTTTAATTTCACTATTCACCCTTTCTATATACTAGAAGTATCAGAGATGAAAGAAAATTAGTAAAATGTACATGAAAATCATATATAAATTGCTTAATAAATAAACAATAACAACATGATATAATAACAACAAAGACATGAAATAAAAATAACAAAAACATGGTATAAAAATAACATTGATAAAAACAATGACTGAAAAATTGATTAAACTTATTCTAATATCTCTCTGTGCACCAAGTTAAGAGTAAAAACACTTTCGGAGTCCTTGACTAATTTCCCTTGTGATAAAGTATTTACAACTTTAATGTCACATGCTCTTCGAACTTGAGAGAAAGCAACATGTAATTGATTGTGTCTAAAAATGGGTTCAGGTAAGAATAGTCCTACACTGTCTCTAGAGCTTGTCCTTGTGATTTGTTAATAATCATTGCAAACGCTGGCATTATGGGAAACTGTCTTCCAATTAATTTAAATTGGAGGCCGGTGTCAGTTCTTGGAATCAGAACAACCTTTCTTTCCGCTGATCCTGTTAATACGTCAGCTTCAATTATGTTAGCTCACAATTTTGATAAAAACACCTAGTGCCATTAAAAAGACCCCATTTTATTGAGATTTCTTAGTAGGATAATGATTGCATCTGCTCCCAATTTTAATTTATGATACGGCATTTCTGAAGGAATAATACTATAAGAAATTTGATGGGAGCTTTATATGCATCATGCATGGGCATTTCAATGTTTATTTTTAAACTAGAGGTCTGTTGCACAAAATTCGAGCATGGGGGGGGGGGGGTCAGGGGATGTTCCTCAGCCCAGCTTGCACCCTCTCCAATCTGTTCCCCTCATGGGATGTCCTACTGCCCATTTAGGCCCGATCCCAGTAGAATCAGGCCTAAACGGGCAGTCGGACACCCCTCTCACAATCCAGGACTGCTGGCTCCCAATTGCTCGCCTGCCTGCCTTCCTGATTGCCCTAACCACTTCTGCCTGCCAGCCTAATCACCCTTAACCACTCCCCTGCCAGCCTAATTGATATCTAACTGCTCCCCTGTTATCCTGTTTGCCCCTAACTGTCCCCCCTGCAGGCCTGGTCTCCCCCCTGCTCCCCAACTGCCCTTCCCTACAGGCTTGGTCACCCCCAACTTCCCTTCCCTGCTGGCCATCTTGTGGTAGCCATTTGTGTCCCCATAGGGGCAGGATCTTTGACCACATGGGGTAGCCATCTTGTGTGTTGGAGTGACAGTCAGTTTGCACATTACTCTTTTATTAGATAGGATTGCTAGTGCATGTCTTATGTACTGGCTGGTCATTGGTGGGACAGTCGGACAGACGTACAGTTGGTCACTTAGCCTTTTATATATATAGACTAGAGACCCGATGCAAGGGGCTCAGCCCTCAAAGCTGTGGCCCTCACAGCCACAGTGGCTGCCTTAGCCCTCACAGCCTTAGCTTCATCTGGAAGGTCATCGGAAGGTCTTTCAACTGTCCAGTCTAATTAGCATATTACACTTATTATTCTAGATGTTGAGTTTTACAAGCTCTTTATAATTTTTTGGTATTAACCCTTTATCATTGGCAAATATGTTCTCCCATTCAGTGGGTTTCTTTTCATTTTGTTGGTGGTTTCCTTTGCTGTGCAAAAACTTTTTAATTTAATATAGTCCCATCTGTTTGTTTGTTTTTTTCTTTTGTTTCCCTTGCCTGAGGAGATATATCAGAAAAAAAGTAGTGCTATGAGAAATGTCTGAGATTCTACTGCCTTTTTTTCTTCTAGGATTTTTTCATGATTTTAAGTCTAACATTTAAGTCTGACATTTACCTATATGTCTGTTTTTATGTGAGTACTTGCTATTTTGATTACTATGGCCTTGTAGTATAGCTTGATATCAAGTAGTGTAATTTCTCCAACTTTGTTGTTCTTTCTCAAGCTTACTGTGGCTATTTGGGGTCTTTTGTGGTTTCATATAAAATTTTCAAATATTTTTTCTAGTTCTGTGAAATATGTCATTGGAATTGTGTTGAATCTATAGATTGCTTTGGGTAGTATAGACATTTTTATGACATTAATTCTTCCTATCCATGAATATATTTTATGCTTCCACTTATTTGTATCTTCTTTTGTTTTTATACTTTATTTATTTATTTATTTATTTATTTATTTATTTATTATTTTTTAGAGAGAGATAGGAAGGCAGAGGGAGAGATAGAAACATCAATGTGAGAGAGAAAAAACATTGGCTGCCTCCTGCATGCCCCCTCCTGGGGATGGAGCCCGCAACCCTGGCATGTGCCCTGACCAGGAATCAAACCATGATGTCTTGGTTTCTGTGTCAACGCTCAGTCACTGAGCCATACTGGCAAGACTATGTATTTTCTTCAATTTCTTTCTTCAGTGTTTTATAATTCTTCAACTACAGGTCTTTTACATTATTAGTTAAATTTATTGCCAGGTTATTGTTGTTGTTTTTTATGCTATTGTAAATAGGGTTGTTTTCTTAGTTTCCCTTTCTGATTTTATGCAGTGCTTTATTACTGTATAAAATGCAACCTATTTCCAGATACTTATTTTACATGCTTCTACTTGATTGAATTCATATATTAGGAATGAGCTCTGTAGAGTAATAGGACTGCTTATTCTCATGAGAAACAAGCCTCAAACTGGAATTTCTGTAGTAATTTCATGGTTCCCTCTTTGTTTAGTACAGAGGTATATTTTGAGTCTATTGAAAAGTAAAACCCAATAGTACTTACTCGAAAGATGGGCAAATGTATGTAGCTGAAACTCCTGATCATGGACAATTTAGCTGATATCTGGCAACCAAAAGATTGACATTACTTCACATGCAAGCAAGAATATCTCTATAATTATTAAATGGGCAACTCAATTGATGGACAACTTTAAAAATAGCAAATAAATGAAACCTGGAGAGAAAAGCAATGTGTCAAAAACAACAGATGGTCAAATAACACAGCACATATGGAACATTTGGGTAAAAACCAGTTCGCTGAGTGTTGTAGAAAAGGCCAAAACAAAATACACTAGAGATCTCTGTAAACAAAACAAGATGTGCATTGTTTTTAGAGAGAACCGTTTCATGGAACTATACAACCTATAGTGATTTAAAATATTTATTTGACTCCTTTTGGAAATAACTTTTACAAAAATTGATCCCCCTCACCCCCTCCCCAAACACACACACACACACACACACACACACACACACTTTTAATGAATAATGTAAATCCAAAGCATTTTGAGGATGCAGTACTCAATGTGACCCTCTGTAATTAGTTTCACATGGGAGTCTTGTGCAATTAACTAGAGAAAATGAAGAGATCTTAAGGTTCAGAATGATTTATCATGTTTTATCTTTGTTTTCCAAATGTGTATGCATACACACACACACACACACACACACACACACACACACACACATAAACTTTAAAATCACCCTGGAAATAATAACCAGGGTCATGAAAGTTTACACCCTTTATGGGGCCAGGAGTCATGACAGGTTATACAGGAATTACACAGGGAAACTTCAGCTGTTCCTTTATTCTTTTGCAGCAGGGGTGTTAAGGCAAAAATCACTTCTTCAGATCAAATTGCTATTATACCTTTGAAGTGAACCATAGTACAAGGGCAGTCAACCTAAAACTGGAAGTATTTATAGGAAATGTGCCTCAGAATGTGAGGCAGAGTTAAGAGCAAGCTGAGTTTTTAGAGGCAGCTACTGACAGCCCTCTGAGCAATGCAGCTGAGATATTTGCTCTCAGACAGTGGTTGAGCCCATCATTTCTCAAACGTAACTTAATAGCAAAGGTTATCTTCCAGGTCATGACCCTGTGCTGTAAATTTAGATAGTCCTAGATTCAATTTCAGATCACTCAAAGGCCATGTAAGCTCTGTGACTTGGAGCAAGTTGCTTAATACTAAGCCTTCATTTCCTTATCTGAAAAATGGAGATAATAATACTTTTCCCAGAATTACCATTTAACATAAGACCTTGGCTCAGGTGTTTGGCACATAGTAAGTGTTCAGCAACTCTTAGCTAAAATAATAAACATGAATAATAACCTGATATTTAAACACATTTTGTTTGCTTCTCCCCAGGTTTCCTATTGTTTTCAAATGACCTGACTACCTAGGCTAGGGGTGTCGAACTCAATCAGAGAAGGGGCCAAAATCTAAAATCCAGCCTAAATCGTGGGCCGAATGGTTTACTGAACAGTCATAAACTGACAATGTCATAAACTGACAGCGGAGTGCAATGATGACAGTGCGGTGCGGGCCACATTGCAAGGCCTGGAGGGCAGGATTTGGCCCGCGGGCCTTGTGTTTGACACATGTGACCTAGGCATTTGTAAGAAGGCTGGGAGGGACCCATTGAACTGTAAGCTCCCTGGGCAACTTCAGTATGGTTGTCAAACTGTTTGAATGCAATCTGAGTTCAGGCAATTAATTATGCAAACCCTATATTTCTGCAATGTCTGCTGTGTGTATAGCAATTTGGTGGGTTCCTGGGGTGTGACGAAAGAACTTGCCTGAGAGATTGTTGGCTAAATTCATGGATCAGACTAAAACAAGTGTTATAATCCTACCTAAAAAGGGAGATAAAGTAAAAAAATATATACACATAAATCTACTCAAGGACAAGACACTACGAAGCAAGACATGGTTCAGTTAGGAAAGCCATTAAAAAATTAACTATGTAGCATGATTTAGTGGCTCGTTGAATAACAACATTGAGCTGAAATTAAGTTCTAGAAAGAAGGCAGCCTCGTAGGTTGTGTAGGATGGGTTAATTTCGTGTGTAAACTTGACTGCACCCAGGGATGCCTGATCACTTGTTAAACATTATTTCTGGTGAGTCTGTGAAGGTGTTTCCAGAAAAGACTAACATTTGAATTGGCAAACTGAGTAAAGCAGGTGGCTTTCCCCAGTGTGGGTGGGCATTGTCCAATTTTCTGAGGGCATGAAGAGAATAAAAAGGTAGAGGAATCTTGAAATTATTCTCTGCCTGACTGAGTGATTTGGAACATTGGCATGCCTGGTTCTCAGACCTCTAACAGATTGAAATCTACACTGTTAGCCTCCCAGCTCTCAGGTCTTTGAACTGCACCAGCATTCCCGAGTCTCCACCTTGCAGGAGGCAAGTCACTTCCAAAATCGCTTGAGTCTCTCTCTCTCTCTCTCTCTCTCTCTCTCTCTCTCTCTCTCTCTCTCTCTCTCTCTCCCTCCCTCCCTCCCTCCCTCCCTCCCTCCCTCCCTCCCTCTCTCCTCCTCCTCTTCCTCTGCCTTCTCCTCCTCCTAGTTTTTTCTGTTTCTCTTAAGAACCCTAAATAACACTCAAAGTGTAGCATATTTTACCTTATACCCTATGTTAAAAGATACAGTTTAGTAGCTCTCCAAGTTCTACAGAAGAAGAAATAGGTTTAGATAACTTCCAAGGCAGGAAAACCATTTAATTGCCTGCACCAACATGAGAAAATGGGATATTAACTCTAAAATTGTCTTATAGTTTACCTGTCTCCCAGACTAATGAGTCCATCATGAAAGTGGCCACTCACACATGTTTTTCTGTATGATCTGTCCGGATAGGAGTCAATTGTGTGACTCCAAGAGATTTTGTTTACGTTAGATCTCTAACACTAGAAGCATAAGAACTGCAATAGAAAAACAGAAATGAGAACTAGAAAGCCTTTCCAAAAAGAAGGAACCAAGCCCAGTAAACTATAGCACCTTCAGATCATGAAGAATCTAGGCCGGGGTTTCCCCCAAAGCTCAACAAGCAACATGCTACAAGTCCAATGACCTCCCTGAGACTGTGACTATGAACAAAGGATCCTTTTTGCAACTTCATAACCATGGCATCTCCTCTTCCGTCAGTCCAACTTCATCTTGTAAATATTTCCTATGAAGACCAAAACGTAAATATAATATAAACTACATTTATAACCTTGCGTCAATTCTTAATAATCTGCCATTTTCAATAACAAGGCAGACTACTTGTTATTCACTTTTATAGATGCTTCCTATAAAACACATCTTTGAAACATAATGGTAAATTTTGACATTTATTACCTAGAAAGCATTTGTATTTTCCTCTTGGTTTCCATAGCACATCACTGTGTGTTCATGTGACTTAAAAGCACCTAAAAAGATATGAAGAAGGACATCTGAAAACATTCACAATTTTATCAAGATAGATAATAATAAAAAAAAATCCAAAGGACTTATTCAAAAATAATACCAAAATTATCAATTATCAAAGTAGGAAATATTAGCATGCACATATATCTTGATGCCCATAATGTAGATCTAGGATAGGGGTGGGATATCCTTTAGATAAGGATAGAAGGACAAAGAATATGTGAGATCTTTAGAGTACTTCAGTGACATATCAATGCACAGCAAAGACAATGAGTGTTTTTTATACCACATTCCCAGCCCCTTGCTATAGTCAAGTTTCCTATGCCCTTAATTCAGTGGCATAGGAAAAAAGGGTGTATTCCTTACCTTGCTACAACTCATTATTTATAAGCCATTAATTTATTACTTTCCTTCCTGTTGCCTTCATTTGAATTTCATATTTACTGATTTCTCCAAATCATCAACTGAACTCTGAGAACTATTTTGATCCTCAGGATAACCTAACAACCAATTGAAATTTCTCTTGTTCTCCTCAGCCGAGAGTCATCTCTCATCTTATGCATTTATTTATTCATTTATCTATTCAATTTACCATCTATTGACTCCTACTCTCATGACAAGTATATTTGCTTGCTAGAATCACCATACTAATGTACCACAGATTGAGTAGTTTAAAAAACGGAACTTTATTATCTCATGGTTGTGAAGGCTAGAAGCCAGCAGGATTGACTCCTTATAAGGGCTTTGAAAGAAGGATCTGTTCTAGGCACCTGCCTTTGGCTTATAGATGACCATCTTTTCCCTAGTTTTCTTCATAATTGTCTTCTTTCTATGTGTGTCTACGTCTAAACTTCCCTCTTTTTATAAGGACACCAATCCTCTTGGAGTAGGGACTCACCCTACTCCACGAGGACCTCATTTTAACTAACTACATCTACAAAGAACTTATATACAAACAAAGTTGCCTTCTGAGATGTTGGGGATTAGGACTTCAGCATAAAGACCTGGGTAGGGGCAAAGCGGTTTGGTTATTCGTTGGCGCGGCCCCCGCGCGTGCACTTAGCTTCCGGGCTGCGGCTTCTCCCTCGGGCGGCCTGAGCGGTGTCACGGACTCAGAAAAGCGGCCCAAAAAAAACCTCGGCATCGAGTGAACGAAAATGGCCCGAACCAAGCAGACGGCTCGCAAATCCACGGGTGCGAAGGCGCCCCGCAAACCGCTGGCCACTAAAGCCGCCGAGAAAAGCGCCCCCACTTTCGGCGGGGTGCAGAGGCCCAGTCGTTACAAGCCCGGGACCATTGCGCTTCGAGAAATCCGCCGTTACCAGAAATCCACCGAGCTCCTGATCTGGCAGCTGCCTTTCCAGAGGCTGGTGCGGGAGATCGCCCAGGGCTTCGGGGCGGACCTGCGGTTCCAGAGCGCGGCCATCGGGGCGCTGCAGGAGGCCAGCGAGGCGTACCTGGTGGGCCTGTTCGAAGACACGAACCTGTGTGCCATCCACGCCGAGAGGGTCACCATCATGCCCAAGGACATCCAGCTGGCTTGCCGGATACGGGGAGAGAGAGCTTGAGGGAAGGCAGTTTTGACGGTGTTTTGTAATAAATTCTGTACGATTCTTTGGTTTCATGTGTGACTTTTTTGTGTGTGTGTGAGAAATTGTGTATAATATATTGCAGTTGTATAATATATTGCATTTGTATAATATATTGCAAATTGTGTATAATATATTGCATTTGTACGTAAGTCATTCCGTCTTTCACGCAGGATGAATGCGAAAAGGGACTGTTCACAGACCTCAGTGAACGTGAGCACTGTTGCTCAGGAGTGACAAGTTGCTAAGAGGCAGAAGGGATGGGTGATATTTCTTGCTTCTCGTGATGCATGTTTCTGTATGTTAGTGACCTGTTGGGTAGTTATTAAGGTACTGGAATTGAGAAATGTGTACAGGGTCCTTTTGCAATAAAACTGGTTATGACTTGATCCAAGTGTTTAACAGTTGGGGCTGTTAAGTCTGACCATGCATCACTGTGATACAGCAGAATATGGGCTTTTTCAAGTGTGAAGAGACAAGTCTTAACCACAGTGTAATAACTTACAGTTTCCTAAAAAGAAAAAAGAAAAAGTAAACCTGGCAGCTATAGAATACACTATGTGCATTTATAATAGCTATTTTATATATTGTAGTGTCAACATTTTTAAGTTAAATGTTTTACATTCACATGTGGGGAGTCTTGTCATTAAGATGTGTGTAATTTAGGGTCCAGTTGGCGTTCGAACTAGACTGCACTTGTTTTCTAGTAGTAAAATGCTTTGCAAATGAAAATGAAAAAAAAAAAGATTTGGGTAGGAGGAGAGGGAGACTATTTAACCCATAATATCTAGGTTCAGTATAAACATTGATGATGAAAGACTTCATGTAAGTAATATCTCTCTTCCCCCAATCTAACCAGAGGCCTTTGCCTCCTATTTTATTGTATATGGTAAGGGTCTGTGCTGGGGAGTGAGAATGGCTAGGGAAAGGTCAATGGGGGGAAAAGGAGACATATGTAATAATTTAAACACTAAAGAATTTAAATTAAAAAAAAGAAATAGAATGAATTTGAGAAATGTTTATGAGATCAATTTGACAGCAATTAATGATTGCTGAGATGTGAGAGCGTGAAGAAATGAAAGGAGTGAAGAGGGACTCCTAAATCCCTGGCTTGAGGTTTTTCACTCAGTGAGGCTGGGACCACATGAGGATGAGCAGATTCAGGAGGAAAGATGGTGATGTGGTTCTGTCCTTGCTAATGTGAGATGTCTGTGAGTCTGCCATAGAACATATCTGCTAGACAAGAGAGGAGCTCAAAAAAGACATCTCCGCAGTAGATACTGATTTAGGACTTATCCACTAATGAATGGTAATTGAAACCAAAATATGACAACATTTCCCCAAAACTCTAAAAATAAGTGAATAAAGTTTTGAAGAGTACCTGGAGAGTGAGAGCAATTTAGCCTATTCAGGAACATTTTCATTTTAAAGAGGTGCAGGCTGGGATAGGGATTGGGTAGAAAATGAGTTCTGTTTCATACATATAAAGTTGGAGGAGACTGAACAATTCAAAAAAGAAAGTAGGTTGGAATTAGGTTCTAGCAAGCATCTTCCTGCTTCAGTACGTGTCAAGGAGTAACAAAGGTTAAAATGGAGAAGTAACCATGCATATGTATCTTTGCTCTTTACTGGACTTCTTTAAATTGTTATAAAAAATAAAATAGGTGTAAACTCACTATAAACCTTTTAGCAGGAAGATACAAGGCTCCAGGGGGAAAAAAACTATCTGTGCAAAATATTTGTAGACTTGATAATATTCTTAAGAAGTTACTAGGAACTTGGGAATGCAATAAAAGCAGTCAATGTAATAAATTAGAAACTTTAGTAATATCTTCAGAAAAACAACAAAAATATGCCAAAGGAAGGAAATATAATTATAGGATATTAGCCAGAGCATAAGCAGTTACCTATCTATAGCAATGTAAACAGTATTTGCTAATTTTCAGATTTCTAGTCAATCCCTAAATAAAACCTGGAATAATTAATTACAATTACTAAGTAGAATATATATCTTATGAACCTTAAAAATTTAAAGTGAAAGTGAAATACTAGAAATTTGGTGAAAGGAAGAAAGAAAAGGTGAAGGACAGTTACATTGCAATGTGGGAAATCAAAATTTATTCCTTATAGTATGAGCAAGAATTAAAAATAGGTATATTATTTAAGTGTATCATGAGGAACAAATGTAGAATAATAAGTATATTCGCATGAGCTAAAAAATGAATAAATTATATAAGTAACTAAATTTTGTCTATTATAGCAGAAAGCCCATAAATAATGTCTAAAATTAATAAATCAAGTAATAATGACATGTATACTATATGCAATAAGCTGAAATTGCAAGAAGAAACAGTTTCAAAGCAACTTCCTCTGGGGCAGAGAAAATAGAGAACGAGAAGTGGTGTGGCTAAGAGCTTTTCATTATAAATCATTAACTGCTCTGATTATCAACTCAACCAGGTACATAAGCGATTTTCAATCTTTTTCGTCTCATGGCACACATAAACTGTGAAAATTCTGTGGCAAACCAAAAATACTATATTTTTTGCTGACATGACACAAAAAGGTATGATTTTGATTCATTCCCACCAGTTGACTACTGTTGTGTGGGCTGTTGTCATTTTTTTTTTTATTTGACAATCTAAGGGAAAAGAGGTCAGTGTCCCTGACTAAATAGTCAGGCATTGCATGTTTTTAAAAATGCTTGCAGCACACCGGTTGAAAATTACTGAGGTACGTGTTTTATTTTAATAGAAATATTTTTTTAATGTAATTAGATCTGTAACATTCTACTTCCAACCTACTGTTTTTTTTTAAACTTTATTTCTCATCTTTCTTTCTCCCATGCTTCTCTCTCTCCTTCAAAACCCTCGCTGCAACCAAAATTCACTACCCAACAGAAACGCCTCACACTCTGTTCCCTTAGATGTGGAGGTTGGATAAAATCAAATCCAGCTGGAATACCATTTAGGATGACAGTAGAATTTGTCTGGTCTTCTTGCTTGTAAGTGCTACCCCAACCCGCAGATTCTGCTAACTTCAGATATAAAACATCATGTCATTTCCCCCCATATATTCTTATTGAATTTGTTAATGTTACAGAGTTCTTGTGCTACCAAACCATGCCTGAGACTTCAAAGAAAGGAATGGTATAATGAACAGTCTACCCACCCATCATACAGTATATTAAAACCTGATTTATGTGCATTTGGATAATTTCACAGTTTTTAAAAAGTTATAACAATAGTTGGTTTTAAATCTCCTGCAGGTCTTCAGATTTCTAGTACAGTATGCCATTAAAGAAGTTCCATCCAAGTTCACTCCTTAATAACATAACCCTCAACAAAATTTCATTAGTGAAAAAAAGGCATGCTTTTCAGGGAAAATATGTGGTTCAGGGGTCCAAGAGATTTGTTTAGATTTTTGGTTCCCAAATGAAGTCTTCAGTTTAACCGAAAATCCCTTGCTTCTTGCTTAATCACCCAAGTCAACCTCTCCTTGACTTGCTTAGACATCCTGCCTGCACCTCAAACAGCACCAATGTTATTGCCTAGAAATGGTTAGCAGGTTCTGTCAGGAGGTCCTGCCTCTCCCCCAGGAGACTGATTCCTGCATTGACACTTTAATCAAGACTACACTCCCACAGAAATACGCTCCCACATGAGGATAGTCTTACCCATTTGCTTCACTCTTTCCAGTAGCAAGTCTGCAACTCCCATTTGGCAGAGGGATTTATTATAGAGAAATGCAGACTCTCTGCATCGAGTGGTCATATAACACTGAAATATTTCCAATGAACCAAAGAGACAAAACTAGGGAATCACAAGACTACCTCATTAAATGGAAAGAAGCTTTTCAGTAACCCTGGGTATATTCCTGAAGTCCTTTTTAAGGACTAAAAATTACTGTGTGGTTTTAAGTTGTAATTTTCAGAAATGCTACATCACCTCTCTTTTGCCCCTGGCTTTCCAAAGGAACAACATAAAGACACACCAGATGGTTGATAACAGAACTACCCTGGGACAATCACTACATCTATAGAATGTCCAGTAACTTCTATGGGCACAAGCATATCCGTAATTCTCAAAGATCATGCAAGATCCATGAAACCTAAGTGGATTTTAGGTTGAGGTTCTGTTCACAATGCTCTGAACTTATAAGAACAGGTCAGTGGTTCCCTTGGCCTGAGCAGAAACCATATTGTTTTCACTGCAGGTGACTTTACAGGATTCTAGACCCGATTGGAGGAGGCTTTAACAGCACCTGAACTAGACACACACACCCTGCATCCACTGCCCTTTACATTAAAGTCTATTTGGTTCCCTCTAGGAACTTGCCATTTTAGGAGACACTTCACAATTCTAATAGATTTTGAGGTCATTTACTGACCCAAGCAATATGCTCTGTTAAAGAGCTTCTTCCAAGTCAAAGAAACAACAACAAAGAAGGCCTTCATGTGGAACATTGGAAAAGCATTACCCAAATAAAAAATTACTAAAAGAAACCAGATTATTCCCTCCCACACCCCCTTCCCACTTGGTGGACCCAAGTTTTGTTGAATCTGTGGTTACCTCAGAATACAATTCAAAGTTTAAATTATAAATCACAACCCTACACAGAGCATCATCAGTCCTTTTGAGAGCAGCATGTTCCAGGAAGCCTAATACAGTCACAGTCCAATACAGAGGGTAATTCCTTAAGGGTGGGCCATAGGGCAAGTGAATAAAGGTCACTTAAACCTTCCCTATGACCTGTTTATTTTATAACTGGAATTTTGTAATTTTTCACCCCCTTGACCAATTTCACCTCCCCCCCAACCACCACCCCAAACTTTGGCAACCACCAATATGTTCTCTTTATCTATGAGCCTTGGGTGTGTTTGTGTGTGTGTGTGTGTGTGTGTGTGTGTGTGTGTGTTGTTTTGTTTTGGATTCCACATATAGTGAGACCACACACACTATATGTCCTTCTCTGTCTGATTTATTTAATTTTGCATAATGCCCTAAAATTTTATACGTGCTGTGCAAATGATAAGATTTTCTTTGTAACATAATGGCTGAATAATATTTCATTGTAGAAATATACCATATTTTACCTATTCAGTCATTAATGGACCCTTATATTGCTTCCATATCTTAGCTATTTTAAAGAATGCTTCCAAGAACATGAAGGTGCATATATCTTTTCAAGTTAGTGGTTTCATTTTCTTCAGATAAACACTCAGAACTATGGATCATGTGATGGTATATTTCTAATTTTTTTTAATAACCTCCATATTCTTTTCCGAGGTGGATGCACCAATTTGCGTTCCCAACCACAGTACACAGGGGCTTCCTTTTCTCCACATCCTTGCCAACATTTATCTTTTGTCTTCTTGATAGCCATTCTAACTGGTATAAAATATCTCATAGTGGCTTTGATTTGCTTTTCCTTGATAATTAGTGAGGTTGAGCACTTTTTTAGGTAAATGTTGGCCATGGGTATGTCTCCTTTGAAAGGAAATGTCTATTCAGATTTTTTGTCCATTTTTGAGTTGGATCATTTGGATATTAACACCTTATTTGATATTTTTTGCCCATTTTTGAGTTGGATCATTTGGATATTAACACCTAATTTGCAAATATTTTCTACTATTCTGTGGGTTGCCTTTTTATGTGGTTGATGGTTTCCATTGTTGTACAGAAGTTTTTTAGTTTGATATATTCCAACTTGTTTACTTTTGCTTCTGTTGCTTTTACTTTTGTTGTGAAATAAGTAAATAAAAATTATTACCAAGACAAGTGTCAAGGAGTTTACTTTTTATTTTTTCATCTAGAAGTTTTATGGTTTTGGGTCTTAAGTTCAAGTCTTTAATTTATTTTGAAAACTCATTTTGTGTATGGTGTAAGATGGTGGTTCAGTTTCATTCTATTGCTATTCAGTTTTCTCAATATCACTTATTGAAGAGACTGTCCTTTCTCCATTGCACATTTTTGGTTCCTTTGTCATAAATTAATTGACCACATACACATGGGCTTATTTGGGCTCTCTATTCTGTTCCATTGATCTTCAGTGCCAATATCATACTGTTTTAATTACTGTCACTTTGTAACATAATTTAAAATCAGGAAGCATGATGACTCTGGCTTTGTTCTTTTTCAAGATTTCTTTGACTATTTAGAATCATAACTGTTCAAAGGCTTTTAAGCAAGAAAGTGATATAAAAAAATAATAATATTTAAGAACAGCAGCATAAGCTGGATAAGAATAAATTGAAGGAGTCAAGACTGAAGGCAGGGACCAATTTGGAGGCTGTCACTATAATCCATACAATGGATGAAATTACATTCAATAAAGACAGGGCAGTGAGGTAAAGAGAAGTCGGTAGACTCAATATATTGTTAGGACATAAAATTGACAACTTGGAAAAAGGAAAGAGGAATCAAATAACCAATTTCCAGCATAGGTAGTAGGTGTGCAATGGTGCCATTTCCAGTGTTTTACAGAAGAGTACGGATGGCTCATAAATGATGTTCTTCTTTCAGGACATGAAGACTTTTAAGTGTTCAGTGTATAGAAATGCAAATATTTAGCTGGCTGTTGGAAATAAGTCTCTGAAGCTTAGGGGAAAGACAGGACTTGAAGATACAATTTTGGGAGTCTTCTGCCTGTGGAACAAGCTTTTAGCCATGGAAGAGATGAGGATTATATCAAATAAAGAAGTACCTTGTATTAAGCCTTAGGGAACACCAATCTTCAGGGAGTAAGTGGAAAATGAGAAAGTTTCAAAGGGACTTTAAATAAGAATCTAAAGAAACAGACAGACCAACGTCAAGGCTGTCACAGAATATAAGGGCAAGATGCAACAGGAAAGAGGGAAGGGCCAACACAGCCAATGCTGCTCAAGAGTTTAGGGGACTATGCAGGTGAATAAAAATGTCAGTGGCTGAAG
Source organism: Pipistrellus hanaki (assembly GCF_964339955.1). NCBI lineage: Eukaryota > Metazoa > Chordata > Mammalia > Chiroptera > Vespertilionidae > Pipistrellus > Pipistrellus hanaki. The sequence continues at coordinate 58,512,911 of NC_140507.1, read as the reverse complement.
AATGGGTTGGGGATGGATGTTTAAAATAACCACTAAGGAGAATTTGAGATCAAGTTAACTTGGGAAAGTAAAAAATAAATAAATAAATAAATGAGATACACTGATTATCCACGTGTGGTTGGAAACCATGAATTTGTAATGGTCCAACTCTACATGGTCATGCAATATTCTCTAGAGGCACATAATATCAGAGATATAAACAAAATGGCTCATACTAAGACTCATCCAAGTTTGTGGTTTTCCCCAGCAGGAGGGAGATTAGGACAAAGGTTCACCTAGTTAAAGATTGTCAAGATGGGCCGAAACCGGTTTGGCTCAGTGGTAGAGCGTCGGTCTGCGGACTGAAAGGTCCCGGGTTCGATTCCGGTCAAGGGCCATGTACATTGGTTGCGGGCACATCCCAGGTGGGGGGTGTGCAAGAGGCAGCTGGTCGATGTTTCTCTCTCATCGATGTTTCTAGCTCTCTATCCCTCTCTCCTCCTCTCTGTAAAAAATCAATAAAAAATATATTTAAAAAAAAAAAAGATTATCAAGATGGTGTTAACCAAGGAATCTAAATTGAATAGAGAAAAAAGTCAAGAAAGTTAGCAGGGGAATATCAAAGATATAGACATTTAGTTATTACTAATAATCAGAGCAATGCCAGGTGCTGTAAGAAATACCAACATCCCAGTGGCTTACTACAATAACTTACTTCAGTCTTCCTCTTTAGGGGCGATGAGGGGTTCTTCTCTAAGATTCAGGGACATTGGTCAACAGCCTAATATCTTCAACATATGCTTTCCAAGGTCACCACTGAGCATGATAATCAGCCAGCAAACTGGAGAAAATATTTCTTCTTAACCTCCTAGACTTGAGATGACCACACATTTCTTACACTCAGGTTCTTGGCAAGAATTAGTGACCTCGCCTAAATGCAAGACAAGCTAAAAAATATAATGCGATAACTTGGTTGGGCAGTCACTTCCTAGAAAAAAAACTCTGCATTCATGAAGAAGAACATGAAAATGTGTCTCAGACACAAATTTCCTGTAAGGTTGATGAGTATAGATTGGGACCATGTCTATAGATATTTAGAAGGATTGGTGGATTGGTACAAAGAGGAATGTTTGTTTTTAGAAGTCAATGGGGGAAACGGGGGACATATGTAATACTTTCAACAATAAAGACTTTTTTAAAAGAAAGAAAAAATTGATGACTAGTTAGCAATTAGTAATATATTACCCTCATGTTGAAAGTGTGAAAATTTAACCACTGATTTGTTTATATTTTGCTGAATATTAATCAACAAAGTGTTCAAGATGTGGAGATTCAAGTATACTTAAAATCAATATGAAAATTTATATGAAATCTAATTTTTATTGACACTCATTGTCATAACACGTCTTGGACAAGTCACTTTTTTGAGCCTTAAATATTTTACCTATAAAGTATAAATAATTACAACTTGCCCACCAAAGTCAGAAAGGTGGCCCAGACATTGCCTTGGAGTTTCTTTCATGGCTAAGGTCCATAATTCTACATAATTACAACTAGGAAAAATGAAAGCAATTTTTCACGAGGGACCCAGACAGTAAAATCTTGTAAACCTTAGAACTCTCAACACAGGCTCATTATATATTCATAAACATAAATAATGCTGTTTAGAATAAAATTTTAACATTCTGACTTTCAATGAAAAAATCCAATCAAAAAATAATTTATGTAGATTAATTTTATTCATTATCCATAACAATTATTATATTTTTTTCTTTTTCTTTCCTGAAACTCTGTATTCAAATATAATCTTACAGAGAAAACAAATATGTAAAACAAATGAGACCAGAACTGTTTCATGTGGAAGTGAGAGGAGAAGCCCAGATTCCATTCCAGGTGGGGGAAATCAGAGCTCAGCTCCCTCTCGGCCCACAGCTGAGGATGAGAACACAGGTGGAGGCTCTCAGGAAAGGAGTCTCCTCACACAGCCATTCTTCAGACTGCCGCAATCATTTCCCTTTAAGACTTCCCTGAAGCCAAAAACCACTGATGTACAGATACTGAACCCTTACTCAATAGTTCATGGTTGGTCTCTACCCATCCCAATGCCAGACATGTTGATGCTTCATCATATTTATTTTTTAGCATTTTTATTACATTCTGTGTTGTATGGCCTTAAATTGCTTTGCCTAATTCTATTATGTATAAACCTAATCAGCATTCCTTCACCACCTTCTACCATAAGATATCCAATATTTTGTGGACAAAGAATATGTAATTGTTGAGTTGACCAGGGTCCAACATCCAATTCTGAATTAAACATTACTATGTATGAGGAAAATATTGAAGGGATTCAAAAATAGAAATATGGATGAAAATATGTGGAAATTAAAGGATGTGAACCTGCTTAACTTGCCAATAGAAACGCCATGAGAAAATTAATAACTGTCTTCAGGTTAGGCAAAAAATGATATTCATTAGTAATGTTTTAATCCTTGCATTTTCATGAGGGGTTTAAGCCAGGAAAAGGAAGGAAATTTCTACTTAATGAAAACTGACAGGACCTCTAGTGCTACTCAGCAGTCCAAAATCAGCAAACTCACCCATTTTTCTGAATGGCTTTTCCAAGCATTTGCCACATGCATCAAGATTTCTCTGCCACTCCACTCTGAAAATATCCACACACAAAAAAAAAATGAAAAAGCATAAATAAAGGCAATGGGAGTAGTGTTGTAGAGCAGATGTGGCACTGGGAAAGAGGAAAAATGATTTTTTTAAAAATGTGTCAGCTCTTGAGAAAAGGAAAGGGTGTTAGTGAATGGTGTTGCTGTTCACCAGGGCAGAGCATGTAGGAGCAAAAGGTGGAAAAGTGCAGAAGAAATGGTGGTGAATGGGGGGTGTGTGTTACTTCCCTGTTGAACATACTGAATCAAGGTGACTTTGGGACATGCAATGGCAAGCAGTTCTACAGAGGACACAAGCCGAGGACACAGATTTCGGAGTCCTTGGTGTGACTAACCCCATAGCTGCATAGGTGTGGTTGAAATGGGCCAAGAAGAGCAGGTAAAGGAGAATTCCTCAGCTTGGGGTCCATGTACCCCTATAAATTCCATGAAGTAGTCTTCAGCAGGTTCTTTTAAGACCCCCAAAATGTAAGATTTCGTGAGCATGTTCATTTTATCTGGGAGCAAGGTCTATATCTTTCTTTTGATGCTCCAAAATGTATTACCCAAAAAAGGTATTGAACTAGAGGACTAGATTGAGAAATGATGGCATCTAGGAAGCATGCCCTGAAAAATATAATGTGCATACACATATAGAGAATCAGGAGCCGGGGTGGAGCCTGAGAAGGAGCTGGTAGCAAGAGAGTCAGTGAGGCAGAGAGATGTAGGGCTGGTTCCATGAGAAGGAAGGGTTTTAAGTATGAGAACACCCCATCCTATCATTTCAGGGATGGGGTGTTCTAATGTCAACTCTCAGCAAAGCCTTCTCTGACCACTTACTCAACACATGTGTATTGTTTGTCTTCACCACAGAAAAGAAAGTTCCACCCAGCCAGAATGGTTCAGTATTTGAGCATTGACCTATGAACCAAGAGGTCATAGTTTTGATTCCCAGTCAGGGCACATGCCCAGGTTGCAGGCTGGATCCCTAGTGTGGGGCATGCAGGAGGCAGCCAATCAATGATTCTCTCTCATCATTGATGTTTCTGTCTCTCTCTCCCTCTCCCTTCCTTTCTGAAATCAATAAAAATATTTACAAAAAAAGAAAATTCCCTGTGGACAGGACCTCTGAGTCTCCAGTGCCTGGAATAAGAAACATAATGCAATTATTGAGTGATTCTTTGAGTGGCAGTAGAGACATCTGCAGTTTTTTGAATTTCATTTTCACCTTCCCTTGTTCTAAAACTAGATTAAATCCAGGTGGTTTGTAAACATTTTTGATTGACTCAATAATGAAACACATGAGCAAATAACTTTTCCTTTATTTTCTAACAATACAAATAGCAATACAAGTAGAGTGCCATGGTAGAATACAGATAAAAAGGAAGAGGAGAAAAACAAACCAGTTAACTAAATAAGAAAATAAAAAGATTTGTCATTTTAATTTATACTCATTAATCAGTTTTCTTTTTCACTAATAAAAGTAATTCTTATTTATGTGACATATATATCTTCTATAATTATAAAGCAGGATAAGAATAAACACAGCCATTGTCAAAATCTACTAAAAGCCAACCAAATTGGACAATTGTAAAGGTATTTATTATAAATCAAATGTTGTGGCACATAATGTCCTAAGGCACTTAGGCTATAAATGTTTACAGAGGAAAAATGAAGTCTGCTCTCTAACCAATTTGAGTTACAACATTAAGGTCATTAAACAACACGAACAGTCATTTCAACAACTTTAACATGATGCTACACATTCATTTCCAATAAAATGTATTATTTCTCAAAATTGTAGAAAATTACATTATTCAATTATAGACTTGTTTTCTTAGTTTTAATACCTAAGTCACCTTAAGACTTGCTGTAAATAAACTATACGACAAGAAGAATCCAACCTTAGGCCAAATATTCCACTTCCTCTCTCAAGCATGCAAAATGGCATCTGAGATGCACATGTAGCAAAATACTACATCACTCTGACAATCAGGAAGAGAATTTGTGTATGTTAGTGCAGATAGAAGATGGTTACTCCAATCAAACAGCTTGTAAACTGATACAGTTTTAGAAGATTCATCTTAGATGTACACTGTGGCTTCCATGTCCTCATTCATGTACAGCCACTTAAGAGATAAGAAAAGAAAAAGAAAATTTGACATCTCTGCATAGTTAATGTTGGTACAAGCATGGGGCCAGTTACATAATTTACAAGGCCTGGCACAAAATGAAAATGCAAGACTCCTTTTTTAAAAAGCAGGGAAAGGTGCTATTAAAGGTATGGAAATATAAAGGCTTTTCCTCTTTTTCACAGTCTCTTTCTCTCTCTCTCTCTATCTGTCTGTCTCTTTCTCCCTCTTTCCTGCCACAGTGTTTTTCATTTGTTCTTTAATATTATTCTAGCTAAAAAAAAAAAAAAAAAAAAAAAATTAAATTATTAACATGAATTTTGGCATCCATCTTTATACTGCACAATGCTGGTTTTACATGCAAACACAGGTATACGAACGTTTAACTCATATGCAAAATCACCAAATTACATGATTTGTATTTTGTAGCTCATATATTAATATTCAGCAAAACAGTGAGAATGTTGCTCAAAGTGAAGTTGTTTTTGTAAATTTCATTTCTTGATATAGCACATTCTACCAGTATTATCTACCTAGTCTTACTGAAAATTAGGAAGGGTTGAAAAGAAAAGGAATACGAGTCATCCTATTTTTCATGTTCCTTCTACGTCATGATTTTCAGGGTCCATGGTCAGCGAGTATGTGGGAGTAGCGGGAGTGAGAAAGGATGTGCTAGGGCTCCTAGGTCCTTGGTGTTTCTTTGAAGCCATCGCCGCTTCAGAACCAAGCTCTGGTTCGAACGGTAAGGGAGCCTCTCAGACCGTCAGGGCCGCACGTCCTCAGTCACAGGCGTGACGCGCTTACTTTGTCTTTGTCTATTCATTCTTGCCTTTGCAAGTTAGACAGTTTCAACCTGAATCTGAAGTCATGCAATTTCTGGTAACTTCTGTGTGGAACGTGTCCTGCAACATTCCACACAGAAGATCTCCGATCCCCCTGTCTGGTTTGACTCACTAGATTTTTTTTTTTTTTTTTTTTTTTGAGAAATAATTTTCAAATAGAAAGTTTTGTTATTATTCAGAGCTGCAACAAGGTTTTGGAAGGGATTCCAAGATAAGAAAGGGGAGTCCCTCAGCCAAACAGAGGCAATGATATCACAAATTCTATCAGGCCCAGAGAGCAAGTTGGTAATTAAACAGTGTGGGCAGGAGGAGAAGGCTAGGAACATGTACCATCTGTTTGTTTTAAAACCAAAAGTATCACCTCACACTCCAGAACAAGAAAATGAGAAAGCACTTACACTCAAATTTAGGTGAAAAGAATTCTATTTAATTATCTGCTAAAAATCAATACTTAAACATTGTGGGAATTCTTCCATTCACAGATATTCTCAGTTGGGAGCAAGTTTGCTCCCCAAGGGACATTTATCAAAATCTGAAGACTTTTTTTAATTGCCACAAGTAGGGAGTGCTGTCGACACCTAGTGGATAGAGGCCAGAGGTGCTGGTAAATATCTTTTAATACAAAGGACAGCATTGCACAATAAAAAAATTAAAAAAATCCTCTTATAACTATTTTTGATGTCAGATGGGAACTGGGTATATCAATCACTATATTGTGCATCTGAAACTAATATGTCAACTGTAATTGAAAAATAAAAAATTACTTTCAAAAATCCTCTTGTCCAACTAATGTACCTGCTGTGATTTATAGCAGAGGTACTGTACATTCACTCCCGGGTGTTTTCCACCAAGATACCTCTATGAAACTAATATTCCAGGCTTATTTTACTTGCCAAAAATAAGTGGTATCCTAAAAAATTAAAATCTAAAGTTGTTCCTTTAAATAAATATTTAGATTTTAGCAAAATCTAATACAATCTTAGTGAAATGAGAAATTATTTTGAAGTTTCACAATTATAATTTGATATTAAAAATGCATTGTATGTATATATTGTTAAAGAGCCCTGCCTGGCTACTAGACCACTAAAGTATACATCTGTGACATCAGCTCAGGCAAAATGTTCAAAACTAGCAAAATAGAATCAGTGTTTCTTTGAAAACTCTGTATCCCAGACAATTCCCAAAGCAAGTTCCTCAGCTTAGAAGCTTCTTAACTGTCTCCCTCCAGATATTGGCCTTGACACATCCCAAGTATCTTTCCAGGAAACCCTATTTCTAAAATAAAAAGTAACAAACCACTTAAGATGTTTCAAGTATTATAAATAAGAAACACTTAATGAACGCTTATTATAAACACCAAATGAGCATTTAAACTCAACTAACCATAAATGTTTCTGCCAAAAAAAACCCAGTGTCATCAAGAAATAAATCTACTGATCAATGAATAAGGACTTGTGAGATTCCTATATATCATTTCTGTATCTATGCTATTAATTACTTCCACGGGGGGGGGGGAGGGGGGAGGAATCATATTAATATAACCTTTAAGCCACCAATAGGCTGCTTAGGTTGAAGTCAACGATATAAGGATATGTCATTTGAATACATTCTACTTGTAGAGTGGTTAGGAGACATTATCCTCACAAACAAATCTCTCAAAATAAGAATGGTGTGCCTTGGTTAAAAGAAAATGCATTCCATGGAAATGCTATTTGCATTCCATGCTCTTTTACTTGCTGATAAAAATAATAAAAAGCCATTACCCTATGAATGGCTGCCCTTTACTAATCACCTATTATATGCGAGGACCTTTGCCAGGCATTCAGTATGCACCGGGTTGATGATCACAGCTGCCTGGACGGAGAGAGATTTCCCTCCAGAACTCCAGAGCTCAGCTGCTCCGTGGATCAGACTGTGATTCAAACCCAGGAAGGCTCCCCCCACAACCATGGCAGGTCGTGGTCTCCACTTGCAGTAGAACTCACGAGCCCAAGGAAATTTAAGATTGTTTTTTATTCCTTTGTACTTTATTCGAACAATATCACTCAAATGTCTAAACTCAGATCATAGAAGAATGACGTAGTTACACTTTATTACCTTCCTTCCACAAAGGCATTTTGCCCTGATTTTGTTGTTGTTGTTGTTCTGTTCTTTTGCTAGTATCAAATCATAGAGGCGGTAGAGATTTTCTTTTGTTTGTTTGTAATATATCTCCAGCTCAATTTCTTTCCTGTGGTGTGACTTTGATCAGTTCCAACATTTGTCAGGGTTTGTGCACACCCTCATTTGTAGACGTCGCAGGACATGGAAACAAGATGTTTAGCAGTCAAGAGCCTGTATGTTCTGTCTGAAACTTTTCCTCGCTGCTAAGCTTTATCAGTGTTCGTGTGGGTGTTGGGGTGTAAGTGTAAGAAGGATATTAAGACTTTTAGAGAGGAGGGTGGGAAGAAGAGATTGGGGGGGAGAGGGGGGTAGGAGGAGAGAGAGGGAGAGAGAGGAAGGAGAAAAGAAAAGAAGAGGGAATGGAAAGAGAGAGGGAGAGGAAATGAGAGAGAAAGGAAAGAGGACTGCTTTATAGCTGCTAAGATTGCAGACAGAAATAGCACACAACCACCGTGAGCTGTATGAGACTCAGAAACCAAGACTAAATTGTATTCACTTTTCTTAATCAGTTGCTCAGAAAGAAAGAGATGACATCTGGTCCCGTCTTCTTCTACATCTTGATTTTTGGAAAATATTGTAAGTATACTAAGGATTGCATTCCGTATGCCTTAGTGTTTTATGAAATTATCATAAGTATGATTGTGTGTTACTTACGTTTATGCTTTTAGATGGCAATGCTTTTTTTCTGACAAAATTGTAATCTCACCTCAGAATTATTCTTCTTAATACATGTCTGTTATTTCTATTAAAAATTGGAATATATTGTCAGTCAGTAGTTAGGCAAGACCAGCATGCCATAGAAACCCTATGCTTCATAGCAACCAAATTTGTCTAACTGGTATTAACAATATTTTATAAGTAATTTTGTAATATTTCAAGAGGAGTAGTCTTTAAAGAGATTGGGTTCAAGGAATATGCCCATTGAAATATCCTGGGAAGTCTTTACATGTGTTCCAGTTTCTATGTAGTTGTAACATTTCCTGTCCTAGTCCTTTGTGATTTGATAACATAGATTTGCCTCCTCAAAGGGAAATGCGTTCAGAAAACTCCTTTTTTAATCCGCAAGGTGCCTCGCTGTTCCTTAAAAGAAAAAATAAGGGAAAGCACAAAGCCAGGAAAGGCGTGTATACACACACACACACACACACACACACACACACACAGGAGGAGTCCCGATGGACATCTGACTTTTGGTACAGTGACAGTTTTTGCTGTCTTTGTGTGCTGTCGTTTATTTTTCAGAATAATTTTCTTTCATCAAGGGAAAGAGTCGCTCTGCATTAAAGCCTAGGTTAATTATATTATGTCAGTAGAAATCAAATGTTTTTGTTTCATGGGTAATAAATTATGACAAAGTCAAAGCGAATTAGAAAACTTTCTGGGTACCTTTAATTCCTTTTGATGCTGGAAATGATTAAGCTCTAACAAACTGAGTATTCCCGAGAGTTATATTCCTCTATCTCTTAAAAGTTTGTTTACATGAAGATATTCTATTGGGTACATTTTAATACAAATTCTCCCATGTGCCCCACCACAATGATTTTTCCCCCCTGTCTTTCCTTCTTGCCTTCTGACCTCTGGTATATATCACTGTGATGGTCAAAGGTGAGAGCATCAACATAAAAATTACTCAGAATCCTGGAGAAGCATTCCAGTTCCTCGCTGTCTCCATGTGTTATCTTGATTACTGACATTTCCATTTCTAACTGGATGGAGGAGAGGAGTGAAATTGCAAACCCCTACCAGAAATTGAATGTTTCTAATTATAATGCAAATGCTTAAACTATCAGAGTTTTTGAGATTTGCCACCAACTTCCTCATTAAACAATAACATACTCTGCCATCTCCTATTCTATTTCAATAAAATGAATAGGTCACAGAAGCCAGAGGTGTACTTCCAAAATTGGCATGAGAAATTCACCAGTGTGTATGTAAAAGATGTTCAGAGCAAGTTGAGAAGTAACTTTGGCTAATGTGCTACCATCATTTCAGGTTAATAAAAAAGGTTCTATGCTTACATGTTGTCTTTTGTTAATAAAGTTATTTTGATGACCAGAAATAGAAAATGGTTATTAGGAGGTTGGGGGCTAAGTAGAGGAGGGGCAAAGGGGGATGGGGGAAAGGGGACAGGAAAAGGTTTTGCTTGGGGCAATGGACGCATGACACAGTATGCAAATGATGTTTTGTAGAGTTGAACACTTGAAACTTGTATGGTTTTGCAAACTAATATCTCACTGTAATGGCCAATAAATTGAATTAATTTTTAAAAAAGAAGTTAAAAAGGATACTAAGGAACAAACATAATTAAAAAATTAAATGTATCAGATTAGATCTTGGACCAGGAAAAAAATAAAAGGGTTTTTGTTTTTTTTGCTACAAAGCGAGGGGGGGGGGAATAAAAATAGTTAATAATGATGTCAAAACCTTACAACTTTTAAAATTTAAGTTCTTTTGATTTACAGTGTTTTTGTAATGCAATGTGAGTACTTGAGAGCTCCGTGTGCTCATCCTTCTGTGTGCTTTCCATGGAGAATGAGGGCATAAACATCTGATGCCCAGTTTGGCAAGCAAAATTTCTGGCTATATTGGTGTCAACTGGGTAGGTGGAGTGGAGGGGCATTTAACCACAAAATGGCAACCCACACCCATGATTCACCTTTTAATTTATGTCATCACCCAATACCACCTAACAGAAGACTTTTTACACATGTAGCAAAAGAAGTCAACAGTGACATAAGAAAAGTCTTAAGTCTCTGTAATCCCATGGTGGTGGTGGTTGTAATTATGTTTATGTGTTTGTTTTTTAATCCACTTTCCTGTTGCCTAGGAACAGTTGTCATGGATGACAGCTGACATAAGGTGCTGACCTTTGACAACGACTTACCCACTCTGAGCCTTATTTTGTAAAAGGGCAGTAAAATCTTTTACCCTATCTGCCTCCTAGATCTATGTTTGGTTTTTATTACATCAGTTACCTCCCTAAACCTTCAAAACGACGAGATTATATAGATACAATTAAGCGCAGGAAGAAGACAAGCCCAAAGACATTCGGTACCTTGTCAGAAGACTCAAGCTAATAAATGCCAAGGTTTGAATGCTTTCGATGTCCATGCTTTTCCTCTGAGTCCATGAACATTCTCAGTAGAAATAATGTGTACTAAAGGGCCGTAAAAACAGAAAGCCCTTTATAGACTTGAACAATTATTAGTCACCCTTTTAACCAAAAAAATTATTGAATGCCAGGTACTCTAATAAGCAATAGGACGAAGGGGTGATTACTAAAGGGGGAGAGTGGAGAAAACAGAACGTTCATCTAGGATTCCCAAACAGTGAGACAAAGCGCATACCGAGTGGCAACATTAAGATTCAGCAAAGGTTTTCTTTTAACCTTGAGGATATTTCATTCTTAAAAAATTCCTCTATAGCCTAATTAACTGAATTGTGTCAATGTTAATTTGCAGATTTGAAAATGTACTATGGCTATGTAAGATTTTACCCTTAGGAGAAGGTGGATGAAGGATGAAGGAACCTCTCTGGACTATTTTTGCAACTTTTTAGGAGCCTAGAATCCTGCAAAGTTCAAAAACAATCCCCAGGAAGAGTTATATCACAAGTCCTTACCAGCAATTGCTTTGCTCATTATTAAACAGTATCATTCAGCAAAAGCAATCATTTTACTGAATACTTTGGACAGGAAAGGAACAAGTGAGGAAACAGGAAATAAAAGGGGCTCAAATATTAGTATTGGGCCAAGGACTGGGTAAGGTCCTAGTTTTTAGTTTCCAAGTGGATACTTACAAGACCACCTGGTCTGTGTCTTGGGTCCTGGCACTGGCATGTCTCTTAGCCATTCTCTTCTGTAACCATGAAGAAGGGGAAGGGAAGAGGCTTTCCCAGAACACTCCACTAGTACATGAAAAGCAGAACATTAATACATGGAAAAGTAGAATACTGATATATTTACCCACCTCCAAAACATAGAAGAATAAACGTTCCAGAAGTATCTACTATTTCACCTCATAGTTTTAAAGGTTGCTAGTAATTTTGTATTGTTCTTACTATGAATATAGTGTCAAATTTTTAAGTTTCAAATAGATTAGAAAGCCTGTGCCTCATCATCATCGTTCCTAAAAAAGGAAAACAAGGTATCACATTTGTGAACTAAATAGTTTCACAAGCATAATTTCACACATTAGGACAGACTTGTTAAAGTGAATGCCTAGAGTTTGGTATTCTGGTTAGATTTAATTTTTGTCTGAATAAAACTGTAAGCATGTATATAATTTTGATTTCAAGCCCTATGATGGTGGTTATGGGTGTGGTTGGTTTTGTTTGTTTGTTTTTCTTCATGTTTTTTTTTTTTTTTTTTTTTTTTTTTTTTTTTTACTAAATTAACTAGGGTCACTATATTTCTTAAATCTTCCAAAATAATGAATTTGTCTTTTAAAAATAATCAGTGCTTTGGAAAAATGTCTATAAATTATTCTTTGAGATGGGAAGTTAGGGGCTCTTGCACTGGCCTGGCCAGTGTGGCTCAGTTGGTTGGGCATCATCCAGTGCCCCAGTGCTGGTTGGATTCCCGGTCAGGGCACATTCTTGGTAGGGGGCATGCAGGATGCAGTTGATGGATGTTCCACTCTCATTTTGATATTTCTCTTTCTCTTTCCCTGCCCCCCCCTCTAAGAATAATAATAATTACTAAAAATATTTTAAAATAAATTTATTGTCCACCAAAATCCTAGCTTCATAGATTAAGACTTTGCCAACACACTAAACTAGTACGATCATTTTTCATATACCAACACCTGCCTGGTAGGTAACCATTTTAAATCATTTTCATAATCAAGGAGATAATGGTCAGAGGAGAGAAGGGTTCTGACTATATCTTCCCAAGTCCATGCTTACTGTCAGGCCCAAAGAGACTTTAATGAAAGGTGCTTATGAAATTCTCAGAGCAGATTAAGATCAGTGGATGTTTTCACTCTCTCCCTCCACTCTCCCTCTCCAGCCCATGCTCCCATGCTGTTCCCCGGATAGCCAAACCGTCTTTAAAGATACAGGCCTTTTTCATCACAGCCATGCGGATCACTAATCTGGCCATCTCCCTAGGATGAGAGGGTCTTTATGTGCTGAAGATGGAAATGAGACTGAGCATTACTATACAGGTGTCCAGGGAAGCTACAGTGGAAGAAGCTTTGCCAGTATTTCAGGAGCAATTTGTAGCCGATCAAAAACTCTGCTTCTAGTGTCCAGACAGATGATTCTTTTCCATAGATACCTCCCAAAATAGCTTGAGCACCAAACACCTAAGTGCTTAACATCACCCATAACCCATCCCCTGCAAGGATACCACGTCTTCTGTCTTCCTGCCTATGCCAAGGCTGGTGTCAGAGAGATGAGGCACAGCCCAGACTGTCCACATTGAGTAGAGTCACCCTAAACTTGCTCTTTTCCTCCTTCTCCCCACCTCAGCACACACACAGCTTCCTGAGAAGCAGTGGCATGCTTTCCAACTTCATGGCAATGGAGAGGACACTTAGAGAAGCAACATAATGCATCTTTGCTATTGAGGAAAGCTACCCAAAGGCATTAACAGTTGATGATTTGGTAGCGAATAAATCCCACACAGGTAGTAAGCTATCCAGTACCATGCCTTACATGCTGAAGTCTGATTTTCTATTTATCCTGTGGGATGAGGCTGTCTTTGAATTTTTGTTCCAGGCATGGAGATGAAGGGAGGATGTGAAAAGTATAGTCTCCCTGGCCACCGAGCGTCTCACTTCCTTTTAATAGCACTATGCGCTGTTTCTCCTCCTTTTCATCTCTCCCACAGATAGACGGTTTAGTGCCAAGTGAAACCTCCTTTCCTTTCTCCAGGAAAATTTCCTTTCCTGGCCTCCTGTAACCCAGGGATTAATTTGCGATTCTAATGAACCAGTCTCTCTTTCTCCTCAGCACTTAATTTCTCCTTTTTTATCTTAACCTTTCTCTCACATGTCCTGACAGAAGATACACAAAGAGAAACTCTCCTCTCCTGGTCCCAAAACTTGCAGCCAGAATTCTTATTTCTACCCACCTCTTGTTCCTAATGTTCCCTCCTCATGAATTAGAACTTTCACAGAGGCTAGTAAGCTGATTAATGTACTATAGGCAGATTGCATGTACACACCCCCATTGTGTGGGTACCTGGATCCATGGGCTAACTTTTACAGTAATGAGTAAAATGGCTCCAACATCTCACAAGGTAAGGAAACATTGAACTTGCATATTTCTGTGGCCATTTAAACAGATAAATATTACTTCACACACTTGAGATTGAAATGTTATAGGTTATGCCTGGCCTGTGTTGCTCAGTGGTTGAGCATGGACCCATGCACCAAGAAGTCACCAGTTCAATTCCTTCTCAGGGCACATGCCTGGATTGCAGGTTCACTGTTGGATGTTTCTCTCTCTCAAAAACACACAAAAGTATATTTTTTTTAAAATGTTGTAAGTTAAGGCATGCAAATAAACATGAATATTTTTAATTTTAAAAATGTTGATTTTAGAGAGAGGAAGGGAGAGAGCGAGAGATGTGAGAGAGAGAAAAATGGATTAGTGCCAAAACTGGTTTGGCTCAGTGAATAGAGCGTTGGTCTGTGGGCTGAAAGGTCCCAGGTTCGATTCCTGTCAAGGGCATGTACATTGGTTGCGGGCACATCCCCGGTAGGGGGTGTGCAGGAGGCAGCTGGTAGACGATTCTCTCTCATCAGTGTTTCTAGCTCTCTATCCCTCTCCCTTGCTCTCTGTGGAAAATCAATAAAATACATTTTTTTAAAGACCCTTTAAAAAAATGGATTAGTTACCTTTCACACACGCCTGACTAGAGAGTGAAACCCACAACCTGGCTATAAGTCCTGGCCAGGAATCTAACCTACCACCTTTTGGTGTAAGGGATGACGCTCCAGCCAATTGAGCCACACCAGCCAGGGCATGAATCAATAAATGCTGAAGAAAATGTATTAACGTATGTGCCTGGCTCTACTGAGAGAAATCAGATTAGCTGACCCATTAAGCTTTCGTGAAAGCTCTTATCCAGGGCCCTTATTGCAAGAATAAATTAATGAAAAAATGGATTAAGTTCCCAGATACATCAGAGTCTGGAGTCTGAAATAGAACACTATTCAGGCTGCCATTCTGTTCGCTCACAAAGCCTCTGATTCTTATCTTGCTTTTTATCCTCCTCTCTCATATTCCTTGGCTCATCCCAGCCTTTTGATATTTTAATAGGTTTTTCCCAGAGCCGGTTAGAAATGTTTGACTCATTTTCAATAGTCCAGAAGATTTGCCATTTTCACTTTCCTAGTTGGATCTGATTTGTTAGAAACTGCAAAACTGCTTCATGATTTATAAATGTTTCTACTTTCTCACACATTTCAAACTTAGGCAAGAAGACGTCATCAATCAAGCTTTCTGTGAGCCTCTCTTAGCCTCCATTTAACCTCCCTCTATGTGTTAAGATTAAGAGAGGTGGCTGGTTTGGCTAAGTTAAATTTAGCTTTTTATTTCTGCTCTTCTGATTGCTGTCCTTACCCTGATCTGTTAGCTGACAGCACGATTTATGTTCCCTGGAAAGAAGGATTATGTTTGTTTGTTAAAATTCCATAACTTTTCTCAGTAGCTGAGCATTTATCCCCAGTGTTGACCTGAAATAATGTGGCAAATCATTTGTCCATCAAACCCATTTTAATGCCAAAAAAAAATTTATATAAATCTTTTTGTACTGCTACTGAGTCGTAGGCATCTTTTTTCAAAGTCTCTATGCAAGTATATACAGCAGGCTCAATATTATTTTCATCATTCTTTATAGTCATTACCTTAGAAGGGGATACACACAAAAATTAAATAGATTTTTTTCCTTCTCTCTAGGTGTTTATAATCTAAGATGGATAGATATGAATAGACACTGGCTATAATTATTAAATTAAAATGTAAATAGAACCCTGGCTAGTGTTGCAAAGTGGTTAGAGCATTGGCCCACACACCAAAGGGTCTTGGGTTTGATTCCCCATCAAGCGCATGTACCTGGGTTGCAGTTTCTAGCCCCGGTGCACATACAGGAGGCAACCAATCGATGTGTTCTCCCCCCCTCCCTCCCTTCCACTCTCTCTAAAAATCGATGGAAAAAATAGGCTTGTGTGAGGACTCACACACACACACACACACACACACGCACGCACGCACGCGCGCACGCAAAAAAAAAAAATAGAATAAAATGTGAACAGATAATTCAAAGCCAAACATTTTATCAATAGTATATCTCCTCAACTTTCTGCCTATGGTATAGTTACAATGACTGCCTAAATAGATCAGCGAAGAAAGAAGAACAAATGTGGTACTGCTCAAGAAGAATAGAATTTAACAAGGCAGTGTGTTGTGGAGGAATCAAAGAAAGAATGGTGCTAAATAGTGCTGGATAAAAATAGTGTTTGCAGACCGAGAGCAAGCCTTCAGAGATAAAAGAAAATTTTGGTGAGATCAGCAGCAGCCCGGAATATAAAGGCAGGGCAAGGAACAGGCTAAGGCATCTGTGTGCTCTGGCGATGAGGTTAGTGAAACCCTTAGAAAGTCATCATACACAGTCCAGGCCCAGAATGGGTTTGCATTTAAAGAAACTCATATAGAAAAAAGAATATTCACCTTTACCCTTGCTCCTGGAAAGATTTAAAGAATAATTTGTTATAAATGATCTACACAAGCCTTATTGAAGTTCTACTTCCTCCTCTCTTCTCAGTCCTTCTCCCATCCCCAGGAGCCCCCGAGACTTTGATCCAAGGCTGTGTGGACTCGGTATCTGCCTCTCATTTCCCCATCACTCAGCCTTCACTCCTGCTGCACTCTGAGCCCACATGCCCCTTGCCACACAGTCTTGATGTAGAACTTGAATTCAGATTTACCTGACACCTAAGTCTGATGTCTTTCCATTCACCATACAAATACCAAATCATGATGCCTAAGTATGTATATCATCATAAAATGGATAAGTATTCTTTTTGCCATTTATGGATAAGCAAACTAACCAAACAGGTTGAACTCCACTCATATCTACCACTTACTGCTTCCCAGAGAAACAGAAGGCCCAACAGGAACAGGTCGAATGTGGCAAGACTATAGAGACTGAAAAGGACCTGGTAGAGTAAGGACATGATGAGAAGTTTCAGGAGTAGGGCTGAAGCAAATGATTGGAGATAGAGAAAATCATTGGAACTGATCATAATGTCTTTGTAAGCCACATTCAAGTCTGTACTTCAGACTATAGAAAATAGGTAAAATGGGCGTTAGGTGTGAAGGGAGCCAGGCCAGGAAACATTGTGAGAGTTTAAGAAGTGAAAGGTGAACAGGGTGAATGTGTACTCAGATAAGTTGAATAGCCATCTCAGATTGTGATGAAAGAGAATTGAATTGATTTAAGGGAAAGAGATGGGGAATGGGATATCCAAAGGGAAAGGCTGCACATGAGCCAAGGGGGCATTTGGCTGATGATGGCAGCACACATCCTTGTATGCAGTCACTCATGGGGAGCTCTTATCAGTGGGTCTGGGGCTGAGCTGGGGGGCTTGGGATGCAGATGGAATGAAGATGTGCAATCAGGTGCCTTCAGAACAGTTTTCATCCTTTGTATGGTCTAACTCCTGGTGTCCAGTGAGTTTTTCCTGGTCTTTTGTTCTCCTGTGGAGGAAAGCTTACAAATGGCCTCTAAGATTGTATTATCCTACAATCCTAACAATTGGAATGGAGGTTTTGCATGGAATGCTATAAGGAGATGTGTGCGTTAGGAAGTAACTCTGGCAACTTACCAAAAGTGGACTAGAATGTGAGAAACTAAAAGCAGTCCCTAAAGGAAGGGTGGCCATTGCACCTCGAGCCACTAGGCAGGTAAAGCCTAAGACCAAGTCAAGTCAGTTGCTCGATTTTACGTTGTTTTTCTAGGACCTTAATGAATTTCTAATATATTTTCTCCCTGACTGGTACCTATAAAATGTACAAAATATGTGTGGAATACAGTACAAAGTTTTTATTTAATACCCTGATTATGATAAGTCTAAGACCAAGTCAAGTCAGCTGCTGGATTGTATTACCCTACAATGAAGGGCAAAGAGCAAGAGAATCCTTTATCCCCAGATGAGAGAATGAAAAAGAAATTGTAAGGGTCAGAGAGCAGCTAAAGGAATTTTCTTTTAAAGAATAAGAGAATATGTAGAGAAATGGTCATAGAATTTATTGCTTCTCTGCTTAAGAATTCAATTCTAAAGAAATGGTGCTGCCACAGATGAGCTTATAATCCATTTGTTGTTCTCATGAGCTGGGTGCAGATGGGCAGGTCAGCAGACAGCCACTCAAAGTCAGCCCCTGTGGCAACCACAATAGCAGAGTATGACCCGAGAAGAGAAGATGAATTCTTCCTCAGTGTTTAACCTTGTGACCTGAATTAGCAACCAGTTCCCATCACAGGCTGTCCACAGACAGCATGGACAGAAATAGGAAGCCAGGTAATCAGCAATACAAACTAAGCACTGCAGGTTGTTAAGTTCAGTAGAACTCAATCACGAAGAGTTTGAGGATGAGTATTGTTTCTGATAGACATTAATAAGAAAAAAAAGGCATAAGCAATATCTACTTGGTTTCAGAAAGGGTCCTAGAATCAAAGTGATCCACAGGTGACTCTTGGCATCTCTGTCTTTGGGGACTTCTATTGTCTGCAGAGCTCCCATACAACTATTAATATTCTGCCCAGGGTGCTTACAATTCCATGGATTGGTGACTGATTGAATAGTATAGATTCTATGAAATGTACTTTTAGCACAGTTATTAGTTCTAATCTGGAAATTAAGACCTAAGGACTGGGGTGTGTGGGAGGGAACCAATCAATAATTCTCTCTCATCATTGATGTTTCTCTCTTTCTCCCTTCTTCTCAGAAATCAATAAAAATGTGTTTTTTAAGTGGGGTAGAAAAATCAGAGACTCCAAGTTAGAAACACACAGATGATATGGAATTGCATATCTTATAAATAATACTCCTGCCATTAAAGTTCTTTGTAGCTTACACCAATAATCCTCAGAAAGCTTAAAGCACACATATATTGCACACACACATTTATATGGTGTCTAGGTCTTTTTATATTTACTAAAAATACTATATGCCCAAATGCCAGGCAAAAGGAAAGTGAAATATTTTTCAAATAATAACAATTTTAAGACCTAGAAACTTTACAACTATTTCAGCTACAAGTTTAAAATATTTACCAAGTTTTTAAAAAATTACTTTGAAAATTTTTAAAACCACAAAAACATTACAAAAGTAGTATATTGTATACCCATATACCTTTCACCAGGAGTCAACCTGTGCTAACATTTTCCCACACTTGCTTTCTATCTCTCATCACATTCATACATACATATACATATTTTTCTTTTTGAATGACTTAAGAGTAAGTTGTAAACTTTATGACCTTTCAGTCCTAAATACTTCAGCCTGTATATCCTAAGAATTACATTCTCTAAGCTCTCTTGCAGTTACTAAAATAGAAGCCTCATCTATGCAGTTGTTTATTTCTGAAAACTTCTCTAAAGAGAAAAAAATTATGAGATCTTCCCCTTTTTAATTTTTTTAATTTGCTTTCTAAATATGAAGGAAGGAGAAGCTAGAGTAATAAATCTTTTTCTTCTTTGGAAATCATTGTTCCATATGAACCATGAGTCTGAATTTATAAAGCTGCCATCTCCAATAAATCTGTCAAGAAGCAATAGGAAAATGTCTTATTTATATGCATCATGTTTGTCTTTGACCTTGTAGGGAAATAACTTGGAACACTCAGAGCAACACACACATAACATGCCCCAATGAAGCAGCACCATATCCTTACACTCAAAGATTTCAAAAGAAGGACAGACAATCCAGAATAGAAGAGGAAGTCAGTTCAAAGGTATAATTGAACTTGATGAGGAAGGGGAAGACTTAGGTGAAAAAGAAGATATGCAAGAACACTCATAAAAAAAAAAAAGAAGAAGCAAAAGTATGAATGATTTTTCAGGGACTCCTGAGCTGCTCACTATGGGAGGACTGGTAGACACACAGTGGTTAAGAACACAGATTCTAAAATCAGACAGACCTGTGTCTGAATCTCTGTTCTGCCACGTCCTAGTTCTGTGATTCCCCACACAAGCTCCTCTTCTATGCCTTACCTTCTATCTGTAAAATCATGGTAATATTAATAAATATTTAATGGAGTTATTTGGAGGAAATAAAATAGGCATGTAAATTGCCTAGCCGCATGCCTAAAATACAATCCATGTCAAAAAGCTGAAAGAGAAAACTAATGGAAGTGAAAGGTTAATGTAATGTCCTCTTAGGTTTAAAAAGGTAGGTTTGTGGCCAGTTGGGGACACTTGGACTATAAGTCTAAAGTATAATCAAAAGGAAGCTGTTAGAAATTTATTATCCAGACGTGAGATAATACCGATTGGAATCACAGACAGTAGGAATAGAAATGAGATGCTGAATGGAAGAGCTATTAAAAAGAAATACAACTGCCCTTGATTTGGGATCTTTATTTCTTGGCTGTACTACCAGCATAATCAATAAAACTGACTGCTGTCACACCACTGAGCAGGGATAAAATGTGATGGTGGGAAAGTCAAGAAAAAAAATTTGTCATAGTTTGAGATAAGTACTAGAATGTATAAATAGAAAATTCAGAAATTGTAGCTACTCCATGTGTTAGAAAATATATGCTCTTATTAAATAAATGCTTACTAAATGCTTATTCTGGCAGAATACTAAGACCTGAGCAGTATTTATAACATCTCACCCAACTATATATTGCTTAATCCTAGAACCTCAAAATTTGGATTCTTGAAACTCCAGACATTTTTTCAAAAGTAAGAAAAAAATGTTCAGCCCCCATTATAGCTTATTTGATCGGCATTAAGGATCCTTAGGTTTACACCAGGGGTGGGGAACCTTTTTCCTCCAAGGGCCATTTGGATATTTATGACATCATTTATGGACCATACAAAATTATCAACTTAAAAATTAGCCTGCTATCTTTGGTCAAACATTTAATTAACTCACTCCTAATGCTTTGGCAGAGCTAGACCAATTGATTTCTCAGGCCTTATATTACCTGTGGCCCGGATGTTCCCACCACTGCTTTACGTCAATCAGTCTGAGTATCTGCATTTTGAGCTACAGCAGATTCAAGTAATAAATTAGAAATAGTAATTAGAGTCTTGAGACCACAGAGACAGACAGATTAATGATAGTTGAAGTGACAGTGAAGAATTGTGGAGAAAAATTATAAAAAGTTGACAGAACTTCTAAAGCACAGGAGTCTGAGATCAAATTTATAGGACATGTGTCCCCTCAAAAGGCCCTAGACGTAATAACCCACATTCACAAGGGAATGTTGATACTGCATTCAATAAATTTCCAGAACTTTAGAAGTAAAGCTGAACACAAAAACTGAATCAGAGACATCAGTATAGAAGCTTCTGACAAGTTTTGCTAAAAAAGGAAAGATGAGAAATGGGAATGTACGTGGTATAAGAAATTATGATTTTGTTTTGTTTTTCTTTTGTCTTGTTTTGAAGAAGGGAAACATAACAGCACGTTTTCAGGTTGCTGAAAGAAAAAGGAGGATCATTGGAATGTGTCCTGAGTAGAGACGGAGGATGGAACCTGGGAGCTTGGTTGAAGGACTGACTTTAGATGGCAGCAAAGACAGCTCTTTCATAACAAGGCTGAGGAGGCAGAGCACAGGAGGGTGGTCTGTGGAAGATGCAGTGGGGGATTTGTGAGGCTCTGGTGGTCTTGGGTTTATCACTGAGGTATGAATATGGGAGAAGAGGTACTGGAGGATTGAGGAAAGAAGGAATAAAATAATCATCTAGGAGACTGAGAGAATATAGGGAAGAGGGAACAATGGAAGAGGGAATAACTACTGATCAGCATTCAGGGCCCCCTTAAATTTGGGCTCTGGATTTGAAGTGGATCATGTGCTTTTGTCCTGCCAAGTGTAGCCATACAAGTGCAGGTGGAGGAGAAACATTATTATTAATGTTTATTGATTTTTAGAGAGCAAGGAAGGGAGAGAGAAAAACAATCAGTTGCCTCCCATACATGCTCCTATTGGGGAAAAACCCATAACGTAGGTATGCACCCTGATCAGGAATTGAACCCGCAACCTTTTGGTGCTCAGGATGATGCTCCAACCAAATGAGCCACCCGGCCGGGTGATGGTGGTCTCCTTTACTTAAAGGGAACTGATTGTAGGTCTACTGTAGTCTATCCAACTTAACACAGAAAGGTAACCATCATGTACACATTCTTCTCACTCTGTGATTTATATATAAATTTATCCTCTAAGTCCTCTAGACAAATCAGTAGTTCTAAACTTAAAAAAAAAAAAAAGAAACATTATCTCCAAAAAAAGCTTCACTCTTGCAATGGAAATCTGGGCTTTCAATATTATTTCAGCTAAAAGTTTATAAATTAACTCAAGCTGTACATATTTCTTGGTTCTCAGCTATAGTTGCCCTCCCTATGAAGCAATAACTATCACTGAATAAATGAGTGAAAAGTCTTGGCAACAACAACAACAACAACAAAAATAGGGGGAAAAATACTTCAGTCATTATCTTCAAATGTTATCCTGCTAATTTAGCAGACACCCCTAAGTGAGCCAAGATATTTTTTAAAAGATCAAATTGAATGGAAAGATATGAGCTTACTAAAGTTATGACATATTCTGCCTAGTTTTCCTAAGTTTGTTTGCTTTGGGGGGGGGGAGAGACTTGATTTCCATGGGAAGTAATTGTAATAGGCATGTCTTTATGTTCTACTTCGCTAATTATATAGTGAGAATATGAGTGGAATACAGCATGGACTATTAAGCTGGTAACAATGAGGGGGATAGCACTAACGAAAAATCAATCCATTTCTTCTTAATTCAGCACATAGCTTCACTTCTCATTCGTTATTCCTAAATATTTATTGCTATTCTAAACTCCCATGCTAAGCACAAGCAATTCAATCATGATTTGTGGCATGATCTTTGTCCTCAGAAAGCTGGCTGAAGAGACATATGTGGCAGAATTATAATACAATGCAACCAGGGTCTGAAAGAATGAGATTAGCACAGGATGCTAAGAAAACAGAAAAGAGGCATATATTTTAGCCTGTGGGAGAAATAAAGGCTCTCGGGGGGCCATGATATGCAATGTTCTATGCTGAGAAAAGCATAGGACATTGGCAGGTAAATACCGTAAGGAAGTCACACTGTCCACTCCGCTGCCATTTTATTGGTAGGAGGCAGCAATGTGCCTGGCCCTTGGGGTGGGAGTGGAGGGGAAGCAATCAGTTCTGTCCCTACGTCAGTTCTGTGTGAGGCATTAAGACTGACTGGATTCTGGGTACGTAAAGTATCTGACTTATCAGGAGCCAATAATATAAGTTATGAGAAAAAACATGATTGAAGGTTGAACATGAAAAACTGGACTGAGGCAATATTATGAAGAGATATGAGTCTCTGGATTTGGTCAGGACAATTGAATTTTTTTGCTCTTTTTTTTTTTTTCAATTTTACTGAGGTATGCATGCTTGAATTTTTCCAAGAGTTTTTATGTATACCAAGTACACACATCTCAAATCTAACCCAGCATGTGCTCTTCCTCCCAGAAGCATCCCCATGCCTTTCCCCTCCCATCTCCCTTTCTTTCCCCACAGGCATGCATCTCCTAAACTCTGAGGGACCCCACAAGACTTGCAACAAGGGCAGCAGTGGGCAGTGGCAGTGCATCCTGAGCTATTCCCCTGAACCTATCCCCAAGGCCCCCTTTTCTCTGACTTCTTAGTGAGCCAAAGCAGCCCCGCCTAGGCTGCCCAGACCTTTCTTATGTCACTGTCCTCAAGCTTAATAAACATGCTCTAAAATTAAAAATAAATCTCAAATTTAAAGTCTAAAGTGATTCTTTTAATGATAGCTCCTTTTAAATATTTGCTAATATGATTCATAAATTCAGAGAACTAGTTCAAGCATCCTGAAAATATTCTGTCTGATTTCTTTACTTTTGACAAAATATTCTTAAATGATCTATCCTTTTTTTTTTTTTGAAACCTCTAGAGATTGTCTTAGCAACTCAGCCTATATAATAAAGAGTTAATATGCAAATTGATTATCACTACAATATACAAGATGGCCACCACAAAATGGTCAGTAGGGGAGGGCAGTTGGGGGCAATCAGGCCTTCAGGGAAGGGCAGTTGGGAGGGACAAGGCCTGCAGGGGAGGACAGTTGGGAGGGACCAGGCCTATAGAGGAGGGCAGTTGTGAGGGACCAGGCCCACAGAGGAGAGAAGTTGGGGAAAACCAGGCCAGCAGAGGAGGGCAGTTGGGGTGACCAGGCCAGCAAGGGAGGGCAGTTAAGGGTGACCAGGCTGGCAGGGGAGGGCAATTAGGCGTGGCCAGGCTGGTAGGGGAGGGCAGTTAGGGGCAATCAGGCCAGCAAGGGAGCAGTTAGGCATCAATCAGTCTTGTAGGGTGGTGGTTAGGGGGTGATCAGGCTGGCAAGCAGAAGCAGTTAGGGGCAATCAGGCAGGCAGGCAGGAAAGAGGTTGGGAGCCAGCAGTCCTGGATTGTGAGAGAGATGTTCCATATTGGAGAGGATGCAGGCTGGGTTGAGGGACCGCCCCCTGCCCCCTGTGCATGAATTTCATGTACCAGGCCTCTAGTTGTTTAATAATATTTGTAGTTAAGAAATTATTCCTTATAAATAACTCAAATATTCTCCCTGGCATTAGTGGATATAACAAACTGTAACCTCTTTCCCAAGTGACTTGTCAAAAACAATAGCCTCAACCTTTCAAGAGACACAACAGCTGCATTAAGCACTCTGGTAATGTCTATTCTCGCGAAATCTATTAGAAAATCTCCAATAGAAGAATAACAGCCGCTGAAGTAATTCATTGCCTGTTCCACAAGTCTGCTAGCAGAGAAAGCTTTCCCTTTGATTCTTCACCAACGCCTCAGTCTTTTAGGATAAAAGACTCTCTTCACATTTTAGAATAAATCTTTGTTTTGAGGATTGTGCATCAATGGGTGGTTAGCGGCATACCTTGACTCTGCCTATTAGATGCTAATAGCATCCCCAAAGTTGTGGAGATAAAAAATGTCTCTAGACTTTTGTCCCCTGGGATGCAAAATCATCATTGTTTGAAAGCCACTGGCCTTGTCCTACCTTGTTTCAAAAGGTCTAAAGAAAAGTAACCAATATTACAAATCAGGATTTTTATCTATAACTAAGAAATCACATTTTCAAACATTTGAAGTATCTGTAAATAGCTTCAGATTATGTTTTATTGTTAAAGAAATACTTTAAAAAACAAAGGCAAAATTCCCCTAAGGATATAAACTATTGAATATTATTTCTCCTTTCTCTTGACATTATTGATTCCACTTCCCAAAGATGACCACTGTAAGCAGTTTCTTGTTAATATATCGGAACTTTATAAACACAAGTATTATATGCTCCTTTATGTCATATAAATAAGATCAACCTGTATAGAGTGTTTTTAACATGCTTTTTGTACATAAATATATGCCTTGAATGTTTTATGTCACTAGATTAAGGTGACTAGACGACCCGCTTTTGGTGGGACAGTCCCGATTTTTAACAATTTGTTCCCCATCCCGGGGGAAATCTTTTTAAAAAGATTCTTTCCAAAAATCGAGACTTTTTTTTAAAACACCGCGGAACTTGGGACAAATTGTTAAAAATCGGGATGTCTGGTCACCTTACCTATATCTACTTCACTTCAAATTGTGGAACTATATATATATATATATATATATATATATATATATATATATATATATATTTCAGTAAGTATACCATATAATTTAACACTCCTCTATTACAACTAGTATTTTCATTTGTTGTGTTTTTGGATGTCTGAAATAGTTACTGATAGTCATCAGTTAAGATAGAAATTATCTCTAAAAGTAAGTGATTAATGTAGGAAAAGTTTGTGTTGGTTTTTGTTTTTCTATTTGGCTGGTTTTTGTTTCTTCATGACAAAGTGTCTTAGCAAATTGCCTCTATGCTTTTGATCATGTGAGTAATTACCTAAGAAAACAGAAATATTGAGAGGATCCAAGATGGCTGCACCCAGGTGAATACCTAGCCGCAGCCGCACACAACAATTTCAATAAAATATAACTAAAATATAAAACGGACATTGCCCAGATTTACAGGAAGGTTGACTGACTGGAAATTCTACAGCGAGAAGCAAGGAGAAAACCAGAAGGAGGCGCGGAGGAGCTGTAAAAGCCCAAGGTACCGGAGAGGAGGGGGAGGCAGAGAGCCTGGAAGGCCTTCCCTAGCAGAAAGGAGATAAAACTCCGACTGTGCTGGGCCCCCGACTGCTCTGAACCCCAGTTCTAGGCCAGACCCCGGGGACTCAGGCTCAGCCATAGGGAGCCGGGCTATAAGGCGGAACCCCGGGGGAGCAGCGAAAGGAGGTCCCGGAGACGCGCACACTGCGCGCAGAGAAGGGAGGGTCGGCTGTGCCACGGGATTGCCCTGATGGGAAGGAGACTGGGGCTCCAGACTGCTCTGAACGCCACCTCCAACTCCACTGCCAATTGAACTGAACCCCAATACCGGGCTCATTGTGGGAGAGCATAGACTGTTTGGCAGCAGGCGAAAATCAAGGGCACTTTTCTCTCAGAGGCGCCGGCAGCGAGCACTGAAGGACCCGCATAGGGCGGGGCTGACGGAAGCCAAAGCTGCAGGCTCCACCCTGAAACCCCTTCCCACCTGTAGGTGCGAAATGCGACAACAAAATAGATCACAAACGAAAGAAATGGAGGACAAAAAGTGTCTGGATATAGAGTTCAAATCTACGCTTATGAGGTTTTTCAAAAATTTCCTAGAAAAGATGGATAAGACCTATGAGGATATGAAAAGAGATCAACTAGAATTAATAAGGAGTCATCAAGAAATGATAAGGGATCAACAAGAAATAAAGAATACATTGTCTGAAATAAAAAATATTTTACAGAGTCCTAAAAACAGAAGGGAAGATCGCAAGAATCAAGTCAAAGATTTGGAACATAAAGAACCAGAAGACACTCCTCCACAGAAACTAGAAGGCAAGAGAATCCAGAAAATTGAAGATAATGTAAGAAACCTCTGGGACAACTTCAAGCGAACCAACATCAGAATTATGGGGGTCCCAGAAGATGAGAGAGAGCAAGATATCGAAAACATACTGAAAGAAATAGTGACAGAAAACTTCCCCCACCTGGTGAAAGAATTAGACTTACAAGTCCAGGAAGCGCAAAGAACTCCAAACAAAAGGAATCCAAAGAGGACCACACCAAGACACATCATAATTAAAATTCCAAGAGCAAAAGACAAAGAGAGAATATTAAAAGAAGCAAGAGCAAAGAAGGTAGTTACCTATAAAGGAGCACCTATACGATTGTCAGCTGACTTCTCAACAGAAACCATGCAGGCCAGAAGGGAATGGCAAGAAATATTCAAGGTGATGAATAGTAAGACCCTACAGCCAAAGATAATCTATCCAGCAAAGCTATCACTCAGAATCGAAGGTCAGATAAAGAGCTTCACTAATAAAAAAAAAAAGCTAAAGGAGTTCATCAACACCAAACCAGAATTATATGAATTGCTGGAGGGGGTTCTTTCAGAAGAGAAAGTAAACAAAGATAAAAATTATGAACAACAAATACGTAACTATCAATAAGTGAATCTAAAAACCAAGGAAATTTTTAAAAAATCTGATGAACAATAGTAACTGTTGAATATAATAGAATCAGAGGTATGGAAGGGGAGTGGACTGACGATTCTTAGGGAAAAGGGGAGAGGGGGGCGTGGGAAGAGACTGAACATAAACTGTGCACCTATGGATGAGGACTATAGGACTCTCTTTCACAGTCCGCGTAGAAAGAGTTCCAATTCAGGGTTCAGGTTCTGGAGAAGGGCCGCACACAAATGAAAAGGAGACTTGAAGAAATTCAATTTGGCGATTTGGGGGGCCAGGCGGTAGTCCAACTCTAGTGGGAGAACTACCCCTGCTCTGGCCCTACCATCCCCTTTTATTGAAGCTCTGGGGAAGACATCTTAAGCAACATAAACAGAAACTTACATATAGCCCTTAGGCAGGAAATAACAGAAACTTGTAGATTCTGCTTCAGCTAACAAAATCTCAACTAAAGGTTAGAGCAATTAAGGTTTTTGACCAGCCTTCCTGGCTTCCTGTCAATATCTCTTTTTCAGTGAAACTGATTTGGTTTCCAGCAGAGGACAATGGGGAGTGGGGAAAGGGCAGAGGGTGGGGTGGGAACCTGGTGGAGGAGAGCAATGGTGGGGGGGGAAAAGGAACATTTGTAATAATATGAACAATAAAAACTTATTAAAAAAAAAAACAACAGAAATATTACATATTTTCCATCTATTGTAAAAATGCTTAGGAATTGTAAAAAAGTTATGGAATCCAATGAAACACTTATCTTGGTGCTTACCCTATAGCTGTAAGGAAACCCTATAAAACATTTTATTTAAATGTACTCGCCTCCTTTATTTTAAATTGAAGTGACTGCAGTGATTTCAGAGCCATCGGGTTGAAATTTTCCATTTTAACAGTTAATGTTGTTACAAAATAAGGTTTATGGTTTCACTGGGTAGGTGTTTCCAGGAGTTTCCCAGACACTATTATAAGTGCTTATGCGCTTCTGTCAAGATCTGTCAACAATAAAAGCTAAGTTTTATTTCATTGATGATAAGTCACTAGGAACCTAGCTTCTAAAAAATGTTTATTGAAACCCTTCAGGTTTTATTTCTCAGAGAAGGATTCAAGATTTGAACATAATGCAAGTCAAGTCATGTTTCACCCAAAAATGATAGCCAGCCACAGCATAATCATTTTACTAGACGGAAACTGGTGCAATTTCCTCTAAACCACATTATAAAAATACTCCACTGTACTTGCTCTCTGGCTTTGACTCTGAATTACATTGGTATCCTATTCAAAGAGAAAGCTACAATAGCTGCACAAAGTCTAGACCATTTTTCCTTCTTTATGTACTGCAATTCACATAGACCTCCTGAAATGCATACAAAGCATATACACATATTTTAGTCATAGGAGAATAAAATAATTCATCCTCTGGCAGGAAAAAAAAATCACAGATATTCACTCAATACTTATGTCTCATTTGACAATCTGCATATGTGACTGTTCTTCTTTTCTTCCATCCACTTAATCACAAAGGATTTTCAGAAGGAAGAGATTCAAGTGCTTCATCAAAAAATGTTTCTGCTGTTGCTATTAAAATTATTTAGCATTTTTTCCCAAGTTGCATCAAATATGACTGTAATTGTTACTCGCGTTTTTATGCATTGGAGTGATCTTGTCCATTAGGACTCTTTTTAAAAAAAATTGATTTCTTAAATTATGAGTGATGTTTGTATGAGATGAGAATATTAAATTTAAAAATTGTAATCACAAAAATTTAATTTCAAGTGCCACTAAAAAAAAGATGTATTTGCAGCAACATTAAATATTAACGTATACCAAGCCAACCAGGCCAAATACCTCATCCATGTCATGCTGTCACCATCATGAACTGTCTGCTAAGTGTTTTAATTCAGTTCTGAATCTATTTTGCTACCAAATCTTAGTTGAAATTCTTTTTTTAGACTTTTTTTTCAATTACAGTCTATATTCAATATAGTTTTGTATTTGTTTTGCGTGTATAATGGTTAGACAATCATATACTTTACAAAATGCACCCCCCCCCCCAATATTTTCACTATCCACCGGGCACCATGCATAGTTATTACAATGCTATTGACTATATTTTCTCTACTGTACTTTATATGGCCGTGACTGTTTTTTAACTAACATTTTTTACTTCTTAATTCCTTTATCTTTTTTCACCTATCCCCCTCCAACCTCCTCCCGTCTGGCAATCATCAGTCTGTTCTCAATAACCATTAGTCTGTTTTAATTTTGTTTGTTCATTTATTCTGTTCTTTAGATTCCACTTGTAAATGAAATCATATGGTATTTGTCTTTCTCAACTGACTTAGTATAATATCTTCTAGGTTCATCCATGCTGTTGCATATGGTAAGACTTCATATTTTTTATGGCCGAGTAATATACAATTGTACATAAGTTCCACAGTTTTTTATCCCACTCATCTATTGATTGGTATTTGGGTTGCTAATATATCCTAGCTATTAAAGTAATGTTGCAATGAATATAGGGGTGCATATATTCTTTTGAATTAGAGTTTGTGATTTCTTCAAATAAGTGCCCAGAAATGGAATCACTGGGTCATAAGGCGGTTCCATTTTTAATTTTTTGAGGTAACTCCATACTGCTTTCTACAGTGGCTGCACCAATCTGCAATCCCACCAACAGTGCATGAGGATTCCCTTTTCTCCACCTCTTCACCAAGAACTTGTAGTTTGTTAATTGATGATAGCCATTCTGACAGTCCTGAGGTGATATCTCATTGTGGTTCTAATTTGCATTTTTCTGATGATTAGTGACATTGAGTATTTTTTGGTCATCTGTATGTCCTCTTTAGAGAAGTGTCTATTCAGACCTTCTGCCCTTCTTTTTTTTCAGAGCAGTTTTAGATTTATATATAAAAAAAATGAGCATTAAATACAAAAAGTTCTTATATACACCCATTCCTCCATTCTCCCCTAAGGTTCCCCCTGCTTATTAATGTCTTGCATTAAAGAGGTACATTTGTTACAATTGAAGAACTAGTATTGACATATCAAAATTACCCAAAGCCCATGGTATATGGTAGCTCTGCCCATTTTTTTTATTGGATTATTTGTTGAAATTGTTGATTTTCTGACCTTAGTCTTTTTAATTCCCAATGCATTAATATATTCAGATATGTAAAATATTTGATTTATTGTGGCTAGAAAGCCTTCAAAAATGTAATTAGAAATACCTCTACTTCTAAGGTACATATTTTCCCTGTAAAATAACCTAGCAACATTTGCACTATATCTCATTTTCTTAAACTTTTCTATCTCATCTATTCCCTCCTTATCTGATAAGAGCTTGCTATCAACTTAAGGACTAAATAAATTTAATTTTAAAATAAGCAAAAGGTTATTCAAATGAAGTCATCTCCTATGTTCAAGTTAGACCTGTGTAGGGGAGGAAAATTTTTTCCTCTGCCCTTTTAGGTTCAGTACCTGTGGCCTGTGACTTAAAGTGACAAAGGGAAGAATGACAAGAGAGAAAGTTTATTTGTATGTATCCCAACAGGAGCTAATAAAAGAAGCTAGCTTACTATGCTTAAACTTAGAGGTTTATATTCCTGACTTAGGAAAAGGAAGGGGGAAGCAAAGGCTTCTAGGGAAAAACAAGTAAATTTCTTTCAGACAAATAGGTTTTTAGGAGAGCAAAGGTGAGCTAAGAAAGTTTGTGATCATGTTTCTATATGCAGATGCAAGTAGTCTTTCCCTCTTCCTCTTGGCCATGACACTTGGGCAAGGTTTATTCTTGGTCTCTTTCCTGAGAGTAGATTCTTTCTGAGAAGGGGATTTTGACAGCCTCATTTCCAAGAAGTTTCTTCTGTTAGTCAGATAGGGAAGATCCCAGGAGGCTTCTTTCTGCATCTATTGAGTCTCAAAAACCTTCAGCTTAAAATAACTTTCATAACAACTCTGGGGTTCTCAATGGGTTCCCACACCTATTAAATGACATTTTAAAAGGAAACAGAAGCAGTAGGAGGAGGGGTTAAAATTATGACTTTCATACAAATATAAAATTAAAATGTCTCAAAGGCTTTATTTAACTCATTTACTGATGAGGAAACCAATAAGATGTTACAATCGATTCAAAGACTTAAAAACATATATCATTTACTTCATTCCTATACATATATATATAGTATATACATATATATTGTGCCTATATATATATATATATATATATATATATAGGAATGCTGAAGTAAATTTGCTTAATACACACAAAAATGACTTAGATTTGATAATCAATGTATCTTATAATCTGTTTTTGTCCCACACAATCTAATTACTGTGGACAAGAGTCATTTGCATTACTATAAGTTTTTTAAATAATTCTTTATTGTTGAAAATATTGCATATGCCCCCCCCATTAACCCCTTCCAGCCCGTCCCTATACCTCCCACTCCAAGTCCTCACTGCCCCACTGCCAACAAGTTTCTTGGTTGATTATTTCCCACCCACCCTCCCCCGCTTTCCCTCCAAGATTCCTCACTCTGTTCCATGTTCAATGTCTCTGGACCCACTCCGTTCATCCGTACTGTAAATATTCTATGAACTAGAGTTGTAAAATAGTTCAAAAACAATATAAGGTGGAAATAACCTGTCTCAAGAAACTTTATCTTTTTTGTCCAATTTCAATGTCTTTCACATTTTTTTTCTGTTACATCTTTGCCTTTTACTTATTACTTTCTTATTTTATGTCCTAATTTGACTAGGCAGAGTTCTGTGCCCAAATAAAGTTGTGGCCAACTTCCTTCACTAATCTCTTCACTGTCACATTAAATTCTCATTCTTTTCTTATTCCTTCCATCTGACATGGCCACAATCATAATACATATTGCAGTGGAGTTTGAGTATCTCCTATCTTTTCTCTGACTCTGTCTGCACTCACAACACTGGAGACATACTAAGGACACATGTAAAGAACAACACAGAAATTTCATGGGCTTAGCTCCTTTGTCTTTCACCTCATGACTCTTGGTTATATAACAAATCAACTCCCTAGAATTGAATTTCACATGAGAACATGGGACTCTCCCAAGGGTTGTTAAGCATTATGTTCTGGCTGGTCAATAAACAATGACACATGTTTTCACCACTACACACTCTGTTTCAACCTCAGTTATGAAATACAATTACTAAATTGTTGAGGTTCAATGCTCTGAATAAATCAGGTCTGTTCTTACCAATTTTGTTATTAGAGTATCCAACTTGCAGCCTTTATAGGCTCAGATGTATGCCAATTCAAATACAAAACTATTAGAAACTTGGCATATCAACTACACTTAAAGGATCTTATCTAAAGCAAACAGTGATCCTTCACATTTAAATGCCAATACCTTTTGCGAAAGAAATTCTGCTTTATATGAGAACATGGATGAGCCTTGAGGACAGTATGCTAAATGAAATAAGCTAATCACAGGACAAAACTTCATGATTCTACTTATATGAGGTATTTAAAATAGTCAAACTCATGAAAGCAGAGAGTAGAATATTGGGTTCCAGGGGCTGGGAGCTGGAGGAAATGAGAGATTGCTAATCAACAGGTAAACAATTTCACTTATGTTAGATGAGTAAGTTAAAGAGATCTGCTGTGCAACATTGTACCTACAGATAACAGTACTATATTGTGCACTTGAAAATTTGTTAAAAGGATATATCTCATATGACCTATTCTTACCACAATAAAATATATCTATAATAATAAAAGTGTAATATGCTCATTAGACCTGACATTCTTCCGGACGACCTTCCAGACAAAGCTGGGGCTGTAAGGGAAACCAAGGACCAGGGTGCCAGAGGGAAGCCAGTGCCAGCAGCCGGAGTAAAGGGGAGGGAGGCCTTCTCTTGCACAAATTCGTGCATTTGGCCTCCCGTTTTATATAAAGTGGAAGAACTACAAAGACTCAATACAATTTGCTCAGTAAGGTAGTCATATGAGAATAGCTATTCTCCTATTTATTTAATGTATGAATACATCTTTTGAAGTGAAATAGTAGTAACCATGGCAGCTTTGCATTCAAGGGATTATGTCATTCAAGATGTTTTTCTAGTCTATGAAAGGGAAGAAGCTTAGCACTCCCTTTGGCAAGGATGGAAGAGTCCCTCAGGCTTACACCACACATATATGGTTAAGACATTGCCACAAATTTTGTGGCATCTAGCCATTTTCTTTTTTAATTTAGGATGATGGAAAAATTCTGTAAATGGACAATAGTGATGGTTGCACAACAATGTGATGTACTTAATGCCATTAAAGTGTGTACTTCTGATGTGTTATTTACATTTTGCCGCAATAAAAAATTGATTTCAATTACAATTTATTTTTATATTCCATCCCATATGCTAATAGTGCCACACATTGTGATCCTTTGGATAAACTTATTGGGGAAGTTTTCGTTGTTCTTTATAATTTCTCACATCTTTTAAAGGAGTTGTGGCCGAAACCGGTTTGGCTCAGTGGTAGAGCGTCGGTCTGCGGACTGAAAGGTCCCAGGTTCGATTCCGGTTAAGGGCATGTACATTGGTTGCGGGCACATCCCCAGTAGGGGGTGTGCAGGAGGCAGCTGGTCGAAGTTTCTCTCGCATAGACGTTTCTAGCTCTCTATCTCTCTCCCTTCCTCTCTGTAAAATATTAATAAAAAATATATTTTTTTTAAAAAAAGGAGTTGTGGGCCCTGATGTTTGGCTATCCTTAATATGTTGGAAGAAGGCTAAGTTACTTTGCGTGAGAAAGATCTAAGAAATATAGAGGTTGCAGGAAATCCAGGCCCAGACAAGGCTACAGCCAGGGAGTCTGGAAGCTAGTGGGAGGTATAAAAAGATGAATTCCCATTAGCACTTAAGCCACAGGGATTTTATAAGTGTCAGTCTGGTAAAGATAATCTGCCTTGAAATATAAACTCTCTTTCTCTCTCCCATTTAAAATTGTCAACCACTGAAATATTTAGGTTAGTGCTGGACAAAAACAGTGAGCTTTCAGGCAGCAGTTAGCTGGATTACTTGCCTTTATCATGTTTCATTGCTGCACTATGAACTATTTCTTGTGTAACTCTGGGGGAAACTTTGCCAGAGTTACTCGATATCATTTTTCCTACTTATTAGTGCTGTAATAATATGGCTAATAATTTTTCTTAATGACATAGCTTCATGACAAATCACAGTGTAAAGAGAAAAATTTTTTTTCCACTTTTTTAGATTTTGCTTTTGACTTTGACTTTGTAAGGGAAGAAAAATGTTCTTCTATCCCCTTATATTTATTCTGTAACTAAAGCTCGCAAATGGAACTAACGAAGACAAATTAACAGGTGGAAAGTATATAAACTTTATTGATATTAATATATTTAAAATGTCACATATGCAGAGATTCCTCATAAAAGAAATGAAAACTCAAAAGAGGCCTTAGGCTTGAGGCTTATATAACATTTTAGCAAAGGGTAACAAGTTGTGAAGTGACTAAACAAAGGGAAGAAAGGTTTGGGCTTCTTGTGGGAAGGTAAACATATAGGAAACCAATGGAATAAAAATGTTATTTAAGGCCTGGCTGGCATGGCTCAATGTTTGAGCATTGACCTATGAACCAGGAGGTCAACATTCGATTCCAGGTCAGGGCATGTACCTGATTTTGGGCTCAACCCCTGGTGTGGTTGTGCCGGAGGCAGCCAATCAACGATTTCCTCTTATCATTGATGGTTCATCTCTCTCTCCCTCTCTCTTCCTCTCTGAAAACAACAAAAATGTTTTTAAATGTTATTTAAGTAAAGTTGGCTTGTTCAGATGTATCCCAATGCCAACTTTCCAATCCCCAATGATAAGGGTTGTTCTCCTGGTGTGGGAGAGGAAAGGGGAACACCTTCACAAAGGGAATGTATGCTCTGCTCTTAGGTAGATGAGGGAAGGCAGAGCGCTCTCCCAATGCCTTTTCTCAATTGCCTTCAGTTCAAAATAATCTTTATGCCACAGTGGCATATTTTAGGGTGGCATATTCTCATCCCCTTCAATTTCTCCAAAATTTTCCTATTAACATCACTTACTGGCCCTTTACTCCACCACTTCTCTTCCTGAATAGCTGAGTCTTAAGACATTTGGCAAATAAGAAAAGGGCATTCAACCCTAGCTGGTTTGGCTCAGTGGATAGAGCATCAGCCGGTGGACTGAAGAGTCCCAGGTTTCATTCCAGGCAAGAGCACATGCCAAGATTACAGGCTTGATCTCCAGTAGGGGGCATGCAGGAGGCTGAGGATCTATGATTCTTTCTCATCATTGATGTTTCCATCTCTCTCTCCCTCTCCCTTCCTCTCTGAAATCAATATATATATAAAAGAATGGTATTCATCTGTGCTGGGATGAGGAATTTTGGAGCCCCACTGGGGTGAGGAGGGTGTCCACAGAGGGAGCCTGGCATAGTGTGTCAGATCCCAAATAGGGCAAGGAGAGTGCTCACATCAGAAAGATGCCCAGTATAGGGAGTCGGAGCTGAATGGGATTGGGGAGGGCACCCATGCAGAAGTGGATTTGTCAAGGTAATAACTATAAGAATTTAGAAAGCTGGTTTCTCATTGTTAGAGAAGGGAGATACCAATATTTTAAAGAGAGAATCCTAGACTGAACTTTATAGTGTTGGCTAGGAATTGTGTTTGAAATCATAGTTTTTGTATCTAGAGGTCTAAAGAGGGAAAAATACAGAAGTAAATGTTATATATATAAATTACTATGCATGTATTTTCTATTCTGTCCACTGAAATGGCCTGGTAGCAGGAATACCCCCATATCAATGAATATACCTAGATGTCTAGTTAAAACCTCTTCAAACAATAAATGTGGCTGAAAGAAGATGATTCATCAAAGATTTTTTC
Organism: Pipistrellus hanaki; assembly: GCF_964339955.1. Classification (NCBI taxonomy): domain Eukaryota; kingdom Metazoa; phylum Chordata; class Mammalia; order Chiroptera; family Vespertilionidae; genus Pipistrellus; species Pipistrellus hanaki. Next base: position 58,476,431 of record NC_140507.1, on the reverse strand, counting down.
TGATCATTTATATCTTTATATTTTAATCAGTATATAAAAATCCAGTCTCAATGCAGATCAGTTTATTTATTGAGGCTTCTTAAATGTGTGATGTTCTACATTTTTTATGTCCTGTGATATAAAAATCTTTGTTTTGACTTTGCTTTGGTCAATTTGTTGAAAAAATATTAATAAATAATTTTATAATAATTTCACATGTAAGAAAATTGTTTGCAACACAGCTCATTATTATACAGATTTGACTATTTCCTTTATCAAATTATCTAACCTGACATAAATTCCTTTTCAATAAGAATGTCATTTGCTCTATTATTAAAATGTCCCATTGTTCCTTATCAAGGAAATAGCCACTTTTATTCTTTTCATGAGTTAATGATAGACCACAAATAGATTTTTACATAATAAGCTTTATTAACTGTTCAAACTATTCTGATTTTATTTCTTTTTTTTTTTTTTTTTTTTTAATAAGTTTTTATTTTTCATATTATTACAAATGTTCCTTCCCCCCCACCCCCCACCATTGCTCTCCTCCACCAGGTTCCCACCCCACCCTCTGCCCTTTCCCCTCTCCCCATTGTCCTCATCCATAGGTGCACAGTTTATGTTCAGTCTCTTCCCACGCCCCCCTCTCCCCTTTTCCCCAAGAATCGTCAGTCCACTCCCCTTCCATACCTCTGATTCTATTATATTCAACAGTTAATATTGTTCATCAGATTTTTTTAATTTCCTTGGTTTTTAGATTCACTTGTTGATAATTACGTATTTGTTGTTCATAATTTTTATCTTTGTTTACTTTCTCTTCTGAAAGAACCCCCTCCAGCAATTCATATAATTCTGGTTTGGTGGTGATGAACTCCTTTAGCTTTTTTTTATTAGTGAAGCTCTTTATCTGGCCTTCGATTCTGAGTGATAGCTTTGCTGGGTAGCTTATTTTTGGCTGTAGGTTCTTGCTATTCATCACCTTGAATATTTCTTGCCATTCCCTTCTGGCCTGCATGGTTTCTGTTGAGAAGTCAGCTGACAATCGTATAGGTGCTCCTTTATAAGTTACTACCTTCTTTGCTCTTGCTTCTTTTAGTATTCTCTCTTTATCCTTTGCTCTTGGAATTTTAATAATGATGTGTCTCGGTGTGGTCCTCTTTGGATTCCTTTTGTTTGGAGTTCTGTGCGCTTCCTGGACTTGTAAGTCAAATTCTTTCACCAGGTGGGGGAAGTTTTCTGTCACTATTTCTTTCAGTATGTTTTCGATATCTTGCTCTCTCTCATCTTCTGGAACCCCCATAATTCTGATGTTGGTTCGCTTGAAGTTGTCCCAGAGGTTTCTTACATTATCTTCAATTTTCTGGATTCTCTTGCCTTCTAGCTTCTGTGGAGGAGTGTCTTCTGGTTCTTTATGTTCCAAATCTTTGACTTGATTCTTGCGATCTTCCCTTCTGTTTTTAGGACTCTGTAGAATATTTTTTATTTCAGACAATGTATTCTTTATTTCTTGTTGATCCCTTATCATTTCCTGTTGACTCCTTATTAATTCTAGTTGATCTCTTTTCATATCATCATAGGCCTTATCCATCTTTTCTAGGAAATTCTTGAAAAACCTTATAAGCGTAGATTTGAACTCTATATCCAGACGCTTTTTGTCCTCCATTTCTTTCGTTTGTGATCTATTTTGTTGCCGCATTTCGCAGTTACAGGTGGGAAGGGGTTTCAGGGTGGAGCCTGCAGCTTTGGCTTCCGTCAGCCCCGCCCTATGCGGGTCCTTCAGTGCTCGCTGCCGGCGCCTCTGAGAGAAAGGTGCCCTCGATTTTCGCCTGCTGCCAAACAGTCTATGCTCTCCCCCAATGAGCCCGGTATTGGGGTTCAGTTCAGTTGGAAGTGGAGTTGGAGGTGGCGTTCACAGCAGTCTGGAGCCCCAGTCTCCTTCCCGTCAGGGCAATCCCGTGGCACAGCCGACCGTCCCTTCTCTGGGGGCAGTGTGCGCGCCTCCGGGACCTCCTTTCTCCGCTTCCCCGGGGTTCCGACTTACAGCCCAGCTCCCTATGGCTGAGCCTGAGTCCCCGGGGTCTGGCCCAGAACTGGGGTTCAGAGCAGTCGGGGGCCCAGCACAGTCGGAGTTTTATCTCCTTTCCGCTAGGGAACGCCCGCCAGGCACTCGGCCTCCCTCTACGGCTCCGTCCTCTTCGCGTGCGCCGCGTGTCTCCGTACCTTAGGCTTTTACAGCTCCTCCGTGCTTCCTTCTGGTTTTCTCCTTGCTTCTTGTTGTAGGATTTCCAGTCAGTCGACTTTCCTGTAGTTCTGGGTAATGTCCTTTTTATATTTTAGTTGTATTTTATTAAAATTGTTGTGTGCGGCTGCGGCTAGTTGCCTACCCGAGCAGCCATCTTGGATTCTCCTGATTTTATTTCTTTATGATTAACAATTATTCTAGAATATGACAAAGATTTACAAAGTTGGTAAGCAAAATAAGCAACAGAATTATACTGGTGTCTATAATAACCTTTGAAATTATTAATATATAAATTTTTTAAAATGAAATAGTTAACTTATGTCCTCACAAAGACCTGCACAGGGATATTTATAGCATTTCTATTCATAATCACCGAAATTTGGCCCTGGCCCATCTGCTAAATGGTTAGAGTGTCTGCCTGCACACCGAAGGGTTGAGGGTTCCATTCCCAATCAAGGGCACATACCTAGGTTGCAGATTGGATCCCTGGCAATCAGGCAATGTGTGTCTGACATCAATGTTTCTCACTTTCTCTTTCTCTCCTTCTCCCTCTCCTTCCCTACCTTCCACTCTCTCTAAAAAAATAATGGGGGGGGGGGGGAATATCCTCAGGTGAGGATTAACAAAAAATAATAATTACCAAAACTTGGGCACAACCAAAATGTTCTCCAGTAGGTAAATGGATAAATAAACTATGGTATATGTTTGTTTACCATAATGGAATACTATTCAGCACTGAATAATGGAATATTATTCAGCACTGAAAACAAAGGAGGTACTAAGCCATGAAAGAAATGTTAAAACCTTAAATACATGTTGTTAAGTGGGGAAAAACAAACAAAAAAACAAACAAAAAAAACAACAAGCCAATCTGGAAAGAGCAGGAACTCTGTTCCATTCAGCACTGCAGGCACAGGGCCTTCCCCTTAGGAGAGTATAGGGAAGAGCACAAGGCATGTGCATCCCTCTCTCCTCTATGTCTTCCTCCCTCTAGTCCCAGACCATCCTTGATTCTGAACTGACAGTAAGAATGCAATAAATTCCTGATTTGTTTACATGACTGGCTAAACCAATCTCGAAAGAGAAGAGGAGAGTTGAGCTAAACTATAAAAGATTGGCAGGCATTTCACAGAAGAAAGAAAAAGAGGACTGGGCAGGGCATTCCAGGTGGGAAGGAGCATGCAAAGAGGGGAGAATCCTGGCATCTTCGGAGAATGTGGGAAAGAGCATTCTATTGGAGTGGAGGTTCTTGGAAAATAGATGCTAGGAAGCAAGGTGAGGATGCCACACAGTAAGGGTAACACCGGGGTGAGAAGACCAAATGGTTATAAACTATTGGGGGACCACTTTTTTGCAATGCCTTCATATTAAACTTGTCTCCACTTTCTTCACCACAGTTTCTCATGGGGGTGGACAGGAGGTCAAGTGCTCCCTCGGCTATTTCCCCTGTGGGAACATCACCAAGTGCTTGCCTCAATATCTTCATTGTAACAGCGTGGATGACTGTGGGAACCAGGCCGATGAAGAAAACTGTGGTGAGTGAAGTGCCTGTAGTCACAGCAAGAATCTGGGGCAAAAGGACTGACTGATCATGAAGTCCTAAGACCTCTTGTAACAAAGATAGAAATAGGCAGAGAGAAAACTACATAGAAATACAAAATATATGTCACTTAAGGAAATCTTACATTTATTCCATTAGTTTAAAATACCCATTCTTGCCCTAGCTGGTTTGGCTCCGTGGATAGAGTATCGGACTGCGGACTGAAGGGTCCCAGGTTCAATTCCAGTCAAGGGCACGTGCCTGGGTTGCAGGCTCAATCCCCAGTGTGGGGCGTGCAGGAGGCAGCTGATCAACGATTCTCTCTCATCATTGATGTTTCTTTCTCTCTCCCTTCCTCTCTGAAGTCAATAAAAATACATTTAAAAAGTAAATAAAGTGGCTGGAGCCACTCAACCCCTCCCTTTAAAAAATTCCATTCTTTTCTATGTATTACTATCACAGCCAATATTTCAGGAAAGTGGTGATTGTGCACATAGTAATTTTTTTTTTAATGAGAGAACCTGCCTGGTTACTGTCTTGGAGGTGGGATGGAATGGAAACTGAGAATATAGGCACAGGAGCCAGACTGCTCACTTTGAGCCTAAATACAATAACCAATATCCATACTTGAGAATGTTTCTTACCCTCTCTTTGCCTCAGTTCCTCATGTGATAAAAGCATTCAAAAATTGTATCTAAACTAAAAGAATTTGGGAAGATTAAATGTAAAAGATTGTAAGTGTGCAGGCATATAGCAGGTACTCACTAAGTGTTTCTGTTTTTCTTATCTTTTGCTTACTGCAGTTATGAAGGAAAAATGAGACCTCCTTAAACACACACACACACACACACACACACACACACACACACACACACAAACTAAGTCCAGCTAACCTACTATTTAGCAACCATATTTATGATCCTATAAAGCTTCTGGCCAATTAGTATACCTGGGCAAACAAGGCTGTCAGGACTTGCTTCAAATGTCTGAAGCTTCAAAAACACAAATGTATAGAAGAACTTGAACTGGCTAGATTTGCCAGTGAGAAAATGAGCTTTGGTTAATAATGTAGAATAATGCCATTTCTCACTCCTGGGAAAATAAGGGACTATTTGAGTAAGACAAAGACATCGCACGACCATTGTTAAGTGCCGCATAAAGAACTGTTACACTGAAGAGGCCTTGCTGTTATCAGTCCTTCTAGTATCATAGACTCTTTAATGCTCCCCCTTGAAGAAATTAAACTTGGACTGCCATCTCTAGATGGTGGCAGTAACTCAAGAGCAGCTAAACTGCTGAGCTTAAGCTATAGTAACCTTTGATTTAAATGCCTATATATATGTGTTCTTTTCTACAGATAAATGGGTAGGTGGATGGATCATCTTATTAAAATAACCAAATGCTACACAAAAACTTTTTAAAGCTAAGATAAAAGTGTCTGCTCCCTGCCAACCACGTCCCCTTCCTTCTGCTTGCGGTTCAGATAGGGAAAGTGACCTGTGAGCTCCCGGCCAATGCAAATGGTAGCAGGAAGCAGAGAAGGGAACCTGGTGGGAGCAGCCAATTCAACTCCAAAAGTCATTTCTCTGTGAGACAGGGGTGGGAACTCCTGCCTTAGTGCTAAATTTGAAGAGTCCAAGTAACAAGAGCAACAATTCTTGAAGTTATGTAAGTTTCTCAAGATTCACCAACCAGCACATTCCGATGGAGGCATTGGAGTCTAGAGATGAGGCTTGGAAGGCCTGGGCATGAATCCTGGCCATAAGGAGGGCAAAAATGACTTTTCTTTATCCAAAGTGGGAATAATAAGAGTATTTGCATCATGGATGTTAAGAAGATTCAGTAAGATAATGTGTCTAAAGATGTTTAGCAGGGTATATGACGTATAATTGGCCCTCACTAAATGTTAGCTGATGTGTGAGTCAGCTACAACTCTATTACAAACTTTGTGTTGTAAGCAGTCACCACTTACTTGGCTAGCAATTGTGTGGTTAGCACTCAGCTGGGTTTGTCTGAGAGCAGCCATGCGGTTTTCTGTGCTTCGGCTTGGTTGTCCTGCCTGGGACCTTGGCTGAGACAGCCGGTGACTCAGCTGTGGTCCCCCGCAGGCTAAGCGGGCTTGTCCTCAGGGTAGGCACATGACACCCAGGAGTGAAGTGAGAGTCTGCAAGGCCTCCTGACCTCCGCTCAGAAATGTGGTGTGGATTTCCACCGCCATCCTTACTGTGGCAAGTCCGCAGGCCAGACACATTTCAGGAAATGAGAGGGACCCTTCCCCGCTGAGAGCAGCTGCAGTCACACTGCAAGGAGCTTGGGTTGAGAGAAGACAACATTTGAAGCCACTTTGGCAAATTCTACCACAGTTGCTGTTATCATTGCTTTTCCCACAAGCTTTAATGCTGACACTTGGTTGACTCAGAGTCTCCAGCTGCAGGACTTTTTTCCTGTCTGTTAAACAAGTTAAGTACTTCTAGGAATAACCATGGTTTATGTATTTACTATCTTATTGAAATAGTAGCTACTGTCTGAAGAAATGAGTTTTCTACACTCTTGATTTTATAGTTAAATGTAAATGTACGTGTTTGTGTGTGTGTGTGTGTGTGTGTGTATGTGTGTATCCTACTGACTCTGGGATAGTTAGTCAGGAGGTGGGTAAGCTTTTCCACATCTGAAAATGCAACTATAATTTATTTTGAAAGAAGATAAATTGGTAGACTTGTGTATTTGGCCCTTAATGATATCCAGTACTCTCAATCCTGATGAGTTTTTTTATTTAAAATTTCTATTTATTGAGAGAGAGTGCATGCAAGAGAGAGAGAAATATCAATTTGTTGTTCCACTTATTTATGCATGCATTGGTTGATTCTTGTATGTTCCCTGACCAGGGTTCAAACCTACAACTTTGGCATATCAGGGCGACACTCTAACCAGCTGAGCTACCCAGCCAGGGCCTAGTGAATTTTAATAGAGAGACTATAACACTAGAAAAAAAAATTAAGGCCTATTTCTTTATACTTAGAATTAAATTCTGATGAAAAGCATGACCTTAACTTTTGTAAAAACAATACTTAATCAGAGCAAAATCAGATTAGAAATATATCTATTTTCTTTCTTTTTTTTTCTTTTTCTTTTTTTCACCTCTTTGACTTCCTCCCAATGTTTTTTGGATGGTTGGTTTTTTGAGTTTTTTTGTTTTGTTTTGTTTTTTTGTTTTTGTGGGTTTTTTTTCAAGCTCTGCAGGTTGTGGGCTCTTCTCTCTTTCTCTCTTTCTGTCTCATTGTTTTCATGCATCTCTCCATGTTCATTCTGCCTTTCTGACTGACTGTCCCTCATCCCTTTTTTTTCTCTCTCAACTTCCCTTTCTACAATATTACATACTTGTCTTTTTCTCTATGCTTTTCTCCTTTAAACCAAGTCAACCACTCTTATAAAGACATGTCTATGTAACAAATACTATGCAAAACTGTTCCTGATCTTCTTAGGTCAGAATCAGATAGCTCTCCTTAAATGCAACTAGCCTGGTTGGTGTGCTCAATGGTAGAGCAAGGACCCATGAACTAGAGGGACATTGGTTCAATTCCTGGTCAGGGTACATGCCTAGGTTGCAGGCTTGGTTCACAATAGAGGGTGTGCAAAAGGGGGTCAATCGATGTTTCTCTCTCATCAATGTTTCTCTCTCCTCTCCCTTCCTCTCTCTAAAAAATCAATGAAAACATATTTTTTTTAAAAAATAAAGAAATTCAACTAAACCAGCATATCCCCAAACGTAGTTCTAAACCAAACCCATCAGCATCATACACAAATTAGTTAGAAATGAATATTCTCAGGCCCCAGCCCAGACCTATTCAGTATGAAACTCTACTGTTGGCTCAGCAATACTTTAACAAGCTCTTCATGTCATCCTGATGCACAGTAGATTCTGAGGACCACTGACCTAAACTCAAGTGAGCAAAAAATCAGAAATGCATGCAAAATGGTACCTACAGCAGAAATAAACTAGGATAAAGGTTTCAAAACGGTATCTAAACATTTTAGCTTGCAAACAAACTAAATTGTTATTATCAGTTATCTAAAATTTTTAGTCTCTGTAAGAAAAACTGACACTCTGCTAGTTATAGTCATCTCCTCTCCCTCTCAAAAAAAAAAAAAAAAAATTTAACTCTGCTCCAAATCTCAAAGATGGCCAGTTGTCATGCTGCTGTCATCACTATCATTAGAGTAAAAATTCTGAGATATAGTCATTTCTTCTTGCTTTAATTTTTTTCACCAGTTGTGAAATTTTCTCCTTCATTTTATAGTATTTGGGAAATGTATGCTCCCCAGGCTGTTCATTTTTAAGACAACCATATTTAAATTCTACTCAATGTTAATTAAATGGTTAAAAAATTAGTTCTTTTAGAAAATGGAAATCTTGGGCTTATTTGAATAAGCAATATTAAGTATATTTACAGTCATGTAAAATGCAATATATTAACATTTAAATTTTTAAAACATAGCTAAAAATCACTTTTAAAGTGGTTATTTATAACTGAATAGTATATTGGCAAATAAAAAAATCATTTTTAATGGGTGGGAAGACTTTTTTCTTAATTAGATCTTTTAAAATACATCTTAAAACATAGCTTCAAAACTTCTCCCTTGTCTCTTAAGCTATTTAAACATTGGCACTAATAATAGTTATTAAAATGGATAAATAAGTCAAGTGGAAATAGTGGTAATGAAATTTAAGAAAGTCACTGAAAAAAACTGAAACATGATCAAAAAATTAAATTGACTCCTATATATTGAACTATAATATGAACTAATTATATTTAGAAAGGACTATTACTTTTGTATTATCTCAACATCTTCAAGTACTCTTAGTATTAAGTTTCTAGTTTTCTAGAAAACCCATAATTTCTCTACAATGAAACATTTTACTGAATATAAAAAGAATTCTCAGCTCAAAAAGCATAAGACATCAAATAATTGAACATTTTTCATGGACATAATGTAAGCCAAAGCAATAGATTTAAATTTTTCCATTGAATTCACAGGAATCCCTTTCTAAAATATGCGGGCAATACAAAATTATATATATATATATATATATATATATATATATATATATATATATAGTTGATTGCACCTTTTTTATAATAACTTTGATTCTTACTGATAAACTTCAAAATGGAAATGTTCAATTTTTCTCCTCTTACCCCTTTTGATATTATCATCAGAGCAGTATTAGGTGTGACAATGACAAATCCAAAAAGAGGGACCTTTTACTTTTTCAGTTAATATTCTCAGCTACTTCAGAGAATACATCTGGGTATTTACCAAAGGAAATATAATATTACAAAAATGTGAGGTCTCTCATTTAGGAATCATTTATATCTATTTTAAACTGAGTGCTTAGTAGTAAAAATAAATTATTAACGTAGCATTAAATTGTTAGATGCTGAGGAGTTTATTTGCTATACCTGAATATTTTTAAAGGATCCATTTGCATTTCCAGATTACAATTTGCTAGCATTCCTTTTTCTACATTATAAATGGATGGCTGTACAAAGAAAGTTCCCTGTTGCAGTTAGAACACCCCACCTCATGCCCTTGCTGTTGGCAGGTTGTATTACTTACTCCACCCTTAGGCGAGAGTTCTGATTCCTTGCCTCTATAGACTCTCTTTGAATAGCCCTCATCTGCTCTGCACTTTAGCAGCCTTGTCTACTGGAAAAGGGTGAATACATTGGTCACTCTGTTTCTTTTTTTTTTTTTTTCTTTTAATATATTTTTATTGATTTCAGAGAGGAAGAGAGAGTGAGAGAAAGATAGAAACATCAATGATGAGAGAATCATTGATGGGTTGCCTCCTGCACACCCCACACTGAGGATCAAGCCTGTAACCCAGGCATGTGCCCTTGACCAGAATAGAAGTAGCAAGGTCACTCTGTTTCCATGTTAGTATGTCCATAATCCATAGGGGAGATGGAAACCTCTTCTAATACATTTTGGGTGGTGCAGTAGGTTAGTATCTGCTAAATATTCATGTCCCCCTAGACTTCCAGAATGTGACTGTATATGGAAATAGAGTCTTACAAAAGTAATAAGGTTAGAGTTTATGGTTTCCCCCAGATTCAGCCCAGAAAGAAGGAAGGGAAAGAAGACCCTTCTACTCTCCCTCACTGGTCCACGCTTCTTGTCTAGCCTAAAAAATAGCAAAGCCCACTTTTCTTTTCTTTTTTTCCAAATCTATTAGCAATGCCCAAACCTAGGCCTTTGAAAAGCACATACTAAAATTTGACTCCTTTCTTATCTGCAAGCTTCTGCGTCATCCATTTTCCAAGGCAACGAAAGTGGAAAACTTTAGCTTTCCAGTTACAGGAAAAGGGGCAGAGAGTGCAAGGAATTCAAGGGAAGAAAAACTTTGTTAATGCCCCAAAATATGTTCCTGTCCCTGGCTTGGCACTTACTAAGCTATGAAAATTAGATAAGCAGCATTTATTAATCAGTGTAATAGTGATTATACATACACTGAGTGGCCAGGCTATTGTGATCTCTGAATGTATAATAATCTGGCCACTCAGAGTGTGTGTGTGTGTGTGTGTGTGTGTGTGTTTGTGTGTGTGTGTGTGTGTTATTATATATATTAAAGGTCGGTGCATGAATTCATGCATGGGTGTGGTCTGGCCAGCCTTGCCAGGGAAAGGGGACATAGGCAGTTGGCCAGCCTGCCTGCTGGTTGAACTGGTCAATGAGACAATTTGCATGTTAGGATATACACTGAGTGGCCAGATTATTATGCGTTCAGAGATCATAATAATCTAGCTACTTAGTACATATATATATATAGATTTTAAAGTGAAGTTATAAGAATATTTCAAGTACACTCAAGAACTCTTTTATTTGTTAATTGGGCCTGCATTTAAAAATTTGAAACACTAAATATTCCTTTATTTCCTACGTGCAGCTTGTTATACAGCTATCAAAATGATGGCACTTTGTTGTAGAAGTTAACTGTTCTCGGTTTGGAATATTGCATTAAAGTTTCTGGTTTGTTTTTTGGGGGGGTTAAAAATACAGGGGAAAAAAGTGGCATGGATCATAACTATGTGTGTTAATATACAACCATACATTGTGTGTGCAAAAAAATGATTGCTTTTCTATTCATCATTCTCAATATAGCATTGGAAATACTTAAGTAGCTGAACCCTTGACTTTTCTATAAATATGTTTTGACCTCAGTTTTATTTATCTTTTATCCAACAATGCTCAAATGATATTTGAGTTAACTCCACAAGGATTTTCCATCTCAGGACACTTTCTACTAGATAGGACACAAAATTCAGTTGCTTAAATGGCCTCAATGTTCTTCAAAATAGGCTCAAGATAATGGCATACTCCTTAATTTCTTCAAAGGGTTGTTTCCTAAGATACTAATGTTATCGGAGAAATTGAGGTGTCCACACTCCCACTGGGTCCTGGGGATGAGGTCCTTATAATATACATCAAGAAAAAGAATTTTCTGAGAGTCACACAGGAGGATGAGGGGTTTTATTTCCAGGGAATTACCTCCCTGGGTTTCCTAAGTCCCATTTCCCTTAGTCCCGTTATAGAAGTGTCACTGTGGTTTCAGTAGAGCTAGAAGCAGAGCTAGTGTCCAGAGTTTTCTTTCCATGTTGGATCTGGACCCAGTTCAGCATCAGGCTAACAGCAGTTCATCAGTCCATCACGAAGCTGCACAAATGACATACCTATAATATTTGGTCTTCCCTTTGTCCCTTCTTATTATTAATAACTAGTTCATTACAGTAGTATCACTAAGATCCCCAAAAGAGGTAAAGGCATTCTGCCCAGCAAACTGCTGCCATAATTCCAAACTAGGGACATTCCATACAACTAGTTTGATGAATTGCTCTGTCTGGTCAGGCAGCATCCAGAGGTTTGTTCTAATGGCCCAGGCACTTTCTGAGAAAAATATACTCCACTATGCCCCAAGAATGGGTGCTGACAATTGAGTAAATGTCTTGGAATCGGGAATGCTCGGCTTTGCATAAATCTGAACTTTGTAGATTAACCACCTACTTAATTCATTCATCCATAAAGCATGCATACACTTTATAACAAATAGAATTTATGCCTACATTTAAATAAAAGAGACCATTTTAGCAAACAGTATCATCCCACCCTCCTTTGTTCTGGCCTCCTCGCTGACAGATGCACAAGTCCCTCAACATTTGATTTTTCAAAATCCAAACATCGAGGGGACCAGGCTTCTGCACATCTATGGGAGCCTGTGGGAAGCTAACTCTGAGGACAAGCTGCAGAAGAGTCTTCTGGGGACTGGTGAGGTCCATGAATCTGCATTTTAGTGAACACCAAAGGTGAATACCACACCTGTTAATGTTATGAAATGATTCCCTTCCCAGTGCAAATGATTTTATCATCAATTCAGATTCACACAGGAGGATGAGGGATTTTTATTTCCGAGGATTTACTTCCCTGGGTTTCCTAAGTCACATTTCCCTTAGTCCAGTTATAGAAGTGTCACTGTGGTTTCAGTTAATGAATTAGTCTCGCCTAGTGGTTTTCAAACTTCAGCGGGCATCTGAGCAGCTGCAGGACTTGTTCAAATGCAGGTTGCTGGGCCTCGTTTACAGAGTTTCTGTTTCAGTGCCCCTGGGGTGGAGCCCAAGGATTTGCTTTTCACTGAAGTCCAAAAGAAATGGTGAAACTGCTGGTCCTGGATCTACACTTTGAAAAGTACTGAGCTAAACTTACTCTCTCTTGTGCAAACGCAAAAGCAAACACTTTCCAAACTGTGTGGTATCTTATTAAAAGGGTTAAACAAAATTAAAGGTATTTCTTTACTGCCTGAGTCCTCCTTTCATCATACTAGCATGTATTACTAACTCCTTGTGGGGAGAGAAAATGCAGTATTTCTCACACATGTGTTACCACAGAACTCTCTTCTCAGGAGAATCCTGGGAAACTACTTTAAAAAGCCTAACACAGCACCATGACAAATTAGTGCATTCAAGAAACTTGGACTTTCCCTTTTTTTTCTTTTTTTTTAATAAGGGAAAGTTTATTTAGAAAGTTAAAGAAGTAGAAGAAGGGCCCTTGGAGCTTAGGAAAAAGAGGGGGAGATACATGTGTTTTTGTTACCAGGGAAGTTGAAGTATCCCTTTTCCCACTGAGTGCTGGGGTTGGGGAGGTCTTTACGATATCCCAAGAAAAAGAATTTTCTGAAACTCCCCTGATAAAAATCATGAGAGGAGAGTGATTTTATTTGCGTGGAATTATATCCCTGGATTTCCAAAGTGCCCTTTCCCTAATCCAGTCCTAAAAGAAGTGTAGCTGAAAATACAGTAAAGCTAAAAGCAAAGCCAGTGACCAGAGTTTCTGTTCCATGTTACAGCCAGGTCTGGTTTGGCATTAAGTTAGTTGCAGTCCATTAGTCCCCTGTGTGTGGGCCATGTGGACAAACATCAGTTTTCATATTGAAGAAGATAGAGGGAATCATAAGTAACATGCCAAGAACAGACTGAAGGGTCCCAGGTCCAATTCTGGTCAATGGCATGTACCTTGGTTGTGGACACAACCCCAGTGGGGAGTGTGCAGAAAAAATCTTTCATCGATGTTTTGAACTCTCTATCCCTCTCCCTTCCTCTCTGTAAAAAATCAATAAAATATATATATTTTTTAAAACATGCCAAGAATAGTGTGTCATGTTTCAGTACATCTAAAGTACTGTATCTTAAAGTATGGCCCAAAGAATCACCTCCAATATCTATTAAATATGGAGACTAGAAGACCCATCTCTGACATATAACATCAGAATCTGTAGAAGTGGAGCCCAGAAATTCACATTTGTAACAAGTTCCCAGAAAATGTTTATCTCACTCAGTTTGAGAATCACTCATTAATTTTATTTTATTTTTTAAAATATATTTTATTGATTTTTTACAGAAAGGAAGAGAGAGGGGTAGAGAGCCAGAAACATCGATGAGAGAGAAACATTGACCAGCTGCCTCCTGCACACCTCCTACTGGGGATGTGCACGCAACCAATGTACATGCCCTTGAGCGGAATCAAACCTGGGACCCTCAGTCCTCAGGCCAACGATCTATCCACTGAGTCAAACTGGTTTTGGCCACTCATTAATTTTAAAGGAGAACCTATTTCCCCAATACGCCAGAATGTTTCCGTGTTCTTGAACGTTTCTGCTCTCTCATTTTTATTTTAGGAGACAACAATGGATGGGTTTTTCAAATTGAGAAAAATTTTATCAATTACAACAAAACGGCCTTCCCATACCTCTTTGAGTCTGAAACACCGAAATGCTGTAAGTAACCGGAGGGGTTGAGTCTCCTGTTTCATGAATTCATGAGGCACCATGTCTTTAAAAGTTGGACCCAACATTTAAAAAAAAAAAAAAAAAAAAAAAAAGGCTAGTTATAGTTTTCCTGTTGCAAACTCTATTAGATATGCAGTCTTAATTTGAGAATTTTATATAAAAATGACTCAGGGATCTTAACTGTAAAAGTAATAAATCATGCTAGGTATTGTTGTAAATAAGATTACTGTCAGTCAAGATGGCCATTTTATATGTCTCCTTTTTACAGTCACTATAAACTCCAATATAAAGGAAACTGAAAATAGAAGAGCATAAAAGCTATTTGGATTTTAATGCTTGTAAGTGAAAAATCTTCTGAGGTCTAAACTATGATTTAGAGCTACAAAAAAAGGCCTTATTAATTATAACCTACCATGCAGAATGATATATCAAAAACTTACAAAAACACTAGAGGCAGTGTTGGAGGGTATAACCTTGAGGATTAAGCCTTTAATACTTTAGATCAGGAAGATCTACATGAATAATTCTTTTAAATAAATTTAGTCTATTCTAATAAATTGTGCCAATGTAAATTTGCACCTTGGAATTGTAATGTTGATTCTAGCTATTCAAAACCTCAGTTGAGCCCTAGCTGGTTTGGCTCAGTAGATAGAGCCTCAGCCTGTGGACTGAAGGGTCCCAGATTCAATTCCAGTTAAGGGAACATGCCCGGGTTGTGAGCTCCATTCCCAGTAGATCCCTCTCTCATCCCTGATGTTTCTATTTCTCTCTAACTCTCCCTTTCTCTCTCAAATCAATAAAAACATTTAAACAAAATAAACCTTCAGTTAAAAGCAGGGGTTGGGTTACTTTACTATTTTTATGTTCTACCACAAATTGTAAATTATAGCTTTTGTTTTCATTTTTAGCATTTCTGCCTTTACTACTCAAATGAGATTAATAAAACTACAGTACTAGCAATCCCCAGTTTAAGGGAGTGTACATTCTTCGAGTAAGTCTCACAGGCTGCTCAGCAATCTGTCTCGGCCTCACGTTGTTTCCCAGAATATGAAGACCAAATTACTAGATCACTGAAAAACTAAAAGCTTTGGGGAAAGAAAAAAATTAATATAATGAAAAAATGACAATGGATTAAGCCACATTTCTCAAAACATAGTTTTTCTTTTCGTTTTGTTTTATGTATACTTTTCATATCTTAAATTTTAATTGAATCTTTTTATATCTCACCTATTCCCAAAAGGCTTTTAGGCAGTTCAAGATAAAACTATGGCTATTAACAAACTTAAACCATTAACATAACATAAATGACAAAAATTCAGTGGTGAGTAGAAAAAGGAATGGAAAAGGAAAATAAGGTAATCTTCACAGAGAAAAGTTCAGTAGTTGTATCCAAAGCTTAGTTCTGAATTTGGTAGTCATTAGGTCAAAGAAGAGGGAAATGGGCTACATGACTTTCATAGTCTGGTTTCTAAAGTAAAAACAAACAAATGGGAGGGAAATCGATCAAGTAAGCAAGAGAAATTAATTTTTGCCTGAACCTGAACTCTGAGATAAAGTTGTCACAAGTAATACTACAGAGCAGAAATGGAGCTATACAATAAATGATGTATCAATAAGTTTTTATCAGTACTTAGTAAAGAACAAATAGATAATTTTAATTATTTTTAAACACAATTCAAGGAGAGGTGGTAATAATTAAATATCTTTTTGAAACTTAAAAGCAAGCAATGGCCCTGACAGGTTTGGCTCAGTAGATAGAGCATCGGCCTGCGGACTAAAGGGTCCCGGGTTCGATTCCGGTCAAAGGCATGTACCTTGGTTGCAGGCACATCCCCAGTAGGAGATGTGCAAGAGGCAGTTGACTAATATTTCTAACTCTCTATTCCTCTCCCTTCCTCTCTGTAAAAAATCAATCAAATATATATATATTTTTTTCCAAAAAGCAAGCAATGTAAAATGGGATAGAAAGTGGAGTATAAAATTTGGAAGTGATACTTGAATTAAGGTTCCTATTGTGCCACTTTATCTGAATCAGATTGTTATAAGGATTTATTGGAAATTAAACCGAGGATGGCTAATAATCATTTTTGGCTGAATGACAGAATGTGGTGAGCTCGCATTTATAAAGTGTACCTCTCAAGAAGAGTGCCACAAAAAACATATATCTACTGTTAACTAATGTACTAATAAAGTTTATATTTGAGGGATTTGGAAAGTGCAGAGATTTGGAAAGAATTTTTACTCAGCCATAATTTCATTAACTAGCTGGTGCATTGCTCATCCTTTTCGATTTTAGCATAGTGAAATTTCCTGTTCAAACCATTTTTGTCATGTTTTCAATTAGCATTTTAGCATAATCTAAAAGCACAACCATATTATAACCACTGGAGTTAAGCTAATCTCACTGCCCTTCTTACTCTCACTCTCAGGACCTTCATCTTCCTGCCAAACCCTCACCACTCCTTCCCCACAACATAAACACACTCACGCTGGAATGGCTTTTATGTGAGGAGACAGAATCGGTTTTCAGAGATTCATAACCAAAGCGGTCACTTACCACTATAAAGCTGTTTAGTTCTTGGCAGAGGCTCTGTTTACAAAGAACACATATCCTAAGCTATCGTCTTGATCTCTCGTGGTCTTGTAAAGGTGTCTGCGAGTTATTTGGGAGGAGAGGAAGTGCAGCTGTCACCAGCCAGTATCTGAGCCAAGGAGACCCGTTACTATTTCCAAGGCTGCAGCCAATCGTGCTGGTGAGCAGTCACCACCAGCTTTGTCACGGAATCTCTACTCTGCCATTAAGACACAGTTCCAGTCTCTGAAAGCTCTACTGTGAAAGTCACAACGGAGGCCTGCAAGCAGGAGCATCCTCCTACGATCTTTTAAAATGTTGTTCGCTGTTATCATTTTTAAATAGGTAATTGTGTAGAAAACACTGTCCTGAATCTTGGATGAAGCTGGTTGGCTTAGCTACACATCTTCCCAGCTCAGTATGGGAATGATTAGGAGAAGTGGTCCACTGGGTCATCTGGACACAGTCTACACCTACTTTGCCTGTTCTCTGTAGACATTGGAGCCTGTAACCTTAACCTCTGCTGCACAGTTCAGGGCTTCAAAGCAAATATAGAAGGGGAGCATTCCTCCTTGCTCTCAGTAATCATCTACTGCTCACAGAGGCAGGAATCAGACTAGATTTATTACACCTAGTAATAATCTCATTTTATTCTTTAGCTGATGAGCGCATGACTGCAAGTCTCATGTAGACTTTAGGAATATTGGGTCTCATCTTTAAGACTATCACTGTAGCCCCACATGATAACCAAAGGCATGTATCTCATTCTCCCTCTTTCCTACACCCATCAGTAAGAAGAGAATAGCTTTGTGTAAAAATATGTTCAATCCCATAAATGACATTTTAGACATTCTTGCATCCCTACAAAAGCCAAAAGATCACTTTAAAAATCCTTTGAAAAACTCCTGAATTTTTCAAGGGAGAAAAAAAAAATCTACCAACACTATAGCTCAGCATTTAGTTCTCTGCCTGCATGGTAGTTAAAAATGATTTAGTCTTCCATTAACGATTTGATTATATTGTCAGTAAACACTTTATTCTTAAGTAGCAGCTTTAATGTGGACATTAAAGGCCGTCACACACTATCATATCTCCCTCAGATTAGCTTTTCTCCTGAGGTAAGCAAGAGCAGATGATTTCATTTATTTGCAAAAATTAAAAAATAAAAATAAAATAAAGGAGAATTGCAGTCTGCTATTTAAACCTGTATATTTTTATATCTTAATGTTTTAGTTCTATGTAATGTTCAAGTTAAAAGCAAACTTTGGAACCTTAATTTAAAGCACTGACTGAATTGCTTAGGTAAAACAAGATAGACTTTGTACTAAATAATTTTCATAGCTTTTTCTTACTTTCCATTACCCTCCAGTTCCTGGTCCCTCACTGTCCTCATGTCTTACTCTCCTCCTCTTTATTCAGCCGTCAGTTTTGTGCCCATGAAATGCCTTTGCCGAGATTTACAGCTTGACTGTGATGAGTCCAAATTACGAGCTGTTCCATCAGTTTCTTCAAATGTGACCTCCATGTAAGTAGAAAATAATGGCTTTGCCTGAGCCAGAACAGTCCTTGGAAAACTGTGTCATAATTAAAGCCTTGTCATTCTTGATATAGTACATTTTTACTCAAAGATCATGTCATTGCTCCATGCTCGATTCTGGTTGCTGATATTTATTTTGCATGTATTAAATGCTACCCTTATTCTAAATTATTCCATGCATTAACTTACTTAGTCCCTCATAACAATATAATGTCACCATATTTCATCTAAACAAAGGACACAATCAATTGTATGTGCTGCTAAAGAAAAAAGCTGCCAATTAAACTTTTATATAGAGCTTTCTTATTTTATCAAGTGTTTACTTGAAAGAACTCTTTTAGAGTTTATTGAACATAAGTTTTAATACACTCTGATATATAAATTTTTAAAAAGTTAAATAAATGGTATTAAATATTCCCAAAGATTCACATTTAAAATTAAACTCTTCTGAGTCACATTTGGTTTGGAGATGTTGATAATTGGGGTTTTTTCTTAAGTAACTCAAACTTATATGTGTAAAACAGAAATCTTCATATTAAGTGGTTTGTTGATCCAGTACAGATTAGAATTCAGCAAACTTCAACACCACAAATATACACATTTGGCTGAGACTTTCAAAAGAAATCAGTGAAAAATAGATATTTTAATCCAATATTTTTGCTGAGGTTTTTTTTGTTTTCATCAGATGTTTTAGTGACTTATGGCTCTGTATATATAAGGGCAAAATAAAAGTTATTCTTAAATTTACAAATGTTGGCAAATTCTGCCTTGTTTTAACCCAAACCATGTAACCCAGCAAGTTATATAAGGGGTGGGGAATAGCTATGATGATAGTGGTGCCATCAAATAAATAGCATCCAGGAGTTTACCCAAGTGATGTCATCTAGGGACTTTACCCAAATTGACAATGAGCTGAGGGCATCCGGCAGGGTAAGCTACAGAGACTTTTCCAAAGGAAGCAACATTTTCACCTAAACTAAGGATAGCATTCTTTCCTAGCCTCAATTCACCAATGTTTTTTGTTATAGTAATTAGTCTTACTAGAAAAATAATAATAATCTCTTCACAAAAAAAATCTGAGGTCCTATGGAGAGTTTCCATGATTTAAATTCTGACTGGAACTGCTGGATTTTTATAATGTGTGATGATTTCATTCTATATTCAAAGAAAAAAAGTATCACCCCAATGCTTACATCAAATTACTCAAAAATACAAACCAAAGAATACCTTGATGCTACCAATCTTTTTTTTATTTTTCCACAAATAAAATTTTATTTCATTCTTAAACAATTCAGCTAATCTTTGTAAATGAGAAACAGAAGAGCGCTGGAGAAGTAGAGGAGGATAAGGCAATGACTAATTAGAAAGTGCATGTCCCACCTAAAGGTATTCTGATTCAATTAAAAAAAAATAAAGCTCTTCTGGCTCAGAACATACAGACATACATACACCAGACATACATGTGTAATGTATATGCATTTGTACATACACACATACATATATACATAAAGAGATGTGTGCATACATATGAGCCACCGGTTTTCAACTCTTGGTATAAGGAAAAACCGGGATCATAAATGATTGGCTATAGAAAGACGAGGATGAAAGAAGAGTCCAAGATGACTGCGAGGTTTCTATTCTGAGTAATACGGTGATCCAAGGATGGGGAGCCTGGTGGCAATAAGTAGGGGAGGACTCTAGCTTTAGAAGTTTCTTTCAATTTGAGGTTACCAGGTCATGCCGTGGAAATTTCCTATAGGAATTTGGAGATGTGAGAACGGAGTGCAGGAGTTTATGTCTGTACCACTTTATTTTATTTTGTGTTTTTTAGAAATAGCATTTTCTTGCACTTTGGGTTGAGCAGCTTGATTGAGGGTGTCCATTTCTATTTTCCTCTGCAGAACACTGACTCAGCATCATATCTCGTCCCAGTGTTTGTTCCATTCCGCAGAGAAAAGGCTTTACAGCAAACACATTAGGAGAGTAAATATTAGGAGAGTTTATTACTGAGCTCAGTCCATATTTTGAGTCAGAACTATCATAGAGAAATTTCAGAAATGGACTAAATAATATATAAGTAAAGTAATAAAGAACCCAATAACCCAAGTAATATTTATTGAAGTTGGGATTGTTAAAGATATTTCACATAATGCTAATAACAAAAGAGACAAATATATAAATATGTTTATTTCTGCATTGTTCTACTTTGCTAAATATTAACTCTATGAAAGCTGACATTAAGGTCCTGGGATTTTATCATTAAAATGACATCACCCAATAAGAACTTCCTTTATAAAAACTAGAGGTAGCTCTAACAATTATAATAATAAAGCCAGCAGTTGCTCTCTTTCATTCACATACTTCACTTTGTGAGAAGTCAAACTTGGAATTTTAATTTTAAAATAAAAAATCTATTATATTAAAAAGTATTTGGGTTTGTTCTATTAAGTGTGAATAACAACACCTACCTCCTTCCATTTCCTGGGGCCCTATGAAAATATAGAGAATGCTATTTGTGAAAACATTTGGCATCATTTAGAAAGAAAGAGCCTATAAATTGTAGGCACCATTAATAAAAACCCAAATTTCTAAGAAACATTATTTAAGAAACTTTAAAGGGATGGGTACCTTTTTTCTGCCAAGGGCCATTTGGATCTTTGTAGCATCACTTGCACGCCACAAAAAACTATCAAATTAAAAATTAGCCTGCTATATTTTGTCAAACATTTAATTAACTCACTGCTAATGCCTTGGCAGGCCCACACCAAATGCAATTAACCTCCTGCTCTTGTGTTCTCTCATGGGACCTCACTTGTGTCTCTTTTAAGTATATCAAAGATTCTTCTTGTGTACCGGGCCTCCAGTGTTAGTAATAATAACAACATCATATTATGAGAGGTAATCCATTCTTTCAAAATTAAAGAAAAGACTGACATGGAAAGATTATGTATGATTCATGTAAGGGATCCCAGCTGCAATTGTTTGGGGATTTTTGTGTGTTTTTTGTTGTTGTTGTGTTTTGTTTTTTTTGTTTTGGTTTGTTGGGTTTTTTTTGAGTGTGTGTGTATGTGTGTGTGTGTGTGTGTGTGTGTGTGTGTGTTTTAGTTTGTGCTTTTATTTTGTTGTTTGTTTTATTTTGTTACTATTACCTTACATTGCTTTCCTTTAAAAAAATATTTAAAGATTTTAGGTCCTTTTCAACAAAATCACAATTAAAGTGGACCTGGTCTGTGTCAAGCTGCTTTTCAAATTGTGATGCAAGGCAAAATCTTTCCATATGATTTATTAGAAATTGAAATGGACCACTTATATAATAAGGATGGTTCAATTGTATGTACCAATTGACAGTTTTCTTCACAACTAATTTTAAAAGGAAGCCAAAGTAGTGGAATTTGAACAATGAAATAGTGAAGAATATAAAGTTATTTAAGTCCTTGAATGTGTTTTAAAAAGAAATGCTATTTTTATTATCATGCAAAAGCTGAGATGTTTTCTAATGTCTGCTAAATAAAAGTAGAAAAGGAGAACATAACTAAAAATTATTTTTTCAATTTTATTATCTTTAATTTGTATGTCATATCTATAGTGCTGTAATCTAATTTAAGAAAAGAGAATATAATTAATACAAAATCAACAATTAGACCATGTTAAAATGATACTAGGAATATGAGCATAGCATCATGAAACAAAATGTTTCCTGAGAGCTGTTGCTAAAGTAAATAAAGTTTATAATTATCCATATTGTTGTGGTTTTAAAATAAAGAAAAGCAAACTTCAAGTAAGAATCCAAATTTATGTTTATTTCAGGTCACTTCAGAAGAACTTAATAAGAAAACTTCCTGCTGATGCCTTCAAGAAGTACCATGATCTTCGGACACTGTAAGAAAAAAAGTTTCAATTTTTTAAAATTTAATTATTGGTATTAAAATTAACTTTTTGGCATATCTATTTCTTCCCATGTCTGTAACAGCAGCATTACCACTGTTTAAACTTAATCCTTCTTTAGGGACTTGTTTAGCTGTTAGCTGGAGACTACCAGGTAATTTTTTTTTTAGTAGTTGTAGAAGCCATTCTAGAAAAATCTTATATACCTATCCCCAAGGAAACTAGAGAATGTGTGTTGTAAGTTTTCCTGCCCTACTCTGCCAAAGTGGGGACCATCAGGAGTTTTCACTCTCTGCACTATTTAACAATGGATCACCTCAACACACACCTTAAAGAAAGACATGAAGAACTTGTACTACATCTGCAGTCAAGATTAGATAGTGAAGAGTTTTCCCCCATAGACTGGCCAACATTGCTCAGTGGTTGAGCATCTACCTGTGAACCAGGAGGTTATGGTTCAATTCCCACTCAAAGCAAATGCCCGGGTTTGGAGGCTCCATTACCAGTGGGAAAGTGCAGGAGGCAGCCGCTCAATAATTCTCTTTTTTAAAAATATATACTATTATATATGTATTGATTTCAGAGAGGAAGGGAGAGGGAGAGAGATAGAAACATCAATGATGAGAGAAAATCATTGATCAGCTTACCTCCTGCATGCCCCACACTGGGGATGGAGCACAAAACCTGGGCATGTGCTCTGACAGGGAATCAAACCATGACCTCCAGATTCATAGATCAACACTCAACCACTGAGCAACACAAGCTGGGTCAGTGATTTTCTTTTATCATTGATGTTTCTGTCTCTCCCTTCCTCTCTGAAATATATATACTGTGTGTGTGTGTGTGTGTGTGTGTGTGTATGTGTGTGTGTGTATGTATGTGTATATGTGTGTGTGTGTGTGTGTGTGTGTGTGTGTGTTGCGTGTGTGTATAAAAATAAAAAGAGCTTCCCCTGCCCCCAGTTTTGCAAACTCAGTCTCCACCTAAGACTAAATTCCATTTTCACATCTGCCTTGCAGGTTGAGTTTTATTTTGGTCCCAAGTACTATCTGACATTCTAGCTTCTCTTGTTTAGGTGGGCTTTAGAGTGATGTAAGTACTCTCAAAATCCAAAATTATCCAGGTGATGTTAACTGGTTATTTAGGCCAACCTGTGAATAAATCGTATTGTCATATGCTTGTGTTTAAATATTTTGAATCTACCAAAAAAAAAGTATATTTCACATTTGAACACAGAAATTCCAATAAAAATTACTTTTTAGAATTTTATTCTGGACATTTATCAATCAACAAAAAAGAAGTTGTCAAAATTATGCCTGATACAAAAATTTCAAGATAATACTTCTTTATGTTCTGATTTCTGTACTATGAAGAGTTTTTCTGATCTACAGCACCACCTTATGTCCACATGTTTAAAAGAAGTTAGGGTTTATATAACACAGTAGTTTATGATTTTTAAACAAAGAACATTAAATTAATTCATGAACAGCCAATTTGTTCCAAATAATAAAAAAAAATAGCCTAATTTAAAAAAATTCTAATTGATTATCAGATGTATAGCTTGGCTCAGCCTCCAATTTATATTATACTGTTATAATATAAATTATAACAGTACCTACCTCATTATTTTTTGCTCATTACAATAGTTATAAATAAATAAATGAATATTAAAGTCTATGTATTAGTGAGCAAGATGCATTACCTACTATGTGATTGGGCCACATGATCTGTGAAATTGCTATATGTAATAAATTTAAAAATAAAATTTTTTATAATCAAAGTTAGATTTTCTTGCATGTTGCAGAAATAGGGGATCTCTTTTAGTCAAAATTTCTAAGTGTTTGTATTGGTTTCTCCCTTATCATTCCTAAAATTTATAAAAATGTATACATATACTCAGACTAGCCAAACGGACAGCCCTCAGAGCATGAA
The DNA here is from genome assembly GCF_964339955.1 of Pipistrellus hanaki. Classification (NCBI taxonomy): domain Eukaryota; kingdom Metazoa; phylum Chordata; class Mammalia; order Chiroptera; family Vespertilionidae; genus Pipistrellus; species Pipistrellus hanaki. The sequence continues at coordinate 58,452,402 of NC_140507.1, read as the reverse complement.
CTCAGGCTTGGAGGTCTTCCTTGGTCACCCCACCACCTGGGCCATAAAAACACACAGCTTCACCAGTGAATATGATGCAATTGCTTGTGCTCTGGGACCTATTTCCTTTGTCCTCCAGCTGCCTCAGGGTCAAACTATCAATGCGACTTTAGTTATTAACTAAGTAAGGCTGCCTTCTTGTCCTGATGTTCCTATATAATTTATATTCTTCTAGTCCTGATTCTTTTCATTTTTATTTTTCTCTTTGTCATGTATATTCCTCATAAGTTTCCTCAAACATTTTTTGTGGGGGGGAGACTTTGGGTGTCAAATTAATAAGATTAAAGTAGATTTGCTTAGCAGACATGGAATATTTCTGGGGGCCTTACTTATATGTTTGCCAGCACTATGTCAAACACCAACAAGTTTGAAAAATTATAGCTAAAAAGTCTGACTAAATTTAATGCCTTACTGTGCATTGAAATTTCATTCCCAGAAAAAAATAAAATAAAAAATAAAAATTTTATTCTCAGAAAATTCCAATATTAAATTTTAGATATTAACTTTTTTACTTTTACAACTAGTATTTCTAAATTAAAAACTAGCCTAATCATGCATGAATTTAAAATAGCAAAACAAAGTTACATGATGTCCACATTCACTAAATTATTTCCTTATATATACCTTTTATAATTAGATTTTTTTAATTGTATTAAAAAAACATTTGACATAAATGTACCTTCTTAACCATTTTAAGTATAGGTTTCAAGGCATTAAGTACTTCACATCATTATATTAACATCACCAACATCTAGCCACAGAATTCTTTTCAACTTGCAGAACTGAAAGTCAATTTCATTGTTTTTCATTTATTTATTTTTAATCTTAGAACAGTTTTAGGTTTATGGAAAAATGAAGATAATACAGAGGATACCCACATACCTCTCACCTAGTTTCCCCAATTATTATCATCTTCTATTATTATAGCATATTTGTTACAATTAATGAATTAATATAGATACGTCATCATTATCATTATGTTTTCCTTTTAATAATTTTCACAGGTTCTTGCAAAACAATAAGATTAGATCCATATCCAAGTATTCTTTCAGAGGACTGTACAATCTTACTAAACTGTAAGTACCAATTCATTTGCCCGTTATACAGTGGTTTGTCAGACTGTCCCGCCCCAGGCCATACCAGCCCTCCAACCCACAACAATGCCTAGGAGAGGAGATATGCAAAGAGCAGAAGGGGCACATGGCATTGCAGCTAAGAGCATGGAGTTCTGAGTCATTCAGGCTTTCAAGTCCTGACTTCATCACTCACTTAAGTGAGTTAAGTTTAGCAATTTATTTTCCTTTCTAAGCATCAGTTGCCTCTCCTGTTAAATATAAATTATAACAGTACCTACCTCAAGGTTGTTGTGAGGAACAAATGAGAAAATTTATGGAAAGAATTAGGCACATTGTGCCAGACATATTACAAGAAATATATATATATATATATATATATATATATATATATATGGCCACTGGAATGACCCGAACAACCAGTTGCTGTGATATGACGCCCACTGAGGCCAGTGAACCTGCCTGATCCCGGTGAGGCCAGCCAACCTCCCTTGGCCCCTATAACCAGTCGGCCCTGCCCCTGATGGCTCCCTCTACCCCAAAAGGAGGTGGGACCAGCCGGTCAATCTCCAGCAGTCCCTCCTCCTGCCCAGCCCCACCCCAGACTAGCCACCCCACCCCAATCAGGGCAAGGCTGGCCAGCCAACTGCCTGCGGCCCCTTCTCCCAACCAACCCCACCTCTGATGGGTCCCCACCACCCTGTTTGGTTCGGGCCAGCCAGCCCACTGCCCACAGCCCTTCCCCACAGCCGGCCCAGCCCTAATCAGCCCCAATCTGGGCAGACCAGCTGGCCAACTTCCCACCATCTCCTCCCCGCAACAGGTCCAGCCCTAATCAACCCCAATTGGGGCCGGGCTGGCTGGACCCCAGCCATGCACAAATGTATGCACTGGGCCTCTAGTCCTACATAATAAAACCGTAATATGCAAATCTACCAAATGGCAAAACAACTGGTCCCTGTGAAGTGCACTGACCACCAGGGGCAGATGCTCAATGCAGGAGCTGCCCCCTGGTGGTAAGTGCACTTCCACAGGGGGAGTACCGCTCAGCCAGAAGCCGGGCTCATGGCTGGTGAGGGAGCACAGCATTGATGCTAGGAGCCTCTCCTGCCTCCACGGCAGCACTAAGGACCTCTGGGGGATGTCTGCCAACTGGTCCCGGATTCTGAGAGGGTGCAGGAGCCAAGAAAGATAAGTCAGACCAACTTCCTTCCAGCAGCCTGCACATCAGTGTTTCCAGAACAGCCTTGTACCACTGCTGAGGAGACGTAAGCCTCTCATTCTCCAGAAGCTTCCTTAGTCTTAGGTGGAGAAGCAATCGCAGCAGGCACCCAACAAGAGGGAATGACTAAAGAGGTTACTTGAGTCCTTACCTTGTGTCGTTCAAACAAAAGCTGCTGCGTAGGATGACTCAGTGAAAGAATGGACCATTTGTGTCCAGAGCAGCGAAGAGTGGCTCAGAAAAGGGACTGGGCTCAACAGATGAACACCGACTGCATGGGTGGATCAAATGTCTGTACCTGACAGATTTCCACTACCTTTCAAGGGAGCCCCCTGAGGTATTCAGAGGAAGTGTAGAAGCTATTCTTCACCTCTTCTTGTGCCCACCTGAGGCTCCAGGTTTGAAAGGGAGGGAAGGAAGTGGTTCTAATACGGGGCCTCAGCCCTTACTGCCCTTAAGCAAAAGTCAAACTTGGCGGGGGAAGGGGAGGTTCCTGTCAGGAGACATTTTACAGGATGTCTACTTAAGATCTGCAGAGTGGAGAAAAGAGAGAAATCAGGGTGGGCCTTGTTATCAGTGGAAGTGGAACTTAAACTGATACTTGTCTATGAAGCATAGGCAGAGAGGAAAAAGAAGAGGAAAGACATTGAAGTGGGAGGCATGGACGAAAACACTTATAATAAATAATATGTACTGAGTACTGTGACTTGCCAGTGCTGATGCCGTGCATTGCCTCGAATGATACATCAGCCCTTAGGAGCAGGTACTAATACTGTCTCCATTTTAGAGTTGGAGAAGCAATGGCTTTCAGGAGCTAATTGCTTGCTTAAGGTCACACACTGTCCGTGACAGCGCTAGGAATCAAACTGGCAGCAGATTCAGAGCAGTGAATTGATGCACTAAAGAAACTGAGTTAGAAATCAACATGGTGAGAGGAGATCAACATAGAAGAGAGGGGATTTACTCTGTAAAAGTGTGAGAGGTTGGGTAGGTATGGTGGGGTCAACCTCTTTAGCAAGACATGCCATGTCCTTTTAACCCGAACAGAGGGCCCTGCCTGCCTCCCAGGTTCATCTCTTAACTGTCTTCACAGCCGCATGGCGAGGCCACACTGAACTATCTGGCAATCCCTTCACTAATCACTCTCCACTTGCCTTTGCATAAGCCATCTCTTCTAACTAGAATAACTTCTGCCCATTCTTTGCTTTGTGAATGGCATGTCTTCGTCCAAGATTCTTTTCGAGCGTGCCTCCTTTGGTAAAGTCTTCCTGCTTCCTCACTCTTTCCTGCTCTGCAGCCCCGACCCCAGCAAAGCCAGGTGCCTTCTCCTCTGCACTGTCAGAGCACCGTGCACGGTACACTTCTCTCCTCTCCTCTTGTTTCTGTAATAACCTGTTCACATGCCGTCTTCCCTTGAGACTCAAGGCCCCTCAAAAAAATAAATGGTATGCTTATCATAAAGCCATAGAGTGGGTGCTCAAAACAATTTGATGAATAAATGAATAGATGAATGAAGACACGGCTGATTGGTTTATTGATCGATTCTGAGAGAATTATTGTAAAAACTAGACATAAAAAATGTAAATGACAAAGAACTTTTAGAGATCCAAAGCCAGGGAAATGGCATGATGAGAAGAATAGGAGAAAAAAACAAACAAACAAACAAAAAAAAAAAACCTTAAGATGTATGATTATTGTTTTTCATTTCCTTATTATAAAATTATCAGGAATACCAATTTTACTGTGGTCATTTCTCCTTTTTCAGGCACCTTAGTAATAACAGGATAACCTTCTTGAAGCCTGGTGTTTTTGAAGATCTCCACAAGTTAGAGTGGCTGTACGTTTAATTTATGTGGCATTTTATGGCGTTGGTTTTTATGTTCTAAAAGTGTATAAGTGAATTGATTTTTTTTTTTTCTTCTGGCTGGCAGGGTAATTGATGATAATAACCTCAGCCAAATTTCCCCACTAACATTTTATGGACTAAATTCTCTTATACTCTTGTAAGTATTAAAATTAAAGCAAATGTTTTAATTAAAAGAAAACACATGTATAAAAATTACTGCTTCTCAGAAGGAAGGTGGGGTGGGAAGAGATTATGCATATAAGCATAATCCATGGACACAGACAATAGGGTGGTGAAAGTCTGAAAGGCCATGCCGAGTGAGGGGGCCAATGGGGAAAAAAGGTGGACATGTGTAATACTTTCAACAATAAAGATATTTTTTAAAGAATGAGAAACAAAAATATTGGGGTGGGGAGTAATCTTCTTATAGTTCCTATTCTGGTTTTGTTTTGTTTTATTTTGTTTGTTATTAGTGTTTTGGTGTGTTTTGGGGGGGTGATGTTTAAATGTTAAATATTTTGGTTTATTTCTACTTTTTATTTTTGTAATTTTCCATATTATCAACTGTGGCATTATTTCTCATTCTATATCTTATTTGAATCATAGGTTGAAAGTTTATGGAAACATATTTATTTTAGTGGTACTAACTTTCCAAATACACAACAAAATATAAAAATGATTTTATATATTTCAGTGAGTTTGATCCATGTAAACGATAAATCTACATATTTTTTTAATTACTGTTTTAAGTTCAACAGCATTAAGTTTGGAATTTTTTTTTTTTTTAAGTTTGAAATTGTTAAAACCCTAAAAAAGGCTTTACAACTAAAAACCATTATTTAATTATAGTTTACTAGGGCCCGGTGCATGAAAATTCATGCACTGGAATGGGGGAGTCCCTCGATCCGGCCTGCCCCCTCTCACAGTCTGGAGCCCTCAGGGGTGGGCGAAGCCCCCATCACACCTCTGCTGTTGTTACTGCCGGCAGTGCAAGCCTCGGGCAGCCCTTGGTGGTTGGGCAAATGCCATCTGAGGCTTGCCTATACTTCGGGCCGGCCCTGGGCAGCTGGGCAGCTGACATCTGAGGCTTGCCTGTGCCTCGGGCTGGCCCTGGACAGCTGGGAGGCTGAGGGAACTGGGGGAACTCCAGAGGCAGGCGCGTGGGGAGGGCCTGGCCGTACTGCACGCCTGCTGCCCCGGCAGGGTTGAGGGTTCTGGGTGCCACCATCTTGTGGCCGTGGGCACCGCCATTTTTGAGGGCGTGGAAGTCAATTAGCATATTCCCTCTTTATTAGCTAGGATAAGACTATTTTGTAGTTTTAACAATTTTTAAGATGCTTTAACAATTTCTGTCTTCCACAATTTGAGTCCATCAAAACTGAATACATCTTCACAGTGATATTTTATTGAAATATTCTTAAGCACACCATTACTGCCTTATATTAATCTCAGTAAAGAAAAATAACATTCATTTAAAAGCGCCTCCTTTCTGGCCAGCATGGCTCAATGGTTGAATGTTGACTCATTATGAACCAGGAGGTCACAGTTCAATTCCCAGTTAGGGTACATGCCTGGGTTGCAGGCTTAACCCCTACTAGGGGGCATGCAGGAGGCAGCTGATCAATGATTCTCTCTCATCATTAATGTTTCTATCTCTCCCTTCCCCTTCCTCTCTGAAATCAATAAAAATATTTTAATTAAAAATTTAAAAATAACATCACCTCCTTTTTACTGCCCACTATTGAAAGACACTGGTTGGTGTTTTTTGTTTGTTTGTTTTGTTTTTGTTACTAGCATTATTGCTTCATCCATATGACAGATATTATTTATCTAATTTTATCACCAACAAGCATTGAAATATAAAGCACAGGACCAAAATAGAGAAAACAACTAACTTAAGAGATTTTCATGGTTTCATAAGAATAATGATAATACCATGTTTGGCTTAAGTTAAATAAAACTACTAGAAAAAAATGTGATTTTTAAAATTATTTCTTTTCTTTTTCAGAGGCCTGATGAATAATGTCCTCACCCATTTACCTGACAGACCTCTTTGCCAGCACATGCCAAGACTGAATTGGCTGTAAGTTGCTCTGTCTTTTCTTTAAAAAGTCAACTAACTTTTCTAGTTTTGCCTAGTTTGTTTGTATATTAGGTTTTGTAAAATGGTAAATTGTTAATGTCATGTCACATTTCCTCAAGTTACTTTAACATGATTTTATTATTAAACATCACATTATCAAACTAACTCCTCTAAACTCTCTCCAAAATAAAATCTCAAAAACAACAACAATAAGCAAACAGACAAAAAAAAAAACAAAAAAAAAAACGTGGAAGCAGAAAGAAGACAGAAGGGATGGCATAGTATCTATATAACATCTCCCCCTTTTCCCTGTTGACCTATTCACCTATTAATATGTACAAAAAGACTAAATTTTCTAAATTCTGCATAGTGAAAATGTGACACTTAGAATTTATTTTGAAGTCATCACAATAGAATAAGTTCCATAAAATTTGTTACCGAACAGCATTGCTTGTTGTAATAAGTATCACTCCACTATTAGAGCTCAGTTACCCTGTAAATTTGATTATTAAAATACAGGTGAAATGAAGAAATAAATAACCAAAATAACTATTGAAATATTTGGTCAATAAATGGCAGATAAGTATCATATGAAAACTCCATCTGTTTCTTATTGTGTAAGAAATTCTCAAATTTTTCTTTAATTTCTAAGCCTACAGTAGGTGAAAAATGCCAAATTAAAAGTAAGGGGGAAGCCCTGGCTGGTTTGGCTCAATGGGTAGAGTGTCGGCCTTCAGACTAAGGGTCCCAGGTTTGATTCCAATCAAGGTCACTCCTGGGTTGTAGATTCAATCCCCAGTAGGGAGCATGCAGGAAGCAACCCATCAATATCATTGATGTTTCTATCTCTCTCTCCCTCTCTCCCCCTTCCTCTCTGAAATCAATAAAAAATATATTTTAAAAAAATAAGTAAGGAGGAAGAAGCCCTGGTTTTGCTCAGCTACTAGTGCCGGCCTACAGACCAAAAGGTCAGATGTTTGATTCCCAGTCAAGGGTATGTAGATGGGTTGCAGGTTTAATTCTAGGGCCAGGTCAGGACTCTTAGGAGGCAACCAGTCAATGTGTCTCTCTCACATCAATATTTCTCTCTCTCCTCCACCTCTTTCTCTTCCACATTCTCTCTAAAGATAAATGGGGGGGAAAGATCCATGGGTGAGGATTAAAAAAAAAAAAAAGAAAAAGTAAGGGGAAAGGTAGAGTAAGAAACAATTTTTGTAAGAAGTGACAACTATCAACCTGATAATAAAGCAGGAGTGAGAAGTACTGCAAAAAGCACACATAGTAATTCAAAACATACTATATCTTGGAACTATTTAAAGGAAGGCAAATATCTCAGAAATCATGACTTAGTCTAGCGGGCATCTTGGTGTAGTCATAATGGAAAGAGCAAATTAACTTTAATATCCTGTGTTGTAATTAAATTTTGGTTCAGGTCAATATATTACTAGTTAACCATGCTCAATATTCCAAACTTAGTCATAAGTAAATGAGCAATGAAAAAATCATACATTGAGATTAGGAGCAAATATGGCAGGTACTAAGTCTTCCCTTTGCTTTAAAAAAGACAGCCATATATCACTTCTGATAAAAATGATCAAGATTTATTACTAAAAAGTGGACTTTTTAAAATTTTAAGTTTTAGCTATCCAAACAACTCATTCCATGTACATTTCTGATAGTGACTGTTCTCCAATTTTAATCCTAGTAATAGTTTTTACTTTATAAGTATTTATTTCTTTTAAAATAGTTATAATATATTTATCTTGCCCATGAACTTTTATGTAGCAAGTATAAACTAGAAAATCTGATAGATGTGTTGGCAAAAAAAAAAAAAAAAAAAAAAAAAGTTTAACTCTGATTTAGTGGAAAAATACATTAAAATAAAAAAGGCATATGATAGCCCAGGATAATATGCTTTCAAAATATATGGCAGACAACAGATTAAAACTTTTAATATAACATTTTCAAAGCAATTTTTAAAATTATAAACACTATAGTAAAGGTAGGGAAATTTTAAAAGGAAGCAATATATGTAATAAATAAGCATATGGACAGATGGACAATAGCTGAAGGAAGGTGAACTAAAAACCAAGAGAGTGAAGTAAACTTTTAATTTAAGATAAGACTGAGCAAGATTATATATAGGTAGAAGAAGCTAAAATAATTAATTTGAATATATAGAAAACATGGAGGCTATATTACGAAGCAAGGTACTGGGAGATGTGGAAAATGATGGAAATGTGATACACACAGGGCAATGAAATGAATGAACTAACCTTACTACCATCAACATGGCTCAATTTCAGGAACATAATATGAATTACAAATAAAATATACAGGTTGGGCACATAAGGATATGGAGAACTATTACCATACTTAATAAGCTAAGTCTAATTGATGTATATCAAACTGCAGTGTCCCTTCTCAATAACAGAACTGGTTTATTTGGGACAGCGATGTGCCCAACTAAATCATTACTTTCTGAAACTTCCCTGTATCTAGATCTATCCACGTGACTAACCTCTAACTAACGAGGCTTAAGAAGTATAGTGTGGCACTTCTGGGAAATCTCCTTGAAGAGGAAAAGGCAGACCCTTCTCTTCCTTCCTTATCCAGAACAGAAGGATATTATGGCCAAGCATCATCTTGGACCATGAATACTAGGACATGTGAATGGTGAATGTGAAAGATCTGAGTTTTTAACCACTTTGTAAAACTACCATACTAGCTCTGGACTGCCTAATTCTAGATTTTTTTTTTTCTTAAAATGAATTCCTTATGTGTGTATGCTGTTATAGTTGGGTCTCTGTTATATGTATCTGCACTTAATCCTAATAGATATAAAACTGCAAACAAAGAATGCCCAAAGAACATTCACCGAAATTGACCATATATTTTAGGACATACACAAACCAAACCCGAGAGAACATATGGAGGGGTTAGCCTAAAGCAGGAGAAGGGCCTTCTCTTCCTCTGAGACTAGGGAGAGACCAGGTGCATCTACAGGTAAGTCTATAGATGTTGGGCAGAAAGTCAAAGGCTTTTCCCTCCTGGATCACCTCAGTATTTCCTGTGAAATAGGAGCCAGTAATGTTTAAAAGGTTGAGAGGAAGGATAAGGAGGTTTGCATGGTTAGAATGCCACTAGGGGATAAGAGAGAAAGTTGAGAAAGAAAAGATAAGATTGTTGGTGTTTTTGTTTTGTTATTGTTGTCATACAGATTAAAGAATCAATTTTTTATTTTTGGCAGGTTTTGCCATATATAAAGAGAAAAATAATATAATTAGATTCAGAGGCTCATCAAGTTGGAAAAGTGGTCTAAATAAACAAACCAACAACAACAAAACACCACCCTTTTCAACTCCCTAAAAGCTGGGAGCTGGACAACAAGAAGCAGGTTTGGATGCTTCAGCTAATATGTATGCTGCAAACCAGATCCCTGCATACCAAGGACCAAAACCTCTAATTTTAGGAAGAAAGCCAAAGCAAACTTACAACTCAGGGTTAAAATAAATTTAAAATTAAGTAAAACTAACAATGTCTAAGTTGTGCCTCTATGTGTACATTCCACTGATTTTTCAAATTAATAAATATACTAATTTAAATATAGATAGTAGTTTAATTTTTTAAATTAAGGATATTTTCTGAGGCTTAAGAGAGCATCACCACCTGGTGGTAGATTCATAAAACAGCAATGAATATTATGAAAGGCCAAAGCCCTGGCCGAATCTTATGATCATAAGTGCTTAGTTTCCAATATAAGAGAATAATAGGAATTTTTCTTTAAAAGAATGTTCTAGAGTATTGTATTCCATGTAGTACAAAAATACCTTCTACAAAATTCTTGAGTTATGGTACTGCATCTGTAAAATATCTATAGTGACAATAAGCTGCTTCTTTGAACACCATAAATTGTGAGCTTAAACTTAAAATGTTTTGTGTCCTTCAACCAGTAAATCTAATTTTGTAACCTGATGCAACATTGGAAAACCCTATATCTTATACAGCCTCACTTCAAATATATCTCTCGTTTTACTCTTCTCTATTATAAATACACCCTTTTCACCCTATCTGGTTTGGTTCAGTGGATAGAGCCTACGGACTGAAGAGTCCTGGGTTCAATTCTGGTTAAGGAAACATGCCTGGGTTACAGGTTCTATCCCAAGTAGGGGATATGCAGGAGGCAGTGGATCAGTGATTCTCTCTCATCATTGATATTTCTATCTCTCCCTCTCCATTCCTCTCTAAAATATACAAAAATATACTTTTTAAAAATAATAATAAATACGCCTTTCTCCAACTGACTTGATTTCTAGGTCCATTACATCCAGATCTCCCAGATATACTTTGATTTGTCAATATCTATTTTTTATTGCAGTGCCCAAAATAAAACTGACTCTCCCAGATGTAGCCTAGCCAGCAGAATATCACATTTCCATTATTGCTTCTCACATTTCCCTTACAGATTTTAGTAGCTGTGTCACACTTTAGCTCATATACCTATTTGAGTCGTGATTATTCCTATAGGCCTATGTTATAGGGTGACCAGTAAACTCCGTGTTGGTATAGACTGATTTAAAAACCAGCACTTACTTTTGAAAGTACATCCTTAACCTCAGCTAACTCTGGTCTACACACTTTACTCATTAACTGAACAATGAAAGAGGAGCAATAAAAGAATACCTTCATGGTAATTACAAGAGAATAATAAAGCATAAACTTTCTGACAAATTTGGCTGCTTAGACCAGACCAAACTCCTGACAGTGAGTGAGCCACGTAGCAGGAGAGTTCAAGGAGGGTCAATAGGGTGTCGCAAGAACATGTATACACACACTTTGAATAATTATAAAGGCAGTGTTTCTTAAAATGCATTTCATCTTCACTATTGAGCTATCGGCTGTTAAAGTGTGAATGCATTTCTTTGGGACCCCTTCTATAGGTAATCCCTAAGCTGGGAGTGGACAACCAAGAATAGCCTTGTGGGGTTTCCTCTGCAATAACCTGTGTGGCAATGTAATAAAGCAATGAGGTTATTTATAGTGGGAAAGGCTGGTGAAAAAATGTCCTGGGGAGCATTTAGGCAAGGGAAATAGAAGCTAAGTATTGTTTTGGCAGGAGCAGCTTCTGCAGGCTGCAGCAAAATAGGGTCACATCAACTTAGAGAAATGCCGTTGGTAACTCTAGCGGATGCTTAATACAGTCCACTATGAAATCTCTGGTAATAGTGAGTGTCCACCGTAACAAAGATTTTCAGTTTGACTTCTCATTCTTTTCGCATTTCTCAGAGTAACATATATGCCCATATGAATACATTGTAGAGATGTGGTGATTCAAACCATTTTTACAATTAACAGCGAAAAAAAGAAACATTAAATCTATATAAACATTATTTCAGCTGTTATCTAAGTGGCCATCTGCAAGGATCTATATAAAATAAACAGCATGTGAAGCGATTTTATTAGAAAGCAAGTCATTCTCAACCAATTCATTTCTGTCTGTGATTAAAATTTAGCTTTATCATCTTTTATGTTTCAGGGATGTTGAAGGCAACCATATCCATAATTTAAAAAATTTGACTTTTACCTCCTGCAGTAGTTTAACTGTTTTGTAAGTAATGTTTTATCCTTTTCAAATAATGTTATATCTCTTTACAAAGAAAATGAATCATTTATGTGAACAGTAGCTAGGATAAACATGCACAGTAGTTACGGAAATTTTTCACTATTGGCTTGAAGTGTTTTTAAACTGAAGCATATTGGCAAAATTACTAAAGTTCAAATTAAGGGTAACCGCAGAGTGTCAATATATATAAATCCTCACAATGTCACTGTATTACCTGAGGCCTGTTTTTCCCAATCTGAAATAAAACCCATTTTAGTGGAAAGAAATTCTTAGAGACCACATAGAATCTGTCCTCAGGCCTCAGTATGAGAAACACTAAGCAAAAGTTTTAATCTGTGACTGTTTGCTCTTTACAAATTATTACTGCAAAGTTTGTAAGGGGCGGGATTACTTATAGTCAAAATTAAATTTTAAAAAAATACTGCAGAATGTTCACACCCTCTGTATATAATTGTGGACACCAGGATAAAACTTAGAATGTTGCTGAGTTTCATCTATCCTTATTATGGCTCTCTGGCCTATTTTAAATTCACACTGCCTCTTCCATGAAAGTCAAGGATTCTGGGGCTTCCTTTAATATAAAAATACAGCTGCCTAATTCACAGTTGATTTTTCCAGGACAGTGTTTTTCAAACTGTGAGTTGCAACTCACAAGTGAGTGATGAAAGTAATGTAGTATGTCCTGATCATAATTTTTTTTAATTGAATTGAATAAAAATATGAGAGTGTAATTCCCATAATTAAATGTATTGTTTCAAGAGTCTTGGATTGTGTGGTTGTATTTTATGTCCCAAAGTAAAATGCATTTCTTTTACTGAAGGTTACCATGGAAAACTTTGAAAACCATCATGTTAGAATATGCAGGACCCCTGTGTATCGGCAATGCAATAGCTACCACTAAAACAACAATAACTTTCCTCCAATTATGCCTCCCAATGCAGTGAATTCAGGCCATTGAAATATTTGAACTCTTCTGCAGTGAGTTCAGCAGTTTTCAGATGCAGAATGCTCTCTATCAATCATGCAAAATAGTTCATATAGATGTTCATATTAATTATCCTAAAGAAACCAAATTGTGCCCAGCCAGGTGTGGCTCAGTGGTTGAACAACCCAGGAACCAAGAGGTCACTGGTTCGATTCCCGGTCACGGTATATGCCTGGGTTGTGGGCTTGATCCCCAGTGTGGGGTGTACAGGAGGCAGCCAGTCAATGATTCTCTCTCATCATTGATGTTTCTACCTCTCTCTTTCTCTCTTTTCCTCTCTGAAATCAGTTAAAGTACATTAAAAAAAAAAAAACCTGCACCTAAAGAATATGTATAAAATATATATCCAAAAAACTTAGCACTTCTTTGTTCTACTTGTGTTTGCTTTTTAAAGAAACTTCTGCATGATGTTATTTATGTTTTCTCTTGGCCCAGAGATATTGGAAGGAGGTGGTAATGGTTTGGAGTGCTGGGAGGAAATAAATACTTAAGGATGGGATAAGGCCAGTTTCTAAGCATGTCACGCAGTGTTTAAAGAATTGGGAATCCTCTCACTTTTCTATGAGTTAGTCCTTTGTGCCAGCTCGTCCACATGAGATCCTGCAGAAGTGAACTGCCAAGAGTTACGGTCATCATTCAGCATCCCAAACTAGAGCTCTAACTTGGTCCAGCTTAGGCTAAACTTCTTCAGCAACTCTACCCGAAGTTACATCAGCTTCCAAATATGTATGAGTGACATCGTTTAGGGGATATTTTGTTAGACAGACATACTACATGGGCTGAAGAAGCGGCTCTAAAACAGCTCTCTAATGCTCTCGATGGTCTTGAGAATCAGACTGTTCTCAAGAGTTGAGACTGTCACAATTTCCCTTGCAAAGCTCTTACCTATTTCACTTTAAAATTAGAATGTTTTGTTTTTGACATTATTAAAAGATTTGGGAATTTGAGTTTAAAATTAGGTTGAGTAACTTATCATACACCTTCAGATTATCTTGATATGAAAAGTGCACCATATATATATATATATGTCCCATATATATATATATATATATATATATATATATATATATAATTACCTTTTATAAATATATATATAGTTTTTGCAGGCTGTTCATCTCCTCTAACAACTCATTTTTCAAGAAGCTATAATGTGTGTATTGTTTTTTTCACTTTCAGGATAATGGGGAGAAACAAAATTAATGATCTAAAAGATAATACGTTTGCACCTCTCCAGAAACTAGACGAATTGTAAGTTTGATTAAACATATAATGATAAAATTTTTCTTTCTACTGTTGTAGTTCACATTTGCTATACATATATGCTTTTATATGTTAAGAAATATTTATTATCTCTTTTCCTAGCATAATTTATATACATCTTGGGCCACAAAGGAATTCTGAGAGCATATAAAAATATGTGTTAAAGGAAAATATAAAATAGGTATTTGAGGAAAGTGAAGTAAAGGAAACATAGATGCAGAGAAAAGAATAAAGTTAGGGTAAATTTTATAAATAAAATACATCTGACACCACTTTGTTCCACTGCTAGAGGGACAGCAAATTTGTCTTGAAGTTTCCTAAAAAGTTAGTATTCAGAGACCATTACGATAAAAGAATTCACTTTGCTAATTCTGAAACCAAAGGATAATCTCTGATTCATAAAGAAATTAAACACTGCCATGGGTAACATCCAAACCTATAATAGAAGAGAGAGATAAATTAAATCAGCTATTTATAATGTCCCTTTTTAAAAATCAGTAACAATTCCAAAATAAGACCCGAAGCATGAAGGCATGGAACAGACTGTCACTCCCCTTTTTTCTTTTTTTTTAACTTTTAGAGTTCTGGTAATTAATATTAATCATTAATAGCAGTGTTAAAATTGCTAGTAATCAAGTATAGAGCAATAAATAAAGTCTTAAGAAAATAATTGGACTTTTTCAATTATTTCCCTAGGGATTTAAGAAATAATAAGATTGAACATCTTTCACCATATGTATTTGAGGATCTAAAGGAGCTCTCAAAATTGTAAGATTGATATTTTGTCATTTCATTTCTTTATTTTTTTACTTTTTATATTTTAAATTGTGATAAAATATGTACAACATAAAATTACCATTTTAACTATTTTTAAGTGTACAGTTCAGTGGCATTAACTACATTTACATTATTATAAAAACATCATCACCATCTATATCTAGAACTTTTTATCTCCCAAACTGGAACTCCATACCTGTTTAACAATAATTTTCCATTATCCCCACACACACCAACATTTACCACTTTATGTTCTGTCTTTATAAATTTGACTCCCTTAGGTACCTCATATAGGTGGAATCATACAATAGCTGTCCTTTTGTGACTTGCTTATTTCACTTAGCATAATGTCTTCAGATCCATCCAAGTTGTAGTATGTGTCAGAATTTTTAAGTATTATTTTTCTAAATAATAATATTAATTCTATAATTCTATTTATTTAATTTTATAATTAATGAATTAATATAATTGTTCACAGTAACAATCCCCTGCATGTATATACCATAATATGCTTATCTATTCATCCATTGATGGACACTTAGGTTGTTTCCACCTGTTAGCTGTTGTAATGCTGCTATGAACATGGGTGTACAAATATCAGTTCAAGACCTTGCTTTCACCCCGCCTGTGTGCTTCAGTGGTTGAGCATTGACCATGAACTAGGAGGTCACTGGTTCAATTCCAGGTCAGGACATATGTCCAGATTGCATGCTCAGTGTGTAGGAGACACCAATTGATGTTTCCATCTCTCTATCTCTCTTTCTTCCTCTCTCTGAAATCAATAAAAACATATTTAATTAAAAAAAAAAAACACCACATTGCTTTCAGTTCTTTTCATATGTAGCCTCAGAGTTGTTGGATCAACTCTGAGGCTACATATTCTTAATTTTTCAAAGAAATATCATACTGTTTTCCATAGTGGCACATCATTTTCCTTTCTCACTGGTAGTATGCAATGGTTCCAGTTTATCCACATCTTCAACAACACTTTTTATTTCCTATTTTGTTAATAATAGCTATCCTAATGGATATGAAGTGGCATCTCATGTTTTTGATTTTTATTTCCCTAATGATTAATTATGTTGAATACCTTTTAATTTGCTCATGCATTTGTATATTTTTTGGACAACATATAATATTATTTTACCCATTTTAAATTGTGTTTTGTTATTGTTGTTCTTGAATTATAGAAGTTCTTTATATATTTTATATATTAAATCTTTTCAGATACAATTTGAAAATACTTTTATTCTGTAGGTTGCTTTTTCACTCTGTTGAGAGTATCTTTTATACAAAAAAAAAAGTTTTTAATTTAGATGTAGTCCAATTTTTCTATCTTTACTTTTGTTGCCTGTGCTTTTGGTGTCATATGCAAGAAATCTTTGCCCAATCCAATGTTATGATCCTTTTCCCTAGATTTTCTTCCAATAGTTTATAGTTTTAGCTTTTATATTTAAATCTTTTATCTATTTTGAGTTAATTTTATAAATGGTGTAAGCTAGCAATTTTCAACCTTATTTATCTTTAGGGCTTTCTGCATAAACTAATTACTACAATTCTGTGGCACACAAAAAATATATTTTTGGCCAATCTGAAGAAAAAAAAAATAGGGGTAATTTTGATTTGTTCACACCAGACAGTTGTTAAGTTGACTGTTGTCATTTTTTTATTTGACAACCTAAGGGAAAAGAGGTCAGTGTCCCTCACTAAACAGTCAAGTATTGCATGTTTTAAAAATTCTTGTGGCACATGGGTTGAAAATTGCTGGTGTAACCTAAGGGTCATGTTCTTTTTTTTTTTTGTATGTGAATATCTATCTAGTTTTCTCAGCACCATTTGTTGAAAAGACTACCCTTTTCCCATGGAACAGTCTTGGCACTCTTGTTGAAAACCATTTGACCAAATACATAAGAGTTTATTTCTGAACTGTCTATTCCATTGTCTACACAGGGGTGGGCAAAAGTAGGTTTATGATTGTGAGTACATGAAACACAATTTATTCTTATATTATTAGTTATTAACTAGAGGCCCGAGGCACAAAATTTGTGCAAGGGGCTCGGCCCTCATAGCCGTGGCCCTTGCAGCCCTGGCTTCAATCCCAAAGGTTGTCAGGAAGGTCACCCAGAAGGGCGTTCAGCTGTCTGGACTAATTAACATATTATGTTTTTATTATTATAGATTATTGTATTATTTATTTTGTATTACAACTGTAAATATACTTTTGCCCACCCCAGTATATCTGTCTTTATGCCAGTACCACATGGTTTGATTACTGTATTTTTGTAGTACATTTTGAAATCAGGAAGTGTGAGACCTCCAACTTTGTCCTTCTTTTTCAAGATTATTTTGGCTATTTGGGCTCCCTTGAGATTCCACATGAACTTTAAGATAATTTTTCTTTCTGCAATCTATATTGGGATTTTGATAGAAATTGCACTAAATCTGTAGATTACTTTGGGTAACATCTTAATAATAGAAAGTCTTCCAATTCATAAGAATTTATTGATGTCCTCTCTAATTTCTTTCAGCAACATTTTGTTTTCAAAATATAATCCTTTCATCTATTTAGTGAATTTTCTCCTAAGTATTTTATCCTTTTGATGCTATTACAAATGGAATTTTTTTCCTATTTTATTTTGGATTGTTTATTATCAGTATACATAAATACACTTGGTTTTGTACTTGGGAACTTTGCTGAATGTGTTTATTAGTTTAACAGGTGGGTTTTTTTGTGTGTGTGTGAAATCTTTAGGGCTTTCTACATGTAAGATCATTTCATCTGTGAACAGAGGTCATTTTCCTTCTTCCTTTCTAATCTGGGTGCTTCTTTATTTCTTTTTATTGCCTAGTTGCTCTGGCTAGGACTTTCAGTACAATGTTGAAAAGAAGTGATAAACATGAACATCCTTGTCTCATTACTGATTTTAGAGAAAAAACGTTCAGCCTTTCACCACTGACTATTACATTGGCTGTGGACTTTCATATATGACCTTCATTATGTTAAGATGGTATCTTTCAATTCCTAAACTATTGAGTCCACTTTTATATATATATATATAATTAATTTTTCAATGTAATTCTTCCTCTTTCCTTCTTTCTGTAATCACCACCCATCCCCCAGGGACACCCCTATTCCCCACCCCCACCTGACTAATGGTCTAATCTAGAATAAATGTCTTCAAAAGAGAACTTGCCCTGAGAAACTCCTTTTAATCAATGCTTCTTGTTTCAAGGTGCTTTTTACAAAGATTCAGAAATTTTCTACATTCAAATTCTGCTGTACTATCTGATTTACCTCTTTTTCCTAGCTAGAGCCTTTTACTTTTAATTATGCCTCATAAATTGCTAGTGCAACATACCACTCTTTGACATATAATTTATGTAAAAAATTCTCAATGTGATTCTATGAATTCAAATTTTTAAAAATTTACCTTTATAATTGAAATTATTCCAGTCCACTTTGTTCTTCCCATTGACTCCCCCCCCTCTCCCCAACCCTACACACCCACCAGCCTTCACCACTCTATTGTCTATGTCCAAAGGCTATGAATATATGTATATAAATTCCCCAGGTTAATCTCTCCCAACCCACCCACCCCATCCCCACCTTCTCTCTGAAATTTGTCAGTCTGTGCCATGCTTCCCTGTCTAGATTTTTCTATCATTTAAACCACACCTGATCCTAGGCAAGATGTGAAGTAGGTGTAGCTCCTCCCTGGGTACCCTACAATGTTTCTGGAGGGAGCTATTTCTTGACAATTTCACCTCCATGGTCATGTCTTAGTTCGTTTTCTCTCTCTCTCTCTCTCTCTCTCTCTCTCTCTCTCTCTCTCTCTCTCTCTCTCTCTCTCTCTCTCTCTCTCTCTCTCTTTCTCTGTTTCTCTCGCTCTCTTTCTCTCATCCTAGATAGGTAGATGATAGATAGATAGATGATAGATAGATAGATAGATAGATAGATAGATAGATAGATCACTTATACAATTATAGAGTACTTCCTAAGAGCCAGGAACTGTTTTATCTCCATTAATTCATTTAAATGCTAATGTATGCTATGAGGCATGTGGTCTTACGGTACTTTTTTTGTTAATGTTTAAAAGTAACCCAAAGTTAGCAGATATACTTTATCTCTCCTCAATCAGTTTATAGAAATAACTTATTGCTGCCTTTTTTTAAAACACAGGAATCTTTCCTATAACCCAATCAAGAAAATTCATGCAAATCAATTTGATTCTCTTGTCAAACTCAAGTCTCTGTAAGTATATGCTTATGGGGATGTTTTATGATAAAATAGTTATTTGTATACTAATAGCTAATAAATTCTATGAAATAAGATTTATAGAATCTTTCAAATCAGAAGCTTTATTCCCAGGATATTAGTTAAGCTCCATAAAAACATATATACTGACTGGACTATAAACAGATAACTATTAGTTTTATCTTATATATTTGTAAACTAAAAATTAGATAATGATGAATCATTTCAAATTTTTCTATAATCACCAGTAGCTTATATTGGATTGATTGCTTCAATCCTCTGAAGGCATCTATGCATATTCATTCCTCCATTAGCACTGGAGTTCTAGGATTTATATGCCCATCTTTATTCCAAGAGAGAATATTCTAGATTACATAAATCATCACTTGTACCATAAAAACATATTCTGATAGGATCTAAGAATTGCCTTAAAAGATAAGCTTCAGTTCATTTAAGTGTTCCCTTAGCAAAGTGACTTTTTTTAGAAAAAAATATTTTAAAGTTATTAGAAATTTTTCAAAAATATAAAACTCCTCTGCCATTTTAATATTGTCTAAAAGATAATGCTTGTTCATTTATTCTGCAAACATTTATTGAATGGTTATTATCACAAAGCATTATGCCATGATCTATGAGCATACAAAAAAATTCAAATAAGGGATAAATATATGAGTATGTGTGAATAACATAATCAAAAAGGAGTTGGGTAAGTGCCTAAGGCAGGCTGAGTTTGAATGTTTGGTTTAGAGTATATGTTAACTAACAGCATTTTATTAAATTGTCTTTTGCAAAAATAAATAAATAAATAAATAAATAAATAAATAAATAAATAAATAAAATTGTCTTTTGCAAAACCTCATTTTATTTTACCCTATATAACATGTTATTTATATCATGAATTTGATATTTTCAGCAGTCTAGAAGGAATTGAAATTTCAAATATCCAACAAAGGATGTTCAGACCGCTTATGAATCTCTCTCACATGTAAGCAGATGTTTTTCTTGTTCTTCACCTTGATTTTAATATTTTATGTTTCCACATGTATTGGGCTAATGCATCCATACCCCCAACTATCCAATCTGTTGACATTTTCTAGTGACTAAATTGCCTAAACAATAGCCATGGAAGCACAGAGAAGAGAGCACTTAACTCTCCCTTCCCCTGAGGGTTCAAAAGCAAGATCAGTGGCAGTGACAATATACCAAACACTAAACACCCAAACTAGTTTCATTGATGGGTTCTCTTGATCACACGCTAACAGTTTATTTATATTCTAAGACGTGGCTAGCATTTGGATATTCATTATGCCTACTTGCTGCTCTCACCCACACATTCTTTTACAGTAAAAATCAAGTTAATGAGAATTAAACTTAGGTTTAGAGCTTCAGTATTCCTAATGTTTGACAATCCCCTGAGTCTCATTAGTAAGACATTTTCTTTCTACTGAGAAAATGTAGGAAATACATATTCATGAATAGTGAGGCCGAATTAAATTTAAAATCTTATTTTAACTCCCTCTTTGCACACCAGCTATTTTAAGAAATTCCAGTACTGTGGATATGCACCACACGTTCGCAGCTGTAAACCAAACACTGATGGAATCTCATCTCTAGAGAATCTCTTGGCAAGCATCATTCAGAGAGTGTTCGTCTGGGTTGTGTCTACAGTTACATTCTTGGGGAACATCTTTGTCATTTGTATGCGACCTTATATCAGGTCTGAGAACAAGCCGCATGCCATGTCAATCATATCTCTCTGCTGTGAGTATTTCCTGACTGAAAAGGAATTCTAGTTTCAAAATATAGAAAAGCATTGCTATTCAAAATTTAGTAAACAGGGACAGACAGAATTATGAGATTTTAAATTTTTCTCCTTTTTGCTTATATATTGTTTTCACATTCACTATAATGAAAATAAAATTTCTTTAGTGATGAGAAAGAAAATAGGTTTTATTTTATTTTTCCAATCTCCCTTCCCCCACTTCCTCTGACAGCTGTCAGTTTGTTCCATGCATTCATGCCTCTGGTTCTATTTTGTTCATCAGTTTATTTTGTTCATTAGATTCCACATGTAAGTGAGATCATATGGTATTTTCTTTCTCTGGCAGGCTTATTTCACTTATAAGTAATAATCTCCAGGTACCTCCATGGTGTTGCAAAAGGGAAGATTTCCTTCTTTCTAACAGCCATGTAGTATCCCATTATGTAAATGTACCACAGCTTTTTTATCCACTCATCTTCTGATGGGCACTTGGGCTGTTTCCAGATCTTAACTATTGTAAATTGCACTGCTATGAACTTAGGGGTGCATATATTCTTTAAAATTGGTATTCTTAGGATATATTCCCAGAAATGGGATCATTGGGTCAAAAGGCGGTTCCATTTTCAGTTTTTTGAGGAAACTCCATACTGTTTTCTACAGTGGCTATACCAGTCTGCATTCCCACCAGCAGGGCACTAGGGTTCCCTTTTCCCCACACCCTTGCCAGTGCTTGTCATTTGTTGATTTATTGATAGTAGCCATTCTAACAGGTGTGAGGTGATATTTCATTATGCTTTTAATTTTTTATCACTCTATGATTAGGGACCTTGAGCATTTTTTTTCATATGTCTATTGGCCATCTGTATGTCGTCTTTGGAGAAGTTTCTATTCATGACCTTTGCCCGTTTTTTAATTGGATTGTTTGTCTTCCTGGTGTTGAATTGTGTATTAGTTCTTTACATATTGTGGAGATTAACCCCTTTATTGATGTATCATTGGTGAACATGAAAATAAGTTTTAAAAGACGAAAACTCAGTCACTTTACACAGATTAATGAAGTTCTCATTTATTACTTTGCCACATTAACAACCTCTTATTTATTAGTTTTCTTCCCTGGAATTGGGAAATATATTATTAAAGCTTGTAAATCTTTTACTATGAATAAAACCTTTCATGGTCATATTTTTATATCTAAAGCTATATTTATCTTTCTGTTTGAATGTCCAATTCATAAATATTGACTTAGTTGTTTTTCTGGACTCTGAGATCCTAGAATCTTTTGCAGTCATAATTTGAAATATCTAAAGAAAATGTTTTTAGTTCATATGAAATATTTAAAAGTTTTTGAAATGTGATCGCAAGCTATTATGTTAAATGAGGGCTACAAAGAAAAATGAGCATGAAACTAGCCATCAGGATGTTCATAGTGTAAGTAACGTGGTCTATAATTTACCTATATTCCCTCAAGCAAGCATCAATCTACATACTGTGTGCTGTCCCATGTCTTAATCCTATCTTCATTCAAAGTCTAATGTCTAATTGTGTGAGGGGTTTTTTCATTGAAAGCTACCTAAGCAATTATTTTGTATTAGTAGTTATAAAATTTTGTATTGTTATAAAATTTTGAGGACTCTCAACTTCCTTGATGAAGGCCAGAATGTAATTTCAGTATTTAAGGATTAGGGTCAGCCTTATGATTTATACACAGATGTGATTTTAGGAACTTTGTGTAGACTACTTGTGCAGTCAAAAAAATCTTAAAATAAAGAGAAAAAAATCTTATCTACTTTCAGATATGTAATGTTTGCTTAAAAAGCAAATATACCAAGTAGACAGAGAAAGGTATAAAAAAAAAGGGAACTGAGAACTCGAGAGAACAGGCCTGCTTAGGCTAGCTCTGGGTAAACAATGTAAGCCCCCTGAATTCAGTCATTAACTCTATCACAGCAACTTCTGAATTATTCTCTCTGAGATTTTGGATGATATCTTTTGTTTATTAAGCTGAGAGAATTTCAGTGGAAGAGGTGAACCAAGTAATAACATCCCCATCTTGGTCCCTAATCCAATGCTCAATATAATTGCATTTTATTCATTTATTCAACACTTCTGGGGTGATGGAGCTAGAATGAAAAACATGAACAGACAAGATCCCTGCTCTCACAGACATACATGTTCTAGGAGAACAGAGAAATGATTACTTTTTAGTTGTAAAGGACATTATAAATGTGTTTATCAAAGAGAGTTGAAGAGGCTCTTACCCATAAATGAATTGTTAGAATAAAAATTTGCTGCCCCAAGATGGAAGAAACTTGGCTAGTTTATTATTTTTGCTAAAATATTAGATATGTTATGAATATATAATATTACATATACTCAAATATCAATGCTTATTGATAAGTCTATTATACCTATTTATTTCTCTAAATTTGTGACATTTACTGATCCCTATAGGTGCTGACTGCCTGATGGGGATATACTTATTTGTGATTGGAGCCTTTGACCTAAAGTTTCGTGGAGAATATAATAAGCATGCGCAGATGTGGATAGAGAGTTTTCATTGTCAGCTTACGGGGTCTTTGGCCATCCTCTCTACGGAAGTTTCAGTATTACTTTTAACATTTCTGACAGTGGAAAAATACATCTGCATTGTGTATCCCTTTCAATTTTTAAGACCTAGAAAATGCAGAACAATTACAATGTTGATTCTCATTTGGATTATTGGGGTTATAGTGGCTTTCGTGCCATTGAGCAATAAGGAATTTTTCAAAAATTACTATGGCAACAATGGAGTATGTTTCCCTCTCCATTCAGAAGACACAGAAAGTATTGGAGCCCAGATTTATTCAGTGACAATTTTTCTTGGTAAGAAATTCTGTATTATGAGCCTTTCCATACAAAGGTTGCAATAAATCACAACATGAACCTTGTTATACCTTCTAATGTTTACAAAAATTTTATATGAGATCTTCTAACCAGTGTTTCTCATTCACATTGGTGGTGAATTCTATCAGAATAGCCTGAAGGGATTTTTAAAATTTTCCTTTAATCATATAAATTCCAACATGATGCACCTTAATAAAAGACAAGACACTAAACACCTGTATATTATGCAATCACCCTAACAATACTAAGCAAAATATATTTTAACTCTTTGCCTTTATACCATAAACAAATTCAGAGTAGCCAGACAAGTTTTTGGCGTGAGTACGCATACAAGTGTTTTCTCTTGTAATTTTTTTTCCAGAATATAATAAATATAATTGAATTATTACAAAAACAATACCAGAAAGGTTAGTTTAATAGGCCCCATATATTCATTGAATCACTATAATCTCATTTTAATATGCCATTTCAAAATTAAACATTTCATTCTTCCTCATTACTTCCAAAATACTTCAAAATCTTAAAAATGCATGATTTCTATATACCTAAGCAATTATGAAGTACAAAAAAAAAATTGGTCTTTGTTTCTTAACAACAGCTAAGAGTATGTTTTGTTTGTTTATTTTGAAAGAATATTTATATACATTAACAATAACTTTTGTGTCCTAAATAGGTGTTAACTTGGTGGCATTTATCATCGTGGTTTTTTCCTATGGAAGCATGTTTTACAGCGTTCATCAAAGTGCTCTAACAGCAAGTGAAATACGGAATCAAGTTAAAAAAGAGATGACTCTTGCCAAACGGTTTTTCTTTATTGTATTTACTGATGCATTGTGCTGGATACCCATTTTTGTACTGAAATTTCTTTCATTGCTTCAAATAGAAATACCAGGTACTACTTTTTCCTTCTTTATATAAAAACAAAAATAATGTATCTGTTTCTGCAGTATACCTCTAGGAAAGAAAACTAAAATCCTTAACACTAACTTGTTTCAAGAAATGTAAGTCAGCTATATGTACTTCATGTTCTCTTCTCAAATAAAATGTTCTCTGGGAGGAAGCTGTTCACTTATTTCCATAAATACCTAAAACCACAATTACTATTGGGACAAAGGAACAATTACTCAAATAAACTATACTCAATGTAGTGAAATTCTGGTAATCCCATGCTTAAGATGACCAGAAAGGAACATAGATGAAAACAATGATCAAATAATTATTTATTTCAGAAGGTAAGACATTTTTCTTCCCTGAATGCATAGCAATTCGAAGTATGATACCCCAAAGTATGAGAGGTGAGAAAAGAAAACACTCTTGACATTTAAAAATAATGTGTATCACACTCATTAAGATGGCTATCATTTAAAAAATAGCGAGTATTGGTGAGGATGTGGAGAAAGTGGCACTCTTATGCTTTGCTGATAGGAATGGAAAATGGCACCACTGCTATAGAAAGCAATGTGATGGTTTATCAAGAAATTAAGCATACAATTACCATATTTCTGAGCAATTCCACTAATAGTTATTATCCAAAAGAGTTGAAAGAAGGAACTCAGACATTCATACACCCATGTTCATAGCAGCAGCTGAGGTACAAAGAAGGAAAAGGGGTTTCTATAACTTGAAAACATCCATAAATACTAAACTATGTCATATTTCTCTTCCAGGTACCATAAACTCTTGGGTAGTGATTTTTATTCTGCCTATCAACAGTGCTTTGAACCCAATTCTCTATACTCTTACTACAAGACCATTCAAAGAAATGATCCATCAGTTTTGGAATAACTACACGCAAAGATCTATTGGCAGCAAAAGAAGTCGGCAAACACATACTCCATCACTTATGTGGATAGAAATGTGGCCGCTGCAGGAGGTGCCCCCTAGATTAATGAAGCCAGCTCTTTTCTCAGACCCCTATGAATTGTCCCTAATTTCTCAATCAACCAGACTCAATTCCTATTCATAACTGACTCTGACCCCCATTGGGATGCTTCAAAATGGATTTATTAGTATAAAATGAATGCCACAAAATTAATAATTTACATTAATGGCTAAGATAAAAGGGAAATAAATTATTTTGATAATGTGTATATACTAGCACATATTTTACATAGAAAATTTAAGAAAATCTACTTCAGAAAGATTCGTTCTTTTTAAAAAAATATGTTTTATTATTTTTTTTTTTTTTTGAGAGAGAGAGAGAGAGAGAAAGAGGAATGGAGAGGTAGAAACATCAATGAGAGAGGGATATAATCAATTGGCTGCCTCTTGCACAAGCCCACACTGGGGATCAAACCCACAATCCGGGCATGTGCCCTGACTGAGAATTGAACTGATGACCTCTTGGTTCCTGGGTTGACGCTCAACCACTGAGCCACACCAGTCGGGCCATTCATTCTTTTTGCATTTCTTGTGTGTACACACTATATGCATGGCACTGCAGTAAATTCCTGGAAGTAGACAGTATAGAACCTTCTCAATGTTCAATGTTAAATTTTGTTTACAACAGAATATATATAGGGCATCTGCAGCTCCTATGTTAAGGTAGAGCTTTATCTGTCATGCATATCATGGACACTTTCAAATAAGGGTTTAATACTCAGTATAATAGCATCAGAGAAAATGTCTGATTGTTTGCAACTTACAGATATTCTGTTTTAAGAATTCATCTTAACTTTCTTTAATTCTTCATACATTTTAGAGCCACTATAATGTATTTATGACTATGGAAAAAATGTTCTTATATTAACCCAAAACAGCACTTCTCTGCACAAATGTCTTTTTGCTTTGAAAACCATCATATATGTTTGGAAAATGAGAGTGAAAGTATTGCTAAAGAGTGAACCAGAAAAAGTAGGATATGGCTAGACATGTAGATCAGTGGAATAGAATTTGAGTGTCTAAAAATAAAACTCTCACATTTACAGTCAATTGATTTTCAGCCAAAATAATCAAATGAAGAAGTCTTTTCAACACATGATGCAGGTACCATTCACAGGCAAAAGAATGAAGTTGGACCATTTCCTTACGCCATATACAAAAATTAACTCAACATGAATCAAAAATCAAAATATAAGACATAAAACTCTTAGGAAAAAGAAAATTGGGGTAAATCTTCAAGACCTTTGACTTGGTAACATCTCAGATATGACAATAAAAGTATAGCAGCAAAAGGAAAATAAATAAATTGGATTTCTAAATTTAAAACTTTTGTATATCATAGGACATTCTTAAAAAAAAAAAGTGAAAAGACAACCTATGCAATAAAAGAAAATATTTAGAAATTATATATCTGAGGGTGGGTGGTTAATATTCAAAATATTTAAAAAACTCCTACAACTAAGCAAAAAAGTCACCAGCTCAATCAAAAAAACGGGCTAAGAATTTGAACAGAGATTTCTCCAAAGAAAGTATACTCATGGCCAATAAGCACATGAAAAGATGCTCAACATCATTAATCATTAGGAAAATGCAAATCCAAACCACAATAAGCTAACACATCACACCTACTACGAGGACTATAATTTTAAAAAATAACATGTTGGCAAGGATATGAAGATTGAAACTCCTTCCACGTTGCTGGTTGGAATGTAAAATGGTGCAGCTGCCATAGAAAACAGGTCAGTGGGTCCTCAAAAGCTTATTATACAATCACCATATGCTCCAGCAATTTCAGTCCTCGGTATGAACTGAAGAGTTGAAAACAGGACTCAGATACTTGCATGCAAGTGCTCTTTGCAGCATTATAAATAGTAGTCAAAATAATAGAAGCAATCCAAGTGCCTATCCACTGATGAACAGATAAACAAAATGTAGTTTATACATACAATGGGATATTTTTTCAGCCATAAAAAGAAATTAAGTTCTGACACATGCTACATGATGAATGTGAAATAAGCCAGCCAATAAGGACAGATACTGTATGATTCCACTTGCATGAAATATTGGAATAAGTGAAGTCATAAAGACAGAAATATTAATTTACTGGGGGTAGGAGGGTTGGGAGTGGGTGCCTAAGAAGTGGAGAGTATTTTTTGGGGGGCAAAAGAAAAAGTTCTAAAATTGATTATGATGATGGATAAATGTGATTATACTAAAAGCCACTGAATTATATACTTTAGATTGGTGAATTTTATGGTACATGAATTATATCTCAATAAAGCAGTTAAAAGGAAAAGAAAGAAGAGTTAGAATGTACAGTCAGGAACTTCAGGAATAAAAAAATCTATGTACATGTTTTGGTCTAAAGTTTGTCATCAAGAGATGAACTCACCTTCTGTCTGCACGGCCAACCAGATCATAAGATACTATTTTTTTGCTAGTTAATTCTTCTGGTCTCTGAGCTATAGGAATCTTATGCTTTCAGAATTTAAAACCTTTAAAAAGGAATAAAATGTTTTCAAGTTTTAACTATAACAAAAATGTTTGAAACATGAAAATAATGGACTCAAAAACATATTTATTGAGTATATAATAGTATAGCTTTATCTTGAAAATAAATTACCTGAAAATTAACTCTATTAAAAATATGGATTGCTTTGAGTTTTTTCTGTTCTCACTTGAAATGGTTCCAGTTTTTCTGCATGAGGAATGTGGTGTACTTTTAATAAAAATCAAATAGAAAGCTATAATTCTGCTTAGAATATAAAGTTCTCTACTTAGATTATACTTTTTAAAAAGCTTACAAAAGTACAAATACATTTATTTGTTTGGATTATTTATTAAATTTTACTATTTTAATTTTCTTAACACCTCTTGATAATTTTATTTATTATTTTTATTGGTTTGTTGTTCCACTTATGCATTCGTTGGTTTATGCTTGTATGTACCCTGACCGGGATTAAACCTGCAACCTTGATATATCAAGACAGTCTAAAGAACTGAACTATTTGGCCAGGACTAAAGTATTACTATTATTAAATAACTACTGGCCTGGTGCATGAAATTCATGCACAGAGTGGGGGTTCCCTCAACCCAGCCTGCACCCTCTCCCAATCAGGGAAGCCTTGCGGGATGTCTTATTGCCAGTTATCAGGCCTAAACTGGCAGATATCCCTCTCACAATCTGGGAACAGGTGCTCCTTAACCACTCACCTGCCTGACTGCCTGATCACCCCTAACCCCTCTGCCTGCCTGCCTGATTGCTCCTCACTGCCTCTGCCTGCCGACCTGATTTCACCCCCAACTGCTCTCCCCTGCAGACTTGATCTCACCCCCAACTGCCCTCCCCTACTAATTTGGTTCTGATTGGGAGGTTTCTCCAGGCCCATCTCTGGGCCTGATCAGAGAAGTGGGGCTAATCAGCAGCCCGTACAGAGGCCCGAGAGAAACAGAGGCACGGCTGCTGGCAAAGCCCAGAGAGAAAGATAGAGGCCACAGCTGATCAACAGCTGCCAGGTTGCAGATCAGACCCTGCCTCACTCTTCGGGCCTCTCTCTGGGTCTGATCCACAGCCCTCTCAGCATTCAGTGCTGGGTCACTGCACCTGCACTGGTGGCAGTCAGTCCTGGGTCGCCACGGACTACCTTCCAGTGTTTGATGGAGCCTTCTGTCGGTCATTACCGACTCTGGGTTTTTATATATTAGGATGGAATGGAAAATCATTTTTCTTAAAAAGAATATCTAGAAAAGAATAAAAAAACAGTAATCATGAAGGCATAATAAAATGTATTCTTACGAAAATTATGATTGTGAATCTTAGAAGTTGTGTTAGGATTAAGGGTCTTTGAATTGCTGTGAGTTATAAAAATATACATCTGGAACTACCTGTTAACATTTAAAATATTTTCAGAATATTTTAGAAGCCATTTGGTTTCCTGTCTGTTTAATTCACTCACTCTTCCATCTTTTCACCTCTCCAAATACAGTAACTTCTATACTTGCATACATATATCGAAGAAAATATAGCCAAATGTTAACATTTATTAAATCTGTATGGTGGAAATGCATTGGTGTTCATTAAATCATTCACCTTTCCTGTTATGTTTGAAAATATTTCAACAAAAAAATTTAGAGTAATGAACCCAAGGAAATGGAAATTTGCTTTTAACAAATTTATTTTTGTACATTTTAATTTCAATTTTCATGATACATAAAAAAAATACTTTCTAATATCAAAATAAACATCTCTATGGTGCAGGTATGTACCATGTGTTAACTTTAAAAAACTAATCAAGCACTATGACTTAATATGCCAAACAAAACTATTTGCCCACCCATTTGTCCCCTTTCATAACCCCATTGTGGAGTTTTAAAATACAGTTTTGTACATATCTCCATAACTACAAAGAATAAGATGCTATATCAAAGGTGTCCAGAGTTATAAAGTAGAGAATTAGTGGGCTTATTCATTGACATATGATACAAACCACTAGAGAGAGAAAAGCAACATAAACTACAGGACAAGTAAAATAGAACATTGTCAATAAAGTAAAATAATATGAAAATAATCACATCATTTAAATTTGATGCATTAAAAACAAAGTAACTTCTTTAAAATTATTATATTTAGAATGCAGAATTATTACTTACAAAAGTAATAGCACAGAGCCAGAATTGTGATAAGGCACTTTAGAGAGAACAATCAAAGACCTAACAACATGGAATGCAAGAAATATCTCTAGAAGCAGTTAGTCTTAGAAAAAATATGGGGGGATATATGCATTCTTTCTATACATGCTTTCATTTTCTGAAGTAAAAGCTTTTTTAAAAAGCATCTGTCCCAATTATTCCATAAGGGACGTATGCACAGGTGACCTAGGGTGCCTCAGCAGTAATCTGACACGTACGACCCAAGGTACTTAAATATGCAATGC
Organism: Pipistrellus hanaki; assembly: GCF_964339955.1. Classification (NCBI taxonomy): domain Eukaryota; kingdom Metazoa; phylum Chordata; class Mammalia; order Chiroptera; family Vespertilionidae; genus Pipistrellus; species Pipistrellus hanaki. Next base: position 58,421,779 of record NC_140507.1, on the reverse strand, counting down.
ACGAATCACACACCGTTTATTTACCAGAGTCCTGGGAATCACACACGGTTTATTTACCAGAGTCCTGGTGGATTCCAGACCTCAGCAGGCCACCCGGGGATCCTCATTCACATTCACACACACACACACACACACACACACACACACACACACACAGTTCATGGAGGATCTTGCAGCTGAGGCTCAGCTTCAGTTCAGGCCTCTCGGGACGGCTCACAGTCCGCGGCTCTGTGTTCAGGGCTCACGGCTCAGGCAGAGCTTGACAGGTGCAGGTAGGGAAAGTGGAGAACGACCTCCTTCTGTGGAGCAGAACCAGCGTCTCTGATCTTCTCTGGGGCTTGCTCTTTTCATGTGCTCAGATGGGCATCTGCAGTGTGTGTTACCAGCGGGTCCCAGGAGCCTTGCTATCTGGTCTTACATATGGGGTACAGATCACTTTATTTTCTACATACAGGCCACTTAAAGGTGCTTATCAATTTAGTTACATTCCATTCTATACTTTCAAATATCACACTTCAATTCCACACTTTAATACCTATTCTATATTATACTTTATCCTTATTACTATTGCTTTAACAGCATCGTAGAGGGCAAAACATATTTAGCATATATTTTAAAAAGCTGTCATCAGTAAAAGTTCAAATCTCCATTAAAAAAAATATATTTTACTTTAAGTCAATGAGATTGAGTGACACTGTCCTAGGTGCTGGGATTGGTCTAGAGAAGTTAGCCTAATGGAACTGGAACTAACATTACTAACCTTAAAGTTACTCTGCCATTCTTGGCATCTTCTTGCAAATCAAATAAAATAATGTTCTACCTCGTTTGCTCCTGGTAACACTGTGGTATATTTGTCTACTGATGAAATTAACTTTCATAAAAGATTCTATGAAAGTTTAGTCAGAAGATGAAACAAATACTAGCCAGCATCAAAAATATCATCAGTATTCTGCTTTCACAAAAGAAAAATTTCATTTTGAGTGTACAGAACTACTGGGGATTCCCCTGTACATATGATACAAGTGAAAATATCATAAATGAGGAAGTATGAGTTATTCCACAGCTAAATCAGTTGTCAGGCTTCAAAGAATTGTAGCCTTCTTTCAAGAGGTCCCGCCATGTTTTCAGGAAACGTGCGTTTTCTGTACATTTCAAGGCAAGCTCGTCCACCTGAGCTGATACTGCAGATGTGGCTTCCAGCAGTTTGGTTAATGAAAATGCTGCCTGAAATTATATTTAAAAAAAAAAAGTCAAACAATAAAAGTTTATTCTTTAAACTTTCACTTCATCTTATAAGTAGTCTAAAATAGCTTAAAACCAATGCCTAAATTATTTTCTTTAAAAGTAAAAAAAAAAATTTTAAAAATCTACAAACTAAAAGCAGATACTCTGAGCTGACAAATAAAATCAACACAATCAAAACACTACCTGCAGAAAATATCCAACTCTTGATGGAAAACTCACTTCTTAAATGTTTTCTTCATATAAACAATACTGATACAAAATAACACCGTTCCTAGATAACTCATCTGCACTCCTTTGTAGATATTCAGTTGAAACCAGTCTTGCTCAGCAAAAACAGAAGCTGTGTGTCAGCATTTCATTATTTTTGAAGAAAAAAAACAACACAAATACTTGAGCCCTGATATAATCCAGTGCATCCCCCAGTGTCCAATCTGCACAGGCGGGTCTATTCCACAAACTTCTCCCAGGAAGATCACTCCTCATTCACTAACTACTTCATCCACTTGACCCACTTAGGGGTCCTTAAATACTGAAAGGGTGACCCTCTCCCCCCATGATGTCTATGTGTTAGGGTTTCAGGGGTGTGTGTGTGTGTGTGTGTGTGTGTGTGTGTGTGTGTGTGTGTTCGCGCTCGCACATGGGCGTTAGTTTCTGGAAATTCGAGATTCCACAGAAACCAACCAGTCCAAGATCCCTCCCTTTGATTCCCAGAACCATTCAAATAAACAATCTGGGCTACAGGGGCGGGGACTAACCCCTCCAAACTGGGTCCAGCGCAAAGCAGACTGGAGAAAGACAATAGCCTGGTCAGCTGGCTCCGGGCAGGTGGCCAAGCAGAACAGCGGCTCTTGGGTCCCCCGGAGCGAGAAGTCACAGCCCGATCCCGAGGCGGGAAGAGGGGGAAGAAGAGAGAGGGGGCAGCCGGAGCCAGCACCGGTCCTGGCAGCAGAGCGCGCCGTTTCGGGTTACAGGGATGATGGAGACCAGAGGGCGAGGCAAAAAGACTGAGGGATGGGGATAGGGGAGGCATCATTCCCCTCCCTAGTTCCTCAACGCTAAATCTAAAGGCGGATCCCGTCCTTCTGGGAGTTGGGATCCCCCGTCCCCGCCGCGGTCTGTCCGCCCACAGCCACAGGCGCGGGGTGGGCACCGTCCCCGCCACTCACGTCTCCGATCCGCAGCTCCACTTCCTCCAGCCGGTCCGCCGCGGGGCTCCTGCTCCGAACCGGCCAGTCCAAACTCCCGGGGATGCCGGGGGAAGAGGCTTCCGAAGACGAGGGGGAGAAGGAAGGTGGCGGGGGCTGCGGAGAAACCCGCGCGTCCTCGGGGTCTGCCATGGAGAAGCGCTGCTGGCACGGCCCAATCGGAACTATAATCCGAACCGACACCAACCGTCTTTCAACGGATCGCGCCCTAAACCCAGAGGCCCCGCCTCCTCTCCCCCGAAATCCCGCCCAGCCTCCAGTGGGCGTCTGCCCAATACCGAAAACGGCATTCTTTCAGGACAGCCTATCAGACACCAGTCGACTCTCGGAGGGCCGTGCTTGGTTCCAGCGCCATGCTCCTGACAGGCTTCCCAGGCTCTTCCTTTCAGCAGAAGACTACAACTCCCAGGATGCCGTGCGCGCCGCTTCGCCTCTCTCCCTGCCTTTGGCTGCCGGCGCGGTGCACCATGGGGCTTGGGAGAAGGCAGGATGGACTTCATCCACCACCACCACCACCACCACCAGAGGCCGCGGGACACGACCCGGAAGCCCCGGCTGGCGGTTGCGTCACGCATGGCGCCGGCGCAGAACGGGAGAGAGGCGGGAACGCCGTGAAGCCGGGGAGAGAGAGAGAGAGGAGAGAGGTGGGCTGAGCAGAGAGGCAGGCAGACTTCAGCAGAGGGCTTGGTGCTTCCCGGCAGGTAATGGCGCCCCCCGAGGCCTAGAGGTCCAGCGTCCGCACTAGAGGTCCAGCAGTCCTCCTTCCGCTGGTGTCCGGCGACAGACAGCCCTGATGACAGCGAACATGTTGGTGCCACTCGCCAAGCTGTCCTGCCCCGGTGAGAGGGGATTTCCGGAGGGGAATCCAGTAGGGGGGGGAAAGGGGTCACAGCTGGGGGACTGCAGGCACCCTTCTCCTCCCAGATCTCCTCTGGTCGGCTTTCTGCAGCAAACCTGGCGCAAAGGTCACGCCGCCGCCCGGCACCTGGTGGTGGGCCCCGGGATCCTCCCGGGATTGGCTGTCCCGACGCGAGGGATTGACAACTAGGGTAAAGGTCACGAGCCCGGGGAACTTATCAACACGGTCCCCGCCCCCCCCCCCCCCCCCCCCCCCGTGGACCCTGGAACGGGGAATCGTCCCAAAATTCTGCCTCGGACCCTTATCCCAAAGCTCAGGTGTTTTATCTGTTGCATTGTTGGAAATGGGTAAAAGAATGTTTGCACAAGTTTTTCTCCTTGGGTGTTGACCTGAGTTGCTGCGTCTTCGCCGCCATGGTGATTAACATTCCTAGGCGCTGCCCAAGTCACCCAGTTATATCGAGGGCCAGGAATTTTTTCTACGGTTGTGTAAAATTAACTCTAGGGGGCTTGTCGTGTTATGGGGTGTCCCTAGGACCCTCACGATGACTCGTGAAAATACCACATTGCCTCTCCTGTCACTTTAAAAAAAAAAAAAAAAAAAGGAAGAAGGTAGAATGGTGCACTTGGATGGTGTTTGTTTTGTTATACTTAAGACAAAAAGTTCACTATAGGATCTTGAATTCTCTCACATCTGGCTTGATTTTTTTTTAAAATGTTAATTTTTGATTATGGAATCAACAAGTATGCATATGGCAAATTCAAGGATGTTCTTATTATGTACATTTCATTAAAGTGGAATTCTGTCAAATTTGGCCGTTGTATGTATATTAAGAAAAATTTTGTTTCAAGTTCATTTTACTCATGCATGTATTACTACACTTAATGTGTAGATATGTTGTGGAGTTTTTTTTTGTTCTTGTTTTTAATATCAAACTAGTCAGATGCTGCTATCTGCCCTACTACCTAATTTAGATGAAGTTAGAAGTCATTCTTGGGCCAAGTGCTAACAGAATTCCACCAGATTCACCATTTCCATTTTCCTCGGATGCTCAAAGCATTGCCCTGTTCACAGCCCAGTGTTACTACTCCTGGCAACAAAGAGACAAGCACAGATGCAATGTCAGTGTGACTTTGATAGGGTGATGTTATGAGTTCAATGGACTTTTGAGCTCACTTCTCTACCAAAATTATGCCAAGGTGCCTAAGTGTACACTTTAAAGTGAAATATCAGATTTGTTTTCAGAAAAGGAGTAAAGGTCATGATTTTTTTAACCCCCAGAGGATATCAGACTACCCAGTTCCAAATATTCTCAAGAAAATCACTAGCTGTATAAGCATATAGCATTACAATTTTGTCTGATATCAAATCATCAGTTTTCAGAAGCAGATGAAAACTAAACATTAAACTACAGCAGTGCTACACTAAACTAAAACTTAAGATTGTTGCTATGTCTTTTAATAAAAATATAAATATTCTTAAATGCTCTTTTAAATTATGCTATTGATATATTTCAACTCTGGGACTGAGTTCTATAATATCTTTATGTGTCTTATATATTCTTTTAGATTTAGGATATGTGAAGGATTATTTAAGGTTTAAAAGATTATTCCCAATAAAACATTTTTCGTATGCATTTGCAATAGAAAAAAATAGTTTACTTGCCAACTTAAGAGTGATTATCAAAAACAGACTTTTTTGGATGAGGAAGCAAATCAAGTGATTTTTTTAAGGTGTTAGGACTAATTAATAGAAAATCAACTAGAAACCATCTCTGATCCTCAATTCTAGATTTTTAAAATATATTTTTTCAGTCTGTTTCTGAGGAAAGCAAATTGGAAAAATAATAATGTTTATAATTTTTGTGCAGCATATCAGTGCTTTCATGCCTTAAAAATTAAGAAAAATTATCTACCTCTGTGTGCTACAAGATGGACTTCAACTTCCGTTGTACCTCGAATTACTACCCACTATACTATTTATCCCCGGGATAAGGACAAACGATGGGAAGGTAGGTAATAACTTATGCAAAATTGTTGAGACTTTATAGATACTTTGTATCACTTGTAGAGAGAAGTATTTTTCATGGTACTGTAAATATAATAATATGTAGATTTATAAAATCAATTACATATTAATATTTAGAAAGACAAATATTTGCTAAATTTATAATAATATATCTCAAAGCCAAAAGTTCATTTATGGAAGCAAAAATAAAACATGCACTGGAAGCAGAAGTAAGAGAACATCAAATTAATACAGTAATATCCTTAGTATACTTCTCACGCAAAGGAGAGGAGCACTTTCTGAAAATAATAATGTTCTAGACTCTAGAGCAGTGTTTCCCAGACTTCTCTCATGATGAGAATCACCTGGTGGAGTTGTTAAAATACAGATTCCTGAATCCCAACCAGGAAGTACTAAACTAGAATTTTTGGGAACATATAGGTAAAATTAATTTTAATTTAAATTAAATTAATTTAATTTAATTTAAATCATCTGCTTATAAATACCCACTATGCTAGAGCAGTGTTTCCCAAACTTCTCTCATGATGAGAATCACCTGGTGGAGTTGTTAAAATGTAGAGAGCCGCCTGAGACTTTTTTGTACTTCACCTTTTTTCCCTCACAGGAGTGAGCATGGAGAGGTTTGCAGAAGAAGCGGACGTAGTAATAGTTGGTGCGGGCCCTGCAGGGCTATCTGCCGCTGTTCGGCTAAAGCAGTTGGCTGCTCAACATGAAAAGGACATCCGTGTGTGTCTGGTGGAGAAAGCTTCTCAAATAGGAGCTCATACTCTCTCAGGGGCTTGCCTCGATCCACGTGCCTTTGAAGAACTATTCCCAGACTGGAAGGAGAAGGGAGTATGAAAATTTGGTTTCTATGAAAAATCTCATCTTTATTGAGTCCCTTATTTCCAAATTACTGGAATAATGGAAACCCTTTTCATGTAATTCTATCTTATAAAGGATAACTACTGATTTTTTTTTTTATTTAAAAGGAGCAAGAATAGATAAAGGATAACTACTTATAAAGGATAACTACTGATTTTTTTATTTAAAAGGAGCAAGAATCATCGACAATTATGTCAAATATAGTTATAAATTTAAAATATTCACTCATTTTTGTATAATTCCTCTACATGTTGTCTTTATGAACTGGGTTTATGAGAAGGCATTATCTTGAGAAGATCTTTTAATATTTGTTCTGAAAATATACACAGCATTTTGATTTTGAGGGTATTTCCTAACTTTGTAAGTGTTTATATCATTGTTCTTAATGTAGTGTTATCTAAATTTCCTGGGACATTTGCAATATCTAAAGCTAAGGAGGATAATCTAATCTAATTTTCTAAAGCAATGAATCATGGTCACCCATATCTAAGCCAAAAAAGCACTGGTATGATATGTAGAGAACCAAGTGTTGGTTTTACTGCTCTCATAATGGTATGACCTTGGTTAAAATTTTATACTCTATATATTTCAGTTTTTTCTTATGTGAGATGGGTTATGTTATATATATATATATATATATATATATATATATATATATATATATATATATCCTACCTTTAAGGTTAGGATATTTAGTATCTGTGACTATACTTTCTAAAAGTAAAACATTATATAAATATTTCTGTATTTTTCCCATGTGGAGTAAACTAAATTCCAAAAATTTAACTTCTGCTGTTCTTTATAAAATATCAAGCTCCTTTAAAGTAGAAAAACTTTAATTATTCCTCATTAACTTTCTCTTTTCAATATTATGTCAGAAATAGATATCAGTGAATGATTATTGACTAATATCAATTCTAATAGAGAGAAAAAGTTTTTCACATCAAAGCCCAATCTAGCTAGGCAGAAACAATCTATTACATACTTGTTAATTATCTTTTTCTAAAAGAAAAATAAAACTTGTCTTATGTTTTCGTCAAGCAGGAAATTACAACTTGGAGCAAGCTCCTAGGCTAAACTCCCAGAGGCAGGGAGACAGGAAGCCATCCTCCTTGATGTTCACATTTCAAAGATGTCTCCAAGGTCCCCAAGAAAGGCATTCCTGGGATGCAAAACTGGCTTAAGTTTAAAAAAGATCCCCACACATCTCAAAGAGACAAAAACAGTCCAAATTTTCTAAAGAAAATGATGAAAGAAAATTGAGGAGGGTAGTTCCCTTTTAAAATTTTTATTTATACATATTTTATTGTTGACAGTATTACAGATGTCTCCCTTTTCCTCTCTCCTGATCCCCTTCCACCCAGTAGCTGCTCCACCCCATGCCTTCACCACACTATTATCTGTGTCCATGTGCTATACATATATGCATTTAAATTCTTTGGTTATTCTCTTTGCATCTCCTGAACCACCTCCCCTCTAAGATTTGTCAGTCTGTTCCATGCATTCATACCTCTGGACCTATTTTGTTGGTTAGTTTATTATGTTCATGAGATTCTATATATAAGTGAGATCAAGTGATATTTGTCTTTCCTCTGACTGGCTTATTTCACTTAGCATAATATTCTCAAGGTCCACCCATGCTGTCTCTTTACTTTTTGATATAATTTTTGGTTTTTATTTGTATTTACCCTTACAAATATGAACTAATACTTCCCTTTCTTAACATATTTTATTTCTAGGCTCCACTTAACACCCCTGTAACAGAAGATAGGTTTGCAATTTTAACACAGAAATATAGAATTCCTGTGCCAATTCTTCCAGGTAAGATATGATAAATAATCACAGAATTATAGAATTCTACAGCTAGAAGGAACGACATTTCATCTGATGAAATTCCAACCTTTTACATATGAGAAAGCTGAGGCCCAAGATTTGTTCCTTACCCAGAGTTACACAGCTAGCTATGGGAAAGCAGGAGTGGAATACAGTTATTTTGTCTTCCAGTCTAGAAGAATTGAGATAGTCTTGAAAGCCAACCTATAATTTTTAATTTAATCCTCTAATATTGTTTTTAATTTAATAAAGTTCTAGACCAAAATTATAGAAAAGAAATTAAAATTGTGACCATAAGAGACTGTGCAGAAATTATACATTGATTTGAATTTTTAAATTAAGTATTTATTTTTTTAATTTTATCAATAAAAAGACAGATTTATAAAGTAAGCATTTACTTATAGGTCTTCCAATGAATAATCATGGCAATTACATTGTACGCTTGGGACATTTAGTAAGCTGGATGGGAGAGCAAGCAGAAGCCCTTGGTGTTGAAGTATACCCTGGTTATGCAGCTGCTGAGGTTTGTATATTTTTGTTTTATGTTTAATATTTATAGAAAGTGATGTAGATTTTTTTTTAATAAACAAAAAATGGTACAGAGGTAAAGAAATAAATATGTCGGAAAAGTCATAGGATTTTACAATTGCAAAATTAGAAGGAATCTTAGAAAGATCTAATCCAAAGAGTACTTGAATTCTTTATATTGTGCCCACATCAAATAATGGTCCAACTTATGATTGAACCCCATCAGAGATGAAAAGACCTCTAAATTTTCTTTTGGTAATGCACTCTTTCTCATATTGAATAGAAATTTATATTTTATATTGCATAGAACAAATCTATGCCCTCTTCCAATTGGAAAGAAACCTTTCATTTATAATTATTCCCTGCTCTTCCTTCTTCCTTACCTTTTCTCTTGTGGGTTTTCTTTCCCGGGTTAAATATTCTCAGTTCTTTCAATCATGTCAATAGTTTGAGTTCCTTCAGTATTCTCACTGCCCTCTTTTAAATACATTTCTCTTTTATTCCCTTATAAGGTGGCACCCTGAATGCATACACTACTTTAAGCCTAGTGTGGAGTAGGGCTATTACCTTCTTCATTCTATAAAATGTTATTCTGTTAATTCTTTCAAAAGATGATGATCCATTGTAGAGCCCCGGCCGGGTGGGCAGGCCTACCTCTTTGGGGCGATCCATTGTAGGGTCCCCAGACTGTGAAAGGGTGAAGGCCGGGCTAAGGGAACTCTCCCGCCCCCCCCCCCCCCCCCAGCAAGTACATGAATTTTGTGCACCTGGCCTTTAGTTATCAATAGGATATCATTTTGGGGGGACTCTGAACCAGACTTTAGTTCTAGTTCATAGCTATATTCTGTTTATTCATTTTCTAGGTATCATATAAAATGTTTTTTTTATTTGCATTGCTGCAAATCCTTATTTTACCTTTCCACTCCTGTGCTTTCTGATATGTGCTTCTAATGTACATTTTGTACTTTCCTATCCAAAGAGCATTTACCTCCAGAGAGGAAAAAACCTATTTCTCATCCTCAGAAGTATACTTTTGACCAGTTTTCCCCCTTTCTTCTTGCTCCAGAAATAAACTTTAATCAGCTTTGGGTGTTGTCAACCTCTTTTGTTGTTATGTTTTTGTTTGAGTGTTCTTTTTGGGGGAATGGAAAGGGAAGGAGTCTTCACTCATCTAGGACAGAAGCTTTCCTGACACTCTTCTCTTTCCATCCATGCTGATGGTCTTCATTTGTTACAGGCCTTGATTTCAGGTTCAGTGCATGTTTTGATATCTGAACTCTTCAAACAGCATTTGGTTAAACATCTTACTGATGTTTTAGTGAGCTCTGTGATAGCTTCCCCATTTTCTTCCTGATCAAGGTTGTGGCATGTCTTTCATTTCCAGCTGTTTGAGCTGTGTTCTTTTATACTCTAAAAGGCAGTATTTTAAGGACATGTTTCCTTTTGCCTGAGTGTTTTAAAGCATGTATTTCTATTATCTAGAGAACATGTTTACTTTCTAAAAAAAATCTAAGGCTGTTTATTGTTTTTTTTCTAGGTTATTATAAATCCTAAGGGATAATGAAATATGTTTTCATTTTAGGTCCTTTTTCATGAAGATGGTAGTATAAAAGGAATTGCCACTAATGATGTAGGCATACAAAAGGATGGTGCACCAAAGGTAAATGTTTTAATAATTATGTGCTTAACAAATTGAAAAATTAAAAAAAAAAGAGTCAATTCAAACTTAATAATTTAGTTTTGCTACAAACTGCATGTTAAATGTATGTTAGAATAGAATTATTAATTTGGAATTTTTCTCACATTAAAAATATATAAAGGCATGTTATATATTTGAATTAAACATCATTTAGATAAGTAGATAAAGAATGTTTAAGAATAATTTTTTAAAAGATCAAAACATGCTCTGGCTGATGTGGCTCTATTGGTTGGGTATTATCCCATGCACCAAACGGTCATCGGTTTGTTTCCCAATCAGGGCACATGCCCAGGTTGCAGGCTCAATACCCAGTGGGGAGCTTGCAAGAGGCAGCCTATACATATTTCTCTCTCTCATTCCCTGTCTCTAAAAATCAAGAAGACCTATTAAAAATATAATTTTTAAAAATCAATAAAAACATATTTAAGATATAAAACAAACGTGTCAAATATTTTATTTCACTCATTCATTAATGAGGAAATCAGTAAGGTATTTCAAGCAACTCAGAGTGTTAAAAAAAAATATACATATATGTAGGTTATCAATCAACTGCATTGCCACCTGAACAATTTTCATTTCTATAGACAGCAATCATTTGCATTGCTGTCTAATACCAAAACTCTTGAATTTTAGCTGTTACATTGCTTCTTCTAGTAGTTTAAATGGCTAAATCAGTATCTGATAGGTCTTGAGACTTGGCATGTTTCTTAATTATGGCCTCAAAAGCTGTGTTTGTTTGTTTTTGTTGTTGTTTTTCCTCACCGGAGGATATTTTTCCATTGATCAGGGCCATCTGTGGGGTGACCGGCGGGCAGGGCGTTCAGGGGTCCCCGCTGGCACCTGTCCTACCCCCTGCCACCACCATCGCAGGTCGAGCATTATGCTAAGCGAAATAAGCCAGTTGGAGAAAGATCAATATTATATGATCTCACTCATTTGAGGAATATAATGAACAACATAAACTGATGAACAAAAGTAGATCCAGAGACATAGAAGCATTGATCAGACTTTCAAACCTCAGAGGGGAGGGTGAGAGAAGGGGATAGTGATCAATCAAAGGATTTGTGTGCATGCAGATAAGCATAAACAGTGAACACAGACAGTAGGCAGGCAAGAGCATGTGCTGGGGGGCGGGGGTGACTGGGAAGAGGTCAGTGGGGGAAAAAGGAGACGTATGTAATACTTTCAACAATAAATAATTTAAATTAAAAAAAAAAAGTAATGGGAGCCTAACCAGTTTGGCTCAGCAGATAGATCGTCAGCCTGCGGACTGAAAGGTCCTAGGTTCGATTCCGGTCAAGGGCATGTATCTTGGTTGCAGGCACATCCTCAGTAGGAGGTGTGCAAGAGGCAGCTGATTGATGTCTCCAACTCTCTATCCCTCTCACTTCCTCTCTGTAAAAAATCAATAAAATATATTTTAAAAAAAAAAAAGTAATGGGGATGTAAAGTACAGCATAGGGGATACAGTCAATAATCTACATATATAAAAGCCAAGAGACTGGAACTACTGGTCGATATGACGCACACTGTGGCCGCCAACCGCCCACGGCCATTCCCTCCCCTCCCCACCGTAGGCTCCGTCCCCAACCATCCTTCCCACCCCAATCGGGTAGGGCAGGCCAGCCCACAGCCCACAGCCTCTCCCGCCCCCCACGCTGGCCCTGCCCTGATCAACCCCATTGGGGAGGGCCGGCCGGCCCCCACCCATGCACGAAATCATGCACCAGGCCTCTAGTATTATAATCACTATGTATGGTACAAGTGTGTAGTACTTGAAATATCTGGGGATAACTTTGTAATGTATATAATTGTCTAACAGATACTCTATACACCTATATCTAATACAAAGTAATATTGAATGTAACTGTAATTAAAAATAAAATTTAAATAAAAACATCTAAAAAAAAAAAAAAAAGACAACACAATGAAAAATGGACAATATCTCAAAAATTGACAACTCACAGAATGGCAAGTCCTGGTGATCACTAATCATTCAGAAAGATACTTAGATACCTTTTCTTCAGTCCACATCTTAAATGACATTTCTTCAAAAAGGCCATTCCTATCTAGAATAGTTCCCTTCTATTATTTTATCCCTCATAACACCCACTACTTTCTTTTATAGCATTAAATCATATTTTCTTTTTATATACTCAGGTATTTACATAGTTATCTTCCTCTATGACTAGCCCAATGGAAAGGGACATGTCTTTTTTTATTCATCTCTGTATTCCCAATGACTAACATAGAACCTAGAACACTGTAGGTGTTCATTAAATATTTCTTGAATCAAAAAGAGATGCTGAAAATAGTAGTCAGAAAGATGCAAATTAATATAGCAGTGAGTTATTTCTACACTTAGCTAAGATGTATAAGGAACAGTTATATCTTGGGAAAAAGGTCTTTTTATTTACTGCTGGTGGAAATATTCATTGTTTCTGGCTCTTCAGAAGTCTAATCTGGCAATATGTGATAAAATAAAAATAGGTGTGCCCTTTGAGCTAACAGTGCCAGTCCTCAGAGCCTATCTTACAGGAATAAAAGCATCAATAGTAAAAGGATACACATACACATAAGGGTATATGTTTTATAACATTGTTTATTGTTGCAAATAAACTGGAAGCTGAGTGAATGGCTATCACCCACTAGCTGAATAACCTATGGTATTTCCACATGGACTACTACCAGCCAATAAAGAGAAAGATTTGAGCTATACAGTGACTTGAAAGATTCCCAGGAAATATTAAGTGAGAAAGGTAAGACACACAAAAATTTATATTATGTGATCCTATGTTTGTAAAATAAACCCCCAATAGTTTAAGTATATATATATATCTCCAGATGTGTATGTGTATATATATTTGAATAAAACCTTACATACTAGGTTGTTAATATAGTTTATGGATGAGTGAGGTGTAATGAGAGGAAGGAGATAAGAACAAAATTAAAAGTTTCTGAGTAATTTATAGGATGTATGTGCATATACAATACACATGTATACATATATATGACATGAATAAGCACTGTACCAGAAAATGTAGACGTTACCAGTAAACATATGAAAGATGTTCAAATTCTCTAATAACCCAAAATACTAAATTAATAGTGAAATAATTCTCACCATTTAGACTGAAAATATTTGGCACCAAGGATATTCACCTGAGCAGTACTTATAACAATAATGAAATACTGGACAGGGAAGCACCCACGCGGGCTGTCTCCCTGCCCGGAGCTACCTACCGGCTTGGACGGGGAAACCTCGCCATCTTGAGAGGAAGATAGGATCGTGTCAGAGGCCTGAATATCCACAGCCGCAGCGACCACCAAGCATCTGTGACCCCCAGAACGCGGATCCCAAGCGGCGCGAACACTTGCCCTCACAGGATTGCCCCACTGCTCAGCGAAAAGGAGAGAGAGAACTACACAACCAGACATCATAGATCATGGGGAGACCAAAAAACAGCCCACATATGAAAGAAAAGCAGGCTTCACCAGAAAAGGAAGTAAACGATATAGAGGCAAGCAACCTACCAGAGCAAGAATTCAGAGTAACGATCTTAAGATGGCTAAAAAGAATGGAAGACAAATTTGACAATTTGAGTAAGACCCAAGAGGAAATGAAAAAAACCCAAGAGGAAATGAAGATGACTCAAGATGAAATGAAAAATGACATCGCTACTATGAAGAACTCAATAGATAGCATCAAGAGCAGACTAGAAGAAGCAGAGGATCGCATCAGTGAGCTAGAAGACAAGATGGAAAAAAATACTCAATTAGAGCAGCTTCTAGAAAAAAAAATTAAAAAGCAGGAGGAGAGCCTACGGGAGCTTTGGGACAATGCAAAACAAAACAATATTCGAATAATAGGGGTTCCGGAAGGAAAGAAAACCGAGGTAGACATGGAAAATGTATTTCAAGAAATAATGACAGAAAATTTTCCTGAGATAGAGAAGAAAAAACCCACACAAATCCAAGATGCTCGCAGAGTCCCAAGCAAAATGGATCCCAGAAGACCGACGCCAAGACATATTATAATTAAATTGGCAAACACCAATGACAAAGTTAGAATCTTAAAAGCAGCCAGAGAGAGACAGAAAGTTACATATAAAGGAACCCCCATCAGACTAACAACTGATTTCTCAACAGAAACTTATCAGGCCAGAAGGGAATGGGATGAAATATACAAAGTCATGCAAAGAAAGGGTCTGAATCCAAGAATACTGTACCCAGCAAGACTATCAATCAAAATTGAAGGGGAAATCAGGAGCTTCACAGACAAAAAAAGACTAAAGGAATTTATCTCCACCAAACCAGCAATGCAAGAAATGCTCAAAGGTCTACTGTAAAAATAAATAAATAGGAAGCGAAGAAGGAACACAGGGGTATAGAATAAAAATGGCATCAAATGAGTACCTATCATTAATAACATTAAATGTAAATGGTTTAAATGCTCCAATCAAAAGACATAGGGTAACAGATTGGATAAGAAAACAAGACCCATACATCTGCTGTCTACAAGAAACCCACCTCAGAAAAAGAGATGCACACAGACTGAGGGTGAAGGGATGGAAAAAGGTTTTCCAGGCAAATGGAAATGAAAAGAAAGCTGGGGTAGCAATACTTATATCTGACAAATTAGATCTCAGAGTGAAGGACATAACAAGAGACAATGAAGGCCACTTCATAATACTAAAGGGAGCAATCAAACAAGAAGAAATAACCCTGGTAAATATATATGCACCCAATACGGGAGCACCCAAATACATAAAAAAACTGCTGGAGGACATTAAGGGAGAGATTAACAGCAATACAATCATAGTAGGAGATTTTAATACCCCACTGTCACCCTTCGACAAATCATCCAAACAAAAAATCAGCAAAGAAATATCAATCCTAAATGACTCACTAGACCAGATGGAATTAATTGACATCTTCAGAACATTCCACCCCAAAGCCACAGAATATACATTCTTCTCAAATGCACATGGGACATTCTCAAAGATAGACCACATTTTGGGACATAGGCAAAGTCTCTTCAAATTCAAGAAGATAGAAATCATATCAAGCATCTTCTCAGACCATAATGGCATAAAACTGGAAATTAACTACAATAAAAATAATCCAAAGAAATCAAACACATGGAGACTAAACAGCATGCTATTAAACAAGGACTGGGTTACCAGAGAAATCAAGGAAGAAATTAAAAACATCCTGGAAACAAATGACAATGAAAACACAACAATCCAAAATCTATGGGACACAGCAAAAGCAGTTTTGAGAGGGAAGTTCATATCCTTACAAGCCTATTGCAAAAAACTAGAAAAAAGTGTAACAAATGATCTAACTCTACAACTCAAAGAGTTAGAAAAAGAGCAACAAGAAAAGCCCAGTGTAAGTAGAAGGAAGGAAATAACAAAAATCAGAGCACAGATAAACGACATAGAGACCAAAGAAACAATACATAAGATCAACAAAACCAAGAGCTGGTTCTTTGAAAGGATAAACAAGATAGATGGACCTCTAGCCAGACTAACCAAGAAACAAAGAGAGAGGACCCAAATAAACAAAATCAGAAATGAAAGAAGTGAAATAACAACAGACCCCACCGAAATACAACGGATTGTTACAAAATACTATGAACAACTCTACTCCAACAAACTGAACAACCTGGAGGAAATGGACATATTCCTAGAAAAATATAATCTTCCAAAACTCAATCAGGAAGAATCTAAAAATCTCAATAAACCAGTGACTTGGGAAGAAATTGAAACAGTCATCAAAAAGCTTCCAGCAAACAAAAGCCCAGGGCCAGATGGCTTCACAGGAGAGTTTTACCAAACATTCAAGGAAGAACTAAAAACTATCCTCCTCAGACTATTCCAAAAAATCCAAGAGGAAGGAACACTTCCAAATTCCTTCTATGAAGCCAGCATCACCCTAATACCAAAACCAGATAAAGACAACTCAATGAAAGAGAATTACAGACCAATATCCCTCATGAACATAGATGCTAAAATCCTCAACAAAATCCTAGCAAATCGACTCCAGAAGAGCATCACAAAGATCATACACCACGACCAAGTAGGATTTATTCCAGGAATGCAAGGATGGTACAATATCCGCAAATCAATAAACGTGATACATCACATAAACAAATTGAAAGATAAAAATCATATAGTCATATCAATTGATGCAGAAAAAGCATTCGATAAAATCCAACACCCTTTTCTGATAAAAACTCTTAACAAGGTGGGAGTACAAGGATCATACCTCAACATAATAAAAGCTATATATGATAAACCCACAGCCAACATTATACTCAATGGGCAAAAACTAAAACCATTCCCTCTAAGAACAGGAACAAGACAGGGATGCCCACTCTCGCCACTCCTGTTTGACATAGTACTGGAAGTACTAGCCATTGCAATTAGACAAGAGGAGGAAATAAAAGGCATCCAAATTGGAAAAGAAGAAGTAAAGTTATCCTTATTTGCCGATGACATGATATTGTACATAAAAAACCCAAAAGACTCCATTAAAAAACTAATTGACTTAATAAATGAATTTGGTAATGTAGCAGGATACAAAATTAATGCCAAGAAATCCATGGCTTTTCTATACACCAACAGAGAAACTGCAGAAACAGAGACTAAAAAAGCAATTCCATTTACCATCGCACCAAAAAAATTAAGATACCTAGGAATAACTTTAACTAAGGAAGTAAAGGACCTATATGGGGAAAACTACACGACACTGAAAAAAGAGATAGAGGAAGATGTAAGGAGATGGAAGAACATACCATGTTCATGGATTGGTAGGATCAACATCATCAAAATGTCCATACTTCCTAAAGCAATCTATAGGTTCAATGCACTCCCCATTAAAATACCAACGACATATTTCACCAACCTAGAAAGAACTCTCCAAAAGTTCATTTGGAACAATAAAAGACCCCGAATAGCCACAGCAATCCTGAGAAAGAAGAGTAAAGTAGGAGGGATCTCAATACCAGACTTCAAACTATATTACAAAGCCACTGTTCTTAAAACAGCCTGGTACTGGCACAAGAACAGACATATAGATCAATGGAATCGAATTGAGAACCCAGATATCAACCCAAATCACTATGCTCAACTAATATTTGACAAAGGAGGCACGAATATACAATGGAGTCAAGACAGTTTCTTCAATAAATGGTGTTGGGAAAATTGGACAGACACATGCAAAAGAATGAAACTAGATCACCAACTTACACCATTCACAAAAATAAACTCAAAATGGATACAGGACTTAAACATCAGACGGGAAACCATAAAAATACTAGAAGCATCCACAGGCAGCAAAATCTCAGACGTATGCCAAAAGAACTTCTTCACTGATACTACCCCTAGGGCAATGGAAGCTAAAGAGAAAATAAACAAATGGGACTACATCAAAATAAAAAGCTTTTTTACAGCAAAAGAAACCATCAACAAAACAACAAGAAAGCCCACAGTGTGGGAGAACATATTTGCAAATGATACCACTGATAAAGGTTTAATCTCCAACATCTACAAACAGCTTATACAACTAAATAAAAGGAAGATAAATAATCCAATTAAAAAATGGGCAATGGACCTAAATAGAACATTTTCAAAAGAAGACAGAAGGAAGGCCAAAAGGCACATGAAAACATGCTCAAAGTCACTAATTGTCCGAGAGATGCAAATCAAAACAACAATGCGGTACCATCTCACACCTGTCAGAATGGCCAACATCAACAAATCAACAAACGACAAGTGTTGGCGAGGTTGCGGAGAAAAAGGAACCCTCGTGCACTGCTGGTGGGAATGTAGACTGGTGCAACCACTGTGGAGAACAGTGTGGAGTTTCCTCAAAAAACTGAAAATGGAACTCCCATTTGACCCAGTAATCCCACTTCTAGGAATATATCCCAAGAAACTAGAAACACCAATCAGAAAGGATATATGCACCCCTATGTTCATAGCAGCACAATCTACAATAGCCAGAATTTGGAAACAGCCTAAGTGTCCGTCAGCAGATGATTGGATCCAAAAACTTTGGTACATCTACACAATGGAATACTATGCGGCCATAAAAAATAAGGAATTCTCATCATTTGCAGCAAACTGGATGGAACTGGAGAACATCATGCTGAGTGAAATAAGCCAATCAATGAAAGAGAAACACCACATGACCTCACTCATTTGTGGATAACAAAGAGCATTATAAACTGATGAACCAAAAGATAGATATAGAGACAGTAAATCAACAAGTAGACTGTCAAATTACAGCGGGGAGGGGAGGAAGATCTGGGGGAGATAATAGATCAACCGAAGGACTTTTATACATGCATATAAGTATAACCAATGGACACAAAACTCTGGGGAGGGAGGGGATGTGTGGGAGGGAGGGTGGGGGGCAAAAAAAAAAAAAAAATCAATAAAATATATTAAAAAAAAAAAAAAAATAATGAAATACTGGAACAACCTACATGTCCAACTATTGAGAAAAATGAATGCTTTATTTGGTATATATTGTCTGAGGCAAATCACTTCTATAAAAATAAAAGGGTAATATGCTAATTAGACCAGATGTCTTCTGGACATCATTCCAGATGTCCTTCCTGACAAAGCTAGGGCTGGAGGGAAACCAGCTGGATCCTGGGTGCCTGCGGGAGGCCCAGGGGAAGCCAGCCCGGGTCCCGGGTGCCTAGCCACAGCTGGGAGGAGGGAAGCCTGGGTCCTAGGTGCTGGAGGGAAGCCAGTGCCCGCAGCCTAGGTCCCGGATGCTAGAAGGAAGCCAGTGCTGGCCGCCAGGGGAAGGAAAGCCTACTCTTGCACGAATTTTTGTGCACCAGGCCTCGTGATTGTGATATAATACAAAAACCATTATAAAACAGCTTGTCAGTGTAAACCTATTTTTTGTGTGACTATGTCTGCATACTCACATATGCAAATATGTGTGAAGAGAAGAGAACTATCAGGAATGATATATTTCGTGACACTTTCCTGATTCTGTATTTCTTTATTCAGTAACTTTATTGAGTACCTACCATGTGCTAGACATAAGTATCCTATATAATGCAAGGCCAGAAACCATAATGGCATCATGGCCATAACAACCGTTAGACCAGAACCACCACGGCCCCTTGCCAGGCTGGCCCTTCCCCCAAGCAAGCAATTAGGGGTGATCAGGCAGGCAGGTGGAGTGGTTGGGGCAATCAAGTAGGTAGGCCAGTGGTTAGGAGTGATCGGGGAGGCAGAGAGGTTAGGGGCAATCAGTAGGCAGGAGAGTGGTTAGGGGCAATCAGGCAGGCAGGCAGGTGAGCAGTAGGAGGCAGCGGTCCCAGATTGCAAGAGGGATGTCTCAGATTGAAGAGGGTGCAGGCCAGGCTGAGGGACATCCCCCCCGCCCTGTGCACAAATTTCATGCACCGAGCCTCTAGTCTATATATAAAAAAGCCTAAGCAACCATTATGACCGTTCACTATGATGAGAACTGACCATCAGGGGGTAGACACTCAACACTGGAGCTGCCCCCTGGTGGTCAGTGCATTCACACAGCCAACTTCCCGTGGTCCTTCCCCCTGGCCAGCCAACCTTCTGCAGTCCCTTCCCCAGGCCAGCCGGCCAGCCCCAATGGCCCCGATGACCATGATCATTCTGATTGCTGGCCAAGCTGATGGACCCCACCTATGCATGAATTTGTACACGGAGCCTCTACTAAAATATAGGAGAGCAAAAGAGAGAAGATTTTAAACATAGCTTTTTCCCTCCCCCTTGGGAAACACATTTGTTTTAAATATACATTTAGCAATACACAACAAGTAAAATTAAAGTGAAAAAGGCAACTAGATGAATATATTTAGTACTTGAGGCCTGATGCATGAAAATTCATGCACTGGAGGAGGTGGGGTCCTTCAGCCTGGCCTGCCCCCTCACACTCCGGGAATCCTCAGGGGAGGGAGGTGACCTGGTGATCCGTAGAAGGCAATGCCCCATCACACCTCTGCTGCTGCCACTGCCAGCAGCTCAAGCCTCTGCCAGCCCTGGTTATCTGAGCCTCAGGCAGCCACCATCCAAGGCTTGCCTGTGCCTTGGGCCCACCCTGGGCAGCTGGGGAGCAGAGGGTACTGGGGGACTCGAGTCAGGCACTCAGAGTGGCAGGGCCTGCCTGGGGGCTGGTCCAGGCTTGCGTGTACACACTGCTGCCCTGGTGCTGAGGGGACTGGGTGCCGCCATCTTGTGGCTATGGCACCACCATCTTTGAGGACATGGCAGTCAATTATCATATTCCCTCCTTATTGGCTGTGGGTGCCACCATCTTTGAGGGTGGGACAATCAATCAGCATATTCCCTCTTTATTAGATAGGATGATCCTATTTGCCTTAGAAGGATATAAATAGGCTCTGTTTTTTATTCATGAAAGTTTTCTGCCATGAAAATTTCACAAGAAAACTATTATTTTTTGCTTCAAATGATGGGACTGGGAAGTCAGGAACAGTGGGGAAATGGCCTTTCACTTTCGCTTTATATTTGTTTGTAGAGAATTGGGGGAGAGGCAAAAGTGCTTTATTTGCTGTTTTAATTCTTATAAACTTTAATTATTACAAACTTAACTGCCCAATCAAGTACTTTTGAAGTAAAATAGAAAAATATCACAGACACAAAATATTATTAAATTTAAATTATATTCTACTTATAACAGTACTTCTAATATATGTGCGTTGTCTCTATATACCTGGCTCATAGTTCAATTCATAACTGACCAGAATATGAATATTTTTTAAATTATCAAATGTTGCAATTTAACATGTTTTTATTTTCTAGACAACATTTGAGAGAGGACTAGAACTACATGCCAAAGTTACAGTTTTTGCAGAGGGTTGCCATGGACATCTGGCTAAGCAACTATATAAGAAGTTTGATTTGAGGGCCAATTGTGAACCCCAAACCTATGGAATTGGACTGAAGGAGGTATCCTGGCTTGTTTATGTTGAAATATGGAACTTTAAATTCATTGTATTATAATGCTGATTTATTTTTACAGTTGTATTTTCCATTGACTTGAAATGGTATGACTGAAAATATTTGGGATATTTTTCAAAAGTCTAGAAAATATTACAATCAAAATTTATTATTATATGAATTTCATCCATATGTTGTAATTGTTTTATCAAATATTGCTGAAAGAAGTCTTGATCTTGAAAATATTTGTAACATTTTTTATTGTAATGTCATCTCCCATAATAATATTAAACCTGCTATTGATATGCTATAGGATGACCACATCCTATAAGAATTATTCATTCAAAATTGTAATCTGAAGATAACTTTTGTTTATGAAACTTACATTCAATCATGGTATATTGACATGAAACCTAAAATTTAGCTAGGTTAAGTGTTGTATATTTTCTCAATTTTTCCAGTTGCTAGACTATTTTTTCAAGCTTTAGGTGTATTATAATAACCTATAATAATAAAAGCATAATATGCTAATTAGACCGAATTTCCTTCCGGACATCCTTTTGGATGAAGCCAGGGCTGCCAGGGAAGCCCAGGTCCCGGGCACCTGCAGGCGACCAGAGAGAAGGCCTGGTCCCGGGTGCCAGAGGCAAGTTGGTGCCAGCAGCCAAGGGAAGGAAGGCCTACTCTTGACCGAATTTTGTGCATTGGGCCTCTAGTTAGAATATAAAAATCCTTTTGTTTATTTTTAGGGGGTAAAGCTCAGAAAGGTTTAATTCTATATATAACTAGATTCATTATATTGTAAACAAGGGTTTAATTGTTTTTGGTAAATTGCAAATATTACCTGCTTTTTAGACAATATCTTAGATGGAAATTGTTTAAAATTTAAACTTACCATTCTAAAACTAGGATGAATAATTTGCTTAATTTGAGGAGGGGGCTGTGCAAAAACGGGTAAAGTATTTTATTGAGTAACAGTGTACAGCAGCGTTTTTCAACCGCTGTTCCGCGGCACACTAGTTGTTGCCTGGTGTGCCGTAGGTGCAGACAAGACAAGAATTTTATAATTTTTCACTATTTTGTTTACTTAATATTTCATAATAAAGTAATTATAAAATACTTTCTTTGTGTTTATTTGATTCCTATTCAAGAGAATTACTTTATATATAGTCAATATAGGCACAGAGTTAAATTTTTTAACATTTTCTAATGGTGGTGTGCCTCGTGATTTTTTTCATGAAACAAGTGTGCCTTTGCCCAAAAAAGGTTGAAAAACACTGGTGTACAGTACCAGATCTTAAGTGTGTCAGTTCAGTTAATTTTTATAAGGTTAATACACTCATGTTACTACCATCCAGATTAAGATTTAGAATATTTCCAAAACCCTAAAAGTTTCCCTCATCTCTTCTGAGTTGTTTCCTAGAATTGTATGAAAGTCTTATTGATTTGAATATCTTAATGTCTAAAAGTGTTCATAACATTTCTGACCTTTCTCTTTACTCTGATTCATCATGCTACAGTTTGGTATCATTTTCTTTGACATTTAAAGTACTTTTTTTAATGTTTCTCTTGTTAAAGTTTTTTACTTGTAATTTTCATAAATAAGACAAAACTTGGCAAATTTTATACATTGTAGTGATATAAAAAATTTAATACTCCAGGACTTTTTTTTTAAAGCTATGGCTTATTGATGAAAAGAAGTGGAAACCTGGGAGAGTAGATCACACTGTTGGCTGGCCCTTGGACAGACACACTTATGGAGGCTCTTTCCTTTACCATTTAAATGAAGGGGAACCCCTGGTGGCTCTTGGTTTTGTGGTAAGTTATATGCCCATTGTGGAAAGTTCTGTTAGTCACTGGATCCTAAGATTATAAAACAAGGGCTTTGAATCTGAAGAATGCAAAATGCTTTACTTAAAGCTTATGTTCTAATGTAATCAGCATATAAAGTACTTAACAGTTATTAGAGACATTAGTCTAACACACATAGCTTTACTAATAGGAGCTACTCTGTGTCAAGCACTGCTAGATATTTCACTGAGAACTCATAAAATCCTATGAAGTAAATATAGCCTTCTTTACTGATGAGAAGTCCAAATAAGTTAAACAACTTTCCCAAATACGCCTATTAAATGACAGAGGCAGTTACACATTTCAAAGCTCATTTCCATTATGGCATGCTGCCCCTGAAAATTTAGTTAGCACTTTAGTTAACTTTTTAAAAACATGAGCATTTTCTCCCTTTTTAGCCACTTATACCACTTATAAAGAAAAATAGTGAATTTCTGCACCTTGGAATTGGTGGAAGTTTATTGTTTAATGTCATGATTGAACCTGCATATGAACCATTGTTAAACTTATGTGCTTTTTGAAATCCAGACAAGTTTCAGTAGCATCACCTTTGCGTAGTTATTCTAGTGACTTAATCTTTTCAAAGCAAAAAAAAGGTTGGTTATTAATTTCAGCACTACAGTAATGCCTTTAAAATGTAACCTTTAAAATTTCTTGTCCTCTTTTTTCTAAGTGTGAATACATCTTGTTCATTTTTGCCTCAGTAGTACTGCATATAGCTTATTTATTTGTAGAGTTGGTATTGATAACTGAATAATTATTACAATTCCCTTTATAGATGCAATGTGAGGGACACTTACCATATTTTTCTAATATGGACTTTGATATATAGAGCACAGTGATTTATTAATATATTCCAAATATTTAAAGTTTTATGATTATTAACACAAGGTATTTTTTTGTTTACCCTTTCTTTTACAAACATTTTACTTAGTTATTTATTTAAATTTAGGTTACTATATATATTTCTCTAAGTACTTTGAGTATAAGAAATTTAATGTACATGTTTTCTTTTTCTTTTTTTTTTTAATATATATTTTATTGATTTTGTACAGAGAGAAAGGGAGAGAGATAGAGAGTTAGAAACATCGATGAGAGAGTGTCATCGATCAGCTGCCTCTTGCACACCCCCTAATGGGGATATGCCCGCAACCAAGGTACATGCCTTTGACCGGAATCGAACCCGGGTCCCTTCAGTCCCCAAGCCGACGCTCTATCCATTGAGCCAAACCGGTTTTGGATAATGTACATGTTTTCTGATAAAAATTGCTCACATTTTAGCTTGATATAATTTGAAATAAAAATGTCTGGTTGCATAAAGATATAAAATTTAATTATAAAAATTTTAAGGTTGGTCTGGACTATCAAAATCCATTCCTGAGTCCATTTAGAGAGTTCCAGAGGTGGAAACACCATCCTAGCATTCAGCCAACATTGGAAGGTGGAAAAAGGATTGCGTATGGAGCCAGAGCTCTCAATGAAGGTGGCTTTCAGGTAAGTCTCCCAATTTTTTTATTCTTTATTTATGAATTATAAATTCAGCATTGAAAATATAATGTTATAAATTTAAAGAATAGAAAATCACTTCATGGGGAAAAATTTAGGTAATTCAGCAAGTCACCTAGTATTTATAAGACTCTCTCAGACTAGTTAAATAAATTACACCATGAATTTAAAGAATATGTTGACTTAACTGGCTTTTTTAACCAGAAAGGTAAAAATATGTGAACCAAGGTATTTTTCTTTATCCTTTTTAATAATATTGTTTTTTAATATATATTTTTTTCTATCAGAGAAGGAGAGGAAGAGATAGAAACATTAATAATGAGAATCATTGATTGGCTGCCTTCCACATGCCCCCCACTGGGGATGGAGCTCACAACAGAACCAGGGCATGTGCCCTGACCGGGCTCAACCACTGAGCCACACCAGTTGGGCCTTTTATTCTTTAGCTGCCAGGAAATTCCAAGGCAAATTCTAGGTTTTGTTATATTCAATAGCACATACACATCCTCATTTTAAAACATCTGCTTTGTATGTTTCAACATCTCAGATGGTTTTTAGGAAAAAACCTAAACTTTGTACTTAAATTTTCCAAATTAAATAGTCAAAGTTTCAGAAACTTATTTTCCGTTAGTTTTAAAGCAATAATTTGGAACATTGTTTTATTTTTATTGATCTAACAAATATTACATGACTATTTTTATTGTCCTTCAGTCTATACCCAGAACTCACCTTTTTTTGATATGTTTCTAATTATTTGTAGCCCTAGTTTAATGAATGTTCCAGAATACAGCATTTCTAAGTGAACTTTTCCTTGTCCCAGTATGCCCCTTACTGGGGTTTGAGCTCACATTGCAACCTGGGCATGTGCCCTGGCCAGGCTCAATCACTGGTCAACCCAGTTCCTTAACAAAATACAGTGTTTGTAACCCTGTTCACACAGGGGATTCTCCCAGAACTTAAAAACACATCTTCATTGTGCCATCCCATTTTTATTCTTAGGATTTAAGCACCAATTTGGAAGAACTTGCACTAACAATCTACATCCTCTCTTCTAGTTCTTGAATCAAATTTAGTGTTAACAAGATCACAGCCTTGAGAACTGCTGTCATTATCCAAGTTTTTAGCCATTATCTGGTTTCAGCTAATGGCATTCCAGAAAGTCCTTTACTTATACTGTCTGCTCTGTGACCCTGATGTGATGATGCTCTTGCATTTGGTCCAAGAGAACTACAGTCATAAATTCATTCCCACGTACTATAAAAGGATGGGGTCCTTTTACCAACATTCTTCTACCTCAGTTTGCTTCTCACCACCTTTCCCTTATAGTTAGAATTTTCTAATTAAAGGGGCCTATGGCCAGATTGGTCATCATGTCTTCCTGGAGCTGTTTCCCCATTAATTATCTGTCCTCTGAGTCACTTTCAGCATCATCAGCCAAACTTTACCACCTACCACTTTCTCAACAAAGACCATGGCTTCCTTTAGGAAACCCACAGAAAAGAAAAAATGAGGAGGAATGAACTACTCTGTCTTGCCTCCTTTCCTTTTCAAACTATAGATTATAATACATTTTCCCATGCAAAAAAAACCCTGTTAATTTAGGTGCCACATTATAGGCTTTTATTGGCTATCACAAAAATATCACCAGCCTTTATTACATTATTCTTTATCAATAATGTATAGTGAGGCCCAAACAAGTATCTCAACATTTTTGGGGGGGAATTCAGCTTATTCTCAAGTTAATTAAAATGTTATTTAAGGTAATAGCTAATTGTAATGCCATGATTAGAACCTATATTTTTATCGCTAGATATCAAAATAAAATAAAAAGTGTATACAGAGGTAAGGTACCATCCTTTGCATATCATGTTACCATAATATAAAAGCAGATCACAATTTAAATAATAGTCATCCAGGTTTAGGGAATATTTTTCACTATGACATAAGTGTACATGAAAACATTTTATTTAAATGTTATCCCTCTGGTCTTATGTCTGCTTCATATAGGTTAGTCATGGGGAGGGAGAAGGAAAAATTTGTAATAGAAAATATGGTAATAATTCTAATCTTCACTCATTGGGGAGGGGGAAAAAATGCCTTTGCTCTGTTGTTTTGTTTTTCCCCCCTTCAGTGTATTCATTTTCTTCTTTTTTAAAGAAATTTTTTTCTACATTTAAACTTATTTAAAAGGCTATAATGTGGAGTGGTCAGTTTTGCATGTTTAATTTGAGCTAACAGTACACTTTAAATGTTTCTTTCCTTAGTCTATACCAAAACTCACCTTTCCTGGTGGCTTACTAATTGGTTGTAGTCCTGGTTTCATGAATGTTCCCAAGATTAAAGGTACCCACACAGCAATGAAAAGTGGAGTTTTGGCAGCAGAATCTATTTTTAATCAACTAACTAATGAAAATCTCCAATCAAAGACGATAGGTAAGAACTTCCTATTTATTTAAAGTACAGAAATTGGTTAGGTTTTCATTGAAACATTGATGTCAAGTTGGAGAGTACTGCATTACATTACATACATATAACATACACAGTAAGATACCTCACACATACCAAAGTGTCTTGTCTGAAAACAGGAGAGCTGTGCAAACTACAGAATCCAGCACCATCCTTGGCAGGGGTGGCAAGCACCAGCATTGATGATACTTCTGCGGTGGAGAGGAACTGCTAGCACTTAGGCCTCAGTGAGCCCTTAGTCTAAAAAGACCTTCTAATGATTCTCCACTTTTCTCAGAATAAAAGCCAAAGTTCCCTCACCCTCTGACTTAACCTTTCTACCCTTGTTCCAAGCACATGGGCTTCCTCACTGACAAGAACATGTCAAGCATGCTTCCTTCTCTCATGGCCAACTCCCTCACTTCCTACACTTAATCAAATACCACTCTCAGTGAACCCAATTGATTTTCAACACACAGCACTCTCAACACCCCCACCCCACACAAAGTTTTCTATAATTTTTCCCACCTTTGATACACTACATAATTTATCAACTTTGTCTTTGTCTCCTGCCTCTTGAAAGGAAAACCTGATTAGACCTTCAAATCCTTGTAGGAAAGGAGGCCTAGGATGTGGGAGAAGAAAACTAGAACAGAAAAAGCAAGGTGAAGTGTGTTGGTTGAGTAATGGAACATTTTTCTAATTTTCTTGCCAATTATCTTTCCTTTTTGGACCAACTTGTCATGTAAGCATAATACCACACATAGAAAGTACTGGAGCAAGTACATCCAGACTGGTGTGGAGGAGTTGAGCATCGACCCATGAACCAGGAGATCATGGTTTGATTCTGGGTCAGGGCACATGCCAGGCCATGGGCTCGATCCCCAGTAGAGGGCTTTCAGGAGGCAGTCGATCAATGATTCTCATCACTGAACTTTCTCTCTCTTTCCTTCTCTCTAAAATCAATAAAAACATTTATAAGAACCATTTTGTCCTATTAAGTATTAAATGCATGCACCAAGTTTTAAGTATTGTAATTTCCTAGGGCTGCCACAACGAAATACCACAAACTGGGTGGCTTAAAACAACAGGAAATTTGACTTTTACAGGCTAGCAGTTTGAAACTACGGTGGTGGCAGGACCTTCTCTCTGTGTAGTCTCTGGGTGAATCCTTTCTTGCCTCCCAAGCTTCTGAAAGCCTCGGGCATTCACTTGGTTTGTGATAGAATTAACTCCAATCTCTGCCTCCATCTTTACCTATCTTCTGCTTGTCTGTCCCCCATAAGGACCCCAGTCTGGATCAAGAGCTCCCTCTACTCCAATATGACCTCATCTTAACTATTACATCTGCAACAACCCCATTCTGACCCATTCTTAAATATTGGGAGGTTTGGACTTTAAAATACCTTTTTTGGGGAGACACAATTCAACCCATAACAGTAGTATTTCATTGATCACTTATAACTTTTTTTTACTTTTATAGGAAGCATAAACTATCTTGAGCTTCCTTTTCAGGTTCCCTACTTTTAAAACTTAACTTTCCAGTATAAGACATCAAATTTAGACGCTGCCAACATTTATATAAAATAATATTCGTGTAGTCTTGTGACCACCTGTTTTTTAAGTTTAAGATTCACTCGTCAGAAGTTTAAAAATATCTTGATTAACGTACTTTATACTCCTTGAGGCAATTTCATACTTAACATTTCATATTTTTAATAAAGGACTCCAGGTAACAGAGTATGAGGACAATTTGAAGAAATCATGGGTGTGGAAAGAGCTATATTCTGTTAGGAATATAAGACCATCCTGCCATGGATTCTTGGGTTTATATGGAGGGATGATTTACACTGGAATCTTTTACTGGATATTTAGAGGAATGGAACCATGGACCCTAAAACATAAAGGTAATTACAACATATTTGAGTGTGTTATAATCATTAAAAACTCATGGATGGAATTCAATCTAAGTGAACAGTATATCATTATGAGTATAGTCTTATTTCTTTAGTATATTTTCAAGTTTTATAAAAGTGCTTTTTAAAGTACTTTAAAATTAGTGTTGTATATTTAAAATCTTCCTCAAAACTTTTGAAGGTGCTGACTCTGATCAGCTCAAGCCAGCCAAGGATTGCACACCTATTGAGTATCCAAAACCTGATGGACAGATTAGTTTTGACCTTTTGTCATCTGTGGCTCTGAGTGGTACTAATCATGAACATGACCAACCAGCACATTTAACCTTAAAGGATGACAGTGTACCTGTAAATAGAAATCTGGCGATATATGATGGGCCTGAGCAGCGCTTCTGCCCTGCAGGTCAGTACTGTATTTCCATTCATTCCTATTTGCTTTAAATATGTAAGAAATATGCTTCCATTGCTTGGAAATTATAAATGACTCCTATATCCAGCTTTCTTTAGAAAATATTATTTTATGGTTCTTACTCTAGCAATGTTAAAATAATAGGGATTTCTTTTGAAGCCTAATTCAGAGGACATTTCTCAAGAGGTCTTTCTGTGTCTACCCTTGTCGAAGGTAAGGCCCACAGAATACCAAAGAATACCTTTTTCCATATTCACATAACTTTGAAAACAATTTGTTATGGTTATGCACATGCACATACACACTCACGGACAGTGTATGTATAAATGCTAAAATACAAGCTATAGCCACATTCAGCTCAAGAAAATGGTCCCAAATTTGAAATTCATCATGAATACTCTATCTTTTAGTGCTGAGTTTTCAACTAGAATTATAAAATGGTAACTGAGTCTCAAATGATACACTAAAATAGTGCTCAGCTGTGTAAAAATTAGTACCTTGTGGAGAGGGACTAGAATGACACTTTGAGGGCAGGGACTTTGTCTTTTGACTTTATTATTTTAATTATTTCTGTCATAATACCAGGTTATAAACAGGGTTAAGACTGGCTCTCTTGTTTTTTTCAGCTAAGCAGCATATAGCACATTCTATATACAGAATTGTAACTCAGAAGCAGCCAAGATCTTTGTAATATGCTCTGTGGGTAAACATTCTGAAAATAAACTTTCAATGTTTCTGTAACTACTATTTCCAGGACTTTAATATCTATTTTTGAATTTTGAAAGTTCAAAAAGTTAGGAACTTAATAATATTATTTCTCCTTACAGGAGTTTATGAATTTGTACCTTTGGAACAAGGTGATGGATTTCGGTTACAGATAAATGCTCAGAACTGTGTGCATTGTAAAACATGTGATATTAAAGATCCAAGTCAGAATATTAACTGGGTGGTACCCGAAGGTGGTGGAGGACCTGCTTACAATGGAATGTAAACTATAACTGATTTCATTTGCAGGCAAGTCTGATAAACACTTTCTCTAAAATGTATGGTAAGCTAACTTTAAAATGTTGAGAAGTTAGCAAGTGTCAACATATTTTATAGCATATTGCTGATCAGAATGTTCATAAAATATCAGGGAAATAGAAATTTTATACTATACCTAAATTTGTCTCATAAAAAACTGTCAATATTTATCTTAAGTAAAACTTTATTAGTGATGTAGCATTTACTTCTTCAATTCTTCAAAGATTCATTACCAACAGCAGAATAAACTATTGGCCTTTCATGTAAATGTGACTTGCCAAATTCAAAACTTGAAGTATAAAAATAAATGTATACTTTAGAGCAGAGGTTGGCATCTAGCCCACCACTTTTCTTAGTTTTCTTAGAACACAGCCATGCCATGTCCCTTGCAGAAATAAGTAATTGTGACAGAATACAATGGTCCTAAAAATTTACTATCTGAACCTGTGAGTATAAAATACCAACACAGCCGAAACTGGTTTGGCTCAGCAGTAGAGCGTCGGTCTGGGACTGAAAGGTCCCGGGTTCAGTTCCGGTCAAGGGCATGTAGATTGGTTGCGGGCACATCCCCGGTGGGGGGTGTGCAGGAGGCAGCTGGAGGCAGCTGGTCGATGTTTCCCTCTCATCGACGTTTCTAGCTCTCTATCTCTCTCCCTTCCTCTCTGTAAAAAATCAATAAAATATATTTAAAAAAAATAAATAAAATACCAACACAAACCAACCAGTTTACAAAAAGCTATATCAAAGAATTGAGGGAAATTACACAAATTTAAGCTTTCACCTGTTTATTCAACAAGATGGATCTTTAGTTTAAAAATAGGTTGAACAGCATTATTCTTTGTAATACAGATAGCCCGAGGGATGGGGTCAACTTCACTGTACTTTGTAATACTTTTATTAAGAGTGAACCGGTATCAGTATTTCTAAACTGTAAACAATGGGAAACTGAAGTATCAAAGGAAACACATTAGGGATCATATTTAACAGACAAAATACCTTAAATTTTCTTATTGCCTTTATACATCAATGTGTAATATTTAAGCATAACCGAATTCCTTATTAAGCAAACATTTTTGCATATGCTGCCTTCTCTTTATCTTTCTGTGCCTTTATCTTTTGTTTGACTTTCAGCAATTCTGCCTGGATAGCTGCAAAATAAATATGTAATAGGAGTTAGTTTTCAAACATCCAAAAATTAGGTTTACCAACAAACTGATGTTTTAATATGACAGTTAACTTCCCCTTGCTAAAATTTTTCTTGCTCTATTAATAGAATAATATATACCAAGAAAGCAATCACACAACTACATAATCACAAAGCATAATCTTAGAAAACTGACTATTGAGAGAATTCAAATTGAATTATACAGATTTGCCTTCTCCATTTAGAGAAGTGCCTGTTTTACTTTAGTATTAAAGAAGCCAAAGGTATATTTTAATATCTTGATGTAGGATCACTATTAGTAGTTACAGTATTTGAAAGACTTATTTTTGTCATGGCATCAAAAAGATTTTCTATTAGTTTATTAGCTAGAATATTTAGGTTATGGCTACATTCAGCTTAAGGAATGGTCCTAAACATTAAATTCACTATAATACTCATTTGGTACTTTTGACTAGAATTAAACTAATAGGAACTAGATCTCAAATGATATAGTAGGACAAATGGTATTCAGATATGTGAAGATAGTATTCTGTAGAAGGACTAGAATGTAAGCTCTCTGAGAGCAGGGACCCTGACTTACTCAATGCAGTATGATCAGTGCCTGACCCAATGACAGGCATTCTGTAATATCTGTGGAATAAATATCTAAGTGGCAAACTGTACAGTGTTTCATGAAGAGAAATTCTTAAAAGAACAAAGTGAACTTTCACTGCAAAAACTGCCAACTTACCTTTATCTTCTGGTGCTATCTCCTGAGCTTTCTTAAGATCAGCCTTTAATTGGAAAAAAGTTTTAAGGAAATATTAGGTATATAATTTATAAAGGTGGTTGTCTATATTTTTAAAATGAAATTTAGGACAAATTTTTACCAATGCTTGGTCGTATTCCTTCAATCCTTGCCACCCTTGAGCTCTACGGTACAGTGCTTTGGTATTTGATGGATCTATTTCAAGAGCCTAAAAAGAATCAAATTAATACTTTATGTTAAGTATTAAATGTATAGATTTAAATGTATTGCCTATCAGTTCCAAATCAATCCTTCACTGCTCTGTGAAGGAAAGTAACCCTAAAAATCTCTCTTCTGCCAGCTAGCACAATGTTAAGTTTTATCAGTAGAGGGCTCTATATGGACATAGAAGAGAAAGCCAATTTCTCTTCCAGGTTCCAATGTGCTCCTCTTATTAGGCTCCTGCAGAGTTTGGTCAGTAGCATAAAGCAACGCTCCACAGCAAGTTCCCCAGGCACTCCAGTGAGTCGCACAAGTGTGGTGCTCCATGACTGCCTCTGCTACACAAAAGCCGTGGACATACCCTCTCCAAAGAGTCTGGACCTCAGCCAGAGGTCTAGAGATGTGCCTCTTCCAAGAGATCTCTATGCTGAAATAAATGTTTTAAAAATATTTTTTTACTTAACATCTTTTAAAGATCAGTACTTAGATTTACTGAAAAGGGTACATTATCTGCCTCACAAAGGTCAAAAAGAGATCCAGATGATTGGTGAAGACTAATCTTTTTCTCTGTTATATACTCCATTCTAAGTATATTCTTATCTCTA
Organism: Pipistrellus hanaki; assembly: GCF_964339955.1. Lineage (NCBI taxonomy): Eukaryota > Metazoa > Chordata > Mammalia > Chiroptera > Vespertilionidae > Pipistrellus > Pipistrellus hanaki. Next base: position 58,388,676 of record NC_140507.1, on the reverse strand, counting down.
TTCCACCTACCCTACCAAATTAGGATCACATTTTATTTCTCCTTGCTGTGGACATAACTGGCCTATGTGCAGAATGTGCAATACACATTAAAATTATTGGAGGTGGCCTTTCTAAAATACACGGTTTAGTATGGAAAAATTTTCAGCTCTATACTAGGAAGAAAGTCATAATTGTGTTTCTTAAGTAAGGTATGCTTTTACCTTTCTAGCTTTTGCTGTTAGTATTCCTGGATGTCTCCATAAAGGAGCTTAATGTGTGCCCAACACTGTTATATGCTTTACATATCTATCTATATATAAAAGCTTAATATGCAAATTGTCCCTTGGGAGTTTGATTGAGCACTATGACATCCACTGACCACCAGGGGGCAGCACAGAATAAAGGCAGGCCCCATCAGCCCTGATCGCCAGCTAGGCCTAGGGACCCTATCCATGCATGAATTTCATGCACCAGGCCTCTAGTGTTATATAATCCTTATAACAAACCCATGAGGCAGGTATTATCTCCACTTTACATATAAAGAAGACTTTTAAATTAGGAACTTAACCAAGATCACAAAGTTGGTGAGAGGTCTAATTAAAAAAACCTGTCTGACCTAATCCATAACCCATATTCTTAGTCATTCCTGGCTTTGTCTTTCAATACTTAGCACATAACAGGTGTTCAATATGTTAAATGAACAAGTGAGCTGATACATGTGCTTTGAGGGAAAAAGGAAAAGTATATTAATAAATACTAAGTAACCTAATAAGCTAAGTAAATGGATTGAAAGAAAAACTGATGTCCAAAATATTTAAGAGATAAAATGACACGTTTTATCAAGTCTCATCAGGTCCTATGCAATGATATGTCCTATATAATAAAAGCTTAATATGCTAAGTGTCTGGTTGTCCATTCAACCAATCAAAGTGTAATATGCTAATGATATGCTAAGGATACTCAAACACTCACTATGATGTGCACTGACCACCAGGGGGCAGACAGCTGACCAGTAGACCAGTCACTATGACATGCACCAGGGGGCAGATGCTCCAACCAGTAGGTTAGCTTGCTGCTGGGGTTCAGCCAATTGGGACTGTGCAAGATGGGCCAGACATGCCCTGGAGCCCTTCCTGGCTGGTCAACCTCCCATGACCCCCCCTGACCCTGATCATGCATCACTGGGGTTCCTCACCCTCTCCCAATCTGGGTCCCCTCGGGGGATGTTGGAGAGCCAGTTTTGGCCCAAACCTGCATCTATAATAGTAAAAATATAATATGCTAATTAGACTGGACGCCCTTCAGGACGAAGCTGGGGTTGCAAGGGAAGCCGATGCTGGCAGCTAGGAGACAGAAGGCCTCTCTTGCAGGAATTTCATGCATTGGGCCTCTAGTTAAATGTATATAAAATTGTTTTGTTCAAGTTCATAAATCATAATCCAACCCTGTCAAAAAATTCAACAGCAAACAGACTTACCTCCAAACAACTGTCAACTGCTCCCTGCCAATTTGACATCTTTAGTTTACAAGCACCAATATTCAGCATGCAACTTAAAGCCATAGGTTGCAGCTTCAATGTATCTGCTTTCTCAGTAACAGCTTTTGAACCTTCCACATATCTGGAGAATACATTAATAAAAGTAAAATGTAAAGCTAGCATAAGGCATATTCTGCTTCTTCAACTATGCCAAAAAATGTTAGGTTATTTCTGATATAAAAAGTTTATCACATGCTAATATTAATATTCTTAATATTCATTATCTCTTAAATCCTTTTTTTCTTCAGATAATTTATTTTTATTTGTTACAACTTTTTTCCAAATTATTCAAACAGGCCAATTTAAGGATAATTCCCATATCTAAAGATAATTGTGCACTATTAACACTTTCTATTTTTAAAAACCAGGTCTCTATTATGTACTTTTGAGAAACAAGGTTTTCATTGTGTCACAGGGAATGGAATGGAAAAGGTGAAAAACCCTATCGTGTTGGTTTTGAATTGTCATTTAATAAAATCAGTTCCTAGCTCTGTCCACTGAGGACTCAGAAACAATAAGCATACCTGGTCCCCAGAATTTGTTCTTTAAAGTCTATTCCCCACTGAAAAGAATCAGCGCTCCTTGGAGAAATTGCTGATACCCAATCTGGAAACAGGTTAAATATAAAAATGAGCCTGGAACATCTTGAGCCAGAAAGTAAGCCAAGTGATCACAGACTAAGAGAAATATGTCAAAAAGATGTAGAAAAGGGGGCTTCCACTAGAAAAATCTGGAACCCTTTGGGCTTCAAAAGAAATTTTAGTAAGACCTGAGAAAAATCCACAGGTTTATAGTGATACTTGAAAGGAGGCAGAGGAAAGGTTCTTTCAAACAGAAGAATGCCAGCTTATAATAACTGTAGAATGAGTGATAAAATTAGAAAAATCAGTTTTGCAATCATCAAGACAATAACTGATTAGGCAAGGATCTTCGATGATATAAAACCACTGGATGCAATGTTAGAAACTGAATATGCACACAATCTCACAGTATCACCTCAGAGTACTTACTACTTACAAAGGGGAAAAGGCATCTTTATAGCTGACATCACTTTAATCAAGTGCCAAAACTCAAAACTGACATGTGCCTTCAATATGTGTGATGTCATAGAAAATATACATACCTAGTTAAGTCCCCTTGCCAAAATATTTATCCTCAACCTAACCTTGAGGAAGCAATCGAACAGATGGCATTGTATAAGACATCCTACTTAAGATGCTACAAAGTATAAGTGACAACTAATTTGTAGAATAGGAACTATTAAATATGGATAAACTAGAGACATAAAACCAAATGATACAATTGACTCGAGTAAAATTTAAACAATTGGGGAAATTTGAATGTGGATTACATATTAGGTAATACTGTATGAATGCTATTTTAATGGTAGGAAGGTTATGTAGAAGAATGTGTTTGTTTCTTAGGTTATTTATAATAACAAATATTCAGGGGTGAAGTATCATGGTATCAGCAACTTCCTCTTAAAAAATGATTCTTCAAAAACAAACAGTAAAAATTAACTAGTGAACATAGGTTAAGGTACATGAGCATTCATTCATGTACTATTTCAACTTTTCTGTATTTGGAAATTTTTCAAAATAAGAAGTTGGGAGGTAACAACAACAAAAAAATGCAGCTATTTCAACACATCTGGTAATTACAAATAATCTGTCAAAAAAAAATAAGCTCTTGAATTTCAGTTTACAATTCAACTTACAAGTTTTTAAAAGCAATTTATTAAAAATATGTTATTACCTTAAAACCTTTGTATACTTTTTAATGGCCATCTCCCAGTTCTGGGATTTGAAAAAAGTATTCCCAATGTTTTTTAAATCTTCTGTTATTAATAATATTTTATCTACCTGTATAAAAGAATACAAATATGTTGGATTTTAGTAAGTAATGTGGTTTAATGCTGGGTTCTATCACTAAGACAGATTGACACAAATATCTCAAAATTTTAGTACTAAATATTTTTAGTAATTTAAGTAAGTTGGACTAATTGAAAATACTCACGTCTTTTAAATCTATATCTGCATCCTCGGGGAAATCTGGATGATTATCACCAGAACCATCTTTTGGGAATATTCCCCAGTCATCCCCTTCCTTCAATTCTCCACATTCTGCAATAACGCACAACTGTAAAAATAATCCTAAATTGTAGAAGTGCACTAACATATTAATGATATTAAAAAAAAAAAAAAAAAAAGTCTGGGTTTAAAAGCTATATAGCTGCAAATTATGTGCAACATGGTCCAAGTCACTTCAAAAATGACAGACTGACTTTAGGAGGCTCACCTATCTGCTCTAATTATTAAATGCCCTTTATAAACATTTCAAGTAATAGAACAATGTCACTATTTTACAGAAGTCTTTTATTGCTACTTAGCACCTCAGTGTACACAAAAAGAACTGAAAATTTTATCATTCTCCATATAATTTTCTTTAGGAGGGGCACTGCTTTCAATTTACTACTATTGAGGGACAGCCTACCTCCTACAGGTATCAGAGCTTCCAATTCTCACAACCCTACCAATTGGGTTGGGTAGTACTATGGCCATTGATCCATAGACTTAGAACACAAGAATCTTTAGAGTTATGTAATCTAGTCTAAACCCTAAGTAATTTATGTAGAATGAGGAATCGGGCCAAGAAAAATTGAATAAGATCAAGGCCAAACCACTAATTAAATGGCAGAGTCTGGACAGGATTCTTCATTTCCTGTCCTCTTTCTATGATGAACTAGTATACAGGTTGACTCAAAGTTTTGCAAGTATAGGAAGACTTAAATCACCAAGGTTGAAATTGAAATAAATTAAGTGGCAGATTCAGGCTTCTATACCAAAAGTCATCCTAACAATTTCCAGCAAATAATCATCATTCTTTTACTTACATTTCTTTAAGATAGCAACTAGAGAAACTTTTACTTACTTTGGCAGGTTTTTCACCTTCCACTTCTACATTTTCCAGGATTCTTGCCACACCCATTCCTTTAATTACTTGGCCAAATACCACATGTTTCCCATCCAAATGAGGAGTTGGAACTGTTGTGATGAAGAACTGAGAACCATTTGTATTGCAGCCTGCATTTGCCATGCTCAATAAACCCTCCTGGTCGTGCTGTAGAACAAAATTAATTAAAAGAAAATCAAGGTTAGTCTGAATTGTTCTTTTACTGACCATACACAAAACCATGGTAGACTATAATATCATTTAGATCAAACAATATAGTGTAATTGTACTTTTTTTAGTAACAACCTTTAATTCATAAAATATAGATTTACTTAATCACTTTTAAACTTTAACAAATGCTGATGAAATCAAATAAAGTAACAACTGGGGGTGTATTTCTAAATTACCATATTAAGAAAATGCTTATATTTCATCTGTAAGATGAAGATGCTACATTAAGGAAATCTAATAATTATACTCTGCCCTTTTTTTATGGTGGATGGTCTTTTTTCTGAGCAACACTAAATAGTCTTCTCACTTTTCTGGGCCTGTATTATGATTCTTCCTTTACACATCAATAAACAGAGAACAATGATAGGTTATCCAATTTAGACAGGATATTCAATTAAGTACTTCCCTAATCTCAAAAGAATCCAAAACATGGCTTTCATCCCAGGTGAATCACTTCTTCAGGGAATGCCCAAAAGAAACTACTGCACACGGAAATCGAATTTCTTCCTTGGTACCAGGCTTTCTAAATTTATTCATTGTTGGGCCAATGTTAAATCTAATGTTAGTATTCTCACCTAAAATGCCTTTTAACCCTCCAATCTAAATCTAATTCGGGGGTCTTCAAACTACGGCCCGCAGGCCACATGCGGCCCGCAGAGGAGTCTGATCCGGCCCGCCAGGTTTTTTGGGCAGTGAGCGCAGCCGAGGTGTTACAGTAGGAATTAGTAGTTCATATAGTCCGGCCCTCCAGCTCTCTGAGGGACCATGATCTGGCCCCCACTTTAAAAAGTTTGAGGACCCCTGATCTAATTCATCTTTCAAGGTTACCAAGTCTGTAGAAGGCAAAAACTATCGGTGGGGACCCTTTTTTCTGCCAAAGGCCACTGAATATTTATAACATTATTTGAGGACCATACAAAATTATCAATTTAAAACTTAGCCTGTTATTTGGTCAAACATTTAATTAATGACCATATACTAAATGATGGTAAACTATAATATCATTTAGATCAAATATAGTGTAATGCTTTGGCAGGGCCAGACCAAATAAATGATATTGCAGGCATATTGTTATTCTCCAGTTGTCCCAGGTGTTTTAATCTTGTCTCCTCAGTAAGATAATAAACTCCTTGTCATCAAGGCCTTTCATTTTTATAAACCCTTTGGTGCCAGTGACAGTATTAAACTCAAACAGTTGCAGTCAAATACTGCTTAAAAGACTGATGAGATTTTCTTTTGTAGTTATTACCTTGTTCATTTTCCTCATTTCCAAAAAGATCACTTTACTTTTGTACTTACATGTCCATTCTTATAACTTGATGGAATGATGGAATATAACCCGATTACATCTTGGGACAATGAAGATAAGAAGGCACAGGCACCACTAATGTCCTTAGGAGCTTGGACATTAACCATATCCTCTAGTTTGCAAATCCCCTGATATCCTGGATATTAGCGATGGTTTTGTTGCTCTTCAAATTCAAGCATAAAGATGCACAAGTTACCATCCTTCTGATAATGAGAACATTTTCCTGGAAGCAATTTTGCCATATGGTGGCCACACTTTAAACTCATTAGCTTTACTCAAGTATGCAAACCTGGGTCACACTGAAATAACTATAGTATTTTTGCCAAATCATTACTGGATGAAAATGTTCCATATCAAAGACACATATGGCCAAATATAATACCTTTAAAAAGAGGAGACTCTAAATGCACTTGAGACATCTATCGTGTCTTAACCCAACAAGTGCTCATACATAGTACCCTTTATTATCATAACATGCATTTTGTCTACTTTACCTTATAATAGAAATTTTCATCTTCAAACTTTTCACCATAAATACTTTCTCCACCTGTCCCATCCTGATTTGAGAAGTCTCCACCCTGAATCATAAATTTCTTAATAACTACAAAAAAGGAAAATAGCTATTAGAAACAAAGCTATATTCATGTTGACTGTTACCCAAAAATATTTAATAAAAAAAAAAACCTATGACTTCAGCAATGTTAACTAATGAATATATAATAAGGACATCTTCCTAAAATGACTCTAGTCATGCCACTCTCTTGTCTTTCCCCACCATTTTACTCTTCAAGGACTTTTCACAATCTGAGTCCAAAGTACTTTTACTGCCTGATCCCCCAGGAACAATAGGAAAATTAGTTCCAATGGCACCTCTGCAATAAAACCACCACTGGCACCTCAAAGTTAGATCTCCTAATTTTTCTCCCCTAGTTGCTAGACTCTACCTCCATTTTATAACATCCTATATAATAAAGGGCTAATATGCAAATCGATCATCAGTCAGACACCCCCCAAGGGCTCCCGGACTGTGAGAGGTCTCGGTGGCTGCTGAAGGACCCTCTCCCTCCCCCCACTCCCACCCCGAGTGCACAAATCTTGTACAGTGGGCCTCTAGTATATCATAATGGTCTGTCTTTTTTGGCAAATAACTCCCTAAGTACAGCAACTCTGTGTGTTTTTTAATCCTTACCTGAGGATATTTTTATTGATTTTTTTTAGAAAGAGGGAGAGAAAAAAGGAGAGGTAGAGATAGATAAACATCCATGAGAGAGAAACACTGATCAGTTGCCTTCCATACAGGCCCTAACTAGAAATCAAACCCACAACCTTTTGGTATATGGGACAATGCTCCAACTGGGCCACATGAGCCAGGGTAGCTGTCTTTCATCCTTGTAACTATATGTGTGGCTGGGCACATATTAGTCACCCAATAATAACTACTGAATAAAGGCCAATTATTCTAAGATTTGTTATTCTGTAGTAGAAAAATTTCAGCAAAAATCATCTCTTGGTGTCAAGGATTCCCAAGACTACCCTAATGTTCAGAAATTCCCTATGATTCATGGGATTCAGCCTTTGGTTGTATTACGGCAACACAGTAAGGAAACACAACTAGATAATAAAGGGAAAATATACAGGCGGAGTCTAGAGGAATCCATGTGCTTCCTTGTGCTCTCACCCTCCCACAAGCTGGTCACAGAGCATTGTCTTCCCCCAGCAAAGAAAGTGCAATAACATATATGATTTGTTTCAGCCCAGGAAAGCCCAGTAGAGACTTAGCACCCTAGGTTTTCATTGAGGATGATTATAGAGGCATTCTCTGCCTAGTATGTACCAAAATTCCAGACTCCCAAAAAGAAATCAAATAACTTGTATAAAGAGTCTAGGCATAGTAATCCACCTTTATGATTTTGGGAATGGTTCAAGTTCCAAGTTCCCAGATTCTACTCAGTGGCCAACCTTGCCAGCAGACCTTCCTAAGGACAGCAGTCCCAGGGCCTGTTATGTTAACTCGTTAGTACCTTCAGTCTATTGGGGGAACCACCAAACAATCACAAACAAAAGTGTGATTAGAAAGTGTGGTAAGCTGTGTGAAATGTCATCTTTTAATCTCATATCACACCACGTGCCCATGACACTGAATTTTTTAACTGGCTGCAGCCTTCCCTAGCAATCCTGCCCAAGGAGATTTAACTTTCTTATCACCTGGTAGTCGAGCTATCCAGGGTCTACTTATTTATCATGACCACTCCCTTTCTTCTGAATCTAAGCCACATGTGTCAAACACAAGGCCCGAGGGCCAAATCCAGCCCGCCAGTCCTTGCAATGTGGCTCGCACCGCGCTGTCATCACTGCACTCCGCTGTCAGTTTATGACATTGTCAGTTTATGACTGTTCAGTAAACCATTCGGCCCGCGATTTAGGCTGGATTTTAGATTTTGGCCCCTTCTCTGATTGAGTTCGACACCCCTAATCTAAGCACATTGAAGTTAGAGGACTGGTGAACCTAGTGTATTTCATTTCTCTTGAAATAAACCTTAGTACACTCCTATAATTAATTCTTCCTTCTCAGCCCAATCTTTATGGAACAGAGCTATTGCCTCAGGTGTTAAAGTATCCTCTTGGAAACTAATAGTTTAATTTTTAACCTTTGCCCCACAGTGTCTTCCCCAACTCCTATAGGACAGGACTTGATTATGTATAAGAATCAGTTTCACAAAATTTACATACTTCGATGGAAAGGGCAGCCTTTGAAATGGAGAGGTTTCCCAGTGGTGGATCCGATGCCTTTTTCTCCTGTACACAGTGCACGAAAATTTTCTGCAGTTTTGGGTACAATATCTGCAAACAATTCTAAGACAATTCGACCAACTAAAAAAAAAAAAAGAAAGAAACACTGTCAGTATGCAAAACAAACAACCAAATAAGCAAATGTCAAAAGGTCAGTTAATAAAATTATGACGACTAAGATTTCAAGTTCTCTTTCTTTTAAATCATTTTTCTAGTATTCAAATTTAGCCTACTTAAGCAAACAAATTTGAAACAATTATTTTTCTACACCTTACAATGGTTCCTAGACACAACAGTCAGAAGATCAGCATCATATAAGAGACACCATGAAGATTTTTAAGTTCTGAGTAATTTCTTCAACAGGTACTCAGAATTTTCAATCAGCAATTAACTACGGGGGGGGGGGGGGGGGAACAATTAAAAATTCTTTGCGAAAGTCAGATTGCCTGAGTTTTGAGCATGGCTGTAGCCTTTGTGCTTTGTGGAACCTGCCTGCTACAGCTTCTGAAGCAAAAGCTGGAAAAGCTGCCATCCTAAGCTAACTCCTGAGGCAGGAAAAAATAAACCTGGCTCTAGTTTCAAACCAAACTGAATGTGTGTGTGTGTGTGTGTGTTTTGTGTGTGTGTCCACACGATCCACGGGGATCCGTGAGTCCTGTGATGTACGTCTGCACAACATTCAAACACACTGCCTGGTCAGTGATTCTAAATGCTCCAGAACAGGCGCCATTGGGTTACCAAGCAATAGGCGGATCCAGGAGAGCTGAGGGAGCTTCGGAGCTACTAACGTAGCCTAGGCAACCATGTCGCTACAGGGAACTTATTTCCCCCAAAACAGAGAAAGTGGGCACCCACCCGCCTGCACCGCTGCGCTAGGAATCAGTCACACAGGGGAAGCCACACGCAAAAGTCACTTAAGTCTGTGCATCCCGTGACATTCACTTAAGTCTGTGCATCCCGTGACATTCATTTAAGTCTGTGCATCCCGTGACAAGTGCGGGGAAAGCTCGCGTGGCCGAACCCCCGGCGGGACGGGAGCCCCGCTGACGCACACCCACGGGTTTCCTGGATGCCTCACTGAAAACGTCACATAACCGTGTTTTATGCCAACGTAACGCTGCCAGGTGGCGGGAGGTGCAAACAGGAGAGACAAACCTAATGGCCACGATGCGCGAACCAGACGTTTCCAGAAACTTCCGCACGATCGGTGGCATTCCACCAGGGCGCGCTGGCTCGACCCAACCCCAAAGTCAAGGTTAATGTATTCAGGCGGCCCAGCCCGGGGTGGGGGGGCCCTCCCCCCTGTTCCGCAGGGCAGCCCCCGCCCGGCGCGCCCCCCACCCGCGGCGGGCGACCCCGGGAGCCCGGGGAGCCCAGCCTCCTCGGGGCCGTGCTACGTTATCGCAGGCTCCGCTCACCTCGCTCGCCTCCGACGTCCACGTCAAAAAAGACTCGGGGGTTACTGGGGCTGGAGGGCTTAGTTTTGGGGGACGGGTGCGACATTTTGACTTGCAGACGCGTTTGGAAGCGGATTCCTGGCGCCTCGTGGCTGCAGCGTCCGTCGCCCAAACCCAAGAGCGGCGGCTGTGTCCACGGAGACCTGGAGGCGGCGCTGACGAGCCACTTCCGGCGTCAGGTCCGGAAGGGGCAGCTCGACTTCCGGCGCTCTCCCCACCCCCTTCCCCCCCGCCGCGCTTCCACGCGCTGAAACCGGCGCGGCTCGGGTCTTGAGTGGGTGAATGTTCTGGTTCTCCCTTTCTCCTCCCTCAGTGAGGTTGCAGCTTCCATCTTGTTGTCCTTTTCGCTTGTGTTTTCCGTCGCCCTGGCCGCCGTCGTGGTGCAGAAGAGCTCCGGGGTCGTCCTCCCGTTGCAGCCTCGGGTCTGCCGCCAGGTGGCGTCTGCTCCTCTGGGAGGCGGTGTGCTGGTCCCGAACGCGGGCCTGGAAGGGCTTACTTACCCCGGAGGGCGCCTTAGGGAGGAAATCATCAGCTCAGTGCGTGGCACCGCCTGGCCGGAGCTAACTCGTTACTTCGCATTATTATTAATAATTCGGTCTGCACATTCGCAGCGTACGTGATAGAGGTTAGGCCAAAGGGTCCACACAGAGAGCGGCAGTATGTGCCTCGGCACTGTGTACTGTTCTAACGGTTCGTTCAATTACTTGTTTCGCCTTTCTCCTCCCACTAAACTCCACGAGGACAAAAAGGTTCTTTTCATCGCTCTGTCCTCTGTCCCCAGCACTTCTCAGTGTCTGGCACAGACCATGTGCTCAATAAATATTTTTGAATGAGAGGAGGACGAGTTACATAGGGCTAATGGCCTTGAGAATGTTTAGAAAGGTGATGCCCTGGCCAGGTTGCTCAGTTGGTTAGAGCGCCCTCCCCTGTACACCGAAAAGGTTGCAGATTCTATCCCCCCCGCAGGGCACCTACCTAAGGTTTGGGTTGGTGCCTGGTCAGGGTGGGTATGGGAGGCAACCCATGGATGTTTCTTCTCTCTCACATCCATGTTTCTGTCTCTCTTCCTCTCTCCAAACACACACACACACACACCGTATCTTCGAGTGGGGATTTTTAAAAAATTTTTTATTTCCTTTTACCTTTAATGTATAATTTGAGAGGATTTATCCCCTGTTCATGCTGATCCTTTCAAAGTCCAGAACATTAAAATTTAGATATTACTCTCTTATGAGTTGATGACTTTCAATTTCATGGTGTTTTCACCTTCTGGTTCCCTGAAGATCAAGAACAGCTGAGCACAGAACCTCTGTGTCTCTGAATAAAGAAGCATCAAAATCAATTGGTTCTCTAACCCAGTCTCATTTCCAGGCTGCAGACTGGTAACTTACACTTTGTCTCACAAATACCAAATGATAAATTCACACTAAAAGTTTTATTTTAATTTACTAGCTTAAAATCACCCTTCAGATTATTATTCAAAGAATTGTTGCTTTTACACCATAATCTCCTAACCATTATTATCATGATGAATATCATTATGATCAACTAGGCAGCATACACACTTCTATTTCTCCATCATACTTCTGGGTTTCTAATTCAATCTTACAGATAATAACTTGTGACTTTGGACTTTGTGCCTCAGCTTCTGTATCTCTAAATTGGGATATTATATGTATCTTAAGGTTTTTATAAGGATTAAATGAATTAGGTAGTTTCATATGTGACATGTCTGCAATAATTAATTACAAATACCTAATACTGTATTGTAGTAATTAATAATATTAACATGCTTTAAAATGAAAATATAAACTGGAAAAGTGTTTTGAAAATGCCTCTGCATTCTCAGAATATATAACGTGATTCTTCCTGTTATACAGGTTTCTAGGTGTAAAAGACTAAATGTTACTCGCGCTGTGTCTAGATTTTTCAGTGAAGTAACAGCTTTCCATAAACTGTCATATTCCTGGAACCAACTTGAATAACAGAATCATACCTCTCAAATCCACTTCAGAACTGATCTCTAGTGAAAAGATAAACCTCCTGGCATACAATTTTAAGTCTGGTTACTTAAAATAAGGCTTCTGGCTTCTGAAGTCTTCTTGCCCATGTGTAGCAAGAAACAAAACCAAGGCCATGCACTATTTATTAGGGCTAAGGACAGAATTTCATCTGGATAGAGAAGAATTTTGCTCTAAGAGCCCTATTGTTATTCTGTCTGTTCTTCATAAGGGTTATTATTATTATAATATTAACAGATTTCCTCCACCACCCAGTATTCTCTCAATCTCTTTGCCCATCGTTCTACCCCAACAAGCAGCTAGGCATTCTGTGCTTACAGCTTTAAGAAAAAAAGTGTGACAGCAAAAAAAAAAAATGGGGGTGGGGGGTGGGGGTGGGGGTGGGGGAGTGTCTTCCTGGCCTTGGTGTTACAAAAGGCTTGGTTTTACAGGAACAAAAAAGCCGCGTGGCATAGCCAGAGATTAGAACAAAATATTTTTGTGTGTGTGTGTGTGTTTTTTTTATAAGAAGGTAGCTTTCTAATGGCAGAAAATACTAAAACAAACAAGCCCATCTCCTATACTGGAGAATCAGGAGTTGTTGATAGCAGAAGGGGAAGCAATGGCCGGGCAGATGTCCACTGTCCCAGAGATAAGGAGTCTGAACCATGTTCCCTGGTTACATTCCTGAGAAGCCAGCAAACTTACATCGATGGGTTTGTGAGATCTGAGAGCAGAGGGGAGGTGTGCCAGAATTCCTGAGTGCAAAAGTTCAGGAGGGCAGCAGGCCCCAGAGACAGGTTATGGACTCATGGTGAGTAGGTAGATGGGAACTACACAGACTCCCAAAGGTTTCCTGTGCCCTAACTTGGAGTGGGAGCAAAACAATATCCCCAAGTGTGCCCTGCAAGAGGAAAGACAGCCTCCACCCTGAAAGGGAGCTTGCAGAAGGGAATTCTGACCGCAGGAGAGGCCTGAGAGAGCTAATGACTAGAGTTAGAATGCTGGGTTTTCATTGGATGCCTAAGTAGATAGATGGCATTAAGTACCAAAGGCTCCCAACCTAAAAACTTGCCAGGGCACTAGGTATTCTTAAATATAGATTCTATCCCAGGAGAAAAAGGTAGGTAAAGATTATGATATCACCAACCCTTTGAAATAGGCAATTCAAAACTGAACTTAAAGGTGAGTTATAGGAAAATAAACTTGTGTTTTATACACATCTGAGTTTACATCTCTATATGAGCAAAGGTTGTAGATCATTGAGATCCTCACTGGGACCCAGACAAATGTATGTTCACTATAATACTCAAAGTGATAATATTTGCTGAAGTTCATCTATTAGTAGAATAAAATCTACTGGGGGAAAACTGGTCTGTATTCAGCAGACATTATTGAGTACCTGAGACATGCCAGCCCTGGCACAATAAAGTTGCTGTTTTTAAGGAGTTAATGTTTTCTAACAGAGACAGATCTTTATAACTTGTATAATATGGAGGTGGACTCAAGACTAGGGGGGAAAAAAAGCTGGGTGATCCAACTTTGGAACTCTAATACTTTCATAGGAAGATGCCATTTTATCTAAGTCTTAATTAAATCCTGGAAAATACTTCATCAGCCTGAGATTAGAGTCTAATCATGTTAATTATATATAGACTAGAGACCCGGTGCACGAAATTTGTGCACTCAGCCTGGCTGTGCCCTCTCGCAGTCTGGATGCCATCAGGGGATGTCCAACTGGCGGTGCCTTGGCTGGCCTGGCACTACTTGCTCAGCATCCCCAGCCCCCTGCTCCCTGTCGACCAGTAGTTCCACCATTCTGTTAATTTGCATATTATGCTTGTATTATATAGCATGGCCTACCAGAGAAAGAAGAGAAGCTATTATTACTAAAGTATAGGGGAGAACAAGATGAAAGGTTATAGTAGATTATACTAGAATATCTGATAAGAGTGAGGAACTTAGATGCACAGTTTATTGAGAAAAAGGCTAATGCTGCCTGAGCCTTAATGCAGGTCAAATAGAAAAAGGAGTCTCTATTCTCAATTCACCCAAACTTATTCGAAACTCAGAACTACAAGCAAAACTGAACTATAAATAAGTAATTCTAAAGCATGTTCAGGATTGTCATGTCTTCTTCAAAATCTAGTAATGTTTGAAGGAGATTTACATGGCACCTATGATCTACCAAAAATTTTAACAGCTCAAAGATCAACTCATGAGAAATTCACATTTGTATATGGAAAACTTCTTCTAGTCATATTCTTTGCATAAGTCCATATTTTAAATTAGCAAATATGTTAATGCTCTCATTAGAAATGTAAATGAAAACATCAGATGGTAGGACTTCATGGGCTAAAAGATTTGCCTTTATCATTTGTAGTAAGATCAATTCTATTGTTTAAAATTACTTATATATTGTAAAATTTGTAGTATATAAAATTTTAAATAGCTAATTTAAAACATCCTCAAGATATATTTATTTTAGTGAAGAATAATTACAATTAAGTTGACATTTTAAGTCAACTCTAATATGTATTTTATGTTTATTATGTTCATTAGTACCCTAGAAACTTTATATTGATAATTTTTTTCATCTTTATTTTTTATTGCATTGGAAAGACATTGGTTAATAAAATTACAGGTTTCAGGGATGCAATTCTATAATTCATCATCTGTATATTGTATTGTGTATTCACCACCCCAAGTCAAGTCTCTTTTCATCATCATGTATCCTCCCCCCCCCCCCCCTCATACTCTCTTGTACCTTCTGGGTCCCCATTTTCTCTGGTAATTATGCTACTGTTGTCTGTGTCTATGAGTATATATTGATTCATTTTCTTTAAATAAGTTAGACATTCACAGTATTATTGAAAAATTGAAAGGCTATATAGTAAAATGTCTCCTGACCACTTAGAAAATTCTTAGAAAAATTTCACCAGGGAATACCAGTTTAAAGGAAATTAATGCTTCCATTTTCTTAAGTGTTTTCCTTGAGCATTTCTGTAATTATACAAGCAAATATGTATGTGTGTTAGGTACTTTCCACCCCCTGGTTTTTCACCCTCTTCTACACTTGACAGTCTCCCATTTGCTAACACAAATGTGTCCTTGTTCTTTATTACGTCATGATATTTGATTGCATGAGTCCATCACAGCAGCCCTGTACAGAGGGAAATTTAGGTTATTTCCACTCTTGTCTTACCTGTGACAGAGCTGTTATAAGTATCCCCATCCAGGTGTCAATTTGTTCATTTACAAGTACATCTGTTCAATCAATTTTCAGGTAGTCAACGGATTATATGGGCATTTGTAATTCTGGTAGATAGTAGCAAACTGTTTTCTGTGGTGGTTATTCCAGTTTACACTCCCCTAAACAATGTTTGAGAGTACCTATCGCCATCATACTCTCACCACTGAATGTAATATTAAACGTTTTTATCATTGCCAGTCAGATGGGGGGGGGGGGGAGTGCCTTATTTGTGTTTTAAATTTATTTTTTATAAAAAGTATAACAGTAAGTGCTGTTAATATCATTTATATATGAGCAAATTAAGGTTTATAGAAGTTAGATTAATTGCTCAGAGTCACCTTTTGGTGAAAGAATCAAGATTAAACTCACCCTTTCTGCACCTTGAATAGAGGTTTCCCTATTATGTTATATAGTGTTTCCATTAAGGAGCTCAGCCAAATAACCTTAAAAGTTAACTTGTATTGTTCATAATTATTTTTGATAATTCAGAATTTAATTCAAAAGGTTTAGCCAGATTTTTCAGTATCTTACTGGCAGCATTATTAGTATGATTATCAGTGAAAAATAGATGTGTGTCCTAGTTTAAAAAGCATCCTAGTCAATAATGCCAGGTGAACCAGCTTTCATGGCCTGCTATGACATCACCAGTTGTGAAAAGTTTCATCCCATTACCAAAATATTGGCCCTCATAATCCACGCCCAGTGGCCTGGTTTCCCAGCTATTTGAGCCCAGAGTGATGAATTTATACTAATTAAAATATAATTCAGTAAGCCTAAAATGCTGATGTCACAATAACATGCTTGAAATAAAATTTTAAAAAAAGATAACATGAGAATTACAATAGCACTCTTCTCTATCGTTCAAAGTGATTTGCAAATATTAAGTTCTGGTCTCCCTCACATGTTAATGGAGTAAA
Source organism: Pipistrellus hanaki (assembly GCF_964339955.1). Classification (NCBI taxonomy): domain Eukaryota; kingdom Metazoa; phylum Chordata; class Mammalia; order Chiroptera; family Vespertilionidae; genus Pipistrellus; species Pipistrellus hanaki. The sequence continues at coordinate 58,372,250 of NC_140507.1, read as the reverse complement.
TCTGTAAAACAAACAACCAAAAACCATGTGACTATTCCCTGCTACCTTTGACATTAGTTCCTGGGTGGAGGAACTAACTGCTTAACAAGCATGTGCTCACAACATTGTAGGCTACAATTTGTCGACATTATATATGCATGGGTGTGGACTTGCAGCATGTTACAGGTTTGACTTGTTTTCAGCTCTCAGTGGCATGTTTGAGATCTCTGCCAGCCAGGTGAGGTTTCACAAGAGAAAGCTCTATTACATCAACCTAAGCTCACACTATTAAAGTCTGCCTAAGAATCTCCCAGGCAGCACTTCATGTCAGTGCAGAAAACATGAAGCGTTCAATAAATGGTGCTGGGACAAACGGGTGGCCAACTGGAAAATCAATATATTGGAAGTACTAGTATGTCCCACATCTTGTTTCAAAATGAATTTCAGATAGGCAAAAGATTTAAATGGTAAAAGGGGGGAAAAGTGTGATAAAAATTATCTCAGGTGAGAGAAGGCTTTCTATAGTATGACACAATAGTCAGAACCCATAAAAGAAAATATTGATGATTTAGACTTCCAGTTTTTAAAAATTCTGCATAGAGAAGTCCATCATAAAGTCAAAGACAAATGACAAGTAGAAAAATTTATTCCAACTCATATCACAGACCAACTACTCATTTACAATATATACAAAGAGCTTCTACAAATAAGAAAAGACCAACATTTTTTTTAAAATATGGACAAAGGGATATGGATTTATAGTTTTCAGAAATGAAAATACAAATGGCTCTTAAACTAATGTTCAAAACCTCATAAGAGAAAAAAATGCAAATTAAACATACATTGTCAGAGATTAAAAATGGCGGCAGGTAAATGGCTGATATTACAACTAAAATACAGAAAAACTTCCTGAATAATCAATAGAAAACTTTCAGAAGGGAACCCTGACACCCGAGGACGGAAAGTGGAGACCACATAGAGGCTGATGTTTTAACAAATATATTCTGGATATGAAAAAAGAATATACTGATTATCAAAAACTCAAAAGCTAATCACCTAAATTGGCCAGGCTATCGGGAAAACTTGTATATTCATACATTATTGGTGAAAGTAATTTGTTAATATTCATTAAAAACAAGTACTTACACTCTTTGACCCATCAATTCTACTTCCAGGGGAATGAAATCATAAAGAGGGTACTCAGGAAGGACTCACTGAGAAGACAACACCTGACGGATGTGAGGGGTGAGCCATTTTGATATCCCAGGAAGATCACCATATGCTAAGGTGGGTTTAAAGACCGAAAGTCAAATGATAGAAACAGCAAAGTGGCTAGTGTGACCAGAGTGGAATAAGGGAGGTGGGAGGTAATATTGGAAGGACTGTCAGAAAAGTATTGTTGAGCAGGACATGGGGGTCTCATATATCAGTTAAGGACTTCAGCTTTTCTCTAAGGAATTGGGAAAATCACTGGAATATTTTGAGTAGAGGACCTGATGTGATCTACAGTTTTAAGAGAGTACTCTAGCTGCTGTGAGAAGACAAGAGAGTGTGCCAAAGAGCAGTGAGGAGGCCATGGTATGAGGCAAGAAATGACAATAGATTGAATCAAGATAACAGTAGAGGTGGTGACGAGTGACCAGGTTGTGGTACATTTTGAAGGTAGCATCACCCAGATTTGCCAACAGACTCTATTTGGGGTAGAAAGAAAAAGTGTAGAATGAGTATCAGATTTTTGAATGAAAAACTGGAAAGTTTTAAAGAAGTCTTAAATAGCAGATTTGGAAGGAAGTCAGGTGTCAAATTATGGACATGATCAAGTTTTGATGCTTGTTAGACATTCAAATGCATGTATCATATAAACAGTTGATTATATGAATTCAGATTTTTGGGGAGAAATCCAGGTTGAAACTCTATGATAGGTAGCCAGCATGTAAAAAGTGGTCATTGAAATCTGAGGACTGGATGAGATCACCAATGGAATTAGTGCAGATGAAGAAAAGAATTATCCTACAGCACTCTAACATTTAGAGGCAGGAACTATAAAGAGGAACCAGGAAAAGGGACTGAGATAAAGCAACCAGTGAGGTAAAAGTAAAACCATAGAAGTGTGGTGTCCTGGAAGCCAAATAAAGCATAACTAAGGAGGAAGAAGTGATCAAATCAAATACTGTTGATGTATCACAACCGAAGCTGGCTGAGGATGGGCCATTAGCTCTAGTGATGTGGGTCATTAATGAATTTGACAACACACAGATTTTGAGCAGCAGTAGGGTGAATTCATGACTAGAACGGATTCAAGAAAGTAGAGAATGGCCCTGGTCAGGTAGCTCTGTTGGTTGGAACATCATCCCATACACCAAAAAGTTACAGGTTCAATTCCTGATCAGGGTACATACCTGGGTTGTGGGTTCAATTTCTGGTTGGCATGCACCTGGGAGGAAAACAAACAATGTTTCACATAGATGTTTCTCTCTCTCCCTTCCACACTCTCTAAAAATCAATAAACATATCCTTGGTGAGGATTTAAAAAGGAAGGGAGGGAGGAAGAAAGGGAGAGAGGGAAGGAGGGAGAGAAGAAGGGAAGGAAGGAGGGAAGGAAACAGAGACTCAAAATATAACTACTAACTTATAGGAACTATAGGAGAGAGGAACATGCTAGACAAAACCATGAAGACTTAAAGGACATGTGTTTAGAGCTTGATTGAGGCAAATCTATTATAAAAATCATGCATGGGTAGGGTCCCTAGTCCTGGCAATCAGGGCCAATCAGGGCCTTCCTTCCAATGGCTGCTGGCTGCCGGCTGGGGCCTTCCTTTGTTCTGCACCGCTCCCTGGTGGTCAGCATACATCATAGAGAGCAGTTGAGCTCCCCTGGTCAATCAAACTCCTGAGGGGACAATTTGCATATTAGCCTTTTATTATATAGGATGTTTTTGATACAAGCTAGGAAATTTAAACCCTGATTATGTATTTACTCTTGGATATGATACTGATGTTGTGTCTGCCATTTTTTAGTCCTTACCTGTCAGAGATGTATACTGGAATATTTATAGACTAGAGGCCCGGTGCACGAAATTTGTGCACGGGTAGGGTCCCTAGGCCTGGCTGGTGATCAGGGCCGATCTGTGGGGTGACCATCAGGGTGATCTGGGGAACCCCTGCTGGCACCTGCCTTGGCTGGCCTGGCGTCACCTGCTCACTAGCCCTATCTGCCAGCTCCACCCCCACCACTGCTGCCAGTCATCTCCCTCTGCAGGTGACCAGTAGGACGATTGGGGGCCCCAGCTGGCACTTGCCTTGGCTGACCTTGGGCCTGCAGGCTGGGGGCAGCCCCTTTGTTGAGTGTCTGCCCTTGGTGGTTGGTGTGCATTATAGTGATGGTCATTCCTCCGTTTGGTCGATTTGTACATTAGGCTTTTATTATATAGGATAAGATATCATGTCTAGGATTTGCTTTAAAATACTCCAGAAAATTTAGGGAAGGAGGGTTGATGAACTAAGATTGACAAAATGTTTATCATCATTACCTGACAAAGCAATCACCCCAATTTTTTTTTAAAAAAGATGTTTATAATTATTGAAATTGGGTAATGATGTATGAAGGTTCATTATTCTGCCTCTCTACCTTTGTACATGCTTGACATTTTTCAAAATAAGAAGTCAAAATCCAGTTTCAAGAAAGACAGATATCTCTCAGGCTTTTTGCTGTGAACATGAATCGAGCTCAAGAGATGGCCAGACGCATATTTGTATGCTCTGAGAAAGATGGAGCAGAGAGAGAAAATTTGATGATGCAGAGGAGAAGGGAGAATCGTAGGGGCAAAATCTTTGAATAAGAAAAGATGAGATCTGGCACAAATGTGGGATGTTGGTCTTAAGCAGGAGAATAGACAGTTTACCCATAGTAACAGAGGCAGGATAAGACAGAGAAGGTGGGCATCCATGGGAGAGGATAGGAGATGAGAAGATAGGAGCTTGTGGAAATTTTCTTTTGAAGCCTTCAATTCCCTGAATAAAATTGAACGCAGGATTATCGGGGAAGAGTGAGGACTGGGGCATTATTGGAGGTTTGAGTGAGAAAGAAGTGGAATAGTTTGGGAACACAGAAGAGTGCCGGTACAGGCAGACATGGTATCTCTGTAATGCCAATTGTCAGGCAGCATTAGAAGCCCTAATGGAATTCAGTGGCCAACAATTTCAAAGTGAGTCTGATCAGCAAGAGTTTTTCTTTGGCCAGATTTCATGAATCAGTGCAGGTGAAAAAGAGGTGGAGTTTTACCCAGGTTGTGATTTTGCCAGGTGAGAATTCAGGAGTGTGAGAGCCCCAAGAGTTGAGAATTGTGTTACTGACAATAGAGTTAGATTGCTATAATATTGCAACCCAAAGTTAATTCTGTGATTTAAAGGGGATTATTTAGATTTTAAAGCAACAGGCAGAAGTGACCATTCCAGGTCATTGGGTCTCAGCTTCAAATAATCTTTTAAGGAATGAAGGGGCCTTCAGTCTTGTTTCTCTTTGGTGACCTGGAGCCTTTTTCTTCTCTAAATCATAGAAACTGGGTAGCAGGCACATTTTAAATATATATATATATATATATATATATATATATATATATATATAGAGAGAGAGAGAGAGAGAGAGAGAGAGAGAGAGAGAGAGAGAGAGAGAGAGAGTTGATTTTTTACAGAGAGGAAGGGAGAGGAATAAAGAGTTAGAAACATCAATAAGAGAGAAACATTGATCAGCTGCCTCTTGCACACTCTCCACTGGGTATGTGCCCGCAACCAAGGTACATGCCCTTGACCGGAATCGAACCTGGGACCCTTGAGTTCACAGGCCAACTGAGACAAACTGGCTGTATTCACTGAGCTAGGGCAAGCAGGCACATCTTTTACTAGTTATCAGGAGGGGATATGGTTTGTGGCTACACTTAAACGTAAGGAAGTCCAGGAAATGCAGTGTGTATGGCCAGCTATGTGCGTGGCTACAATTCTACCATTTTGAAGAAATGAGCGAATTTTAGTAGACAATTAGAACTTTGTGCAAGGCAGTGAGTACAGCCGAAACCGGTTTGGCTCAGTGGATAGAGCATCGGTCTGCAGACTGAAAGGTCACAGGTTTGATTCCGGTCAAGGGCGTGTACCTTGGTTGCGGGTACATTCCCAGTAGGGGGTGTGCAAAAGGCAGCTGATTGATGATTCTCTCTCATCGATGTTTCTAACTCTCTATCCCTCTCTCTTCCTCTCTGTAAAAAATCAATTTTATATATATATATGGCAGTGAGTATAATAACTGACCAAAGGATATATGCTAAGTAGCATGGAATGAGGGGGATCTGAGGACTCTGAGGCATACCCAAAAGATGGTAGAGTCAAGGGACTGTAGATCTCGGTGGAATGAAAGAACCGTTGGGGGTGGGGTACTAGAGGAGATAGTGGTGGTACCAAAGGGATGCCTGACATTGAGAATTTCAAGGAGTTATTGATAAAAATTATCTCAAAAGTCTAGCGTATGGTTTCAGAGTGAGTGATGAGATAGGGTAAGCGGCAAAAATCATAGGGAAGAAAAGAGATAGAGGAAGTGAGGTCTGGGTATTTGAAGGCTGACCCAGATGGATATTGGAAATTACTTAGAATCGTGGTAGGAGTTCTGTTGGAGAAAGTGACCATGAGCCGACTGCTAACATCTTCGAAAGAAGTGAGGGTAAATGACAAGGAGGGGTGGTAGGTGGTAAATCTGATGAAGAGAGATTCAGAGCTGGGGGTTTGGGGGAGGAGGAAGAGTTTGAAAGTGGCACTGAGGAGCAAGGAGAACCCTCACTGCATCCCAGGCCTGAATGTCATACGGATGGGAGGGAGAACGGCCACCACCAGAGAGAGCTACGGGGGAAGTGGTAATCTGCAGAGATTCAGGTTTCAGCTAGAGTAAAACAGTGAAGGGGACCCTCATAGAGCAGGTGAGAGTGTGTAGGGATTTTGTTGCTGACCGACGAGGCACTACAGTGAGCACAGGGGAATGTTTTGGGAGTAGAGGAGGCGTGAGAGGGAATGAGATTACACTCACACGGGGATTGGAGTAAATGACATGGAGCGTGACCTGGGAGTCCACTGGCTTCTCCTGGTGTTGATGTAACCAGAGATAAAGGGCTAATGTGATTATACTGAGGGTTTCGGGGTAGATCATGTTGGCTAGGCTTTAAGTATCTATGCAGGGAGCGGGGACTCCTCTTTACTCCTACTAGTGCACACAAAGGGAGGGGAAGGTGCTGTCTGAGTGCTAGCAGAGTAAGAAAAACAGCTGTCATTGGTAAAGGACTTCCCCATCTTGAGGGAGTATAGACAGTATACGGGCTTCTTGGTTGTAAAAGATTCTAGTGTTTTTAGTGGCTTTTCTCCCTGGCCTCACTTTGGGACTCCGCCACTTTGGGAAGCCCGCAGGACAAGCAGCAACAAGATCAGTTCTTTCCCCACACTCCCCAGGCTGTGTTCACTGAGTTGTCACACGAGCCTCACGTCAGGGGAAATTCCTGTCAAAACGAATTCCTGCTGTGGAAGAAGTCTTTCTTCCACTGTCAGCCTCTGCCTTCAGAGCACAGAGGGTCTGTCATCTGCAGGTGCAACCTCTCTAGCGCCTCAAGACGGTGCCCCTCCCTGCCACGCATGCAGAATGCAGGGGCTCCACCACAGTGTCTGCTGGCCGCCTTGTGCCTGTCTGCCGGGTGGTAGGGAGGGAGAGAGGATGGGGAAGCCTGCAATGATGATATTCTTCCAGGCATCAGGCTCAATGTGAGGGGATGAAGTGAGGCAAAACGAACAGAGGGCTCCACTCAAAAATGCCTGCACCATCTAATGCCAGTTAGTCTTTGAGTTTAACTTGTTCATTATTTAAAACAACAACAACAACAACAACAACAACACACAAATCTGTCAAATTTAGGCAGCAGATTCCCTTTTTAAAAGAAAAGTTTAAATTATCCTTGCTATCCAATGAAAATAGTGTTTCAGGAACCCTCACAGGTAGGAAAATCGTGGGCATTTTTCTCAACGTCTGAGGAAATCAGAAGCTTATATTGATCTCGTCCTGATCCCAAAGTGAATCTGCACTGGGAGAATTAGTCTAATATTCAGGTTATTTGTTTCTTCAGTTAAAAAAACAAACAAACACCAAGCAACTTGTCAAATCTATCCTTATCTTCCAACTTTAAGGAATTATAATTCTTTTCTGACAGATCCTTCAGAGTCTTCCTGTTGCATTTCTAGTTTCTGAATCAAGCCTTTCACTGATTTATTTATTAAACAATTGTTTATTTCCTTAGCAACCACTCTAGCATAGCTTTACTCTAGGCACTTAGGAGGTTCTAAGGGCAATTCATTCCCAATAATCCTGAAAGAATTTATAATCTATTGGGGATGGCAAGAGAAAAAGAAAGAGAAATTAAAGAAAGCACATTAATTTTTTCAAGACACTATATTTATATTCCATACATTGCAGTAGTAATGCACAGGTATTCACCTTGGTAATATACTGAGCAATGTACTGAAAATTTAACCTGTGCTTTCTAACCTATATGATTAATGAGTTTTGTAAAGTGTTTAACTCACTATAACAACCATTAGCACTTCTCTTGGCCTTAAATAATTAATAGAAGGAAGGAAGGCAGATATAGAACAGCAATTTTTAAAAATTTTGGGGTTTGGGCATCAAAGAGAATTTTAAAATTATGGACTCACTTCCAAAAAAAAAAAAAAAAAAAAAACCTGCACATTTGTTCAATACCTTGTATATAATTTTAGGGAATCTGAGTGATGTTTCTCAAAGTAATGTTCCTGAGCCATCTGCACCCAAATTTCTTGAGTTTCTAGTTAAAAGTTAAGATCCCTGAGTCCCACTGTAGACTTACTAGATTGCAAACTCACAGTATCAGGCCTAGAAATAAGATTTTTAACCATGTCCACAGGGGAGACTATTTAAAAATAAACTTTTTTATCAAAGGAAACCACTCCGCCCCCCCCCCCCCGCCCCCCACACACACATATTCATTGTATCATTGTAAAAGTCCTAAAAGGTTTATAATAAAAACCAGCCGTTTCCTACTCCACCCTTTCCCACACTCAGCCCTACAGGTTATTACCCTTAACTTTTCTAGCTAGTTGACTGGTATTTCCCTCCTTAGTTATATGATTATATCACTGTTTCTTTTTTTAAATATATCTTTATTGATTTCAGAGAGGAAGGGAGGAGAGAGAGGGAGAGGGAGAGAGAGAGAGAAAAAGAGAGAGAGAGAGAGAGAGAGAGAGAGAGAGAGAGAGAGAGAGAGAGAGAGAGAGAGAGAGAGAGAGATATCAGTGATTGGCTGCCCCCTGCATGATCTACACTGGGGATTGAGCTTGAAACCTGGGTATATCACTCTTCCTTGATATCGCTGTATTTGTCCTTGTCTATTGACTTCCTGCCATTGTGAATAAATACTGGAATATTGCTCCCCTATCCCAGCTCCACTTTTCTTCTCCCATTCTCCAATATAGTTACATATAACTGGTTTGGCTCAATGGATAGAGCGTCGGTCTGCGGACTGAAAGGTCCCAGGTTCTATTCCAGTCAAGGGCACATACCTTGGTTGTGGGCACATCCCCAGGAGGGGGCTGCAAGAGGCAGCTGATCGATGATCGATGACTGTTTCTCATCAATGTTTCTCTCTTCCTCTCTGTAAAATATTAATAAAATATATTTTAAAAAAAGAAGATTGAAAGAGTCAGGCAGGCAATGTGTGAGGAAGATAACTGACTTGGACAAGGGTGGTGGTAATGGATAGAGAGATAAATGGATGTGAGAAATATTTTGGATGATGAGAGAAAGAATGATTTCTGTTTTAAACAGATGTGCACAGGGAAGCATTATATACTGAGAAGGGGAGAGGATAAAGGAAGAACATGTTGGAATAAGCAAAGGTCAAGAATTCAGTATGGGATGCCTGTAGGATATCTAATTGGACACATTGAATAGATAGCTGGTTATAAAAATCTAGGAGAAATAAAAGGCCAGGTGTCATTAATATTTCGCATTTAAAGTCACAAGAATGGACAGGTTTATCTAGGAAGTGGGAAAGTATGTATGAGAAGAGTAGAAGAGAAATGAAAAAAGAAGCCCCGAGGAAATTCATATTTGAAAGACTGGGGAGAGGAAGAACCTCCAGAAGAGACTGAGGAAGTAGCTAGTAAGTTGTTAAAACTAGGAGGTCTGTAGTACCAATGAATGAGATTTTTCCAAAAGGAGGAAGTGCTCAGTTGTATTGATTGCAAAGACAAGAAAATGTCCTTAATTTCAGCACCATGGAGGTCATTGATTGCTATGGTGAAACTGTGGAGTAAATTGAGTTCTATTGATATATCAGAAAACCAATACATAGATTAACCCTTGTACCATCAGAATCCATAGATTCTATTGTTCCAACATGTGCTTTCTTTATCCTCTCCCCATCTCAGTATATAATGCTTCCCTGTGCACATCTGTTTAAAACAGAAATCATTCTTTCTCTCATCATCCAAAATATTTCTCACATCCATTTATCTCTCTATCCATTACCACCACCCTTGTCCAAGTCAGTTATCTTCCTCACACATTGCCTGCCTGACTCTTTCAATCTTCTTTTTTTCTGAGAGATTGTAACTATTTAAAAGGATAGATATTTCATAACTTTATTCTCTCTTAGACTTTTATTTTTTGCACAAAACAAAGAGTAAATATATTTTTTTAAAACATGTAATAAAACTCATTCTAGCTTGCAATTACCACAGGGACATATTGGACTCTTTCATAACTTATGAGATCATAGTGATAGTTTCTCTAGCTATCTAAAGATTTTGCTGTCTTATTATTCTAGGAATTATTTCAACATTATTCAACAATCATTCTAAACTACACTAGAAAGACAAAAATAATAAGAAAACAGAAAAATTCAGGATCACTCTAGAAGGTTGATTCAATATTAAAATATATCATCCTTCTATTATATCATCCTTCTATTACAATATGTTGCCCAAAGTACTGCATCATCATTTAAGAAGGTATAAAAAAAATCTGGAGCTATTATCTTTGTGGGGTTTTTATTAAAGCTTTTATTAATTATTAATGAGAATTCAGAATTCATTTTCTTCCCATAATGGTAAAGAAAAAATTAATAGAGGAAAATTCTTTAAAAGTATTAGAAAAATCAGAAGGTAAATGCAAAAAGACAAACAGAAGCACTCTAGATATTAATTATAACAGTGAAATTGTAGGTGATGAGTCTTTAGATGGTGATATTCTAGATGAATTTTCTTGAATTTAAGAATCAATGATTTAATAATACTGTATATATCAAAAAACAAAAGTGAAATATGGCATTCTTATCCAGTTAGCCATTCAACAGGAATGACTTCATTATTCAATAATTTGAAACAAGAACCTGATCTATCCTAAAAAGATACGTATTTTTTCATCTTTTGGTATGTTTTGCATCAAGTATATTTGCTATAGTTTGCAAGTCAACAAGTGCTAAAGGCAGTGCATAAACAAAGGTGACTTGAAGTAAATGCAATTGGTGGAGATGAAAAAATTCACTGAACTGCTCATCATCCCTCCACAGATATAATTAACCTATAACATTGTATAAGTTTAAGATGTACAATGTTTTTGAATTGCTAATTATAACTGGTATTTATAAATCTAAAAATGTAAATATTTTTCTGTTAAGTACAGAAGATGACTATCCTTTCTTTAACAAAATACAAGCCATCAAAGTTTTCAGAAGTATTGTTTTTGTTGATTCAAGTGTAAGGAAAAAGCAAAAATACAAATAAGCTAGAACCATTAGAGATGTATTTGAGTCAGTATATATAAGATAATTATGTTCCTTGTTTATATATGCTAATTGGTCAATAGTTATATTCAAAGTACATGACCTATTAGTGTAAGTTTCCTTCAAATGTAGAAAAATATAGAATAAAAAATTGAGTTTGTTATGTTTAAGTTCTTATTAAAATTTATTTAGAAACTAGTGACCCGGTGCACAAAATTCATGCATATTAAAGGGGGATTAATTAAGGGAAATAATTTAATATTGATATTTGCCTTTCTCTATAATAGAAGTATCAGAGATTAAAGAAAATTAGTAAAATGTATATGAAAACCTTCCTCCTGTCAGAGTCTGGGGCACACCATGAGACCCAGGGTCAAGTCCCTGCCCACCTACATGCATCTCAAAGTCACATGAGACCCAGACCCTGCTGGCCCTCTCATTGGGCTAGATCCAGACCCGGCCAGTCCCACCCTTGTCAAGCCCTGCCGGGCAAGGGGCATAGCCTCAGGTCCCCTGGCCCGGCGCCAGGATTGGGGTGTGTGACCTGAGGTGCCCAGACCAAGGTGCCTTGAGGTCCTCCATCAAGTCCCGCCAGGGGAATTGGGGGGGTGTAGCCTCACATCCCCCAGCCCAGCACCGAGAAGGGGGCACAGCCTCAGGTCCCCCATTAAGCCCCTCTGGGTGGGGGGCACGGCCTGAGGTCCCCTGTTAAGCCCAGCCAGGCAGGGGTTGCAGCCTCAGGTCCCCTGGCCTGGTGCTGGGGCAGGGGGAGCAGCCTGTTGTCCCCTAGCCCAGCACCAGGATGGGAAGCACACCTTGAGGTCCCCTGTCAGGCCCTGCTTGGTGGGGCATAGCCTGACATCCCCTTTCAAGCCACACGCGGGTGGAGGAGGGCGTAGCCTCAGGTCCCTGCTGATTGCTGGTTAAGGCTCCTTATGGGAACTTGGCCTCAGCTGTGGGTGCAGCCATCTTTGTGACAGAGTGATGGTCAATTAGCATATTCCCTCTTTATTAGATAGGATTATTTTCCACTATTTCTTTAGTCTTTGCTTCTTGTAAGTGATTTAAAAAATGAGACATCATAGACTGGAGAGTACCATGCTAAGTGAAATAAGTCAAGAGAAAGACAAGTATCACATGATCGCATTCATATGTAGGATCTAAGTAACAAAATAAACTGATGATCAGAGTGGACCCAGAGACATGGAAGCGTGGAATAGAGTGCAGAATCTCAGAGGGAAGGAGGAGGAGAGTGGGTGGGTAGGAGGTAATCAACCAAAGATCTTGTATGTATATATGCATAACCATGGACACAGACAATAGGGTACTGAAGGACTGGGGGGGGGGGGGCAGTGGGAAGGACTGGAGGGATTCAATTTGGGGGGGGGATATGGGGGCATATGTAATACTTTCAACAATAAAGAATAATTTTTTTTTGAAGTATGAAAAAATAGCCCTGGCCGGTGTGGCTCCGTTGGTTGGGTGTTATACTGTGCACTGAGAGGTCACTGGTTTGATTCCTGTTCAGGACACATGCCAGGTTGCAGGCTCCATCCTTAGTTGGAGGCATAGAAAGCAGCAGATTGGTGCTTCTCCGTCTCCTTTCCTCTGTCTTTAAAGACCAATAGAAATCTTTTTAATAAGTATATGAAAAAATAGAGCAGGTCCATTGGTGATGACTGTTTTCCGGACTTACTCATCTCACATAAGCCATCGAGGAGAGAAATCAGGATCCTTTCTTATGGACTGGTTTTGACTTTCAATAATAGAAATATCTCAAATGAGGAAAGGTCAGTTTAGGGCGGAGGGATTGTGGCTCAATAATGTTATCCAGGACACAGCTTGCTTCCAGCTCTCTGTTATCTTGCAATCTTGGTTTCATGCTCAGGCTAGTAGCAAGAGTGTTAGCATTACATGTAAACATCCAAAGGAAGAAGGAAAAAAAGCACATTTCTCTTTAAGAGTGAGACAGCTTTTCCCAGAATCACCCCTTCTCCTCCAACTCCTTTCCCTCTAGACTTCTTGGCTAGAATTGCCCCACATGCTCATTCCTGAACTAATACCTTGCGAAAGGAATAGGATTACACTTAGATAATTCAGAATAGAGGTTGCAGATAATGTCAATTATCCTAAGGCACGTTGGCCTGGGGGAGAGGTACGGGCACCTGCACAATACTGGGATTCTGTTAGATAGAAGGGGCTAAGATATTAGGTAGGCTACTGTGGCCACAGCAGCTCCATACAGGAGCTGACATATTTTCTAAGATCTATGAGTGGGATGAAGTGAATGAAATGTATGTCTTTGGGAGATGAGCACAAGATCAGTGCTGCAGACTGGGACTACGATAAGTTTCAGGAATGAAGCAGTGACCAATGGATAACAGGAGGAAAAAAACAAACAAACAAACAAACAAACAAACAAAAAACCACCACCAAGGAATGAAATGATGCAGCTGGAGTGGGAAAGCTGTCTAGAGCTGGCTCCCAGAACCTTTCTGGTTAGGATTTTTCTGCACATTTAAGAGTAAGTTGACCAGTTCTTCCTGCTAAGATCTGGTCACTTTAATTTAGAACCCAGAACGAGAGCTGTGGGCAGAATCAGGATGAAGAAGAATGTGGCATTGAGAGGAAGCAAAGGGAGACAAGGGAGAGAAAGGAACCATTTAAGTTCCTTTTTTCTCTCTCCCCTAACAGAAATCGTCCTTAATAATTTCAAACGCACACTCTCCCTTTCTAGTTGCCCAACCAGGACCAACATTGAGGAAGATGGCTGGGGTAAGCTGTTTTTGTTATTGTCTCTTTTGGATGATCCTGCACACTTGGACCGAGCTGGAACTGCAACCGTCCTTGGAGGGGAGGAACAAGGGACACCATGTCAAAATCTTCTTCCATGTGCAGTCGCAAAAGTTTGATAGGCATATCAAGGGAATTCGGGTTTCAGTTTGGAGAATAAAGAACATTTTTATTTATATATCCCAAGGATGGGATAAGGGAGAGTAGTGTGTTGTTGGGACATATGACCTGGGTCCCTGTCTTAATAAAATCACAACAGGTAAGGCCAATACTTGCTTTACAGGATACTGACCAATACTGGCAGTCCTATGAAGTAGATGCTCCCAGTAAATAGAAAGATCAAAGCTGCAAATCAGAGTTCTGCGTACACTTCTTTGTGTAAAAGGATGATTTCTCACCAGTATGAGTACTTAATCTACCATCTTAAGAGTAAAATTCAGAAGGAAAAAAAAAATGAGTTTTAATTTCCATCATTTTCCCCTTCCCTTTGTGAAATTTCAGCACATCATCATTCACAGTTTCCTACCAATGCCAAAACCCCACACAATAAAAATTGATAATGCAAATTAAAATAAGCCAAGAAGTTATTTTTTATTACTTAGATTTATGGGGACACATTTGTTTCTTTGCATCTCCACGTTTCTTTGCGTCTGAACAAGTGGGAATCCAGGTGAGAAACTGTTCACTGCTGGTGAAGAAGGAGCCAGCCGGTGCTGGCAGGGGCATCATCTTCCTAACCTGATGGCCATCCTCAGAAAAGCTGGGAGCTAACATTATGAGTAAGGCATTGATTGAGGAGCTGCTCTGCGTTTGGCCAGGTCTTTCCCCAGCACCGGAACAAGTTCCCACGGAGTGTGGGTGCAACTGGGAACTAAAGGGAACTCAGGATTCAAACAGGACACCTCCTTCCCCCCAAACCAAAGCATATCTGTCGCTGATACCAGATCATTATGCTCCTTGATTGTTAGGGGATCAAAACAAAACAAAACAAAACAACAACAAAAACACATTCCTTTGTTATACAATAGTATCCGTTTCTAAATCTATGTAGTGAATTCCATGTGTTCACTTTCACACGCAACTTTTTATATAACTGTGGTATGGTGGCCCAAGATAACAGACAAAGCAAGTGATTCAAATAAAAAGTTAAATTTTTTTTTTTTAACAAATTAAAACCCAAGACATCTAATGTGGGTATGGCAGAAACACGCCAACACCTTGGAGGGGGGGAGGTGGGCCGGTTGGGAGATTCGAACCGAAACAGCAACGTCGCGCATCCCACCCGGTCCCGCAGCGCGCAGCGTGCACGCGAACCCTCGCACCTGTGCAAACCGAGCGCCCGAGCCCAGCGGCTTTGTCTCCCCGACAAAGCTCCGCCCCGCGGCCCTCGCCGTTCGGAAAGAGCGAGGCGGCCTGGGGAGCCCCTGCGGCCCCTGCGGCGGCGCCCCCACAGCGGCCCACAAGCGGCACGGCCCCCGCCCCCGCGCGCCGGGCCCTTTAAGCGCCGCGCGCGCCGCCGCCCCTCCGCCCCCCGCCCCCCGCGCGCCGCGAGCCCGGGCCCCGCGCCAGCCGCCGCGCCTCCCGCCGGGTTACGTGCGCCCGGGGCGGGCCCCCGGCAGGCCAATGGCCGCCGCCGGGGTGGCCGAGCTCCTCCCGCGCCGCCGCCGCCGCCGCCGCCGCCGCGGTGGAACTGCGGGCTCCTCCCGCAGGAGATAACTGTCAGCGCGCGAGGCGGCGGCGGCGGCAGCGGCCCGGCCCCGTCCTATGAGCGGCCGCCGGCGGCCCCGGCCCCGAGCACACGTCCTCCCGCCGCCGCGATGGCCCCGCCGCCGCCGCGGCCGCCGCCCCCGGCTGCGCGCTGAGCCGCCGGCCCCCGGAGCGAGCGCCCCGGCCGGGGCCGCAGCATCATGGCCCCGACGCTGCTCCAGAAGCTCTTCAACAAAAAGGGCGGCAGCGGCGGGGGCTCGGCGGCGGCGTGCGCCCCGGGCAGGGCCCCCAAGGAAGGAGCCGCCTTCAGGTGAGGGCGCGCCGGGGGCCGGGCTGGCGCGGGACCCGCTGGGCCGCCGCGGTGCCGGCCGGGCGGGCGGCGGGGGCGGGAGGGGCAGGGGATGGGCCGCCCGGGACGTCGCAGCCCGCCGCCGGCGCGGGGTCCCCGGCTGGGCGTCGTGGAGGCGTCGGGTCCGAGGGTGGCCCCGAAACCTCGGTGACCGCGCGGGTCCCGCCTTCTCTCTCTCTCTCTCTCTCTCTCTCTCTCTCTCTCTCTCTCTCTCTCTCTCTCTCTCTCTCTCTCTCTCTCTCTCGACTCCGGGTCCCTCCCTCCTCCCAGAGTTGCTCCTCGGGGCTCCCGGGCGTGCGCGGGCTTGGCCGGGGAGGTGGGGCGCTGGCCGGGGATGGGGGTGAGCCCCCCGCGGGCGCCGCGGAGCTGGGAGCTGTCACTTGGAGGGTTTACCCAGCTCCGAGCCCATTGTGGGCGCGCCAGGGTTTTTGAAGTTGTTGGAGGAGCAACAGTCCAGGAGGAAGGGCATCTTCCTTCTTGCTTTGCTGTCCCCCCACCCCGACAAGCTCGCAGACGGTGAATACAATGGTGTCATTTCCACGCCGCGGGGAAGGCGGGTGCCGTGCGATGCGTGGAGAAGGGGGTCGGAGGTTGGGGGGGGGGGTGACATGCTGTTCGTAGACGGCCGGGATTTGGGTTTGACGGAGCTGGTGCAGGCCGTTCACAGGTGCGGGGAGCTCACCCCTTTGCAGAGGAACAGCTCGCACTTGCGGAGCATGTAAGAGATCTGAAATGCTTGCTCCATGTCGATTTCGCGTCTGTTTCTCCCAAGCCGCCCGCCCTGTGAACAGGTCGGTGCTGTGACAGTTCCCGTCTTACCGATGAGAAACCTCGTCAAGTCACGGAGAACTGGAAACGGTTTGCCCGAGATCCGCAGCTGTGCTCGGCCGAGCCCGCATTTTGACCCCAGAATCCAGTCTTTTAAAATGTTGTCGCTCTTCTGCTTTCAAGGGCTAACTTTTAAAAGACGCCTCAAAATGCACTCTTAAGTTGGGAGGTTCATTTGCGTACTTTCAACAGGTTTTTTTTGTTTTTTTTCTTCTTTTTTCTTTTTCCTTCCCCAGCAATTTTTTTTTCTTATGGAGCATCTATTTCCAACTGTAACACTCTGCTAGGGCTCTTTGCCCAAAATGTCTTGCAAAAGCAGCTTATTACTAAACGGGTCTAGCCCCACTGTAGTAAAACCTTTTAAAAGTTTCAAGTGCATGAGTACATTTTATTATTAAGTTTCGTATTCTAGATTTTGCTTTTCTGGAATCCCATTCCTTTACAACACGCACAGCCCCTCACTACTTTTATATGAACATTAAATACCAGTAAGTTTGTATTTGTGGGGCGGGGATGGGTATGTGCTGTTGTTTGGAAGGTAAAATTGTGAAGGACTTTGAACGGCCTTAGTTAACGTCTCATGTTTCCTTTCGGCTAACAGAATCCTTATAACTTGAGTAGGGAATTCTACTCCTTTCATTGCCTTGAGTACTAGTGATGCTGTGTTCCCTCTCAGAATGGTAGAATTACTTCAGGCTCAAGGTGTGTAATTTCTTCTCTCCCCTTTTAGTAACCCAGACTCAATCAAGGGAACAGAGCCTGCAGAGAAAAGGGCATGTGTGTTGCAGGTGTTTTTACTTGGGCAGCCATCTGTCAAAGGCATTTGAAGCCATTTCAGTGCTAGTGGAGGCAGTGGAGTGACATTGTGCTCTCTTCCCCGTTGCCCGCCATCATTTCCTCCATCCACAAGTTTAAGTGTAATTTGAACAACAACAACCAAAAAAAACTGTGGCTGTATTTAGGGAAATACAATACATTAGGGAAATTGATTCCCACTTGGTTGGGAGCGCTGTCAGTGTGGTGTTCTGACTTTCCATTGGTAGTTCTGATGAAGGACACAAAGTTGTACCAAGGACTGTTTCTGTTGTTTTGTTTTTTAAATTGACCTCATTAGGATTTTCTACAAGTTTTTATGATAGAGGTCTTTGGGAGAACAGGTGATCTCTCACGGAACATCTCACTTGATGACGGCTCTTCATCTAGGGGTCATGTTCAAACAGCAGCCGCCAGTAAAGACCCAGGAAATGACAAATCACCAGCACACCCAAGCAAGTCTTTCCTCCTGCTTTTTACCTGGCTTAACTCTTCTCCTGCAAAATAATGACCTTGTGCTTCATCTTATCCAGATTTATCCAAATAGGAGCTAGTATGTGCTTTTTGAAGACTGGAATGCCACAATACAGGATATTAGCTGCCCTTGGAAGCCCACTTTGTAGTTGAATAGATTTCAAGAAATTAAGATAAAATTGTTAGCCCAGGCCAGGTTGAGCATTGTCCCATGCACTGAGAGGTCGCCACTTCAATTCCCGGTCAGGGCACATGCCTGGGTTGCAGGCTGGATCTCCAGCAGGGGGCATGCAGGAGGCAGCCAATAGATGGTTCTCCCTCTCAAATCAATAAAAACATAATTAAAAATAGAAAATATTTAGGTTAAAAATCTAGTATTTTTAATATGAATTTGAATTTATATTCTTCAGTGCATTTAAATACATAATGTAAGTTGTAGATCTTAAGAGTGAAAGGTCCCCTAAAGATTCAGGTAGGCTTTCTGGGCAGTTTTATAGCATATACTAGAGGCGTGGTGCATGACGTTCGTGTACTAGAGGAGAGTCTCTCAGCCTGGCCTGTGCCCTCTCCCAGTCCTGGACCCCTTGGCCCTGCTGTGGAGGCAGGAGAGGCTCCCACCATCACTGCTGTGTTCAGCAGCCGGGAGCAGGCTTCTGGCTGAGCCGGGCTTTAGGAGCGCACTGATCACCATGGGGCAGCTCCTGTTTTGAGCTTCTGCCCCCTGGTGGTCAATGCACATCATAGTGACTGGTTGTTCTGCCGTTCTGGTCGATTTGCATATTAGCCTTTTATTATATAGAAGGATTGCTATATATTTTTAAGAAAGACCTAAGTAAAAAGAAGGTTTTCGCACACGTGCACGGGTGTGCGCACGCACACACACACACACACACACACATACACACACACACACACACATTTTTGTTTTAGAGTTTGTGGAAGCCCATTATATATTTTTCTTTCTGTGATGGACTTGGACTAGTTATTTTAAACTTTCCTCCACGTCTCTAAAGTTTTGCCCTTTATCAAGTTTTCCCCTGGATGATACTCTGTTCATTCTTGGGCACTTCCTAGTTGTTTCCCTGGGTTTCTTACTGTTCTCTCATTCCTCTAGTTTTCCCATACTGTAGTTGATTAGAAAGGAACCTGTTGTTCAATATAAGCAGCTTATTTCAAAGGTCATTTTCAGATCTTCATGTTTTCTGGCATTCTATTTAAAAAGAGAATCGTCATAGTCAAGATTCCTTCCTTAAGTGTATATCTTTTCAGATCTTGCCAAAAAGCCTTTTTCATAGCTTTGAGGAAAGGGGTTCCTAGGAAAACAAAAGGAATCAAAGAGATTGAATTTACATGTTTGGGAGAAATAGTTAGGAACAATATGTAATTAAGATATTTGTGAAGTGTAAACCCTATTTAAAGTTATAAAACTGCATTGTGGTCTTGAAATTTGAGAAAATTCTCTATTTGCTGATCTTCAGAATGCTTTCACTTTTAATTAAGTGATGCATAAATATATTTTTGAATAACCCTTTGTTCCATAATGATAAATTAGAACAACAAAAAAAGATTATTTGTCTAGTGGTTCAAATCAGAGGTAGCATTGGGTTCTTGGTTACTTTGGATTTAAGGTCAACTTGTTTAGGAATTTTTAAAAGCCAAGATATGCTCAGTGACATGCACATCTGGTTCAAGATTGAAGTTTGATCTTAAAGAGTTTTCTTTAAATGTCTCTGGTGAATTAGTGGACTAATTTCCACCTAAAATGTTTATGCAGCTGGGATATGAAAAAGATCCTGGGTTAGCAAATGTTTTATTTTGGACCAGTTGAATGAAGTGAGTGAACATATATATCATGTGGATATGAAGAGTGAATATAAGCATTTTAGCTCCTTAGTAGCTAGTAGCTAGAAAAAGTAGTCTCCACTCCTCCCCTCTAGTCCTGAATGGCCTAGTTAGTGCTAATTCACATTCTGTTAGAACAACTTTAAGTAATCTGTTACCAGGCTAGTATAAATATAACTTAATCCACTTGTCATCATTATGGAATAGCATCTGAGGCTCATGTGCTTGTCGTTTTGTGCTTCACCTGTGCAATCCCGCCTACTGGGATTTGCTATCTAAAGGACAACAGTTTATATACCAGGATGAGTATATAGCTAGTAACACTTGGAAACTCTAACAAGAAGATAATTCAAACACTGAGAAAGACTACATCTCTACATTAAATACAGCATTAAGAGCTCACTGCAGTCCTGCTTTGTATGGCTGAGGGCAGGACCGTGACCCCACGGAGTCATATTACACAGGAGTACTTCCTCTCTTCCCCTCCCTTTGCAGCTCCCAGGACACAGGCATTTCTAATGACATTTTTCTGAGGTAGGGTAGAGAATATTCTGGGGGGGAAAACCCACAGGTTAGTCCACTACACTCATATTTTTAATGCCTATGACAAAACATGTGACACATAAATAGTTTTGCTTTCTTCTTGTTATCAGATAATTGCGTGGATTGCCTTTCTCTGTTGCTAGTGGGAGTGGGGTTCTTGGGGTACATTTCCAGAGGAGAATGAGATGATATTCCCTCTACTTTCTAAAAGCCTTCCTGGCCCTAGCCAGTGCTCAGAGGTTAGAGTATCGCCCTATGGACTGAAGGGTGCATACCTAGGTTGCAGGCTCTGTCCTTAACCCCCGTGGGGATGTGTGCAAGGGAGGCAACCAATCGATGTGTCTCTCTCATATCGATGTTTCTCTGTCTCTCCCTCTTCCTTTCACTCTCTAAAAACTACTTTAATAGAAAAAATACCTTTGGGTGAGGATTAAAAAAATAAAATAAAAGTCTTCCTGTGTGTTTTCTTGCCTGCTGTTGTGGATTTATTGGCACACTCCTTACATTCTTGTTTTGAAACTTGCCATACATTGTGGGGGGTTATTAGAGATTTTTGGCAGAGGTAAGGAAGGAACTGACTGTTCCATCTATTGCAGTGGCTTCTGTTAAAAGCACCTGGGAGACAGATTAAGGAGACCATTGATTTAATACAGCTTCATGCACATGTGAAACCCCACAAGTCTCTTCATTTCTCAGGTCCTCATCTGTAAAATGACAGCATCAGTGCTGTGTAATAGCGTTGTGGTGAGGAGGTAACCATGAGTCTGGAAGCCTTTTGAACAGAATACAATGCAATACCAAATGGTTTAAGTATTACCAGGAGCCTTTTAAGTCATAGAGTTCAGTATTACTCAGATTGAAGCTTTACTAAAATTGAATCATTTTTCAGAATGATTCAATCTAAAGAACAGCAGATCATATATTCATCATATATTGAGTTCCTTTTTATTTTTCTTTAGATGGGAGACTTGAGATAGAACACCGACATGTTTCTATTTACTTGTGTGTTTATTTTTAACCTTGATATTGTCAGAGATAAAACAGACCTGAGTTTTCAGAGGAGTGTTAAGGACACTCAGCAGGCAGTAACTCCACCTGGATGGAGGTGACTGGGAGTTCAGAAATATTTTAAAGACTTTGGTGTATTTTTCAGAATTATTTGCAAGTTCTTTTAAAAAATCACGAATAAAATCTGATTAGCCAAAGGGGGAAATTTGTTAAACAGAATGATATAACCACAATAGATGACATTCTGCAGCAGCCAAATCATTATTTATATGTATATATTCTGTGTATATATACACACACATATATCCACACACATACATACATGCACATACACAGGTTCATTTGTGTGTATATATGCATACATGGGAATGTGTTATCAATAGAAAAAAGTAAAAAATAAGATATAAAGTTATATGAACAATATTTTAAAATAGGAGTGTGTAATTTGATTATGTAAATATGGATGAGGGTTAGGAAACTATCAGCATATTAACAGTGGTTGCCAAGGAGTGGGTGAAATTTTTATTTTACTCTTTTGTGGGGTGTTTTGGTTGATATTTTGGATTTTTCTCTAATAAGTTTACATTATATTTGTGATTTAAATTACTTTAAATGTTAAGTAGTCGTTGGGGTATTTTACACTATGAAAGAGTGAGAATAAGGTGTGAAAAAATTGATTTGGATAAAAACTCATGGAATTTTTCCTCTTTGTTAAAATAACTAGTGGTTCCTGTTATTAAAAGTAATATTCTGTGAATTTTAATGTACTTAAAACCTAAGTTCATAGTGAACCATAGGAAGCCAATTTAATTGGTGATGTTGATAATTGTAGGCAATCTATATGTGCAAATTTTCACTAGTCAGGCTGGGTCACTGCTTCTCAAGCCTTAGAGTCCAGTGTGGCCTTCACTCATGTAGGCCTCAAGTTAGTGATCAAGAGAGATCTAATTAGCATTTATTTGAAATGTGTTTATAAAAAAGTGACACAACTTTTTAGATTTGGAGAAAACTTTGGTAAGTTAAGGGGCGTGGCTTGGATATATTTAAAGTTAAAACATGCATTATAATTTTAAGTTCTGAATTGATTATGTTACACATTGTTATTTGATTTAGTGGGTGGTCTTGAGAGATGGTCTGGGAATGTCGTCTTTTAATACAAGTATGGGCCGAGACCGATTTGGCTCAATGGATAGAGCGTCGGCTTGGGGACTGAAGGGTCCCGGGTTCGATTCCGGTCAAGGGCATGTGCCTTGGTTGCGGGCATATCCCCGGTGGGGGGTGTGCAGGAGGCAGCTGATTGATGACTCTCTCTCTCATCGATGTTTCTAACTCTCTATCTCTCTCCCTTCCTCTCTGTACAAAATCAATAAAATATATTAAAAAAAAAAAAAGTTGTGTTTCTCATGGTTTGCTTGTGAGGTCAGTGTAAGGAAACTACTGTGCTGATGTGTTTTCTTGGCAAAGGAAGTTGTAAAAGATTGTCCTTGCACTCATAAAGTGCTTTGGCTGCGAACATGAGCTCCTGGTGGGTGAATCTGATTTGGGAACTGGTCCTGCACTTATTTCTCCAGCCACTGTTTTTCTTGGTGTGGGCGAAAAGGAACAAATGTTTTACCCTGATTGTACAAGTCCCTTGCCCAGTGTGAATTGTTAAGCCTGCACCATGAGGTCATGTCTTTGACTGTACAAATCAGTCTTTCCCTTTGCATAGAAGAAGGCTGAAATATTTGGTGAGTTTCTACTTAGCAAGCGTTCTTTATCTCAGGTTTGTGAAAAATGATTATTATGTAAAAGAGGAAAAACAGGATGGACTTTTCCAGTTAACTGGGCATGAAATAGTGATTTCCCTCAACTCCACCCGGTCTGTAAATGGAACATCCATGACTCACTTCTCAGGGCACACAGGCACTTTTGTAACCCGTGCTCCAATGGGAGGGTGGGCTGGGGATGGAAGGAGATGGGCTGGCATCCCACTTGTGTTCAGTCAGAATCTGTCCAGCTGCCTTTATAATGGACTTCTGAAAAGGACAGTGTGTCTTCTCACATATCATGCTACATATCTTTTTCTTACTGCACTTTCTGTTTGTGCCAAAATAATACAACATATTAAGTGCAATAAATGTAGCCATTAATACTATAATGCTGTGGATAAGTGTTGTATAGCACAGTGCTCTTTCTCTTACATAAGATTTTACTGTCATATTTCTCTTTATACTTTTCACTTCTGTATATATTTTAGAATATTTTTTTTCTAGCTATTTGTCCCTGAATCTTGCTTAATTTGTAGATTGTGCTCTGGAATATGTGGCCAGCATAGTGTTTAAAGAGACACATGTACTGTTTTAGGAAGATGATTTTATCACCACACCTAAGACTTTTTAATCATAAATAAACGCATTTCTGTATTTGATATTCTACATCTTTCAATAAACGATCACTGGTGTTTGATTATCCACCGTTGTCTAATTGAAAATGACCACCAATTCGTGGAGGTTGCCTAAGTGAGAGTGGCCATTGGGCAGTAGAAATTCATCCCCCAAAACTGATGGAGTTGGATTGAGAACCGACATATCTAGTGGAGCCCTCAGACTTGTCCCAGTAAAGATAGTTGCATGTTGGAAATTAATAATTTAATTAAGCAGCATGTGTCAGCCACCTTAACTCGGTGTGTTTATGACAGAAATATTTTTCTAGGAAAATTCAGAGTCTAGTTATTTGAATGTACTCTACGTTACACTATATATATATATATATATATATATATATATATATATATATATTAGCAGAAAGTAAACATGTACATGAGTTTACTTGGAAATTTAACAAAATCTAAGAAATATACTAACTTTAGAATTGTCTGCTTTTTCTTAATTTTAGGTATATTCAATACTCTATAATCCTAAATGCAGCATCACCAAAATTTAATGGTTAAACAATTATTCTATTCATTTGTGGCCTACTCTGACCAAAAGGTATATGTGTGTGTGTGTGTGTGTGTGTGTGTGTTCAATATTTTATTTGTGATATATTTCCATAGAACACATTAACATTTACTTTGACAGTTTTACAAACAGAATATGAGAATTTGCTTATAAGTACACATTTACCAGTTAAATGTTATTGAGTGGATTTTTGCATTTCATTGAATGAATTCTATTAACTAAACTTTTTGTTCAGTTGTCATGGCAACTCTTTCTTCACAACTTGAGGACAAGTTAGATGTTAACCAGCACATTCCTCAAGGGATGGAACAGGTGTTGATTTAGGATATATTAGGAAGAAGCAATAGAATCAACAGTTTGGCCAAGACCGGTTTGGCTCAGTGGATAGAGGGTTGGCCTGCGGACTGAAGGGTCCCAGGTTCGATTCCAGTCAAGGGCATGTACCTTGGTTGCGGGCACATCCCCAGTAGGGGGTGTGCAAGAGGCAGCTGATCGATGATTCTCTCTCATCGATGTTTTCATCGATGTTTCTAACTATCTCTCTCTCTTCCTCTCTGTAAAAAGTCAATAAAATATATTTAAGAAAACAAAACAAAACAAAACAAAAACAGTTTGATCAGTTCTGCCTGTAACACTTTATAAATACTTCAGATTGCCAACTCTTTCTCCCTATTGTATCCAGAAAATTGGACTTTTTTTTTCTACCTTACAGTTGAAAACTTAGAGGCGATGGAAAAGAAATTTAGGCTGTTTGCTATCATTTATCTCTTAATTAGCTATCACTATTTACTCAAGATCTTTTATAAAATAGGATTGAGAAATATTGACAGTATTTTAAAAATTTGCCACTTCAAAGCCTATACGTATTTGAAAGTAACTGAAGGAAACAAAAAAATAATGTGTTTTGGTTAGACTGCCCATATGGGTGTTCTAAATCCTAGCCACTGCCTTTGTGCCGGCAGTGCTTGGCAGGAAATTGTATTTAAATAAAATGCCTGCTGAATGAATGAATAGAAGAGTTTTTCAAACTGATGATTCTTAAAAATTCTCTGATATTCCAGAATCTGATCTCTTGATATAATGCTTTTTAGTAGGGAACTGCCTTTTTTTTTTTTTTTTTTTTTAATGCATTGTGACATTTTTGGCATGCATTGTGACATTTTTTAAAGGACTCTGTTAAAATATTTCCTTCTTTTCATTAATATTAATGAGTTGTTTTTTATATATCAAATTCAGAGGAGAAAGGGACCTGCTGCCTCCTCAAACAAAACAAAAATGAAAAAAGAGATCCAGTTGTAAAGTCACACAGGTATTGAACATGACCTACTGAAAAAGTAAAAATCTGCAAACCTCTGAAATTATTAGCTGAGTGTTATTAATTTTAGATTTATTGGAATTCCTGTGTGGCTTAGTAAAATCAAAATATATTATAGAATAAAATTAGCCAACTGTTTTTTTTTTCAAATTTAAACTATAGCACACTTAATTATAAAAACAGTATTGGTATTCTGAACCCTGCAGAAACTGTGACATGAAGTAAGAGCTTTAGACAAAAGATGGAACCATCTCTGCTGAGTTTATAAATATGGCAAGCTTTTTTAAGAGTATAATCCAGACTAACATATTAATGATGGGCTGCACTGTGTGAGGGAGTGAACTATGGGTAGACATTTCCCTAAGCATTTCAGGCCATGGCTGTTTGCTTTAAATGGTACAGTGAATAAGTTGCTAGGGCAAAAGGAGGTAGCAGGAACTACTGTCTCTGCCCAAAGGCAGAAGGACCCTTGGTAGCCACTTGGTTGTTTCCAAGTTGCTGGGCTCCATGGTGACCCTGTGAACACTGACACCTGGCCCTGCTGTAGGATACTATACATGGCTTAGTGCATGGGTTCCTGAAAATCCATTACGAATTAAATTATGTCTTTACTTTCTTCAACATCATTAATTTTTAAATGCACCAGATACAAAAATCAAAAGTTGTAAAATGATATACATTGAAATATAAGTCTCTCATTTCACATCCCTCATCCTTCTCCCCAAAGGCTAAATTTATTATACCAGTTTCTTATATATCCTTCCAGAAATATTCTATGCAAATACAAGAAAAAAAGTATCTTTCATTCACACAAAACTGTGGTTGATATACACGCTGTTTAGCATTTTGCTAATAGTTGCCCATTATCCTGTTAAATAAATGCAAGTATAATGCTTTAACCCAGTGATTCTCAAGTCTGACTGGACATTAAAGTTACCTAGAGAGATTTTATTTTATTTTATTTTTCATTTTTTTATTAAGGTATTATATGTGTACATATCTTACCATAAAAGATATGGTAAGATATGTACACATATCTTACCATATCAAAAAAAAAAAAAAAGTTACCTAGAGAGATTTTAAATGGCTCCACAAAAAAAAAAAGAAAGTTACCTAGAGAGATTTTAAATGGCTCCACCACTCTCCCAGAGACCCTGATTTAATTGATCTGAATTGGGGCCTCCATGTCTGTCTTTATGAAACCGTAGTCAGACAATTTTCATGTGCAGCCAAGTGCACTAATTTTAACCAGCCCCCTATTGAAGGATACTTATATTGTTTTCAGGCTTTTTTGTTAGAGATTGTGAACTTCCTGGTCAGAAGATCCTTATAGATAAGCTCAAGTATATTTCTGGAATAAGGACCCAGGATGGAGTTTCTGCCCAATTGTTCTTTAGAGCCCTGCCTATTTATACTCCTGCCAACGGCAGAGTGGCTGTTCAGTGGAGGTGATTTCAAGTACCCTAAAGAAACAATACTGGCATGGAGGTGGTGAAACTCATTCCCAGTGCCCTCTTGGTACTTGTTGATCACTTGTCTAGTCCAATGTCATGCTGATTGTCTTAAGTTCTTTTGTAATTCAGTTTGGTTATACTATGTAGACATAAGAATGCTCATACTTTTTTGACTCCAGTGATTTAAAAGGAAAAAAATTCTTTGCATGAAAAAGTAAAAAAAACCAAAAAAGCAAAACTTTTATGAATGGAGATGTTCTTTAGACATTATTATTATAATGATAAAAATCTAAAAACAATCATAATAGTTGTCTAGCAATAGGAGAGTGGCTAAATTGTGATGTTAGCTCATAGGGTATTATAAGATGGTTATATGATTATGAGGATTATATTAATATAATCAAATTATATATTTAATATATTAACTTATACAATTACATTAAATGTAATTACTATAATACATTAATTATATATCATTATCAATATATTATCATTAACACATCAGTATTCAATATAATCCTATATAATAAAGAGGTAATATGCAAATTAACCCTTACTCCCTCACAAGATGGCTGCCTACAACCAGGCTGGCAGGGGGGTTAGTGAAGGACAACCAAAGGACTGAACAAGCAGACTGCGTGGGGCAACCAGGCCAGCAGCGGGGGGGGGGGGGGGGGGGGGGGGAGAAGGAGGGGGCCAGTTGGGGGTGACCAGGCAGGCAGGCAGGTGAGTAATTAGGAGCCAACAGTCCAGAATTGTGAGAGGGATGTTCAACTGCTGGTTTAACCAATCCCCATGATCTGGCCTAAACTTGCAATCAGACATCCCCCGAGAGGTCCAGGATTAGAGAGGTGCAAGCTAGGCTGAGGGAACCACACCCCCCCCCCCCCCCCCCCCCGGCCTCTAGTGTTAATATAATCAAATGCTTGAGATAATTAAATGAAGAAACCAAAATCAATTAGTACATACAAGATGAATATATTAGCAAAATATGTAAATTGTGACCAGGGACTACAAAGGAAACAGAGAAATGCAATAGTTGATGTGATGTGGTAATGAGCTTATGGCTAAATAACCTTTAAGATTTCTTTATTATAAAACTAAAGGCCCAATGAACAAAATTTGTGCCAGGGGTGGGGGGATGGGGAGGGGTCCGTTCAGCCCAGCCTGCACCCTCTCTAATCTGGGACTCTTTGGGGGTGTCCAACTGCCGGTTTAGGCCCAATCCGGGGATCAAGCCTATTCTGGAAGTGTGACATCCCTTCACAATCTGGGACCGCTGTCTCCTAACTGCTCACCTGCTTGCCAGCCTGATCTCCTCTAACTGTCTCTGCCTGCTGGTCTGATTACCCCTTACTGCCCCCCGCCACCAGCCTGGTCGCCCTCAACTGCATCCTCCCTGCTGGCTTGGACGCCCCTAACTGCCCCCTCTGCCGGCCTGGTCACTCCTAATTGCCCCCCCCCCCCCAACCCCTGCTGGCCTGGTCACCCCATGCAGCCTGCTGTTCAGTCGTTTGGTCATCCCTCACTAACCCCCTGCTGGCCTGGTTGCCCCACGCAGCCTGCTGTTAGGTCATTCATCCAATTGTTTTGGTCGTGATGGCCCCTGGCTTTTTACATATTAGAATTGTGTGGGCAGAAAATAAAATTTGCACAGAAAAGGGCAGAGACAGGGTAGTGGGGAAGAGACTGGAAAGAGAGAAAGGCATTTGCTCAAAAGCTAGAAAAAGGGAAAACTTCCAATTGTTAAGTAATCTCATCTTGCTGAAGTGCTAAGTACTGTGCTTAATTATGTGGGGGTGCGAGTTTAGATAATGTGCCAAGGAAAGTATGCAACCTCTGCTTGCTCCAAATAAAACTGTTAAAAAGCAATCTAGTCCCAGCAGATACAAACCTCTGCTTTGATTTGTTCATCGTTTTGTCTTCCTCCTTCCAGTTTTCTTCCCTTCAAATCTAGCTTGCATTGGACTTTGCTCTTACAGCTGATTACTGTGTCACACTGTCCTGGGACTACGCCAGCCAGCACCGAGTTTTACTGCTTGGACTGTTAAAGTCAATATTGTGTTTAACACAGCAGTAGCTACGTGAGTTGTTTTGAGATTGCCATGACCCTGCAAGCATATTAAGTAGCTATTTGAGAGGAAGGCTTTTTTCAGAATTATGTCAAAATTAGCATCTGATTGTCAGAATTGTTGTGGTCCAATAGGCAGACCTTAGTAGGTAACTTCCCTGGGGTTAAAGTATTGCTACTAGTATAATGTGCTAGACCTGTGCTCTCTCCTTTTATGTTAGAAACCTTTATATGCAAAGCACTGGGCCTTTAGTACCCTAGAGATATTTTCAGTGAGAGAGGAGCACAGTTTTCCTTAAGGATAAAATAATAGGGTCTCGCCTCTCCTTCAAAACAAACCCCAAAATATTGTTAATCTATCAGTTATCTTGCCTCTGTTTAGAAGACTTCCCTTTCCATCCTAGAAATATGTGGGATGCGGGACCTTGACCATAAGCAGATTTTATATTTATTTTTCTTCCCCTCCCTCTCTCCCTCTCTCTTGCCCAACCTCCTGACATTCTCAGAAAAGGTCCATCAGCTTAGTTCTTGTGTGGCCTTATGGGGCAGAGGGGGAGGTCTTTTGACCTAGTTTGGTTTAGGCTCTGGATGGCCTAAAAAATTATCGCAGCTGGAATTCTCCACCTGGTTCCATCCAATCCAAAGCCTGGCCCAGTCTAACTTACTAAGATTTGAGGCTGAGATTTGGCATCAAAGCTTAACAAGTAATTAAGGGTTTATATATCTTCCATTGCTTTCTCTGAATGTTGTTTCCTTGGGGACCTAACTGGAATGCATGGAGGAATGTGCATATTTCAAAAGAAAAAACTAGATGAGATCTGAAACTGAGAGAGAGGGAAGTGTTATCAAAAAGGGTAAATAATTCTAAAAAGGTAGTAAAGTATAAAATAGCATTAAGGTTTTGAGGCTGAGAGAATTATAGCATAATTAATAGAAATAGCACAGTTGTAAGGAGAATGACTTTTAAAGAGGGAATGTATATGTTTGGTTTTGCATATCCTGAGTTGGAGATACAGTGGATATTCCAAGTAGTGATATTTATGAGGCATTGGTTGTCAGGGGAGACATTAAGCCAGTATTTGCCAGAGAGCCTGGGAAATTCATATTTTGCTTTTAAGACTTTTTTTTTTCTATTCTCTTCCTCATAATTACTATTTTCAGAATTCTTTTTTGTTCTCCTAAACTCAATTCAGATGCTGCCTCTGATTGTCTTTGTTGATTGCCCCCAAATGAGCATGCCTTCTGAATTCTTGAACTTAGACTTCGTGTGTTTGTGTGTGTGTGTGTGTGCGCTTTTTTTTTAATTTTTATTTTTATGACACAACATTCTACTAGTTGTTTTTCTAATTAACCAGATGCTACCAGATTATACATTGAGTGCAAGGAACATTATATGTATGTCCTTGCAGTGTGTAGCATAGCACTGAGTAGATTAATAGGAGCTTAGAAAATGTTTAATAACCCTTTGCACTCCGCTGTCCCCTCTCAGGGGACATCGGAATTCTAGCATATCACTCGGATGTCCCCTCTCAGGGGACATTGCAGTTTATTAGTGATTACGGGGAATTGAGTTATTTCAACGCACTCCTCCGCAAAGTAGCATCGAGTAGCTGGTAGCCAATGTCCAGAATGGTTCGGAGTGCAAAGGGTTAGATGTATTTATTTGAACCCATTTGTTTTCAGCTAGTACCACTGCTTAGAGAAGTATGAATTTTATTACCCATTATATAAAGTTCCTTTAACAATTTTGCATAAATTTGTCTCTGAAGTTTTAAGAACATCCCCTATGCTTGTATTTCAGAATTTAACCTGTAAGTGTGCTTATACTGTAAACCTGGCTCTAACCAAGTAAAGTCTATTTTGAGAGAGATAGTGCTGCTCTTTTTCATACTCACCATTGCATTTAACACCCTATCCTGCTGGGGTTTTTTGTTTTGTTTTGTGTGTTTTTTGTTTTGTTTTGTTTTTAACCCTCACCGGAGGATATATTTAGAGAGAGGAAGGAAGAGAGCGAAACAGAGATATTGATCACTGCCTCCCACATGCGCTTTGACTGGGTATTGAACCTGCAGTTTAGGTATGTGCCCTGACGAGGCATCGAACCTACAACTTTTTGGTGTGTGGGACAGTGCTCTAATCAACTGAGCCAACAAGCCAAGGTAGAGACTTTTTTTATACATCATTTTATTTTTTTCTATACCAGTTCTAGTTTAGTTTTCTGAGGTTCACTCCTCAGAAAGAAATATATGACTTATTTTATTAAGAATAAGCTTTTTAAAAGAGTTTTGGTCTATTATAAGAATAGCTTACACACCATCTTTACCTGAATTGACATGACCTGAAACTAATTTACTACTTACTTATCTGTTCAAAGAACCCTGTAAGATCTTACATTTGAACATTTGAACATTTTCCTGGTAAAAATGTTTAATGCCACTTAAAAATATGGCCCTACCTCTGGCCAATCTGTCACTTAGATTAGTTATGAAAATGTTAAATTCAATCTTCACATCCATCACTGAAAGTCCATTCTGTCTAGAGAAATGGTTATTTATTCCTACTTTTGTTTTCTGGTCCTAATTCAGTACTCGGTCCAAGATAAATATTCTACTGGCTTCACACTGTTTTATCTTCATAAAAACAAGTGACCAGATACCTCTGTGTTAATGCACTTCATGTAGTAAAAACGTTAATGGCAGATGAAATTTAGATAAATAAGGGAACACTTGTTTTGGGTTTCCATGGCCATAGTTTAAAAATACAACCTGCGTTTGCTAGTGCATAGATCATATGCTATTACAGCTTCAAGGGACTGTTAGAAGTTTGTTTCACCCATTTGAATTTTGTGGATATCAGTTTTGAAGTAAGCCGACCAACTAGGGCTTGAAAATACTTACTTCACCTATAAATTGTAGCTGGTCCTCAAATGGTAAAGAGAGTTGATAGGGGTTTTTATTTTCCACAGCTTAATTTGGGAAGAGGCTCCGTCAATCACCCCTGCAACCTTTATTCTGTGAGATCCTTTCTCCATGTTTCCTAAAAGAGTAATGAAAAAGTAACCAGAGTCAAGGGTATTGTGATTTTGATCTGGTGTTTCCTTCTCATGATGGTTCTATGTGATTTCCTCTTCATGCTGTTCTTCCTACTTTTAATCTGCCACTTTAATGGATTTAGATGAGGTAACTTCTTAGTGGGGTGGGGATAGGAAACACAAGGGGAGAGATTCTTTTCTGAGTCTTGCTTTTTGAGGCCTTACGGTTTCTTTTAGCTCCCAAGTGTGTGTTTTTAATTTTACGTCCTTAACCGAAGCACCTGTGACTCCAGGTGGCTGCTGCCATCTCCCACTAGTCGGGAGGGACAGTCCGGGATTGGAGGATCTCACCCTTACATGTATTTAAGAAAGTTAGGAATATTCCCTGACCCCCATGAGAGCAATTAGCCAGAAGCCCTCTTAATTGAATAATTTCTTTTCCTTGGCAAAGACAAAGAATTTGTTTAGCCTATGAAATACAGTGGTGATGGTTTCAAAGCAGAAACAAGCCACGCTGGAAGTTAGGATGATGAAGTTAGGAGTTAGTTACCTGTGATGCAAACTAATTTTTCTATTGTTTGGTTTTCTTTTCTATAAATTGTGGTGAGAGAGAGGTGAATATTGGTTAAATGTGCTGTCTGTCTGTTATAAGGCAGTATTTCAAAGAAAATATAATTGATAAGATGGACTTAGCCATAATAACTCTCATTTATTTTCCAAAGTATAATAGTTATATTTATTTTATAGACTAGGAAACGGGCTCACTGGCCAGGGTCACAAAAATAGTTGTCTGGTAGGGTAGGGCTAGATCTGAAACACAGGCCTCCTGCATTGGGCCTCAGCCAGCTTTTAGTCCTAAATATGGCAAGTGGCCTTGTTTGACAGTTAAAAGCTGTTATGAAGTTATAGCTAGAATGCATTAAAAAATTTAATGCTCATAAATCTGCATTCTTTTGTGTGTTGTTTAAACTTTATTATTTTCATTAGATTTATGCCCTTTCCTGATATTGCGTTGCTCAGAACTGTACATGAAACTCATAAAAATCACCTCTAAACGCCTTCACGTGGCTGCCCCTGTCTCATTTCTCTTTGCTTTCCCCGTCACACTACTTACACCAGTCAAAGTGAACTTTTCTTAGTTCCTCAAACGATTTTGAGCTTTCCCTTTATAAAAACTTCTTTGCCTGGAACTCGCCTTCTCCCTTCCGCCTTTAATCTACTGACTCCAACCTAAGCTGGTGGTTGGGGGTGGGGGTGGGCTCTGGAACCAGATTCAGGTTTCAAATCCTGACACCATGCTTAATAGCTGTAGGATATGTATGACTCCTCAGCTGCTCTGTGCAGTGTGCTGCTGTCTTCTTGGTTCATCGGGAATAATAGTAACCACCTCGTGGTGTGGTTATGAGATACAAATGGGTTTTTTTCTTGCAACATTTAGAACAGTGCCTAGTACATAGTAATGCTCTGATAGAGGGAAGCCTTTGCTAATAGTAGGCCCCTCCTAGCCTTCCACCCTCCCAGGACTAGATAGCCCTGCTCTTTCTCATATTCATCACTGTATTTAGCACCCTGTCTTGCTGTGTTGTGATTGACTTTGCAAGACCCTACCACTCCACTGCAGGGACTGGGAGGACCGTCGCAATGTCTGTATGGCCCACTTTGGGATACAGCACTCAGGCATGTATAGGTACTTGGGATATATTTGAATAAATGAATAAACAAAGGACCCGTTTGCTCATGTTGTGAGTGAGCTTAATGTCTTTGACCTCAGCTTTCCTTTTCTCTTTTTAAAATATGCTTTAAAATATGAAGGGAGAGGGGGAGGGGGAGAGAGAGAGAGAGAGAAACATCAATGATGGAAGAGGATTATTGGTTGGCCGCCTCCTGCATGCCCCTGACTGGGCATTCAACTATGACCTCCTGGTTCATAGGTCAACGCTCAACCACTGAGCGACACCAGCCGGGCAGCTTTTAATTTTTCCCCCTGAAGATCATCTTAGCTTTTGTTTGG
The DNA here is from genome assembly GCF_964339955.1 of Pipistrellus hanaki. Taxonomy (NCBI): domain Eukaryota; kingdom Metazoa; phylum Chordata; class Mammalia; order Chiroptera; family Vespertilionidae; genus Pipistrellus; species Pipistrellus hanaki. The sequence goes on along the minus strand of NC_140507.1, from coordinate 58,338,249 downwards.
GGTTTCTGTTGGGGATAATTTTAGGAGAAGGGAGATAAGGTAATCTAGTTTAGATTAGGTTTCTTTGTGGAAATTTTGGACATTATAGCAAATGTGCTTTGGGTGTAAAAGAGGCTGTACTTATGGACAGGCCTCTTGAAAAGTTGCTGTATTCTTCCAGAAAATGTTAAAGTGGGTTCCACAAAAACAGGCTAGTCTCCCGAGGAATACTCGGTTGATGCTGAGCACAATCTGGGTTTAACATAATAACTGTCCCAGCCTCCCTGCCCCAGCTCTCTAAACACACACTCACAGGATTTCCCGGCATTCAGCTTTTGTTGGCAGTCAGGTGTGCTATGGCCGTATGTAGCAGTCAAAGCCACTTGACTTTTCCCCCTTACATGCTCTATCCTTAGTCAAGAATAAAAACAATGTAAAAGGAAAAGCTTATGCAGCAGCAGAATGGTTTCTGGTTGAAAGTAAAGAGAATTTTTTCCCTACTCTAGGGGTGGTGGCTTAGTCCTGGCAGGTACTCTTGAGTGGTGGGATGTTCTAAGGGAAAATAATGCTGCACTTAAGGGGAAGGGTGAAGGGCTAGGAAGAAGGGATCAGCTGCTGCTGTGATTCTTTTGTTTAAAGCCATTAAAGGTTTGGAGTGAGACTAGCAATTAATTGCTGTAGAATCTGTTGGATTGTCAAGGGACAATAGTGAAAAGTCAGGGTTAACTAACTCAAACTGGACTTTCACAGCAGTGTCATTTTAAAAACCAGTTCCATTTCATGAGCTTGCTCCTCCTCCCTTACTACATCTAGTCTGCACTAATAGAAAATCTACACTAAAAAAAGGGTACTATGCTAATTAGGCCAGATAGACCGGACGTCATTCTGAATGTCCTTCCTGACAAAGATGAGGCCTGGGCGGTGCTAATGGCATGCCTGGGCAGCTCCACCTGGGGTCCTGAGTGCCTGCCCAGGGGAAGCTGGTCTGGGTCCTGGGTGCCTGTGGCCAGCCCAGGTGAAGCCAGCCCGGGTTCCGGTTGCCTGCAGCTGGCCAGAAGGAGGGAAGCCCAGGTCCCGGTTGCCTGTGGCCGGCCAGAAGAGGGAAGCCTGGGTCCCAGGTTCGGGGGCCGGGGCAGAGGCGGTTAGAGGTGATCAGGCAGACAGGCTAGCAGTTAGGAACGACCAGGCAGGCAGGCAGGCAGGCAGGCAGAAGTAGATAGGGGCAATCAGGCCGGCAGGCAGAGTGGTTAGGGGTGTTCAGGCAGGCAGGCAGGCAGACTAGCAGTTAGGAGCCAGCGGTTCCAGATTGTGAGAGAGATGTCCAACTGCCGTGGAGATTGGATCTAAACTGGCAGTCAGACATCCCCCAAGGGATCCTGGATTGTGAGAAGGTGCAGGCCAGCCTGACCATGTACAGGCCCTTTTCCAAGCACTTTCCACATAGAGCTAATGTACACATGTTCAGTATGTATAGTTTGTTTACATTTTAAATTTTAATTTAAATAAATTTAGTTTTCTTCTTTTTAAGGTAGGATACATAGCAGTTAAGAGGTTAAGAGTATGTGTGAATGTGTGTTGGATTTGAATCCCACCTCTCTTTTACTAGCTATTTAATTTTGGGCAAATTACTTTCCATCTCAGATTGCATATCTATACATTGAAATAGAATCCCTATTAGATGAGATAATGAGAGCAGAGTACTATGCTAAGCTCATAGTAAGTTGCTCAGTTATTAGCTAATTAACCATTTGTTATATTGTGATGAGTGTACAGAGAAATTTATGAAAAATTTCAGAATATTTTTTTCTATTCTATGCCCTGACTGGGAAGTTAATTCAATGCATTGATCAGTGCTTCTGACGGTATTGCCTTTGTCTGCCGATAGAGGGTGAGAACACTTCCCCTCTACGCAGGCTTACCAGGCCTTTTTTGATCTCCAGCCACACCTTGTAATTGGTTCTTTATTAATATGCAGATGCGGACAAAATTGAAGCAGGGTTTATCCAGGAAGTGGTGATGAACTACTTCTGTTCCCAGAGCACGAGGGGACCACATTGCATTCATGGAGTCTCAGCTACTTCAGATTCCTCTTCTTTAAGCTATACCTTAAACATTAGTGATCCTCCCTTACCTTCAGAGCCTCTAAAACAGAGTGGGATTTGTGTGTGTGTCTATATAAAATAGCAGGCCCTTACCATTTGGAAGGCATTTCTCATAGCTAAGATGTTAAAGATGTTGCTATGTTATGAAGAATAGTTAATTCATTTACTATTAGAACAGGAGCTATAATAGAGGTTAACCTGGATGGACAGGTACTCTGACCATCTTTTGTAATGTTTCTGACATGTGCTCTGAACTCTAAAAGTAAGGATGCCATACAATCAATCTTTATTCAAGAGCATTTACTGCCCCAGCCGGCTTGGCTCAGGAGATAGAGCATTGACCCACGGACTAAAGGGTCACCGGTTTAATTCTGGTCAAGGGGACATGCTGGCGTTGTGGGCTCGATCCCCAGTACAGGGTGTACAGAAGGCAGCCAATCAAGGGTTCTTTCTCATCATTGATGTTTCTAGCTCCTCCACTCCCTTCCTCTTTGAAATTAAAAAAAGAAGAAGAAAAGAGCATTTACTGAACATTTTCCATAGTCCAGGTACAACAGATTGGTAGAATACAAAAATGAATGCCCTTCCGCAGTTCAGTTCATGAAGGCTTATTCCATACTGCTCTGTTATAGCATGTCCTAGGAGCTAACATTATACCAGAAAACAGAGGCAAGGAGGATTTACGGAAGTGCTCCACAAACATTTGTGAAATGACTTAAGCCTCTGAATTTAGTGGATTCCTTTATTTTTTAGTATGTCTGTGTGTGTTTTTCCCCCACTTAGCATCTTCTTAGGTTTTTATCTTTCCATTTGGTGAGTTAGATGCTAAATGTGTATATTTAAGTCATTTTAATATTTGAGCTCATAATTTTTAAATTCTTATTGTCTTTCCATTTTATCTACAGATATTTTTCTAAAAATAAAGACCAGCTTTTTTTTTTTTATTTATTAGAATTTGTTCTCTAGTATTCTGGAACCCTAATTCAGTGGCATGGACAGAGTTGAAGATGAGAGGTGGACAGAGGAAGGGGCAGCAATAAATGAGAAGGTGGATTTGTGATAGGAATTTGTGTTTTCTCTCTAAATACTCTAAGGCAGTATTGCTTCCAGTCCCTTCTTATACATCATTTTTATTTTTAGTGGCCACAGATACTCTAGGCTTTAGATGTTTATTCTGGATTGAGAACCCTTAGGGGTTTTTGTGTTGGTATGTTTGTGATACTAGGAATTTTACAAGTTACAACTGGCCACTGTTAAAATGCAGGAAATTCTCTTTTGGAACGTCATTGTTTTCCATAGGCTGGCAGAGTAAAGACTCCCTGCCTCTGTGGACAGTCAGTGATGACCCTATGTGTTTCATTCCCCACAAGTTCTCTGCGTCGTAAAGAATAAAAAATGAAGATAGTACAAATCAATAATCTTGAGTTCAATATGTGTCAGGTGTAAAAGGGTTGAAAGTAGATAAAAGGAAGAGATGGTAGAGCAGCTGATGGAGCAGTATCCCCGAGCAGGGGAGGGAGGACAATGAGACCCAGAAATCAGAATCAGCTAGTCTTTTTCTTGGACTAGGGGAAGCAAAACGTTTTCCTATAGGAGGAGGCAGAGGTGAATGTGGATAAGGTTCTGGTTAACAAATATTATTGAGTGCCTTCTGTATGCCAGCACTATGCTAGTTTCTAGGAACAAATGGAGGACTAAGACCTGATCTATTTTCAGGGAGCTTATTGTTTAGTAGAGGAAATGGTCACAAAAACTATATCAGATACTAAGTACAGTTGATCCTCATTATTCGTGAATTCCATGTTTGTGAATTCGCCTACTCACTAAAATTTGTTTCTAACCCCAAGTCGATGCTTGCCATGCTTTTGTGGTCATGCAGGGACATGGGCAGATGGGCAGAATATTGAAGTCACCCGATGTTCACATTCCCTGCTAAGGTCAAACAAGGCAGCACTCTGCCTTCTTACATCAGCTCTCATGCAGTACACAGAGTCCTTTTCACGGTCTATTTAGTGTTGAGGTGGCCATTTTTTTTTTCTTTTCATTTTTGTGTGTTTTCTTGGTGATGTTGCCATTTAGAATGGCCCCCAAGCATAGTGCTAGGGTGCTGTCTAAGGCAAGAAATCTGTAATGTGCCTTAGAAAGAAAATATGTGTTAGATAAGCTCTGCTCAGGCATGAGGTATAGTGTTGTTGGCTGTGATTTTGATGTTTTGAATCAATAATATATATTAAATAAAGTGTCTTTAAACAGAAACATACATAAAACATGGTTAAGTATAAATCAATTGATAAAAATGTTGTGGCCAGAGCCTTGCAGGAACCTAACCCTTTATTTCCCCTAATAGCAATGGTTCATCATTCACTAATTCAGTTTTCTCAGAGATTTATGGAACATAAGTGCTGCAAATAACGAGAATCACTTGTGCAGTGGAAGTACTATCCTGCTCAGCAGCCTTAGAGTAGACAAGGTAAATGGTCAACTGATGCTAGAATGAGTTTTGAGGGCTGTTCCAACTGAATGGCTGATGTGGTGGGGAATGAAAGGGATGACTTTGTAGGGCTTGAAAGCTAAAGAAGTAAAGCCAGCATGGGTTTGATGCAGGAAGACACTGGAAGGTTACATAAAGTCAGAGGTCAGGCTTGGAAGGAATGAGGCAGATGTAAGGATAGGAGGTTGTAGTTAAAGTCCTACTAGGAAATGGGAGGGTAGAAATGAAGGCTGTGAAAGAAGGCGGCACTGCACATTGTTGGTTGTTGGGTCCATCGTTCACAGGAGCGTTGAGCTCTGAGGGACAATGCAGTGATAGATCAAAGGGCCCAGAGAGCTAACAAAGACAATTTCAGGGCCCACTGAGTGCAGCTGTGTGCCTGTTTCCAGAGATTCCAAGAGCCCTGAGACATGATCCAGGAATTTTTAAAGTCCAGGTGTAAAAGTGGGTATAAAGAGGCCTAAGCGAAATATCAAGTGAGTGACAAGGTTCTTCACTGCACAGAACACAATGTACTTCTTTGTGTACACCCTCTTTGTGTCATGGGAAGGACGTGGACAAAAAAATCAAGATTGTTTACTGATTAAATTTAGGGGCAGGAGAGAAGGAGAGGAGTTGCTCCTAAGTGTTGACTAATTGTCATGAGGTGCTTTTTCTTCTACTGAGAGCTAGATTGATGTTATACTTCCAGAATTTTCTTTGATATCTCTTGGTGCCTGTAATTCTTCAATTTTCAGTTCCCTTGTCATGTGATTTTCATTATTATGGCATTTGAGACCGGCGGATGTGCATACTTATGGTTTGGTAAATAGAGGTAATGATCCCTCTCGGTTCTGTTTGTGTAGGGGTTGGTTAGATAGCCAGCTTCCTCGTGACTCTCTTAAAGGTCTCACTCACACCTCTCCAGACACTTTGATTCTAGCCTCCAGAACTTTTCCACTGGCCACTGGATTAGATTTTGTGTCTTTTCTCATTAGTCGTTGTGATGGGGTTTGGAAATGAAGGAGAGGCAAATCACACATGTACACTACCACTGTAATTGTTAAGAGTTTTCTAGAGCTGTGCTACTGAACGCGATAGCCACTAGCCACATTTGGTTGGTGAACCCCTGATATGTGCCTGCTCTGAATTGAGATGTTCTCTAAGTGTGAAATTCACCCTGGGTTTTAAGGAGTATGAACAAAATGAATTAGAATATTTCATTAATAACTCTTATGTGGGTTACATGTTGAAATAAGATCTTATATATAGGGATGGACAAAAGTAGGTTTACAGTTGTGAGTACATGAAACAGAGTTTATTATTGTATTACTAGAGGCCTGTGCACGAAATCCACGTATGGGGGAGCGGGGGAAGGTCCCTCACCCGGTCTGGGCCCTTTGTCAGTCCAGGAGCCTTCAGGGGACACTGGACATCCTTAGCGCTGCTGCAGAGGCAGGAGAGGCTCCCGCCACCACTGCCCTGCTTCTGGCCGAGTGTCACTTCCCCTGTGGGAGCACACTGACCACCAGGGGCAGCTTCTGCGTGGAGCGTCTGCCCACCGGTGGTCAATGCGCATCATAGCAACCGGTCATTCCCTCATTCAGTCGATTTGCATATTAGCCTTTTACTATAATAGGATTTTCCATATGAACAACTGTAAACCTACTTTTGCTCACCCCTACATGATGGGTTAAATAAACTATTAAAATTTATTTCAGCAGTTCCCTTTTGCTTTTTAAAAATTTGATTACTAGAAAAATTTAAATTTTATATACAGATCTCATAATACATTTCTGTTGGATAGTATTTCATTGCTCCCTTTGAGTTTCCAGGAAATACTTTGAAAATGGTACTATTACTAAAAACCAAATTGCTGGATCCACTTTTATTTGTAATGTCATTAAAGTTGCTAATGTACCTAAATGTAGTTCTTCTAAATAAATAGAATATTGTCACTAATAGAAAAATGTCTCTGCTAAGAAAACTTTTCCCTAAAAAGTTTGTTCCTTTTCTTTGGAAATCCTTTTGTAATAACTAAAATCAAGTCAATAGTCACAACAGTTCTACTGGATGAAATATAACTGAATCCCTTTAATAATTGATATCAAGGTTAGTGTTAGCTTGTGTTTTGGACTAATTAAACACAATCAGATTTTTAAATGTGTAATTATTTTTCAGAGGACCATTTGAATCTATGTCACCTCCAGCCAAGGCATAATGAGGTTATGAGTGACTATTTCCAGAACTTAGGTGAACAGCTATTTGTGAGGCAGCCTTAGTAAATATGAGAGAAAAGAGGTCACTTCTAACTTAAGAACAATTTACTAAGTGCCTTCTCTCTGCTCATTGTTAGCTTAGCTACATAAGGAAAACACAAAAGAAATTAAAGATGGAAGTTCATGATCTGGTGTAGAAGTTCTCCAGGGTTATTCTAAAAATCTGATGTAGGTGATGAAATGCCAGGAGAGAGTAATACCTTACAAAACTAGCTAAAGCATTAAAATCTGAAAATTGTTATTACAAAATGCAGGTCAAGGTTACTGTGAATCAACACCACTTCCATGTCTGCTGTTTTCTGGGAATTGTGCATGGCCTGCAGCCCTTCTTCCCTACACTGTGACCATTGCAGTGTGTAAGACACAGGTGTAGCCAAAGGGAGAAAGTTGAACCATGGCTGTTGGGCAGATTCTAGCCTTAATAAACAAATAGAGAATCTCCTGAAGCATTGCATATAGAGAGTCCGTTCTGCCTTCCCATTATAGATAAATGTTGAAACATCTTTGGGAAAAAGTCATTGTGAGTTTTTACAGGTTTGCTTGCCCTTGGTCTGGGTCCTAAAACAACTTAAGAGGATATGACTTGGAGAGTTAAATGAAGGGTATTTTAGGAGGGGAAACTGTTATCATTGAAGCTACTTAGGATGTGGGAAAGTAATCTATTATACCAGTGGAAGAAAGAATGCCTTATGTTAATTTGAAAGCTAATTAGTTTGTAGATATAATTTTCTAGCCGTTGCACTAATTTGTTCTAGAGTTTATTGTTCACAAGGGACTTTGCAATGAGTAATTTAGAGGGTTTAATTGCCTGGAGCTTCCAGAGAATTGGCCATGTTTTGGGGTGGAGGGTAGGGAATTGACTCTCTTAGATAGAATTATCATTTGCCAGATGTCATTGTGGCCAAAGTTATTTATCTTGGCTTTATGTTGTGTAAATACAATGCAGCCGATTATGAGCTGAGCAACTCAAACAGGACAGTGAGTACTTTTGGATGTGTGCATATTTAAAAAAAACAACAACAACATACATCACATTTACCTAAAGTTGTACAATTTTTCAGAGGGACTTTTACATTTTTACCACCTAGTAAGATGGGTGGAGGAAGTATCATCGTTCATTTATTTGCAGCTGAGGAAATAGGCTCAGAGAGCTGAGTGTCTTCTCCAGAGGCATGTGGTTAGTGACTGACTGGGCCAGAATAGAATTCTTCTTGCCTTCTATTCCAGGGTTCTTTTCCCTTCTATGACACCCTCTTGCAGCAGAGACACTGCTAATGGTGACTGCTTGTCTGGTTACTGGTTTGTCCTGAGTTCCTAGCACTAAGCTTGTCATGAGGAACTGACTCAGAGAAATGAGAGTATGCTGATTCAGAGCTGAAGATTCTTTTCCCAGCCTCTCATTTCTCAGCTTTCTCTTCTCATAAATTAATTTCTATCCGCTCCCAAGCAGCTTTCTTAGTCTTTGTAGCTTAGACTTCTTAAAGCACATTACAGTCTTTCACACTTACTTGGCCAGTGGTAGACATATTATATGAGAAGCTTTTAATGTTAGCTGTATTTTGGTAGTATCACTATTATTGCCTGTCAAACCCATACTGAAGGAGAACAGGAGAGAAGCATCTTCTGTCATCACTAACTTATCTTTTAACCTAACCTCTGTTAACTCTCATAACTTTATTCTTCTGTGTACATTGCCTTTTCCTTTGAATAGATTTGTAGCACGCCAAGAACGAGTGGGATACTGGTAAGAAAGCTACTGCAAGAGTTTTGGCCAAATCTGGGGCAGCAGTGGAAGTTGTGATGTTGGCTGCCATATCTCCATGGCCAGGGGTCAAGAGGGAGCCAGGAGCGTGACATGGCTGCAGATAAAACTTCTTCCCTTTCTTCAGCTCTCATATCACTAGAGGTGAGCAAAGGGAGGGCCTTAGTACTTTGGGTACTTCTAGTAAGAGCCTCTCCTTCCTCTTCACCCTTCCAATTATGACAGTCCTGTCATACCATCACCATATCTGCCTTGACACTGTCAGCACACTAATTCCATTTTACTTTCTGTCAGCATCCCTACACTGTGACCATTGCAGTGTTTAAGACACGGCTGTAGCCTGGGGAGAGTGGGAGCACTGAAAACTGGCAGTACTGCAGAGCTATTTTTGGCACATCAAATATTTGAAAGGATGAATGAAGTCCTAATAAATCTTTAGATAGCATGTTTTAAGAAAGGTTTGTACGTTATTCTGCAAACCCAATGAAATGTCTTTATAAATTGTGTAAGAGTGTCAAATGCTTTTTATTTTGTTGGCTTATTTAATTACAGAATGGATTAATAAATAACTCCCAGTAGTTCTAAAATTATCCCAATGGCTATAACAGTTACAATAATGACAGCTATTGTTTGATGCCATTTATATTAAGTTGATTGAATCATTTATTCCTCTGGGATAAATAGTTGTATCCCCATGTTATAAATGTTTAAAAATTATAAAATGCTTAAACATTATGTTTTTAAGACTGTTATATGTGTAAGAAAGAGAGGGAGAGAAAGGCCTTTTGATAACAAAACTCTTCTCAAGGAAGACTCAGAGACCAGGTGGGACATGGGACACAGGTGTGTAGTTTACGTGAATGGAGCAAGGTGCACAGAATGAGTAGGCTTATTTCAGAGGATCTCAGTGCTCAGCTAAGGGAGCTAAAGCATCAGTTGTGGCTTGGGCATGTGAGCTGCTGTGTCTGAATACTGACAGCAACTCAGCATGTGACTTTGCCTTCTCAGCTCTGCATTGCAAGTGAGTAATGTAGGCTGCATAGTTTCAAAGCATCAACAGAAAAGTTTAATTATGTTGTAGCTCTACATCCAAATGGAAGGGAGATGGAGATAGTTGAGAGTTCTTCACTGCTATTTTTTGATACATGCTTCCCATGAATTACAGTTTTGGTAAGAATAATGACAATTTTGATGGGGTGAGTGGGAGCACCGAAAACTGGCAGTACTGCACAGCTATTCTCGGTCAAATAGTAGTGTGAGAAAGGGTGTTGAACAGGAATTTCTGCAACAGCGCTTCAAGGCAACTTCTACTTTACTTTGTAACTGTGTGTGCTCCCATCACATGCTTGGTAGAGAATGAGAAACCTGTGAATGATTCCAGAGACGATGGCCCCAACCCAATAGCTCAGCTTCCAACTCCTTAAGCAGATCTGGACTATAGATACTTTTGCTAGGGTCCAAATCCTAGTGACAGCCTGGCATGAAATCAGAGTTAAACTTTAAAAGTTGTGTAATATTTTGTCACTAATATGTTTCTAACTTGTGGAAGTCTTGAAAATGATGGTGTGCTTGTTTTTAATTTCAGTGAAACATGGGGATGGGTTGTAAAAATCATGCACAGGGAAAAAGTACTGTAGACTGAGGTCTGATATTAGACCTTAAAAAATAAGTGATAAAATTGTTTTAATCTAAATTGCTGGTTATCTAGCTTATTTCAGAAAGGGTGAGAGCCTTGAGTTAGCAGGCCTGGCCTGGCTGCCTCTTTTTCTTGTTAAAGGTTAGAGATGAGATAGTTACAGCTACACTTTTATTGTAACTCTCCTCCTCAAGGCCACTGTTTCATTTATTACATTTGAGATCTCCTGGAATCTCATCTTTCTTTTCCTTATCTCCATTGCCAGCCTGTTGGTACTTGGTTAGATAGCCTTAGAAAAGCACTTTTTTCAATAAAATTGTATGTAGCTTAAAAATCCTCTCATGTTTTTGAGTTTGGTATTGCTGCTAGGTACTAAGTATCCCAATAAAGGGAAATTGAGGAGTTTTGTTTTTAGTTAGAGATTTTAAATTAGTATAAAGTTGCAGGTATTTACTTCTGCTGGCTTATATTAATATTAATGATAGCAATTATGTTGAAGGAAAAACAGTGTAAATAGAATTGCACTTAAAGCATGGAGCTTTGCTTTGCTTTTCAGCTGAAATAGTTTTGATTCTCACAATTCCCTTACAATGAAGCCTGCAGAATTGTTATAGAATAAATAAATCAAGTGAACATTTCTGGTATGGTAGCAAGGACTTAAAGAAATAAAGTAGTTTCACTCATTGTAAATAATATATACCTACTGTTGAAAAGTGGAAAATAGAGAAGATTAAAAGGAAAAACATTCTCTTTTTAAAAGTACACTTGTTACCCAAGTGCATGCTTAATTCTGTATCCTTTTTATTTAACTTTAGAACATAAAAATTTTTCTGTGTTTTACAGATTTCATGTAAACATGCCGCTCATTCATTTATTCTTTCAGAGACTCTGTGCTGAGTGCTGTGCTGAGTGCTAAATGCTGTTTTCTTCAAACTATAGGCCTATGGGAGTGGAAAATCATCTGGGTTATAATTAGGAACTATAGATAGGTTATCCTGAATTTTCATGAATTCTTTATCTCAATATGAAAACCAAATTCTCTCCCAGGCAGTTCCTTACATATGTCAAAGCAGTATTACTGGTTGGATTTATTGTATATTTAAGATAGATTTTTATGGATCAAAAAATTACTTTGTGTAGCAGTTTGTCCCTTAGCTGCAGTGCTGGGCTGGGCACAGTTAAGAGAAGAGGACAGAGCAGGCATCCCGTGGGGGTGGCTGCTGTGCTTGGCTCCGGCACAGCAACTGTTTACCAGAGAGCAGGGCAGGGTTCATGGCAAGGTGTCCAACAAGAGCCTGAGTCACTCACAGTGCATGTGACCGGGGCCTTGTCCTCACAGAGGACTGAAGGAGTGAGAATCTAAACCTTGTAGGTGGCCCAGGGTTTGAGATGTCAGAGAAAGAATTTGACTTATCAGTGATATCCAGCTGCCTCCATTCTAACCTCTTCCCAAATCAGTCCTCAAATGGCAGGCACAGATGTGCACCTCCCGGCAGAGCAGGTGAGGGTGAGTGGTGTGGTTCAGTCATGAGCAGGGGGTGCCTGGACAGAAGGCCTGGCTCTGACATTGACATTGACTTGAACCAGTTCCCTAATTTTTTTGTGCTCCGTTCTCCTCATCTGTTAAAAGAAGATACTAGTGCAGTAGTGCTACCAACTTCCAGTGGTTAAATGAAACACTTAGAACAATGCCTGGCATGAAGAATAAACAGTTGATAAATCTAGCTAGTTATTATCTACTCTGTATGCCTGAGTTGGCACCTATTGCCAAATTTCCTGGACGCCTAGCTTGTCAGATGAGTTCAGAAGGCATTAGGGCAAGTATGTTATTTTCTGATTACACACTGAACTGGCATTATGAGGCCGGGACACTACTTAGGTATTTGGAGATCTTCATGGTCATGTTTCTGAAAACAGCTAAGTATTGACAGACTTGATCTTTTTATTTTTATTTTTAAATCCTCACCTGAGGCTATGCTTATTGATTTTAAAGAAAGGGAAAGGGATGGGGGGAAAACATTGATGTGAAAGAGAACATTGATTGGTTGCCTTCTGTACACACCCCGACCAGGGATTGAACCCACAACCTAGGTGTTTGCACAACCCACAGCCTTTTGGTGCATAGGATGTCCCTCCAATCAACTGAACCACACCAGCCAGGGCTGATAGACTTGATCTTAATCCTGGATCTTTCTCCAAAGCCCATTTCCCTAAATCGCACTGCTTTAAGAAAGCTTTCTCATCCCCTTACCTTTGTCCATAAAAAAACACACACAAACAAACCTCTGTATTGAACTATAATATGTGGACAGAAAAGTGTATATATTTTGTTTGCTGCATATTCATAGCACCAGTGCCTAGATCATGAAATAGTAGTTTACCAGCATCCCATAACCTTTTTTTTTTTTTAATACATTTTATTCATTTTTTACAGAGAGGAGGAGAGAGGGACAGAGAGCCAGAAACGTCCATGAGAGAGAAACATCGACCAGCCGCCTCCTGCACCCCCCCCCCCCCCACCGGGGATGTGCCAGCAACCAATGTACATGCCCTTGACCGGAATCGAACCTGGGACCTCTCAGTCCGCAGACCAACGCTCTGCCACTGAGCCAAACTGGTTTCGGCCCTATAACCTTTTTGCATTGCCTTCTGGAGATTATGCTTTGAAAACCCCTGGTACTAAGGCTTATGATCAGCTGTTCATGGGTATATGGAAAATGCATTATGGAAGAAAGGAAATTACAGTAGTCCCCCCTTATTCATGGTTTTGCTTTCCATGGTTTCAGTTAACCCGTGATCATTGGAATTCTCAACATATTAAATGGAAAATTCCAAAAACAATAAATAAATAAATAAGTTAAATTGCGCTCTGTTCTTAGTAGCATGATGAAATCTGGCACCATCCACTCCATCCCACCTCAGAAGTGAAGCATCCTTTTGTCTGTGTCTCTAGGCTAGACACGCTCCTTGACTGTTAGTCACCTAGTAGCATCTCACTTATCAGATCTCCTATTGTGCTATAGTACTACCTGTTTTCAAGTAACTATTATTTTACTTAATAATGGCCCCAAAAGCACAAGAAAAGTGGTGCTGGCAATTCAGATATGCCAAAGAAAATCTGTAAAGTGCTTTCTTTAAGTGAAAAGGGGGAAGTTCTCAACTTAATATGGGAAGAAAAATCTCATATGTTTAAGTGGTAAGATATACAGAAAGAATGAATCTTCTGTGAAATTGTGAAGAAGGGAATTTGTGCTAGTTTTGCTGTCACACCTCACTCAAACTGAGCAAGTTACAGTTACAGTGGGTGATGAGTACTTAAGATGGAAAAGGCATTACATTTGTAGGTGAAGACATGACATTGTCATGGCTCAATGATCCTCCTCTGGCATATCATCAGGTCAGTATCAGCTTATCACTGTGTCACAGTGTCAGCGTCATTCACCTCACGTCACCTAATCACATAGGGACTGTATCATCTCACATCATCACAAGAAGAAAGGTGAGTTTAGCACAATAAGATGCTGTGAGAGAGACCACATTCTCACAACTTTTATTAGAGTATATTTTTATAATTCTATTTTATCCCCATGATAAGAGGTGACTACTGTACCCCAATAAGAGGAGGGTCATCTGTGGTGGATAAAGATCATGAACTGCCGCGGCCACTCCTCCATTTATTTTCCCTTTTTTCTCATTAAGGTAATGTGAATAGGCAGAGAAATATTCTTTATAGAAAGTTTTATTAGGTAGGAATAATTAGACTGGGCTTTTGGGGGAACTATGCTAGGTTTTTCTTTTTTCTCTCACTTCAAACCCATTTCTTTCCGTTGTGGCTTTTGAGTTAGTTTTACATCATATACAGTGATTAGTGTTATTTATCACCTGAAGAGTGTGAAGTCAAGTGAATGCAGAATTGCGTGAAACTGTTTTAACTTCAATTTTCCCTACTCTGAATCAGTAAGGGAATGGATTTTTTCTCAGATGCAAAGTGTTTTGGATTGGAGGTGGGTCCCTGGAACACTGCATTGGAAGGATTTGGAAGGAGTCTGGGCACAACAGGAAACAGTGTTCTCATTGATTAGGATTTTGGCCATAGGCAAAGGAGGCTAGACTGGCATCTTGAGTTCCAGCTTTTTGCCAGGGATGGTCCAAATTATACTTAGGCTGTTTTTGTTTTTTTGTGTTTTTTTTTTAAATAGATTTTATTGATTTTTTACAGAGAGGAAGAGAGAGGGACAGAGAGCCAGAAACATGAGAGAGAATCATCGATCAGCTGCCTCTTGCACACACCCCACTGGGGATGTGCCCGCAACCAAGGTACATGCCCTTGACCGGAATCGAACCCAAGACCCTTCAGTCCGCAGGCCGATGCTCTATCCACTGAGCCAAACCAGTTTCAGCAACATACTTAGGCTGTTTTATCAACTTAACATTCTTCTCTAGGACCACTCAGTACCTGAGCTTTGAGGTTGGAAGCAGTACAAATACAGCTTAAAAAGTTGAACCCATAGTCCCCCTTTCTGACATAGATCACACGGATGCCAACTACTTCCACACTTCTCTGATCCTCCCTTCCAACATTGGGTAAAGTTCATCTGTGTTGTGAAAGTATCTGGTGGCAGCAGCAGTTTAGTCAACATGTTAAACTGCAGGGAGGAGTGTGCCAGTTCAGTCACTGAGGCAGATACATGTCTGTCCACTTGTGTAAGCCGGCTGAGCTGTGTGAAGGAAATAGAGAACTTTACCATCAGTGGGGATATAGATAGGGCTGATGATCAGTTTTAATGTGTGCATTATTTAATATTTAAGAGCAGGGAATCTAGCATGCTGATGAGCAATAGCATGAGAGTATGATTCCATTTGGGGAAAAAGACGATTGAGAAAAAGGGAGATTGGATTGAGGTAGAGAACAGAATTTTGGCACCAAAGGTCTAAAGTTAACATACATTTCTCTTAGGTACTCTATGAGCTGTTGTAATGTCTCAGAAGAATGGTTGTGATGTTATAATTATTACTTGTTTTTTCATTTATTGAAGAAAAGTTAAGACTCCTACTTAAATATAAGGAAATTTGGAACCATATAGTGCATAATGGTTGTGGTTTTGATATGCATCACTATTTTATTACATCTTATCAGATTTTGAACTGAAATTATGGGTTATTAAGGGGAGGAACAGGGGAAATGGCATTTTCACTTTTTAAAAGTCTTAAAAGTCCTTTCTGTTAAGATAACATGAGTCACATCAATTGGAGTTGTTAAAATGTCTAAAGGAACTTTTGCTATAATTGTGGGAGAGAGAAAAGTTTCCCCCCATTTTTATTTTTACTTTTTCTGGTTGGTCTAATAATTAAATTGACATGAGACATAGTAATAGGAGAAAAGAACCAAACTTATTATGAATGTACATATAGGGGTTCTGTAGGAATATAGGGCTGAAGGTAAATCAGGCAATTAAGGATTATATGCAATCTTGAGCTAAGAAGAAAGAGAAGGTAGGTAATTCACAGGTAGATGAGACACAGCAAAACATTGGGTAAACAGCCCTGGCCAGGTGGCTCTGTGGGAGCATTGTCCTGAACACCAACAGGCCAACAGGTTGTGGGTTCTTAAACTGGTCAGGCACATACCCAGGTTGTGGGTTTGATTCTGTCAGGAGGCAACTGATATATCCAATCTCTCTCTCTCTCCCCCCCCTTCCTTCCTCCCTCCCTCCCTCTCCCTCCCCCTCCTTCCCTCTCTCCCCCTTCATCCCTCCTTGCCTTCTTCCCTCTCCCATCTCCCTCTCCTGTTCTCTAAAAATAAATAAAAACATATCCTCAGGTGAGGAATGAAAAAAAACACAAAGCATTGAGTAAACAAATTCTTTTCAGCCACTCAGAAACAGTAGACTTTGCTAGGTTGCTGTTTGTGACCCTTAATTCATCATATGTTAATGTGATGCTCTCTTCCTTTAAGCAGGGTTTCTATCTGAATCCTTTAAGCAGTTCTTTATTCTTAAAAATAGCCAAATAACCAGCTTAAAGTAATTCCCAGAACTCTTTCCCCCCTCATAGTAAATGAGAGAAAGAGAAAGTATGTGCGATTCAGGTAATAATTTTAATGTAAATATACAGTGGCATTAAACTAATCAGAAAGTTGTCTATTGGGCACCTATCATGTGTAAGACCTGTAGGAGGCACAAAGGAAAATGTCAAGACTCAGTTTTGATTCTCAAAGAATTTATGATCTAGTTAGGATCATAAGACAGGTACACCACTCTTTCGCAAAGCAGTTGTGTGTTATGTTGAAAGTGTGGTTTTAAAAATTATAGAGGAATTCAAGAGAGAAGATGATCTTCCAGCCTAGGAAGGCTTCCTGGGAAGATGGAATTGTGACCGAGGAAGTGGTTCTCCCTTGTATGGTTCCCAGGCCAGTAGCAGCAGCCTCCTGGGAACTTAGAAATCTAAATACTCAGTCTCCACCCCAGCAGTGTTGAATCATAAACCCTGGGGAGAGGACCAGCAGTTCATGTTTATGAAGATGCTAAAGTTATAGCTTTACTCTCCCAAGGAAATGGTGGCTAAAAGGTGTGCTGAATTTAGGGAGAAACGGTGACTGGCACATAGTAGGTGTCAAGATGGTTGGCTGAGTGAAGGAAACACTCAGAAGAGGTTTAGGGTTTTCTGTGCCATTTGGTTTCTGTTTAAGGGAATTTTCTCCCAGTGCATTTGATCTTTATTTCATCCAAACATCCTTTGTAACCATGTTGTCATTTTCAGCTCATATTAATCTGATCACTTAAATGTTTGCATCATCTGGATAGGGGATAAAATTTGTATTTTTATAATAGTATTTGAAGCCTTTGTAAAATATAAAATATCAGAATTATTGAACAGCTTGTGGCTAACTACTAGGTAGATGTAGTATATGCAGAACACGTATCTTAAAAGAGGGTTTCATGGCATTTCATCAAGTCCTAGATAAATATCTTTTAGAGATTAAAGTTTTTAAATGAAAATTCAGTCTGATACATAAAAAGTGGGATGTCGTTCCCACAGTCACTGGTAGACAGCATGTGACCCAGTGTTTCCTCTCCTTATTTTATGAAATTCAGTTATTGGCATTTTTAAAGACCCCACCCCATCAACATTGAACTATACTTTTATTTCTCCTGTGCTTTTAGACGAGGCACACCCTAGCTGAATTGAAGATGCTGACTTAGGTAGGGCTTCACTGGTGATGGTGAAAGGCTTTACTTTCAGCCTTTGCTCACTGAGCTGCCCTGACCTAAAGTGGAAAAGTTAGGAAAAAATTTGCATAAGTGATCTTCTGATTTTCGGTTAAAAAGACAAAGTGATTTTAAAGACAGTTCAAGGGAGGAAGTGAGAGGGGGCACGTTGCGAGAGAAGAACCCATGATCACACTCTGGCCATACAGTTAAGCTTTAAGTTTAAAATGTGTTCTCTTTTCTGGAAAAATGAACCCATTTTTCTCCTAATGTAGTTTTATCTTGGCACTATCCATTTAGCATGTTCCACAGAGCAGTCTAGTTGCTATTGTAGGTGTGTGTAATCTTTGTTTCTCAGAGGAGGAGCTATTTAAGATCTTTTGGGGGTTTGTTATAGAGGGACTTCAGGGTCACGCACATAATAAAGTCTTAAGGTAATAGAGACCTCTACCACAGTATCATGAGATTGTTCTCACACTTGTGAAGTGAAATACAGCTGCCATGTATAAAGATGCATTTAAAACCTTCTGAAACTAAAGACTCAGCCAAGTGTTCATCTGATATTAGGAATCTGTTAATATTTTCTTCAGCCAAAATCAAGGATGAGGAAGAGGGAAAGGAATTGAGACAATCCTTTTATTTAGTAGTTATTTATTATCAAGATTTGACCTGTATTTTAAGGGCCTATGCTTTACTTCTAAAAGAAAAAATATTTTTTCCTTGAACTCACAGTAGTGTAGAAAAATCATATTAATTTCAAAACATTATTCTCAATTTACAGATGAAGAATGTTAGGGTCAGAACTTAAATTTGGAATGCTTTTGTTCTTGGTTCTGGTAGTCAAGACTTTCTCAACATAAATATGCCCAGGAATCAGGAATTCAGTGCAAGAGTTTTGAGGGTTTATGGCTTCCCACTTATTACTATTTTTTTTTTTTTACTAATATATAGATACATAATATCCATATATTAGTTTACAGTATGTATTTGGTATTAAAGCAAGCATGTGTCCCTACTCTGCCAGTCCTAAGCCATCTTCTATACATTAAGCCCTACATTTGTCTGTTGTGGGTAACCACCTCTTTCACTTACCATGGGCAGAGTTTTGCAAGGTTGCAGAGTAAGACCTGTCAGCTGACGCTTGCTCACATGAGAGCCATTAGGAGGGTGATGTGACCAATGTCAGAACAACCTTGCAGCTGAAGGCAAGCCACTGCATTTGCCCAGAGCCATATGAATAGGTCTTGTGACTGAATACTTTACTACTGCATAATCTCCAACAGAGGAGCACAGATGAAGTGGGTCAGTCCAGGCTGCTCAACCTGTTGAGGACTTCACTTTTGCTAACAGGAGCACAAGCTTAGGAACAAAAGTAGGAAGTGGGAGTTGGGCTTATCTGTTTATATTGAGTTTGCTGAGAGCATGTTTTATAACGTGATGGATTCATTTGACTTCCTAAATCTTTGGCAGGCTTAATTTACGTAACAAATGAATGTTCCTTTTTTTTTTTCTTCTTCCTAAAAGAAAAAAGAGGAATTTGTATGCTGCCCAGTAGCTTGTCTCACCTACTGTATCATAGCGAGTGCAATGATCATTTAGAGTAGCTGGTCACTTCGGAATATTCCTCAAACAACAAAGGCTCTCCAGCATTTGTGTCCAAATCCATGTTGATAGTCAGGACAAACCGGAAGGAGGCTAAACGGCACAGGAGATGTGTGGAGGCACAGCGAAGACCACAAACCGGCCCCCTGGCCGGCAGGATCCAGCCAGTTATGTGAGTGATGCTGTTTCTGATGCTGGGAGGACTTGCAAGACACTTTTCTGCTCAAAGATTCGAAAACGTGCCAGGGTAGGAAGGGGCACTATTCACAAGGAACTCGACAGCAGGTTTGAAATTTTAATACTATTTCAAAATCTAAGTGAAAATTTAATTTAATTCACTGTTCCAGGATGGTATTATAATGAACTATTTAAATAATGATGCTTATCTAAAAAGAGTAACATACTTGCTATATTCTTTTTAGGTTGATTATTGCATTCATTTTAGAAAAATTAATTAATTTTATTAGAAGTTCTTAATTGAAGCATTCTTTGTAAAGAATTTTATTGCCATGCCAAGACTGGTTTGGTTCAGTGGATAGAGCATTGGCCTGCGGACTGAAAGGTCCCAGGTTCGATTCCGGTCAAGGGCATGTACATTGGTTGCAGGCACATCCCCAATGGGGGGTGTGCAGGAGGCAGCCGATAGATGATTCTCTCTCATTGATGTTTCTAACTCTCTAACTCTCTCTCTCTTCCTTTCTGTAAAGAATCAATAAAATATATTTTTTTAAAGAATTTTGTTGCCCTATTAATGAAAAGGAAAAAATCCTTTGAGAATTACAGACATTCCAAAATATAATGTAGATAGGTAGGTAGTAAGGAAAGCCATAAATATATTTATTGGTTGGTTTAAAATATTTCAGGATATAGTTTCTGTCATATAAAAATCTTTGTCTTTCTTTAGTAGAAATTTAATAAAATGGTATAGAGTCCATTCCAGTATAAGAACCCAGTAGGTTGGAGAGTTAGGGAGAAGTGTGGAAATCATTTTATGGATATTGGGTCACATGCTGTTCACTCAATTAAAGAGTTAAATATGTAGAACAACCTTGGACGGGGTAATGAATAATATGGTACACTAGGAAAATACATTTGAGTGCTAGATAAGAACTTCACTTTTATATTATCTATTTTTATCTGTTTCTTATCAAGAAAGGACAGCTGAGTGAAAGAAAGGAGTGATGAATTAGCATTCATTTTACCTGGATCTTGAACCCTGTTCTGATTTCACTTGATCCCCAGCTCTGCTGTCCAAGATCCTTGTAATATTGGGCAAATATCCCAGCTTTTGTGGGTCTCACTCGCTCCTGCTAAGCTAAGTAGCTGGCTCAGATAATTTAAAAAACTTTTTCTTCTTCTGAGATTCGGAGATGTAGCATCAGGAAATTTTGTATTCCCTATTTCTTTTATTCATACAGTTCTAGATTTCCCAAATAGATATTTCAGGGAAGGAGGTAGTATCCCCATACGAATATGCAGGGCCCCCCAATTATTAAAAAAAAAAAAAACTTACAAGTTTTGGGTATGTACTTACATTTCTCACTTTCTGTGAACTTACTATTCTTTGGTAGATTTTAATAATTTTCATTTAAACAACACTTTAAACTTAATAAAACATGTTCATGTCCACTATCTCCCCCCCCCTTTTAAAAAACAAAACAAAAACTTGTTAAATATCCACTATCTTCTTTCACTTTTTTACCTTACATTTACTTCTCTGATGCTGAGTGTTGTTGTTTTTAGAATTCTGTAAAATGATGACATATACTTGTCAATTAATTGGAATTCATCTCCAGACAGAACAGTTGTCTTGGTAGACCTCATCCACTTTCTGTTCCCTTTCCTACAATCTTGAAACCATATTTGTTATTTGCAGTATTCTATTTGGTTTCCTGAATTTATTTAGGACTTGGGCCAGTCTCAAGGGTAGAGTGAATTATTGACAGGAGCTTGCCCTGTAAGGATCGGGCTCCAAAGTGCTCACGAGTTATCTATTTGTCCAAGTCAGGTGGCAGTCAGTTAGGTATGACTTCCAACTTCTTTGCTCTTGGGTATCTTAAATCAATATTTTCGATTCATGATGGGCATCCCACAAGTGACAGACTGTCTTAAGTTATATGCAGATTTTTTTTTTATTGCATCTGCGTTATTCTACACTATAATATAGGGGTTAAGTATACTATTGTAGTAGTTTGTTTCCACCACTGCCCCCTAATGATTTTCCAATTATTCAGAGTTGATGAGAAAGATTCCATAATATATTGGAGTCATGTTGGATACCTAGTAGTTAGCCACAGTGTAAAACTGACACAGATCAGTGCAGAAAGAGACATTTTAATCTTCCCAATTATGGTTCATGTGGAATGAAACATTTCAGGAAAGAAGTTTGTCCTCTGTATCTTCACTTCCATCCTCATTATTCTCTAGAATGACAGCAATGGGGGTTCAATTTATTTCACAAAATAACAATGAACAAAAACCTAAAGAGTTTGATGAGGCATTTTAAATGGTTTGTCAATAAAAAATTTCTTGATAAAACTCAATTCAGATCTCATAACTCTGAAATCTAGGTATATTGTGCAGTCTTCAAATAATTGCTTCCAGTCTTCTTTCTTAAAATGTCATCTCGCAAAGCTGTAATAACTTAATTTTTAAAACTTTCGCAACAAACTAGATACATACACGGGCTGTTTATAAGAGGAATGTGGGAGTATTTGCCAAGCTTATCTGTGATCATTGTTTCTCCCATGGCAGGAGAAATCTGACATAACCTTGTCTTTGCAAGTATACCATACACACACTATAGATAGAGGAACTGAAACTAAGCACTTCAGAGTCAACTGTGCTTTAAGTTTCATATCTTAAAAAAGGATTCAGAAGAGATTCTTTGTACTGTTTTGGAATCACCAGGCTGGAAGGAGTAGAAGAATTAATGAATGTAAATATCCAACTTCTCTACAATTTGGATGAACTAATTCTACTTAAAAAAAAAAAAAAAAAAAAAAAAAAAAGAAGAAGAAGGAAAGATGTAAAGAGAGGCAGGAAGGGTGGGGGGGAGGGAGGGAGGGAGGGAGGGAGGGAGGGAGGGAGGAAGGAAGGAAGGAAGGAAGGAAGGAAGGAAGGAAGGAAGGAAGGAAGGAAGGAAGGAAGGAAGGAAGGAAGAGCTATAGATAGAGCTGCATTGCTTACCAAGGTAAGTAAGGAACCTAGGGTCTGTTTTCCCCTAGTGAACTACTTCACATAAATGAACTGAACATGATTTTACTACTAGTTTTATTTATAGTAGTTAGGATTACTGACTAGGAAACACAAAAATAGTCACTGATTTAGAGATGTGTGAAGGCAACAGACCAAAGAACTCTGAAGATTTTAGTAAAAGGCTATTAAAGTCTGATGCAAGTTGTAGAGGTGGGGAGAGTGTTTTCTCATTGTGTCCTTGACTTAGAAACAATGTGTGAAAACCTTTCTGCTTTGATACTATTAGAAAATGTAGCTGTTGGACAGGTTAAATAAAGTGAGCAGAGAGAAGCTGCAAACCCTGGTCAGCTGATGGTCTTGTGCTTCCTGACAAGCTTCACAGGAAGGTTGTAAATTGTGGGGCGTGACTCTTTCAGATGCATTGCGTATTGCTGTCACAAGTTCTCCTACCCTTCCTGCATGCCTTCCCTTTTCACTGATTTTAGGGCCATGTTAAAAAAGTTTATTTCTATCAGTTGATAGTTGGGATTCAGAGATGTAATTTGAGAATGATGGAGTGAATGAATGAAGGAATGCAGTGGTAACTTAGTATTGCTGCAGAGTCATGTGTGATTTATGTTTAAATAACATTTATCTTTTCCCTCTGAAGCAATCTCTCTTTTTAGGGATGAATCAGAGCAGTCTTACAACAGAGTTTTAAAGTGAGTATTAACTTGCTTCATAGGAACTGACAACTGACATAAATTTTTATCTGGGTCTTATTTGAAGTATTGATGGCATAACAGGGTAAAGTCCTAGTTATTAGTCACAATAACTAATTGTTTCCAGAATGACAGTGTTCCAGACAGAAAACAAGATTACTCCAGCCACAGGGTCTGCAGGCCATTGGGCCTGTTGGAGGCATTTTTTTCCTCACGTTTGGGCTCAGCTGGATGCTGAACTGGAATACTCATTGACCTAATCCACAGTTCCTGGTGCTCCTGTTACGGCTTCTGTTGTGAGTCAGACTGTGGCTTAGCCTTATCCTTTTATTGGTACAGTAACAGAAGCTGAATAACTCCTGAACAGTGATGTAGCAAGCCCCGGTGGGAATTGGTGAGTGCAGCAATAACCTGTGACCCCATATAAGATTACAGTGAAACTGCCAGTCAAAAGGAATCCAGCTTGTGGGCTCTAGAAAATCCAGGGTTCCTGGCAACTCTCTTCCCTTTCTATGGGACCCAAGTTTATATGAAATGTTGGTTATCAGATACCCATTCATCCATTTAATGTTTATATATTGAAGAGTTCAGTCCTCTTATTGATTTAGGAAAAGTAAATAAAAAAACCTATTCTCAGGTCTTTACAGAACAGATATGAAATAAAAATCCTATCTTTTTCACTAGGCCATTTCCTTTTACTTTTGTGCCGTACCCTGTCCAAAGGCCAATAAACAAAGAAAGAAAGAACTTAGTAAAGCTATGGTAGTTTTTCCCCTTACTGATTTTTTTAAATTCAACTTTCACAAATGAGACCCCAGGCTATAGTACCCGATACCGTAGGAGCACCTTTGATCTAGGGGCCTTTTCTACCTTCATGATATGGTCTGAGGATTCATCTCTGCCTTCAGCTCACTGTGTCTTTGGAAACATCCCCTCATGGTTCTGGGTTTCTATTTTCTCTTCTAAAAAATATAAACAAAACAAAAGTGGTAGATTGGGTCAGTGATCCCCAAATATGTAAAGTGACTTCAGATCCATTGGACAAAATTCCTGGAGGTGGAGCCTGTGAAGTTTTGCTAATTAAAAAAAAAATTTTTTTTTAAACACACATCACAAAGAGCTTCTAAGGTAATTCATATAAGTGGTGTCGGAAGTCCCTTATAACTCTAATATTATAATTCTCTTTCACTGACCAATGAGACCCAAAGATGTAAGGAAAATATGAAGACCTTGGGTAATCAAAGGAGTCAAAACTATCTCAGTGATATTCAATCGAGAAAATTTGAAGAACTAATTGGCTTTGTTAAGCAATCCCTGAATCAGACAGCATCTCATCTAGCAGGTAGAGAGAAGTCCCAAAAGCTGTTCAGTCTGAAAGGCTATAGGCAGAACTGGGCAGGGCAAGAATGTTATTAGCAAAAGAAAAGAAAGGATTGTTTCAGGCAAGGTTACCTTCCTTTGGGTGGAGGTAGTCTTGTTTGACAGATGGATTCTGCTTCCTTTAGGCGGAGGGTGGAGAGGGCCCATGGACCAGTGATTGGTACTGACTAGGAAATTTCAGATTGACCAATTAAAGTTATATTCCTGGAGAAGATTGAACTGCATTTAGGTCAGCTACTAAGTCTAGGTTTGGTGTCATGGGCTTTAGCACAAATGACCCCATGTTGGGCTTGTGGTTTTTCTCTTTGAACAGTGGTCACCTTTTTCTATGTGAGGGAACAAACCATGTGGTTATTTAAGTGAGTGTATTTTCAACAGAGGGACTAGCATACAGAGATCCTAAGGCAGGAACATGCTTGGTATGCGCCTGTTCCTTCTACCCTTCTAAATTCCAGCTGGTCAAATAATTCAAATGACACATAGGAGATTTACAGGAGAAAATCAAATTTTAAATATATTTTATTGATTTTTTACAGAGAGGAAGGGAGAGAGATAGAGAGCTAAAAACGTCGATGAGAGAGAAACATTGACCAGCCGCCTCTTGCACACCCCCTACCGGGGATGTGCCCGCAACCAACGTACATGCCCCTGATGAATCGAACCTGGGACCTTTCAGTCCGCAGACCGACGCTCTACCGTTGAGCCAAACCGGTTTCGGCAGAAAATCAAATTTTAATAACGTGTATATGGGGAATTCACATAAGCATGAAAAATCTAGATATTTAGGGAAACTGAAGTGTGTATGTTATTCAGAATTGAGGAGAAAGTAAGGCAGTTCACAGAGAGATGAAGAGAGTTTATGTTCAGTAAGCAAATGTATACTGATTATCTTGAAATAGTGGGACACAGAGAAGACTGGTCAAATGGGCTTTGCTAGGTTCTTCCCTGTCTATCACACCTAGTTCATACTAAAACATAGTTGTCTGTGATGATAACTCGCTTTCTGGAGAAAGTTCTTCCTTTGTCAAAATTCTTTTAGGCAGTTAGGGGGGAAGGTTAAAGATTTTTCCCGAGATTTTTATTTCTTAAAAATAACCAGCATAAAATAATCAAATCCCAAAGAGACATGCTTTGAGGTGACAAACGCTGTTCCTCATACACTCTAAAGAGAAAAATGTTGCCCAAGGACAAAGATGATTTGGATTCAGAGAGTAAATGGTTCTTTGTGGGAACATCAGTGAGGCTGAGGAGTGCTGGTAGACGGGGTTATCACACTGTGATATGAGAGGCCGGTAGAGGTGGCCTGCCCCCTAATATCTCTCCCATTGGCCCTTGCTTGATAACAAAAATTCCTGCTATTAGAACCTCATTTCTTTGTATTTAAGCCTTAATCTCTCAGGGCAGTAACTGATACCTTAGTAGGAACTAAAAGAAAACTTGTTCTTCTCTCAGGGAGAACAAGATCACATGAGAGGATTGGGTGTGTTCTGTAGCGCAGGGTGTGAGGACTGACCTTATCCTTTCCAGCTGGGTGGGCGGGGCTGAGGGAGACCATCTGTAATTGTGCTGAACAGGGCCAAGACTTTTGGTGGCTATATCCAAAGCTCAAATAATGTGCCGGTGGTGTTCATCTTCACAGGGAAGTCTCTGGCAGACTATAACAGACTAAAATGATCTTCAGAGAATGCTCCCATCACAGACTTTAAAACTAGTGCTTATTATTAAAAGTTTCTGTATTTTAATTGACAGTTGATTTTTTTTTTTTCCCCCTTAAAAGATTATTTCGTAGAGCCGTTTTAGGTTGACAGCAGAATTGAGCAAAAAATACAGAGTTCCTGTCTACTTCCTATCTTACACACTCACAGCCTTCCCTGCTGTCAACATCTCCCACCAGAGTGGTGCATTTGTTACAACAGATAGACCTACACTGACACATCAAGTCACCCAAACCATATTTTCATAAGGGTTCACTCTTGGTGATGTACATTCTATGGATTTGGACAAATGCATGAAATGCATTAATTAATATAGTATTGTACAGAGTAGTTTCACTGCCCTAAAACTCCTCTGTTCTCTGCCTATTCATTTCTTCCTAGACCCAGGCAACCACTGATGTTTTCACTTTTTCCATAGTTTTGCTTTTTGTAGATGTCTTTCGGTTGGAATCAGTATGTAGCCTTTCCTGATTGGCTTCTTTAACTTAGTAATTGTATTAAAGATTTCTACATGTTTTTTCATGGCTTAATAACTCATTTCTTTTTGGCACCAAGTAATACTCCATTGTCTTGATGTAGCATCATTTATTTATCCATTTACCTACTGAAGGACATCTTGTTTGCTTCCAACTGTTGGCAGTTATGCTGTAAACATCCTGTGCAGGTCTTTGTGTGACATAACTTTTACCCCTTTGGATATATATCAAGGAGTATGGTTGCTGGATCATAAGGTAAAAGTTTGTTTAGTTTTGTTGTAAGAAACTGCCAAACTTCCAAAGTGGCTGTACCATTTAATTTCCCCCCACCAATGAATAACTGTTCCTGTTAGTCCACATCCTTGTCAGTGTTTGGTTTTGTTATTGTTCTGGATTTTGGCCATTCTAATCGGTCTGTAGTGGTATCTTACTGTTTTTATTTGCTTTTCTCTAATGACATAAGATGTGGAATATCATTTGCCATATATATATGTATATGTATATATTTTCTGAGGTGTCTGTTTAGTTTTCCCCCCACTTTCTTTTTTATTTTATTTATTTTATTTTTTTTATTGATTTTTTACAGAGAGGAAGAGAGAGGGATAGAGAGAGAATCATCGATCAGCTGCCTCTTGCACATCCCTATTGGGGATGTGCCCACAACCAAGGTACATGCCCTTGACCAGAATCGAACCCAGTACCTTTCAGTATAGGTTTGAAAGGACCAGGCCATTCATAAGCAAAAACCTCTGTGCACAGCTTGGATGCGGCAAAGTCTCAGAGTGGAGCAAACAGCAATGGCTTCTCGTCAGCCCTCCCTTTTCTTTTTAAATACCTCCATCTTTTTCTTAAATATGTTTTCTGACTATCAAAACAATACAATTTTATTACAAACAGAAAATGCAAACAAATATAAAATACGAAAACTCAAATTACCCATACTGCTATCACATAAATTTTGCTACTATAAACATTTTTGTTTATTTCCTTGCAGTTCTTTCTTGATATAGATATGTTACATTGTATTAACTGAATCATATTGTATATTAAATTATACAATCTGCTTTTTTTTTTATTCTGTGATACCATGACATTTCCCCCATGTTATTAAAATGTTTTTGAGAACAATTTGTAATGACTTTGTAGTATCTTCTTAAGTGGGTTCAAAAGCTTGGAGTGTGTTCTGCTAATGGGTATTCAGATTTCCAGTTATAGTGCAGACAATGGCCCAATTTTTGTTCAAATTTTTGACAGGTTCTTGGGAGGAAATTTTTCTTGTAGGAAATTTGAAGGAGACCCTTTTTTTATTCCTCAATGGAAATTGAAAATTGAGAGAGAGAAATTGGTCAGGTAGATGGAAATCAGAATACCTACATTTGGAAAACTGCTAGCATATTGAACAACAAGGGTCTGCCTAGTAATGAACCTCAAAATTAAACTAGTTTGCCCACCCCATCCTGAGCAGCCTAGCACACTCACAGACCTTGCCACAAAGGGGCTTACCACTCTAAAACTTGATGTTGAGGAGTTGATGATCACATCAGCATGTGTATGCTGTGCAGTTAGATAGATGCCCATAAATACGGGGAAATTTACCATTCAGAATTTCTTCTTCCCCTGGGAAGGAGCATGTGAGGTGAAGAGCAGTCAGGAATGTTAGTTTTCAGGATTGTGCCGCTACTGGTAGGAAACATGAAGCAAAAGTAAGGAGACCACAACTCTTTCATAGGTTAAGTCACTACCTAAAGGGTATGTATATGAGTGGATTTTTTTTTTTTTACATTTAAAGTATTTTTCTATATGTCTTTAGAGATAATGCATTCACTTGGTTCAACAATAAAAATTATATATTTGAAATATATTGCTTCCATCTCTTTATTCTTTCCCATCTCTTTTAAGTAATTTTATTTCTTAAAATTATTTTTATATTAATTTTGTATAGACATATATTTTCTTTCTTCTTACACAAAAGGTAGCATGTTCTATACAAGAATCTGCTCTTTGCTGTTTGGACTTGGCAGTATAATCTGGAGATCCATGGGGTCCTGCTTTCATTCTAACACACTCCGACAGCTACTTGGAATTCTGTTATCTGAGTGTAGTATAAATGATTTAATTTGTCCCAACTAATATCCTCTCCAGTTCTTTCCAGTATTCTGCTCTTATCAAACATCCTACAATCACATGGTTTTCAAAATTTGTTTAGTTTCAGAAGTGGGATTAGTGGGTCCAATACTATAAATAAAATTCTGATGCCTATGACAATTTATCCTCCATATATGTAGTCATACCATGTCTGCCTCTGCCTCTGTTTCTCTCATCTAGGATATCTGACTTTTGATTGTTTGCCAATCTAATAGGTATATGATTTTTAAGTTGTTTTCCTAGTTTCTAAGAGCGGGGTCTAGCATTTTTTCCTGTGTTTAGAGACTATTCCCCCCCTCCTTGTGAACTATCTGTATCCATTGCCTAGTTTTCCTTTGCTTTGCAAGTCTTTTTCTATATTGATTTTTGGTTGTTCTTTATATATTAGGGAGATTAGTCTTTTGTCTGTAATACGAGTTGCTCAATTTTTATGAATTTTTAAAAAATCCCTTGATAATTTTTTTTTTTACACATTGAGTTCATGCTATAGTATACATAATTTGGTGTTTTGCTTTTCAGTCTTAACAATATACACCAGAATTTTTATTTTTCAAATGTGGCATGTTTTTACCCCTCAGAGGAAAATTCAGAGGGAGGTCATGGAATATAGAGACTGTTTCCCTGACTTATTTGCCACTGATGCTAAGATGATAGTGTCTCAGAGTTGGAAATGCACAGAATTTGGAGTCAGGAGACATTGGTTTGATTCCTGACTGTGCCACTTAATGGTTATAACCTTGTTAAAGTCTCCTAACTTTTGTGTAAAACAGATTATATAATGCAGACTCTCACAGGACATTTGTGAAGGTCAGCTCAGGTGAATTCTGTAAAATTGTTTGGCAGACTCTAAAATGTTAGGCAGTTATTTATGTGTGTGCTACGCAGCTCTGACCACTGTCTTCCCCTTCCTACAGCCAAACATCAGACCTTCTGGAACTAGAGTCTCTAGGCTCTATACGATTATGCCTTAAGAAGGCAGTTATTTAATATGATGGGAATCAATTTGATAAAGTAATAGTAAACTCAAAGACATAAATAAGTTTACTAGACGAGAAGAGGAATTACTTTTTTAAAGGCTTTGTCCTGTTCCTGGGAGAGGCAGGGAATGACGAAGGACAGGAAAGTGTGGTATATGCATGCTGAGAAGAAAGCTCAATAAAGGTCATTGTCTAAAGCCAAACTACATATTTGAAACTCAATCTGAATTCCTTGAATTCATTAAGGTGGCTTCCCTGTAGGAGTTCACCCACTGCCTCATGCTTCAGCTACCAGGAAGCCTCTTTAAGCAAACAGTAATGAAGGTTGTTTGTCTTAAGACAATAATAGAATCTTTGATGGGTTTAAAAAAAAAAAAAATAAGAGTAGGGTGTTCCTGTTATATTCCTGTTTCATTATTTATTTTTAATTTAAATTTTATTATATATTTTCAAATATTTTAATTTTAGTGACAGGACAGTCATATGGTTAAATATTCAAAAGACAACATCATAGCGAGTACTTACAGCACACTGACTTATGTGTGTCTGGCTCTTTGTTAGTCACTTTGCTTTTAATCCTCAAAAGGACACTTAGGAGTTAGGTGCTACTACCCATGTGTTGCAGAGGATTATACCAAGGAACAGAGTTTAGGTAAGTCTCGAAAGTCACATAGCTGGGAAGAGGCAGAGCAAGGACTTGAACCCAGGCTGCCTGGCTCGAGTCTATACTCTTTTTCACTGTGCTGTTCTGACAGAGATTTAGTAAATAGTGTAGGGAAAGCCTTTCCCTGTACCTGTACAATGAGGTCTGCTTACTTCTCTTCCTCAACAGCCCAGCTTTCTATGCCAGACACAGCCAGTCTTACCAATTCATCACATATCTTTCTAGAGATACTCTATGCACACATGATAAAAATTCAGAGTTTTTCTCCTTTTTTTCCTTAAAAAAAAAAAAAAATATATATATATATATATATATATATATATATATATATATATATATATTGTAACACAATGGTTTGTATTTTTTTCAGTTAAAATTATGTTTTAGAGCTTATTTTATAATTGCATAAGATGCTTCCTCATTTGTTATTTTATCAGTATAGTATCTATTGTGTGGATGTACATTATTTAACTATCCCACGGTTGTTTCCAGTCCTTTGCTATTCTAGACAGTGCTGTAGGGAGTATTTTTTTTGTACATAATTGTTTTGGATCTGTGCAAGATGATCTGTAGCATTAATTCCAACAAGTAGAATGGCTGAGTCAAAGTGTGTGTGTGTGTGTGTGTGTGTGTGTGTGTGTGTATGTATCTCCCTCTCTCCCTCCCCCCTTCCCCACCTCCTTTCTTCTTACTTTGGCCTCATCTCTGTCCCACCACTTACCCATGTGCTCGTCTGTACCCATCTCTTCTAGAGATATTTTTTATTTTGGCTTTTTCATGTTCCAAACAGAAGACCTCACAGAAAGAATCATGCTTTTGACCTCTGGAAACCTCTGAGAAAACAAGATTTTTATCTTATTTGTATACAGTTTAAATGGATCTAGAATGAATATATATAATATGGTAATACATATGCTGCATATGACAATGTCATAAAGGTTTAGTTTGGAATTCATTCATCTACCTGTCATTAGTACACACTCTTCTGGGGAGAGGATGGAAAAACCTTACATTCAAAAAAAGATGAAATCATGTTGATGCAAGTTGGCTTTCAGTAGAGCCAGTATATAATTTAGTAACCTTTGGAATTTGTTAATGCACGTTAACTATTTGTGTTGTACTAACAACAGTGTGAAAGAATTAGCTCAGTGAATATTGAATAATCCATACATGAAGATGAATAGCAAAGTTCTTTTTCCAGGGGTGAGAGTGAGGTTAGTACAGATAGTTTCTAGTTTATTGTTATCAGAAAAGAATGAGTAGTGCTCTATTAAAAAATTAATGGAATCACTTTCAGAAAATATAGGCCATATTTAAAGATTCTGAGTTATTAAAGGGCTTGAGAAAGGGAAGAAACTATTAGTAACAAAATATAGGGGGTGGGGGCAGGCTAGAAGGGGTCAGTGTTTGAGGGCAGAGGGACATATGTAATACTTTCAACAATAAAAATTAAAAAGCAAATCTAGGAAAGCTAGCCAGAGGCAGAGTCGTGGTTGGTACAATGACCTGCCCACTCAGTGTCCCTCTTACTTCAAAAGAACTTATACTCTTTCTCTTCAAATTTTGTTAGCGTCTTCTGAAAATTCTCAACTGGAGATGTGTTTACGTTAAGAAGCATGTGTATCAAGGAATAAAGTACACCTAAAAGAGTTAGAGCATGCCATGCAGTAATGTTGATTAATTTATTAAGATTACTTTTCTCTCAGGACCTGGATTATCTATTCTGAATTATTCTGTGTACACTTAAAAGATAATTTGGGAGGAGAATCCAAGATGGCTGCTCGGGTAGGCAACTAGCCGCAGCCGCACACAACAATTTTAATAAAATACAACTAAAATATAAAATGGACATTACCCAGAACTACAGGAAAGTCGACTGACTGGAAATCCTACAACAAGAAGCAAGGAGAAAACCAGAAGGAAGCACGGAGGAGCTGTAAAAGCCTAAGGTATGGAGACACGCGGCGCACGCGAAGACGACGGAGCCGGAGAGGAGGGAGGCCGAGTGCCTGGCGGGCGTTCCCTAGCGGAAAGGAGATAAACACTCCGACTGTGCTGGGCCCCCAACTGCTCTGAACCCCAGTTCTGGGCCAGACCCCGGGGACTCAGGCTCAGCCATAGGGAGCTGGGCTGTAAGTCCGGGGAAGCGGAGAAAGGAGGTCCCGGAGGCGCGCACACTGCCCCCAGAGAAGGGACGGTCGGCTGTGCCGCGGGATTGCCCCGACGGGAAGGAGACTGGGGCTCCAGACTGCTGTGAACGCCACCTCCAACTCCACTTCCAACTGAACTGAACCCCAATACCGGGCTCATTGGGGGAGAGCATAGACTGTTTGGCAGCAGGCGAAAATCGAGGGCACCTTTCTCTCAGAGGCGCCGGCAGCGAGCACTGAAGGACCCGCATAGGGCGGGGCTGATGGAAGCCAAAGCTGCAGGCTCCACCCTAAAACCCCGTCCCATCTGTAACTGCGAAATGCGACAACAAAATAGATCACAAACGAAAGAAATGGAGGACAAAAAGAGTCTGGATATAGAGTTCAAATCTACGCTTATAAGGTTTTTCAAGAATTTCCTAGAAAAGATGGATAAGGCCTATGAGGATATGAAAAGAGATCAACTAGAATTAATAAGGAGTCAACAAGAAATGATAAGGGATCAACAAGAAATAAAGAATACATTGTCTGAAATAAAAAATATTCTACAGAGTCCTAAAAACAGAAGGGAAGATCGCAAGAATCAAGTCAAAGATTTGGAACATAAAGAGCCAGAAGACACTCCTCCACAGAAGCTAGAAGGCAAGAGAATCCAGAAAATTGAAGATAATGTAAGAAACCTCTGGGACAACTTCAAGCGAACCAACATCAGAATTATGGGGGTTCCAGAAGATGAGAGAGAGCAAGATATCGAAAACATACTGAAAGAAATAGTGACAGAAAACTTCCCCCACCTGGTGAAAGAATTTGACTTACAAGTCCAGGAAGCGCACAGAACTCCAAACAAAAGGAATCCAAAGAGGACCACACCGAGACACATCATTATTAAAATTCCAAGAGCAAAAGATAAAGAGAGAATATTAAAAGAAGCAAGAGCAAAGAAGGTAGTAACTTATAAAGGAGCACCTATACGATTGTCAGCTGACTTCTCAACAGAAACCATGCAGGCCAGAAGGGAATGGCAAGAAATATTCAAGGTGATGAATAGCAAGAACCTACAGCCAAAAATAAGCTACCCAGCAAAGCTATCATTCAGAATCGAAGGCCAGATAAAGAGCTTCACTAATAAAAAAAGCTAAAGGAGTTCATCACCACCAAACCAGAATTATATGAATTGCTGAAGGGGGTTCTTTCAGAAGAGAAAGTAAACAAAGATAAAAATTATGAACAACAAATACGTAATTATCAACAAGTGAATCTAAAAACCAAGAAAATTAAAAAAAATCTGATGAACAATATTAACTGTTGAATATAATAGAATCAGAGGTATGGAAGGGGAGTGAACTGACGATTCTTGGGGAAAAGGGGAGAGGGGGGCGTGGGAAGAGACTGAACATAAACTGTGCACCTATGGACGAGGACAATGGGGAGAGGGGAAAGGGCAGAGGGTGGGGTGGGAACCTGGTGGAGGAGAGCAATGTTGGGGGGGGGGAGGGGAAGGAACATTTGTAATAATATGAAAAATAAAAACTTATTAAAAAAAAAATAAATAAATAAAAATAAAAGACAAAAAAAAAAAAAAAGATAATTTGGGACCATAGTTGTGTTAGAACGGGAAGGATGAGACCTTGAAGAATCATTTTAGTCCCAATCCGTCGTTTTATAGATGAACATTGTACTGAGAGGTGAAAGAGTGTTACCAGCATTAGAATACCAATCCTGCCTACAATCTGGGCATTCTGACACTGAGTGCGGGGCTCTGCTGTTTCGTTGATACCCAGGTGGCCCCAGGGCAGTGGGGTATGGGTAGTGGTGCTGTGAGTGCCACAGACAAAGTTGATCTATTGCAGAGTTTTACCTGAACTCAGGAAAGAAGGGAGGAATTCTGTCATCTCTTCTTCTGTCTTTCAGAGTTCCCTCAGACTGTATTGTGACTCATAATATTTTGTCATTGCTGTGTGAACACATTATATAAAGACATGTGGTTTTAGCATGTGATAATCATATATAGAATTGTTTCAGTGGGGGAGAAATAGGCTCTCAGGTACAAGCTACTTATGCATAAACTTTGATGGTCATCTTTGTTAAGGATCAGTTATATTAGGGAAAATGTGGAGAACCTGAATGTTACTTTAATTTTGACCTTCCTTAGACATAGTATGTATTATATTGGTCAATGATCTCTTACCCTACAATTCCAAAATCCTGAAATCCCTCAAAATATTTTTGGAACTGACGTGAACTAATGTAAGGTTACTATAATCTCTAAGCCACTTGGCATACATATTTATAACTTGGGCTGGTGAAATATTAATTTGTTTGATTTGGAGCCTTGACTACACCTCAGACCCTGTAAGATTCATTATGTACTACTGTATATGGTATAAGCTTCTTTCT
Source organism: Pipistrellus hanaki (assembly GCF_964339955.1). NCBI lineage: Eukaryota > Metazoa > Chordata > Mammalia > Chiroptera > Vespertilionidae > Pipistrellus > Pipistrellus hanaki. The sequence continues at coordinate 58,303,408 of NC_140507.1, read as the reverse complement.
GTCTATAGGATTCTGAAATATCTGGCCCCAAGGAGCTCAGATAAAGGATTGGGTATCTGAACTTCCCTTTGAGTTATGCTTTACAATTTTAAAAGTAATTTCATACTTATTCTCTGTTTTTCCTGACACCCTTGTGAGATATATAAGGCAGATACATTTGGGGAATGCTGAGCTCTGGAGTAAGTTGAAAGTGCAGAGCTAGAGTTAGAAGCTGTGTTTACCCGGTTGAATATTAATCCATACTCCTAATCCTCTCCGACTTGCACTCATCCCCTACTGTGTGGATAACCTTTTTATCATTTAAATTCCCCGGAAGCCACAAAGACATTTAACACCATACCTGTAACAGTATAGTTTACTCATTTATTTATGGGTTGGCCATCCCATATCAGATTGTAAGCATTTTGAGGTAGGAACTGGATCTAGTCCCAGTATCTGTCCTGGTCTCTGGGTCAAGCAGGTGTTAAAAGTATGTGGAAGGAATGAATGCAGGAGTGTGCTTTCGGACTCGAGTTATAATGAGTGCTCTCTCCATGCCATGCTGCCAATCATAGGGATTTATTATTTCATCCCACACATTTCTTTTACAAATATATATATATATATATATATATATATATATATATATCCCCTACTTTCCTGAAGATAGAAGAATTGCAGCCAACATCCATATAAATTTCTTTTGATAAAGTAATAGGGATACATATACTTGGAATCATTTTAGTTTTATTAAAATTTTAATTTTATTTTTGAATCACTTAGAAGTTTTATCTTTAAGCCAGCATTATTTTCTGATGAGACTTGGAAACTTCAAGGGCCTTTTTACTATACTCTTGAACATAGGACAGCAATTCAATGATGAATTTTTATGTAGTTCCTCTGAAACTAAACTAGGCAATTTGTGCAGCTGAGGCTATATCAGTACAAAACAGGGGAAGAGAGAGAAGTTAAGTAATTTGCAAATTACTTATCTTGTTAGCCATCTTCTGTGAATACTAACCTAGCTCCCAAAATTTTGAAATTAGTTACTGCCATATATTTACATAATTTTATTCTGAAAATAAATAGGTTGGGAAATAATGTACATTGGGCTGACCTGGTGAACTGTGCCATCTCAAGCACATCTTCCCTTTTTCTCCACCCTAGTTTTCCTTTATTTTCTGCTAATAGTCATTAGGATCTCCTTGTTGTTTCCGAGCAAACCTTTTGAGAGGGTTTCCATTTTTTTTTTTTTTTTTTTTTTTTAAGAGGAGAGGACCAGTGGGAGCTGGCAGAAAAGAGTTTAAGAGTGGCTGGAAAATATCCTTGTTTATAGCAGACTAGAGGCCTAATACACAAAATTCCTGGGATCCCTCTCACAATCTGGGCCTGCTGGCTCCCAGCCACTTGTCTTCCTGCCTGCCTGATTGCCCCTAACTGCTTCTGCCTACCAGCCTGATCATCCCCTAACCCAGAGGTCTGCAACCTTTAAGACATAAAGAGCCACTTGGACCCGTTTCCGAAGGAAAAAAAAACCTGGGAGCCGCAAAACCATTGCGACATTTAAAACAAATATAATACTGCATATATTGTTTCTTACCTTAATGCTATATACCGGATCATGCAGTTAGCTGTCAATCTGAAGAAAAAAAGGACTTTTTCACTTAACAATGTAAAATATATTTTTGCAAATTAATAGCTAATTAAAATATTTAATTTACCTGGTTAATGGGATTTTTGCTCCTGAACCTCAGTGCACAGTGTCAGCACATCAGGGCTGTAAGACGTTACCTTCATTTTCACACAGGCTTGCAAGTTGTCGGAGCCGCGGTAAAGCTTCAAAAGAGCCGCATGTGGCTCTGGAGCCGTAGGTTGCCAACACCTGCCCTAACTGCTCCCCTGCCAGCTTGATAGATGTCTAACTGCTCCCTGGCTGGTCCAATTGCCCCCAACTGCCCTCCCCTGCCAGCCTGGTCATCCCTAACTGCCTTCCCTTGCAGGCCTGGTCACCTCTAACTGCCTTCCCCCGTAGGCCTGGTTGCCCCCAACTGCCCTCCCTACCCTGCATGCCCAGGCGCCCCCAACTTCCCTCCCCTGCAGGCCTGGTCACCCCTAAATGCTTTCCCCTGCTGGCCTGGTCACCTCTAACTGCCCTTCCCTGCTGGCCTGATCGCCCACAACTGTCCTCCTCTGCCAGCCATTTTGTGGTGGCCACTTTGCGACCACATGAGGACAGCCATCTTGTGCAAGGGCGTGATGGTAAATTTGCATATTACCTCTTTATTATATAAGATAGGATTTCTAGGACCAGAGTTATATTTGTTCACTGATTTATCCTGTGCCTGGAGGAATGTGTGGCACACAGTAGGAGCTATTGTTAAGTGGATAGTATCTGCCAATTTTGGTTGTGATCATTATTGTTGGTTTTGTTTTGTTTCATTTTCCCTTTCTTGGACCATTTAAATGTTCATATCATATCTGATTCTTTAAAAATTCACACTCTTGATTCACAAAACTGTTCTTTAGACTCTTATTTTTCACTACATAGGGTTGTTTCCTTGAGTGACAGCAAGAGTAAAGACACTTTTGAAGTAGTCTTCTTTCATTGATCATGCTTTAGCATGGGTGTACTTGAGCCCACCTCTAGCCTTATCCCTATAAAAGTTCAAGTGAGACATAAAATACCAACATTAGAACTGGTGTTTGAGGATGTAGCAAATCACTCTACAACAAATCATACAATCACTGCTCTCATCCTTATTAGCCATGACTTCTTGAAACTCTGGGTATGCAAGTCAGCACTACCTCTCCATTTGCCCTGAAAATGTTTTTTTCAAACAGTTTTAGTTCTCTCCTAAAACACAGGTGAGATCATGCCCTTCCCTTTCTCAGAATGTTAGACTGACACACTACTGCTTGTGGGACAAACATAGTATATTCCTTGGCATAGCATTCAGGGTCCTTCACAAGTAATCCTAAACTATCTTTCCTATGTAATGCTTTGAAGCTAGACATGTCCCAACTATCCAAGACTTTTCCATTTCACTTTTTGTGTTTGTATCATGCCTTTGTCTGCAAGGACTCTGTTCCTTGTTCCTCATCACATGTTTAATCCTTACCATCCTTCATCAAATATTGCTTCTTCCAGGAATTTTTCTCTGTTCTTTCTCTTGCTCTCTATATTCTGCCTTGCCCTCTTATTTTCATGTAGTTACCTACATGATTGTGTTTTCTAGATTTTAGGTTCTAAAATAGAATAGTGACTTAGACATTTCTTATTGTATCCCACTTGAATACCAACATTCCTGGACATTTCTCAGCTTGTAGAAGCATGACTCCAGTCTTTGTCTCTGTCATTGCATAGCTATTTTCCCTCTGTGTCTGTGTCAGATTTCCCTCTTTTTATGAGGAAACCAGTCATTGGATTAGGGCTGATCCTAATCTTGTAGGACCTCAGCTTAATTATTGTACATCTGTAAAGACTGTGTTTCCAAATAAGGTCATATTCACAGGTACTGGGAATTAGGAATTGAACAGATCTTTTGAGGCAACATAATTTAACTCCAATATATGACTATAAATATTTTACAGAGAATTCTGTTTTTTTGTACTTAAAATCATTTGAACTATTGGTTACCTTTCAGTTAAGTAGTTTAGACTTTGTTCACTTGATTTCTTATCTTGATTATGTAAGACCTGGCTTCACTTCCAAACAGGTAAATCTTAGCATCAATCATAGACTTTTAAAACCTAGATGGATCCATATAAGTTTTATTTTTTTACATTTTACAGTAAGAAAAGATAGACAAATCATCTTATTTTGTTGTACCTCATGTCACACTGCTGTGACCATAAAGTAGACAAGTCATGCCATGTTCCTTGATGCCAGGGATAGTGTTTTTTCCTTGCTTTCAAAAAAAAAGAAAGCAAAGAAATGAGGTAGTTCTGATTAAAATAAATGTCTTTAATATAGTCACACCCTTTAGGGCAAAAGCTCAAAGAATATTTTTCATACTTCTGAATAATACTGAGTTGCCCTCAGGAAAGTAACATGTGGTTGGTGCCCTAGTCACTCCACAGTGACCGTTGGTTGATTGTTGAAGTGAATGTGAACATAAAGAGAATAAATGGTGTACATGATTATGAATACCTCAGGCCCTGTGTATAGAGGATGGAAGGGAAAAGAGCTGGCAGTGTGCTGGGAGGTTTCCCTAGATTATCTCCTTTAATCTTCACAATAGGCCCAACATGTTGCTTGGAGGAACTTTCCCAAGCCCATTAAATCAGTGGGAGGCAAAGCTGAGATCTGAGCCCAGGCCTGTGTCAGTCTGAAGTGCTCATTTAATCTCCTTTGCCCTGCATATAGTTCCTTCACCAAATGATTCAGCTGCAATTTATTCTAATATTAGTTAATGCCAAAATTATAATTGGGTGTTAAACCAAAGACAATATTGATATGGAAGAAGGTGAATAGAGTTTTTCTCATATTTTAGAAAATACTTGATAAGGAATTTTGATTTTAAAAAGTTGGAGTCTTGACATACATACTGTGCCCTTCCTACATCTTTTATTTCCATCCTTTAAAGTCGAAAACTAATATGAAACTTCTAATAAGGTAATCATTATTTTAACTCTTCTAGACAGGCTATGCTCAGTTTGATATTTGAGTCAGTGTTGCCTCTCAGAAATAAGGATTGAACAACTTGCTTTGTAAATTATGCTATTGTTAAAAAATAAATATGAGTTCAGGCCCTTCATAATGAAGGCAACAGATTGAACAAAAAGCACAAAGTAATTCTTTGTTGAGTTTTTACTTTTAAGAACTTTAATTTGTATACTATGTTTTAATAGTTGCAGAGAGTGTTTTTAGTGATCTTGTAAAATTAAAATTTAGTGGTATTAGTGATTTTAGGGCACAATCATTAGGACTTTTCAGTTGTAAATGACAGAAAACTAACTCCAGAAATGGTGTTCATTCAGGAATAGCTGCCTTTGATTGCCGAGACAGGAAGCAGTCTCGTTCCATTCTGTTGCTCACCTCTTCTTTCCTCCACGTTGACTCCACCAAAGACAACTCCACCAAAGCCTATCTTCAGAAAGGCTCTCTCACCTCATAATGGCACCAGCAACTCTAGGGTTACCATTTATCAGCTGAGCAACTAAGTGGGGACTGGCTATCAGAGCCTAGCTGGACATCATAGGGTCATGTCTGATGGGCCAGGCCTGGACCATGGACTACCTCTGGGCTGAGAGTGGAAGAAAAATGATTTCCAGAATGCCCTTGCCATGTTGTTATGAAAGTTGGGCATAGTAGCTTAGAACATGGTAGCTTTAATTGTTAAAAGAAAGTACAACCAGAACTTTTATGTTTTTTGGTGCTGGGATTTAAGAAAACACATCTGCTACCACCACTGCCTGAAAAAGGAAAGGAGCAATAATGCACAGTTTGTGATTTTTTTTTTTAAAGTAGCATTGTCAATTTTCTTAAGTAAATATTACCATTTTGGAGCACTTGCTGTGCATCAGCCTCTATGTGAAGCATTTTACATATTTCATTTAATTCTATGGCAGCTTTGAGGGTGGGTAGTAATACTCACATTGTGCTGATGAGGAAATGAGAGTTCGGGTTTGAATCCAGACTTGTCTGGTTTCACTTCAGTTATTCTGTCTCATAATTTTACAGTTTGTTTTTGTCAGTCTGTCTGTCTATCTAATTGTCCATCCTCTATCCCTTCAGAACGACTCCTCCTCTCCCAGCATTCTCTAAGCAGTTAGCACCCCCTTTGCTGCAGGCACCCATCTAGTTCACATCTTATCAGTTCTGCATCCTGAATATCCCTCTAGTATTTGGCTCCTTTTCTCCTGTCACTGTAGCCTTCATTATGAAGGGCCTGAACTCAAATTCTTTTTGGCCTGCCTGCTTTCAGTCCTACTGTGTCCCACCCTGTTTTCCTTAAAGCAGCCAGATTGAACTGTAAAAAAGCATAGATCTGAATTTAACAACCTTTGTTTACCGATACTTTGCCAGAGCCAGCTATAATAGATGAAAATACTAAATCTTAGGATATGTAATTTCTCCCAAAATTTGACCCTTGCATGAGTGAATGGCAGAGGAAGAGAAAAGGCTCTTGTTCTGAATTGTTCCCAGCCCAGTGACACAAAAGCTTGAACATCCCAGAACCTGGACATCCACATTCAGCTCTCCACACATGTCCTTAGGATTTCTGGCTACCATCTTTCCCCAAAATGGCTTTGGAAGGAGAAGCTTTCCTGCCAGTTATTTATTATTTAAAGCAGTCTTCCCAACCTTTGTCATGGACACTGGCAATATTTGTATGGCCCGTTGGCGTCCACAGACGAGGCTGTCTGCCCCAGGTCTGAAGGGATCTCTGTCTCTGCATACTTGTGGCCTTCTGATGTGCACACAGGCACACGGGTGGGGAAGATTATTCCAGGTCATACAGATGCCATAACTTCTTTCTCTTTTTTTAATCCATAGTTGGTCATGTTCGGAGTTTGACCTGAACGAGATTCGCCTGATTGTTTACCAAGACTGTGAAAGGCGAGGTAGACAAGTCTTATTTGATTCTAAAGCTGTTCACAAGATTGAAGAGGTGGCAGCTCAGGTATGAAATGTACTTTTGCTTTCATCTTTTTCGTTTGTGCTTTTAACCATCTCTCTGGTCAATCATTTATTAATTCTTAATTGTCTCTTTGGGCTATATTGTGCACAGCCATTGATAGTTCAGAAGAAACATAAGAAAAGCTTCCCAATTTCCCTCCACCTTCCGGGCTACATTTGTATTTTTGTTTGTTTGTTTGTTTGTTTGTTTGTTTTGTTTTGTTTTGTTTTTAATTCTCACTGAGGATATTTTTCCCACTGATTTCTAGAGATAATGGAAGGGAGAGAGGAAGGGGGGAGGGAGAGAGAGAGAGAAACATTGATGTGAGAGAGGTGCTTCTTGCACCTACCCCTACTGGGGCTGGGGAACCTGCAACCAAAGTACATGCCCTTGACCGGGAATCGAACCACAACCCCTTGGTCAGTAGACTGATACTCTGACCACTGAGCAAAACCAGCCAGGTGCTTTTGTATTCTTACTAATGCACAGATGAAACTGTTAGCAAGTAATTGTGACAGATACCAAGCATTGTACTGTAAATATTACTAGAGGTGAATTTGCTGGTGAGTTGCAATCTAGTAGGATTTTAATACCAAATATGTGCAGTGTAATAGGAAATCTGAGAACTCTAAAATTCATAAAGTGTTAGCCTGAAGAGAAATTAATTAGATCGCTCTGTTAGTATTTCTCATAGTCAGTGCTACAGAGCACTGGGCTAAACACAAATAGCTCTCCTCAGTGTGGGGCTTCAACATGCTAACATGCCTTGTCATCATTCAAAAGGGTGTGCTTCTCAACCTGTCTGGCTTTTATTTATGGCAAGGTGGTTGAGTTGGTGGTGAGGGGCAGGACACAGGAGGACCTGAGGATGGGTCAAGTGAGGACAGAGCAACTCTTTTTTTAAAAATATATATATTTTTATTGATTTCAGAGAGAAAGGGAGAGGGAAAGAGAGATAGAAACATCAATGGTGAGAGAGACTCATTGATTGTCTGTCTCCTGCATGCCCCCACTGGGGTTCGAGCCCATAACATGGGTATGTGCCTCTGCTGGGAATGGAACCTAGGACCCTTCAGTCCCCAGCTCTATCCACTAAGCCAAACTGGCTTGGGCCAGAGCAGCTCTTGATTCCTTGGAGCCAGGTTAATTTAGAGTACTTGCAAGTTGTCACCTTTAGACCTTTCATTCTCTTTTCAATAGTTGTTCAGCTGTTTGCAAATTAAATAAATTCACTTGTATTCCTTCTTTACTTGCTTCCTATACTGACAAAATTCTGGCCATTTACAGAATATGTAGCTAAAGTAAATGAAGAGTTTGTCATGCTCTTTGTCTCATCATGGCCAAGGGGCTGTTTTCCTGCTTTTGATAAGGATCCTTTCTGAAGGAAGGAAGTGTTTGGTTAAAGGCGGTTAGCTGGGTGGATTCTGTAGTGAATTAAAGTGGAAGTCTGCCAGGTAGCTAATCATTACAGTAGTTGTTGGGCTTGTTAGGTAGGCTTGAGGGGTGGTGGGGGTGGGGGTAGGGGGACAGACTTGAAATGTCTCAGGTGATTCACCTGTAAGCTTTAATGGTGGATTTGCATCAACGTTTAGGTGAACACTTGACGCTTTGTTTGGTGGACGGGACGTGGTTTCCCCTTGATTCCCCATATCATTTCCTGTTGCCCTGAAGACCTTGCACAGATGGTTTAGTTGAGGGCTTCTAATGGTCATAACAGCTGGAGGAGGAAATAATTCTCACTGGTTTTCAAAAAGCAACTGGAATCTTTAGTTAGAGCAGTACTGACACTGGCGTCTGGAATATAAGCTTTTATGGAAGCACTCGTTCAATCAAAAAGGCAACTAGGTCCAGGGAGGTTTGTATGTGCCCAAGGCTACAGAAAGTTCAGTGGGCGCTCTCTTCACTGTACCAGGTGCTATCTCCAAGTACAGACTGCTCAGAATGCTGTACCCCAGCCAAAGGCTCCAGCAGTTTGTGAGGCAGGTACGGACTTTGTGTCACTCTAGTTCCTCTGAGGGGCTGTGTTTCTGGCTTAAGTGGTATTAAGTAACAGTGAGATCTGAAGAGGGTGTTGAGGGAGTGTCAGATGCTCCGGAATAACCAAGTGCAACTTTGAATGCCATCACTGCTGGAGAGGCTGTTAGGGACCAGCGCAGTTTACGCTTTCCTTACATTCTTTCCCCATTTTCAGCCCTCCACCCCCTTGGCAAGCACAGTACGTCATGAGTTTGTATCAAGCACATGATGCAGGCATTTGCATTAGACCACCAGTGTGACTGTCACATTGGAGATTAGATAAGCTGCAGTTGCATTCATGGTATTCCAAGCAAAAACTGCACACAGAAAAACAAGACTCGATTAGCAGCAATTTATCATAGAGGGTACAGGATGCTTCTGTTGGGAGTACTATCTTTGGGTGTAGAAAGAAGGGAAAATTTAATAAAGATGTATCTTTATACCTTTATGTCATAAAATTAGCAGTGAACTCTGTTTAGGGAATGTATAGCAGATAACCTTCTATTACCTCTAACCTTTAAAGGCCAAATTTCTATCACATGCTGTGCAATTCGCAGTAGCTCCGGTTTCAGAGTTTTGGCTTCATCTTTCACAAACTCAGCCTCATGATTTTCTTTCCGATTACCTTTAAAGGAATTTTAAAGGAGATGTGTCGTTAATTACACAAACCCAGTTTTTCCAAATTAATATTTTTGTTTTCTTAGTTCCAGTTGGAAAATATTGGAATTTGAAGCAATGTCTTTCTCATTGTTTTTTTAAATAAATTATGACTCTTTTTAATACTCAAAATACTCTAATAACAAATACAGAGATTGGAGCTCATTGATGATTTTAAAACATGAATTGGAAAGTAAATAATAGTTGCATTATTTAAAGAGGGTAAAATCTTAACACATAACCCACCACCTTCTGTCCAGTACTCTTCTCCAGCATTTCCCCTCCTAAATATTATAGATTCTCAGGAACCACATTTTGTCCTCAGTAAAAAAATAAAAGCTTCTGGTTTCTATGCACTTAACACACATGCAGAATGTTTTAACAAAGGAGCTCCCAATGCGGAGCGTGTTGAGGAAGCCCATTATATTTAGCCACACTCACCTTGCCTGTCTCTCCTAACCCAGAAAACGGAGGATGTTCCTATTAAAACGTCAGCCAAGTGCCGTCAGGGAGGCAGCAGCAGCACCAGCAGCACCAGCAGCAGTAGCAGCATCTCCTCCTTCAGCTCTTCTGGGGGAGCCTCACAATACGCGAAGGAGCAGCTTCCCAAGTACCAGGTACCCCGTCCCTCCCATGTGGAGTGCCCCAGGGTGAACTCATTTACTCTCATTTCTCCTCAGGGAGTGATGCCTGCTAGAGGGTTCCACTCCAGGAATGTGAGAATCAGTGTTACAAAACGTGCTCTCTCAAATGTTTCACAGCAATGCTGTTTTCATACAGTGGCTTTATCTCTTGATAAAACTGTGATCAAGCAGAGATAATACATACCCAGTGAGTAAGAAATATTGCCAGTGAGGTAAACCCTCTGGTTTTGCTCCCTTTTTTTTTTATTAGAAGCTGATTGTTATTAGAAGCTAATTAATACACATGCATTGTCTAGCTTTGTTATAAGAACTCTAAGGATTCTGGGAATATGCATGGGCCTTCTAAGAAAATAGCACTTGCCAGTAGAAGGGAAAAAAGAAAACCTTGGATAGGAGAAGAAAGAAAGGACAAGATATAACTTGAGTGTGAAGGACAAAGGGCTCGGAGCATTTTTATGTTAGGGGTGCGTGTGTGTGTGTGTGTGTGTGTGTGTGTGTGTGTGTGTGTGATAAGGAAGTAGAAGCTAGGGATTAGGGTTATTGAGAAATATATTGGCTAACTAGATATAAGAAAAGTGTTATAAATATTAAATAACAGAGACTCTAATTGATGGAAGATGTATCAGCTTTTTCCTTTTTGATCCATGTAAAATGTTGTTATATTGCTGGAAGAGCAAAGCCAAGGGAATAACCAGCAGCCACACATCTATAGAACTTTATTAATATCCTGGCCAGGGTTTGTGCCATGTATTTGCCTTTATTTCACAGTGCTCCTGGGTCTCAGAGTATAAAATATGCCCTGGCCGGTGTGGCTCAGTTGGTTGAGCATCATCTTGTGCACCAAAAGTTAACTGATTGAGAATCACAGTTGGAATGTGGATCTTGTAGCCCAAGAAAAAGTGGATTATAAATATGGAAGTCATGGGTGGAAGCTAGTAGTTAATAAATAATAGGAAAGCAACTGGGTTTCGGTCTGCATGTAGTGAGAAGAGGTTAGCTTTATCTGTAACCAGAGAAAAGCCTAATTAAACAAAGCTGATAAATTTATGTTTCTCATTCCTCCTCTGCAAATACATACAGGTAGATGTATATATGTGTTTGTGTGTATATATGTGTGTACTTGTGAGTACCAGTATGTATGTATGCATGTGTATAATTGTCATTAAGAAAGAAAGATTGAGAAGAGGGCGTTAAGGATGCCACCCATGTCTTTGCTTGGAAAAGCATACTAGCAGAGACTGTGGCTGGTGGGCTGGGTCCCAGAGAGATGGTTGTTTTATTTTAGTCAAGCTGTGCTGGGTTATATCTAGGTTTGAGCCTAGAGCTAAGGATGTGGTGTATTTTCCTATGTAAAGGATAATCAAAATCACAATCGAGAATGCAGAAAGTGAATAGGAGAGCCCTCAGGGAACAACCCTGTTCAAGGGATGATCTGGGGAAAAAGAGCTTTAAAGGAGTTATTAAGAGAGACATTGAAGAAAGCAAACTGGGAAATGTCCATTGGAATTGACAAGGAGTCACTAAGGCAGTTTGACTAGAGGAGGCTGCCATGGATTAATAAGCAAATGAGAGTGGGCAAAGTGGAGGCAGCACAGTCCAACCTTTTGGATGACAAAGGGGACAAGAAGAACCTTTCAGAAGCTAGAGGCATCAAATATTCAAAAAATATTTTTGTAAAACTTCAGAGGTACCAAATCATCTGTTATCTTTTGGAACCTGATAAACTCTGCCTGGACGAGTTGGCATTTTTATCCAACACTGTTCATTATTTGATTGGATAATACTGAACCCTATTTCTTTTCAGGATGTGTTCTTAGTACCAAGGAAAGAGTGACCCTGTTGCATAACATAATCTTTCTACTTAGAGTTTATCAATGGAGATAATAAAAACATTTGTTTCTCATAACAAAATTAAAAATAATCTGATAAAACACTGGGATCCTTCTGAAGATATTGTGTTAAAGAAGAAATCATGGACATTAGTAATAATTTGTGAAAAATAGGCTATTATCATTAAGATCGTAGACTGATCAATTGCATTGTTGAGAAATAATTACCCACTAAACTAAGGAGGGACCCAGGGGTTAATGAATGTTATTTCTATTGCCTTGCACACCACATTGTGCCACACGCTAACTGATTTCGGTTTCTTTTGTGTGTGGCAGTACACAAGACCAGCTTCAGATGTCAACATGCTAGGGGAAATGATGTTTGGCTCGGTTGCAATGAGTTACAAGGGCTCCACCTTAAAGATACACTATATCCGGTGAGTTTGGGCCTCTTTTTCTATTGGCTATGAGAAGCGGAATGGTGATATTGAGTCATTAATTCAAAAATGCATTTTGTTTCTCCCCCACCCCCCCACCCCAACACAGCTCTCCTCCGCAACTGATGATTAGTAAAGTCTTCTCTGCTAGAATGGGCAGCTTCTGTGGGAGCACAAATAAGTAAGTATGGGATTTTGCATACTATCTCTCTCCCCCCCCCCCCCCCCCACTCCCAATTTTCTAGGTGGCTATTTCTGGATGGAGTAATTCTTCAAGGGCCATAATGCCTTTTGAAATGAGAAGCAGGATAAGTCCACGTTAACACAGGCATCTTAAAAGTGGCCATTTTCCAATACACAGTGCACATGAAAAGGCTTTTTTACTTTATCCAGTGGACTTAAAAACAGATATGTCTTTTGGGTTCCTCTGGTGCCCACTGTGTTCTTATTACCACCACTAAGCTTCAATACCCTAGAAAATGAACAGCGAGGGGGGAAAAAGAGGAATCACATTAATGAGTTTGTGGAATTACCAGTCTTTTTATCCTTAAAAAAACTTGAAAACTTATTTGTTAGTGTGTTTGTTTGTTTATTTGTTTAAGGAAAAAAGTACACAGAGTCTTTCCAGGCTGCTGAAGACCTGTTTGGCAGGACAGGTTGTCCATGCTTGCCATCTTATCAGTCGGTGTAGCCTCTGTGCTCGGCTGGTGCTTGGGCAGTGCAATTTTCTGATTTTCACTAGAGTTTTTTTCTTTTTCTAATTATATACTTCTTTGTAGATGAAAAGTACTGAAATAGCTAACTTAGCTCTTATTTTCTGGTACATTTGTTCATCTATTTTGAACTTTGCTAGCAGGCATATTTTATATACTTTTAAAAAATAAACACTTGTTATACTTTGGTACATTTGAAAGAAAGGTTAGTTATAAATTAAAGGAGTATCATTATGAGCCAAATGAAGGCTGTTATCCTGGGAAATTAGAAGTATATTCCTTTGTAGAATTAAGGACCATCGTGTAAGTTCGCTTACTCTTCATCAAAGTAATGAACTTATTTGTTCGAGCACTTAACATTGGACTGTCATGACTTAGGCCAGTATGAGAAGTGATGTTTATTTCTTGTGAGAGATTCTCTTTCAGACCCTTGACATTACCTGAACTCCCTGTAGTAGAATCTTGAGCTCAGATTTTCATAAAAATCACTGTGGCCTAATTATTCTGTATTATTTTCAAAATATTTATATTTATTTTACTTATTGTAAATACAATGAATTATTAAAATCTGCTTCCCTCACATTTGTGTATGTTAGTAATCCTAAATTTTTAGATGTTGTGAACTCAAACTTTTATAGGAATCGTATCAGTTTCTGTTGTATTCTCCTCCTGAGAAAAGTTGCTGAATTGCTCAATTAATTTTGTTTTGACAATTTATGTAAAATTACCTTTGAAATGAATAGTAACATCTTGAATATCAGTCACTAAAACAGAAGTTAGAAATTAATAGCAATATATGATGTGTCAGCCACTGATCAAAATTTGTAGAGTTTGGTCCTGACCTTTGTGGCTCAGTTATTGGAGTATTGTCCCATACACTGAAAAGTCTCTGGTTCGATTACCGGTCGGGGCACATACCTGGGTTGCAAGTTCGATCCCCGAGTCGGGGTGCATATGGGAGGCAACTGATCGACGTTTCTCTTTCACATCAATGTTTCTCTCTCTCTCTCTCTAATGAATTTTTAAACATTTATAGAGTTGGTATCCCATGTAATGGGAAACTGTATTGTTTGGTTTTATAGGTTGGACTACCTCTAAAAAGCTTTTTTTTTTTTTTTTTCTTTTTCTTTTCCTTTTCTCTAGCAAATTCCCCTAAAGTTTATTTCACACTGGTAGATGTGAGACTATTCATTTATAAAGAAAAGTCTGGGCAACTGATAGGGTGTTTATATTTGAGTCTCTTAGAAAGCAGCTTTATTATCTCTTGACATTTTTTTCTTCTCTCTCTCCCCTTCTCCTCTCCCGGGATTTAGTTTGCAAGACAGCTTTGAATACATCAACCAAGATCCCAACTTGGGAAAGCTGAACACAAATCAGAATAATTTGGGTCCTTGTCGAACTGGAAGTAACCTAGGTAAAATCAGCCCCGTGAATGGGTTCTTTTCTTTCTGAAACGACTGTTGTGAGTGTGTGTTTTGCTTTATTTGAGTTTATTGTGCTGTGTGTTGTTTTTTTGCATTATCTTGAATCCATGTTTATTTTTGTGTATACTTTGTTTGCCCTCCTCTGTGTGTTTCTGTCCCTAGGTCTGCTGCAGGCATGCAGCAGCAAGCTGCTGCAGGGGGTGGCGGAAGGAGGACCTCTCCGGCTCACCCGCAGTGCTTCTTTCTTTGCAGGTTTGTGTGGAATGCTGAGTACGATGTGACCCACGTGCATATTAATAAATCCTGGGAAGGTTCCTAGAGAAAAATCCTATTTGGTACCTCTCTAGAAATCCAAGGGGCTCTTGAGATATTCGTTTCAAATGCAGCCAAGTTCACGGTGTTTTGAAAATTCCACCAGCGAACCTCTATTGTAAATGTCTTTGTTAAACCCTAGGGAAAGCTGATTTTGGTCTGAAATGAGCCCTTAGTGTTTCTAAGAGGATTACATTTTCTAATTTTTATAGGCCTCTTCTGCTGCTATGAACCTTTCCCCTTTGCGATTGTATCGTTTATTCATGTATTCACCTGCATTCGTACCTGCACGGAGTTTCTTCAAAAGTCACTCTAATAAAAGCATGGAAGACACACTTCTCTCTCTCTCTCTCTCTCTCTCTCTCTCTCTCTCTCTCTCTCTCTCTCTCAATAAAACAGTTTAAACACAGTTTTTAGGTTCTTTACAGGTGTAATCATCTCTGTCTCTGTGGGTAGGTAAAGGCTGAGATTTGATTGGCCTTGCTAGCTAAAGCTGTTGAATGGCTGTTGTAGTCTGGCATGATTAACAAGTGTGGGAACCTTCTTCACTAACATTAAAGGTTGTGTTTATGGCAGATGGTATTATGTTCTTCTTTGTGGCCTGAAATATGCTTAAACGCTATAGTTAACTGACACCTTTCTACCTACTTAGAGTAAGGATAACATGTTTATATACTCTGTAAATTGTGAAAATAAACAGACTTCAAAAAATAGCTGGCAAGTTTATTAATCAGGCAGGGCCCTGAGTTTCAAGCTTACTGTGGCAACATGTCATCTGCTCTCTAGCTCGATAAGAATGCAGTTTGAATCAATCTGAAGCATTCCTAGAAGTCTGTAATACTTTACTGTTTTCTAAAATTCATGCCAGGACATGAGTTTTTCTAAGTAACTGCAATAGTACTGTGTATGGGTGTATATGGAAAAGAAGTGGAGGAAGAAATATTTGAAAATGAATATGTGGTTTTATCTGCCAAGAGAGTGGGTTACAAACAGAGAAACATTTTTTAAATTTATGAAATGGTTTTCAAGTATTTTTCTTTCTTGAGTTGCCTATAGTTACAACTGAAACTGATTTTAAAGCATTTTGAAAATACAGTGCTATTTAAATGCTACTCCTAATGAGGAAAATGGTTAAAACTATCGGCCTGAGAATGTTTGTTCGTTATTTTAACTGCATCAGTAGTTGATTATTTAGTTTTTTAGAGATGACCATCACTCAGAAACGTTTATATGCTATCGTAGGATAGTGAAGGCAAGTAGTTACTTGGTCTGCTTTCTTCTTACTTTCTTCTTACTTTTTATGCATTTAATTTTGATTTCTAATCTCTATATAAATTATGCCAATCATCAATAGCAGTAGCCTATTTTGAAATTCAAAAATAATTGTACTCATTTAAAAAACAACTTCTTTCTTTGAAGAGCCCACTAACATGGTTTCCTTTTGCCTTTATCTTAGCACATAGCACTCCAGTTGACATGCCAAGCAGAGGGCAGAATGAAGACAGGGACAGTGGCATTGCTCGATCAGGTATTTTTATTTCCTTTTATTGGTTTCGTTAACAGAGTGAAGTCTTCTCACTGTGAAGTAGTTGGGAAAATAGAAGACTGGCCTCATCTTCTGGAGTCTTTTGTTTTGTTTTGTTTTTTTCTTCACCATATTTCAAGATAGCCTCAGATATCTGAAGATCTAGAACTTTGAAGCTCAGCATCTAGGAGTGATTGCTGTTTTTTTCTATTACCCAAACTAATATGAGACTAAATATATTTTGAGAAATTTATTTTTAGAGGGAAGCTTCCTTGAGCTGATTGTACTGGGAATTTGCTTGCTGAATATTGACTGTCAAAAGAGGGGAAAGAAAATATGTGTGGAAGTGACTTTACCCATGACTCAAGGAGGGCCTGCCAGCTGACTTGGTCACCCTTTCTTCTATCCTAGAGTCACTCCTTCTAGATCTTATCTCAGGTAACCTTTCTCTCCTTACTTTAAACCTGAACTGCTGGTAAGATCACTTGGTTTCTGCTTTAGGAGACTATTCTGTTATTATTTTTGATTTGTGGTTCCAACCTGAGGTAGATTCTCTACTGGAAAAGAAAGGTAGGAACCTGAAGATCTGGAATTTTAGAACTTGGAGGTGTGTGGGGCTTTGCCATACATTATGCATGGGCCTCTACCTTCCACTGAAGACTAGGGGCACCCGTGCTATGTGCCTGTTCACCAGATAGGCCACCTGGTTGGTGCCCGGTGTGCTAGGACTGGATCCAGGTCTCAGGTGCCTTTCCTCCTGACCTTTCCCTCATTTCTGTTCCCAGCTTTGGCATTCAAAGAGCTTGGAGGAGTCCTTGTGCTCTTTCTGTGTAACACCAGAGTCCTGAAATATACTTTGCTCCTAAGTTATTACTTTGTTACTGAATCCTGCTATTTGGTTTATATATGTCATGTAATGTAAAGTGCACATCGTTTTATTTATGGTTAAATAAAAATAGTTGAGTCATCTTGATCTACTTAAACTATTTGGAATTCTTTGGCATGGGACATGTGTCTCTTTCCCCTTGTCCATTAATTAATTTATTAATATCATGGGCTCATAGGTATGTATTTATACTTTGGATTATAACCCAATTCTTCATTATTTACTTGCTCAAATTATTCCAGCTTTGGCCATGGAAGCCATGGAGCTCTCTCAGTTGGTTCCTGTGTTACTTTAACATACCCACATCAGAGAGAGAGAGAGAGAGAGTGTGTGTGTGTGTGTGTGTGTGTGTGTGTGTGTATGTACTTTCTGGCACTCCCAGGTCCAGACTTGTCTTGTATGTTTCCTATACCAGTCCTAGAATCAGCTGTTTCTCAATGGAGCCCTGAACATTCTTTGGAGAGTAGTATTAGATTCCAGGATTTGGACACAAGATGTACTTATTGCTACTAGAGTGTCATTTCTTATAGGCCCTTGCTACTGACAAGCAAAAAATAGTTTATGCTGTGTATAGACATCTATAATAAAATAAAAAAAAAGCATAGTACACTAACTAGATTGGACAAAACGAGGGCTGCGAGGGCTGAGGCAAACCGCAGTATCAGCAAGGGCCAAGCCCCTTGCACGAATTTCGTGCATCAGGCCTTCAGTATTTATATAAACTAGAGGCACAGTGCACGAACTTCGTGCATTTGTGTGTGTGTGTGTGGGGGGGAGGGGGTCCCTCAGCCCAGCCTGCACCCTCTCATAGTCTAGGAGTTCTTGGGGATGTCCATCAGTTGGACATCCTTAGCGCTGCTGTGGAGGCGGAAAAGGCTCTTGCTACCACCACTGGACTCGCCAGCCATGAGCCTGGCTTCTGGCTGAACAGCACTCCCCCTGTGGAAGTGTACTGGCCACCAGCGGCAGCCCTGCATTGAATGGGGTTGGGCCGAAAATGGCTCTCTGACATCCCCCGAGGGGTCCCAGATTAGAGAGGGCACAGGCAGGCCGAGGGACCCCACAGGTGCACAATCGGGGATGGGGAGGGATGCAGTAGGTTGGCCAGCCTGGGAGAGACTGCAGGAGGGCTCCAGGGTGTGTCCAGACTATCTTGCTTAGTAATGGTTTGGAGTGTCTGCCTCCTGGTGGTCAGTGCACGTCATAGCGAGCAGTTGAGCAACCTTTAGCATATCATTAGCGTATTATACTTTGATTGGTTGAACGGACAACCAGACACTTAGCATATTAGTCTTTTATTATATAGATATTGGTATATGTAATATTTGTATCTATAATAAATTAAACATGAGTTGTACTGTTATTTCTGTTATTCATAACCTATTACCATAGATCATTCTGCCTTCTCCCCTTGCTTATTTGTAGACTCCCACTCCCACAGTGAGAAGCCTAGCTCTTACCACCTGCCATCCAGTTAATTGTTTCACTTTGGTTTGCATTTATCGCAGTGTCAGCATTGTTAACTGGTACCCTGCGGGAAACGACTTTATTAAGTGGAGTACAGTGCTTGTGTGCAATTCCTTTTCCCTTTAGTCTCACACACATCCACTCATTTCCAAAGTTACTTAGGTCAGCACCTTCGAGATATGGGAATTTTTGCAGCTATCGGTACCAGGCAAGTAGAATCTGAAATCACAGCTAACACTATTTCATCTTGCAAACAGCTTCCGGCATGCCACCAGAAATTCTGATTGCACGAGTTAACTCTGAAGAATAGGGTGTTTTTTCTCAATAGCCTAGTAAAGAAGTAACTTTAGAAAAACTTTTTTGTTGTTTGTTAAATCATTATTTATAGAGAGAAACTCATCCCAGAATAAAAAGGAATTTTAAAGGAGATTTTGAGATTTCCCATCAAAAAGACACCTGAGGTCCTTTGTCCTCGCATGGCAGTTCCTTCTGTAGACAATCCCTTTAGCAGGCCACCACCAAAGGAAGGAGTGATGGAGGAGGTTACTTCATGTGTAGCTGCATACTTATCCTGTGCATAATATGCTCTGGGAATACAAAGGGTCACATGGGTTTAAATTCTTAAAGGGGTTCCTGTTGTTAGAGAACTAAATTATTTTGGTGGTTTTCACAGTAAGACCAATTTGATACAGTTGAAGTTAATGAAAGGAATTAGAAGGATAGCACCAATTCTTGACTAGTCAACCATCAAGCCACATTTATTTATTTATTTATTTATTTATTTATTAAAAAACAGTTTTCTAGCCCCCTGGGTTATCATGCTGTACCAGAAATTTGGGATGTTTTTGAAGAAGAGTAAAAATATAGCACCTTCCCTCAGGAAGAGTTACATGTAAACCAAGAGTTAAAATACACTGTGATAAATAAAGTAGTTCCTCATAGAACACTATGGGAACAAAGAGG
Organism: Pipistrellus hanaki; assembly: GCF_964339955.1. Taxonomy (NCBI): domain Eukaryota; kingdom Metazoa; phylum Chordata; class Mammalia; order Chiroptera; family Vespertilionidae; genus Pipistrellus; species Pipistrellus hanaki. The sequence goes on along the minus strand of NC_140507.1, from coordinate 58,283,933 downwards.
AAGAGGAAGGGCCTTTGCCTGAGAAGTCAGAGGGTTGCCTCAGAGGAGATGAGGTATTTGAGTGACACCTTATAGGTAGAACAGAACTGTATCAGAGTTTAGGAAAAGAGCATTTCTGAAAATAGTCTGTGCAAGGGTGTAAATCCTTGAGTGTACACTGTTAGTGTGCTGGACTACAGGGCTGGGACCTGAGGCCATGTCAGAAGGTAAGGCCGGCTATGAAGGACTGATTGGAAGGGCCAAGCTGTGCTAAGGAATTTGGGTTTCATCTTGTTAGTCGGACAGCTAAGGATGTTACTTGGTTGGCTGTATATTTTAGATCCATGCAGCACTTAACAGACCCCCTCCAGAGAAGCTGGACCAATACAGTTATTGCTAAAATAGATCAATGATGAAGGGGCTAAGGGAATTGGACAATACATAGATTTCCCCCCATTAACTTTATTTCGATATAATGTTCCCAAACTTATGGGGCTTCTTGCCACTGTGTGTGTATGTGTGTGTGTGTGTGTGTGTGTGTGTGTGTGTGTGTAACTAGTATAAAATGGTTATCTGATTTAACATAAAATTTTGAAAACTAGACCATTGCTGGTTTTTTTCCTTTTCACCTCTTTTTTTGGGATAGTATCATAGAAAAATATACAACTTTTTTTTCCCTGGGTTATCCAGTGGCTTTTTGTAATAACAGAGAGGAAAGAAATCTTGATTTTGATTTATCCTTAATGCATTTTACTCATAATTTCTCCAGTGCCTCTTAGTATAGTTTGTAACACACACAGATTAGGAAATACAGGAGTGTCCAACTCATTTACAGCCTCAACTAGTTAAATAGACTTTTTTTTTTTTTAAAGAGGCATCAGTAAAGGAATAAACTAAATAATAAGCTCATAGTGTTTTTTACATTGTAATATTAGCACTTTACTTAAAGGTCTTTGCCTTACTCCCTGAATCTTTGGAATGTATTAATAAAGTCATGAAAAATACATACATATATATTTTTCAGAATTTAGTATTCATTAACTTTTACTTACAAGTTTGAGAATCATTTTTCTGGTGTCATTGTGGAAGATGAGATATAGAAGTGGAAGACAAGATGAAATTTTTTTGCTTACCAAAAGATTGGAAGCATCCTAAGTGTTCATCACTGGGGGTTGGTTCCATGGCATACTTCCTAGTAAGGGAATACCATGTGGCAGTTAAAGGGATTGAAGCAGCTTGGCAGGCCTTGGAGTAAGAAAGTTCTCTTAGGGTGTAGCAACAGTGTGTTACAGTAAACTCTCATTTATATTTAAAAAAAAAACAAAAAACAGGCATATATCTATCTCTCTCTCCACATAAAGATAGGTAATTATGCAAATAGGCTGTCTCTGAGAGGGATACTGCTGGGATAGGTATGGGGGGGGGGGAATGCATCATTGTATCTTCTTTTGGATATTTTGAATGCATCCTCTGTGCATATATAAATAAAAAGGAGGAATGATTTTTAAGAGGTTCTTTTAGTGGCTGCCATTAGAAATATTTCAAGTAAAGTCTTAGAAGAGGGATGGATTTCAGCCATCCAGGAGGTAATATTGGCAGGGCTGGGTGACTGATGGGACACACAGGAGATGGGGCAGGAGGGAGGAACCAAAGGTAACGCTCCAGTTCCTAACTTGGGAAAAGAAGCAACTTGGGGTGATGGCTTTACCCAGTTTAGGCAAAGCAGGAGACAGATACTGAGATCATATTTATTGGAAGTGTCTATAAGTTGTCCAGCTCTGGTTAGTCAGCTGTAATTTAGAAATAGGAAGCTGGCTCTAAAGAGATGAGTTGGAGCAGAAACTAAAATTTGGAAATCTTGGGTGCCTGAGTAGAGTAAGGTTCAGAGGGCCAGGACTGAGTCTGTAGTCACTGAGCCTTGTTAGTCTACCACCTTAATAACACATTTACATTCTCTTCCTCACCAAAATATCCACCTCATCGACAAGAAAAACAATTCCCCCACTCTCTGTGCAACTTCATTTCCTCTGTTCTTCAGAGCAGTAAAATAAAATGAAGATCAGTATGAGGAAAACTTCTAGTATGTACTTTGAAACATTTTTATTTAGGCGTTTTAAAATGAACCATCATATGTTTAAAGAGGCCATGCGTTTGGGCCGCTGTGCAGATACAGGATGGAGCCCACACCCAGAATGTGGTTTGGATGTCAAGACTGATGACACCACATACACACCAAGAGGGTGTGAGGTTTATTACCACAGTCTGGGGTTTTCTGCTGAGAGCAGGGTGGCTTCTCAAGCTGGTCAGAAAATGACTTGCAGGAAAGGGAAAGGAGATTGCTTAGGGGTGGGGTTATGGTGGTTAGAGGGTAGGTCTAGGGTGAGGGGTCCTGCACATGGTGTGAACTTCCTACCGGCTCCAAAGGAGGAGCACCTAGGCTTTCTCCTCAGCTTCCCCAGATAACGGGGGGTTGGGGGAGAGGAAGGAGAGGAAGTAAAAGGAGGTATAGTGTAAAGCTTAAAAGCTATCAGTAGTCAAACATCAAATAGTGGAGTCCAACACTTTATTACCACATGGGTCACCATTATATTATATAATGCAAAACGTCGTCCCATTTGTGCCCGATACAGTGCTTTGTAGAGAGTTGCAAGAGACCAAGACTATACTGTTCCTGTTTGTTGTCTGTGTGTGGGAAGGGCCATGGCACCCTGTTGACCTTGCGTGTATCCATCATGGGAAACGGCTTGAACTGCCATTTATCAGAGTTTTGGCGGCATAGCTTATGCTCCTACCCACAGCTCTCCGCACGAGAATAGGAGAATGGGAGCCCCAAGGAGCTGCTGGGAGGTCATCTCCCACCCCTGTTTCCATCTCTCCTGGGCAGTTCACCTGAGACAGTTTCTCATCACCTCCAGATTCTGATGAGATGTGGAGCTTCCTGCCCAGGCCCCTAGAGCTGCAGGACATAAAGCTGGCTCCCCAGCAGCAGGGGGCGGGGGAGCCTCACAGCCTGTGTGGCAGGCATCTGACCCCTTTTGTGTCGGTGTTGTCCTTTTGTTTGGTGTGTGGGAAAAGGATCAGTGGGAACTGGCACCTTTGGCTTTTTCTTCTCACTGTCTTTGTCTCTAACACACTATCCAAATCTAAAAAAGTCTTGTATCTTTACGGTCAACTCCTTACTGTCTTGTATCTTTACGGTCAACTCTTTCTCTTCAATGTGTGGACTTGGCAATCTGTACTGACACTTGGGCAGAACTCAGTTTCTTCATTTCTTCAGATTTCTCATATTCCAAGGCAGATCTTTGATATTCTACTGGAATGGATATTTTATTTTCTTCAATCTTATAGTTTGTGGAAAAGTAAAGCTCTTTAGCTTTAGCTTTTCTTTTCTAGGTTTGCCACTATGGTTTCAAAATACCTTATTTTAAAAAATAGGCTTTATATTTGTAGAGTAGTTTTAAGTTCACAGCAAAACTGAGTGGAAGGTACAGAGATTTCCCCACCTCCGCCCCATGCATAGCCTCCCCTGTTATCAAATCACCCACCAGAATGGTACATTTTTCAGGACTAAGTGGATGCTAGTTGAAGACTTCTCCTCAGACAGGAGGGTAGGGGGAAAAAAGCACAAATTTTTAAATAGGAAGCTAACCAGGTACACAGTGTTAACAGTAATCTGGTGATGGGATTTTGGCTAATTTTTATTTTCTGATTAGCGCACAAAACTGCAAAAGTCTTTGTAATCCATGTATGTATTATCATTTTTTCTAATTCTAAAAGGATTCTACAAAGAAAAGTATATTGAAAATATTAAGGAGCTTTAGACAAAGCACATTTAAAGCTTAAATTGAGCCTAGGGATAATTTATAAGTCTCATATTTTATTACTGAGGCACCAATCGGAGAATTTGTTTACACAGCTCACAGAGCTAATTGGGGTCATGCCCCCTACTGAACTCCTGTGTAAAAACTCTCTAGTATCCAGTAAATGCCAGGCCCTATAGCAAAAGGAGTTTGCATCAACTGGGCAGAGCCTGTGTAGCTCTGTTTTTGTTTTTTTTTTTGTTTTGTTTTTTTTAATTCCCTACCCTAGGATATGTTTTTATTGATTTGAGAGAGAGAGGGGGGAAAGGAGAGAGACACACAGAGAGAAACATAAATGTAAGAGGGAGTAACATTGATCAGTTGCCTCCCATACGTACCCCAACGAGGGATTGAACCCTTACCTTTTGGTGCATGAGACGACACTCCCACCAGCTGAGCCACCTGGCAGTGCACAGCTCTGTTTTTATCAAGCTCCTCAGGTGAACAGGATGCACAGCAGAACACAGGCATTGTATCACACTGCACTGCCTTTCAGACTGAGCCTCGCCAGCCATCAAATTCACTAAATGTTGATTGGATAGCTGGATCCACTCTTTTCTCATGAAAAATGGCAATAGTTTGTGGGCCAAAATTAGGCCTGGTTTTGTATCTGAAAGTTGTAACTATATTGTTTCTTAGAGTGTCTGATTGATATAAACCACAGTACTTTTCCATAAAAATCTTATTGAATAATCCTATATAATAATAGAGGGATATGCAAATTGTCCAGGATGCTGTAATATCACGATGCTCAGCAGGCAGCATGCACAGCAGGTGGGGGTGGGCAGGACCTTGCAGCATCAGAGACAGGGTTAGGGTCGCAGCGGGGGTTAGGCAGGCATGCGCAGAGGTGGTAAGGAGTGAGGGGTCCTGGACTGCAAGAGGGATGTCTGTCTGCCGACAGGTGGACGTCCCCCAAGGGGTCCCAGATTGCGAGAGAGCTCAGGCCTGGCTGAGACACACACACACACACACACACACACACACCACACAGTGCATGAGTTTTGTGCACTGGGCCTTTAGTATAAAGGTATTTTTGATGAGGAAATGCTGGATAGCTCTAAGTCAGCACTTTAGCTTAATATTTCATTTGTATGCCATAAACATTCTTAGTCAGCATTTTTTAATGAGAAAAGGAATAGTCTCTTCTATTTTCATTTTTTTTTTTGCCTTTCCTTTTCATGTCTCTATTTACAAATCCTAGTTCCTTTTCATAATTGGCTAATCAGCATTAATAACAAATTAGTACTCCAAAATGTCTTAATTAGTCCACCTTTTTCATGAATCATCAGAGTGAATAGCTAACATTCATCATGTGGGACTCTGGGCTAAATGTTTTATATGGATTGATTTAATTCTCACAGGAACCTTAGGAAATAGATCAGTGTTTTTCAAACTTTTTTTTTTGGTCTGTAACACATGCAAATGCATTTTACATTATGATCCAGTAACAAACATCTTTATAAATAACAAACAAAAGTATTATTAATTAATCATCAATTAATACTAACACTGCTCTATGCTATTTTTAAATGTTGGTTTCAATCCACTAAACAATTCACAACACACTAGCAGATTGCGGTTTTAAAGAAAAATACTAAGATGTGGTACTATATTGTCTCCATTTTACAGATGAGAAAGCTGAAAGGTTAAGTAAACTATCCACATGTCACAGCTGCTGAGTGGCAGAGCTGGGATTTGAACTAGGAGCTTGGGCTCTTACACAGTTTACTAATTTCCAGAGTAAATTGTATTGCTATGTATATCACAGCAGTCTTGCTTATGTGCAGGGATAAAAATGTTTGTAAAACAAGTACTACCCCTCAACTGTCCTCCACCTGCCAACAGAAGTGTATTTGCTCAGCGGAAGACAGGTGACCTTGAATATTTGGGAGTAGGGAACGAGGACCTTCTGGATTTTATAGGAGACTTTGAGAATGTGGGAGGTAGGGCAGAAATTTCTAATTGGAATTTTTTTTTATTAAGTAATTTTGTGTGTCTTTGAGGAAAAAACTCTCTTTTATCTCATTTCAAAATTCTCAGTAAAATTACTAACTCATTGATATTTGAAATGTGTATTTGATTTTGGAGATTTATGTCCAGGCTTAAGTCAAGGCTGAAGCCAGATTTGAACAGAGGCCACCTGCTGGAGCCAGCCACATCTGGGTATCACTTTAGTCCAGAAGTGCTGTGTATGTAGTAAACATTTATTTATTCAGTGTCTGTTGTATTCAGGGCACTGTCCTGGCACACAAAGCATCTCATAGGTCTCTGCTGTGGGCAAAAGCTTGAGTTGTAGCCTGGAAAGCTCATTGGTATTCTTCTAGACTTGAAGCTTCATGCAGGCCGATACATTGTGTGTCTTATCCACCACTGTATCCTGTACCTAGCACAACAACTGACACATGATAGACACTCAGTATTAGCTTACTGAATATTGACTAATAGCCTGGTAACTCCTGTAGTATTTAAGAACTCAGGTCAGAGAGCCAGGTTATTCCCATCTGTCTGTAAGCATAAATAAAAATATAATAGTCATTTGGAGATACTGCCTGTCAAGTGATATCAGTGAGCAGAGTCCACTATGATTACTGAAGTCAGTTTCCTTTGCCGTATGATTTACTTCTGAAAATGTCTGGACATCTGTAACACCCCATTTCCTTTTCCACTGACTAACATTTCAGTATGTAATTCCTTAGCCCTAGGGAAATAAAAGGGGACAGTTCATCTCCTTTCATTCTTCTAAACCATTAGATACCTCCGAGCCACTGTGATTTGAAAGAAACCCTTTGCCTACCTGAGATGGACCAGTCCCTCTCTGCCTGTTAGAGAAGTCTGGGCCAGCATGCCAGCTCATACTTACTGCAAGCCCAAGTGCAGGCATCTAGTATTATATATCAGGAGGAAGCAGAGAAAGGCTCAGAGGCAAATAGGCAATCCAAGCAGAAAATGGACTTAAGATTGGAGACTGGAGGGGGAGGGAAGGCGGGATAAATATCGTGTATTTGGTGATAGGGAGCAGGAGAGGAGATACTATGTGGAGCAAATACTCACTTGCCTATATTTCAAATATTCATGGAGCAAATACTCACTTGCCTAAATTTACTTACACCTGTGTAAGTAAGCATTGTGCAAATATTTCATTGGTTACCCAGTGGCAATATAATCAGTTACGGTCTATGTGGACCATTTTATGAGCAATATGCACTCTGCACTCTAATTGAATGAGTAATAATCACTTTGCATTCATAATATGGGGCCAGGTAATTGATGCACTTGCTAGGTTTATAATCCCTATTTCACTCTGTTTGTTTTCCTTTTTAAAGGATGTTTTCTTTGCTGTACATAGTCTTAATAAGGGAGAAGGTATGTCTCCCCCTCCTGGCTATGACTGGTAGAACCTAAAAATTTAGGTTATTTGCATATATTTTTTAATGTAGCTACACAGTATTCATTTACCTCAACTTTCAACTTTTAACTTTCCTGCCTGCAGCCTCCCTAAGCAGCCTTTTGATTACACCGTTCCCATCTCCGAGCTCCTCTGCGTCCTCTTCTAGCAGCTACCAGCGCCGCTGGCTTCGAAGTCAGACAACAAGTTTGGAAAATGGCATCATTCCAAGGAGGTGAGCTGCAAGTGTCCTCTTGCTGAGAAGGGATTGGTGTAGGCAGCTTGGTGGGACTGGCAGGACACTGAACTCACCTATTGTCAAGGGAACAAGAGAGCTGATACTTTCTGATGAGCTTCAGTTTAGCCTGAGAGTTTACAAGTTAGAAGTTTTCTGGAAAGAACAAATAAAAAGAACAACAACAACAACAACAAAAATCTCCTGTTTAGAAAACACTGGGAAATATCTAGATGGTTGTGTCGTGTATAAACTTCGTATTTTGTTCATTTAAAATGAATATGCTCTATGTTTTCATTGGCTTCCTTCCAAATGTAGCTCTTGTACGTTAGGAGGGTGGAATAAATCTCTTCCTTGGGTTATGGTGACACCAGTGTGAAAATAAATGAACTCAAAGGTTGTGACATACTCTCTCTATAAAACTTAAATTCTTAAACTAAGCAGTCATGAATTAGATTATGAATAGAGGTGGCATCAATCTATTTTCTGCCTTCATTTCAGTTGATTTTTATTGTTTTTTAGTTACCAGTGTACATTCAGTATTGTTTTACACTAGCAGCCCGGTGCACGAAATATGTACACTGGGCGGAGGGGGGTCCCTCAGCCCAGTCTGCACCCTCTCCAATCTGGGACCCCTTGAGGGATGTCCAACTGCCTGCTTAGGCCCGGTCCCAGTAGGATCATCCCTCTCACAATCCAGGACTGCTGGCTCCCAAGTGCTTGCCTGCCTTCCTTCCTGATTGCCCCTAACCGATTCTGCCGGCCAGCCTGATCACACCCTAATCACTCCCCTGCCAGCCTGATTGATGCCTAACTGCTCCCCTGCCTCACCCTTTAGGTGCATAGGATGATGCTCTAACCAACTGAGCCTCAATCTTTACATTTACTTTCTGTTTCTATACCTGTGGATATTTCATTTATAATGTTGCAGCAGTTTTCAAAACCAGAAATTATAAACTCTTTGAAGAATTTTGATAACTTCCTGGTGTGCTACATTGTGGTGTCCACTCTAGGCTCTTACTTGGTGATTATTTACTATTCTGGGGCTCAGGACAGAGAGTTAAATATTTATGCAGAGTTCATGGGGATGGGACCCTGATGATGATAGACAAGCTGCCCTCCCACCATGGGTCACTTCCCTGCCTAAGTCCTTCCTCTCGCCCATGTTCGTGACCACTGCTGCTGCTGCTGCAACCGTCACAGCCACCAAGCTAGGCCCAGGTCCCAGCCTTGCCACGTTGGGGCTTTGTGGCACCCTGTGCATGTGTGCCTGACCACCAGGCCAGTTACTCATTGTCTGGGTTGCATGCCGTGGGGTTTGAGCCTACCACACACTCTGCAGTCTGGTATCTTTACTGCTCACACACATGCGCCATTGTCCCATCAGACTTCACTTACAGACTCAGTAATAAAATCATTAAGAATCCAGGACAGCAACTGCAGAACATTAGACCAAACCTAATGTCCTTCTGAGAGCAGGCAGGGCTCCATGTGACCAGGATGCATGCCTGTGGAGCTGGCCTGGACCCAGTACTATTAATACTGGGCCTGTAAGTGCGGTAGATATTTTGTATTGATCCTGTGAAGATCCTTTCATTTAAAGGATGTTGCAGTTGGTTGCTCCCTTTGGCAGGTTGGTGGGTGGGAAAATTAGTGTCTTGTGCTAGAAAGAAGAACAGTGGGTACCAAAAATATGATTGTCTCTGGCTTTGGGAGAAAACTCCCAGTTGTCAAACCTTTCTTCCTAAGAGAGTTAAAGATAGTCAGTGAAGATATTCACAATCCTTAACTGGTAGTTCAGCATAAGTTCAAAGCTGACATAAACAATTACACTAAGCAATCTTGATATCTAGTAGAGATCACTGAAATGCACTTAAATAATCACAGTTTGGCATTGTTCATGAGCTTGAAGTACTCAGAGTGTTTGTAAATACTTATTTATGTCAACAGAATTCCCTTTGAGTTTTTTATAAGGAGAGAAATGAAGTGGGTAGCAGTAATCTTTGCTTGACCCAAAATTCTAATGTCTGATGTGATTACTCCCAGGTTTTTCCCTCAGAGCCCCTTGGCACGATGCATCTGATGGCACGAACACCAGCAGATGGGTCAGATTGGGCTGGAGTCCCTGGTCATTTCCAGTGTCCAAGAAATGAATCTATTAAACTAGAAGACAGAAACCCTGGGTTCTAATCTAGTATTGTCACTAAGAGGTTTTCTGTTCCTAAAGCAAGTTGATTAATCACTTTGCCTCAGTTTCCACATTAGCAGAAAGGTCTATGGTACCTCACCTGTTAGGTGACTGAGGGCAAGGATAAGATAAATTATTTGGGCGCATACCTGAATTTTAAAAAACATTCAGAAACATCTTTTCTTTGTGGGATAATTTAAAGAATATAATTACAATGCCACATAACCTGATTTATTCCTGTTTGGTTGATCCAAGACTACAGAATGAAGCTTAGTTGCTTTTTAGAATTCCTTGTAGAGATACATCAAGCAAGTAAGACCTACCCCACACTGTGATAGCTATGCAAGTTTCTCAGAAATTCAGTAGGGGGCGCTCTCTGCTATGTTGAAGTGGAATAGTTATTGTTTACATGGTAAAGATGAAGACTGCATACATCTGCATAGGGTTCAGTGTTTATTGCAATTTGATTATTAAGACCACATTGGCTGAAGATGAACGGGCTGATGTGGTCATTTTGCTTTTGAATAAGAAGGGAAATAGGAGATTGACAAAAAGGGTACCAAGGAAGTATTAGTATCAAACAAGCTCAGAATTTTCTGTTCAGAGTAGAAATAAACTGATGTAGGGAAACAAATTATTGTACAGGTACTTTTGAAAAGAAGGAGCGTTGTATGAAATTAAGTAAAATTCTAAGAGCCTCAAGAATTTTTTTCTGGTAAGCAGATGATTAGGATCTAGGAGTTTCTCAGAGAAAACAGGTGATGGTTTAACATAATGTGTCACATTTACAACAGCCTCTGGAGACCATATCCTTACAGAGACATGTCTGTTAGTGAGAGCCTTTACTGGCTTATCGACCACACCCACATCTCTGGGATCCTGCGTGAAGTCGAGAGAAACAATAGCCTCTCTCTCTGAGGTTAGAACAAAATATCTATCTCCTTTCCTTTAAAAATAAAGTAGCGTTCCTGACCATACAACTTTAGATGTATGTGTGTTCTTTAAAATGTGGGTATGCTTGAAATCACATGCACATTATAGATTGAGTAGAGCACAAAATGAGAATTTAAAGACCAAGAGTAGGAGGCTAACTGCCTCAGTCCTTCAAAGCGTAATTGTTGTGTTGTAATCTGTAGTAAGGAAAAAGGAGGAAATGGTATCCTTCCATATTTAGCAGAGATACGAGTCTAAATGGTGAAGTTAGTAAGAGAAAATATTGCACAATTACCGTGTGCCAGGCTAGGGGCTTTCCTTTGCAATGTTATGTCATTGGCTTTGATTTCTTTGTAGATAAAACAAATAAACTTTTTTTCTCTCTCTTGCTGATCATAGCTATTTGGCAGTTATGCTGGTTTTCCAGAATAGTTAAATAAGAGACATGGTTGGCCCATATTTGAATATATATTCAGGATTTATTGGCTACATGATTGTCTTGTCATAGAAGCAGAGTTTCTCAAAAGATGTTAAGTTTTTGAGAACCGACTATTCCAGAAGAGAGGTGGACCTTTCTGTTTGGGGATTTCCGAGGGAGCTAAGTCAGCCACAGGGCTCAATCGAGCATTTACAGGAGTAACTTCATCTAATTCGAACAGCCTGGAAAGTGAGCCTCCACTACCAGCAAATATCCAAATATGACCCTTGGTTACATAGAATCCCACATGGGATCATTTCTCTTCCCACACTCTTACCTATTGATGCCTGTCAACCAGAACAAAGGGCCCATGTTTTGAGTGAACAGACATTTCACACCCCTTCCTAAATACCACCACTGTGATGCAGAGTCCAGGAGAAAAGTACTAAGGATCTAGCAAGAGGGCATTTGAAATTATTTTCAGGTTCAAATAGTATTAGGTTGTAAGCTATATTTTCATGACAGAGAATTACAGAAGAGAATGAATTAGAGGTAGATCAACTCCTGGTTAAGACTCTGAGTGTTCTGGATTAGCCACCTGAATGTCATCCTCTGACATCAGAGTTTATCTTGAGTCTGATGCACTGAATCAACTCATCAAACTTACTTTCCTGCAGGTCAACTGATGAGACATTCAGCTTGGCTGAGGAAACCTGCAGTTCTAACCCTGCCATCGTGCGGAGGAAGAAAATCGCCATAAGCATCATCTTTTCCCTGTGTGAGAAAGAGGAGGCCCAACGGGATTTCCAGGACTTCTTTTTCTCTCACTTCCCCCTGTTTGAGTCTCACATGAACAGGTTGAAGAGTGCAATTGAAAAGGTAATGAGAATGTAATCTTACTCAAATAGAGAAGGGATTATGAGTCTTTAAAGACTCTTTTTCAGATATCAGATCACTTTCCTAGAGAATGTAAATCATTGATATTAGATATCAGATAATGCATGGCTTTAGGAGAGGAAATGACTGCTTCCTGATGACTTCAGGCATCACTACCTTGAGTGTTTTGATTAATATCTTTTATTAATAAAGCCTAGTAAATAGTTATACAGGGTTTTCTTTGCCAGAGACTAATCTGGTGTGTTTCTCTTCAATGAAGGCCATGATCTCCTGTAGGAAGATAGCAGAATCAAGTCTCCGAGTCCAGTTTTATGTCAGCCGTCTGATGGAAGCTCTGGGAGAATTCAGGTAAATTCACAGTTTGTCATGATAATAAATTTGGGAGTAGCAGTGGCAGCCATGGATGTAGGGAGAAGTACTGTAGAGACCATGACTTGGAAGAATTGGGAGCTGGCAGTTTTAAGTCACTTTAGTAGCTCCTTTAAAATGGAAATTAAGGTCAAAGGAGCAAAAAATTTAAGTCGCCCAGCACCAAATAATCCTTACTACTGCCTGACAGACAGTCTTTGGTGTTGTTTATTAACAGGGTGAATGGATAAAACTAATATTTCTGTGTCTCTTTTAAGCCTGTTCCTTATTTCATGTCATCCTCACAAAAGCCCTAACAGTAGACACTATTACCCTATTTTACAGATGTGGAAATTTGAGTTCAAGGATCTTGTCCAAAGCATAGATGGAGAGGGTATCTATGTTAGGGAGATTTACATTCTCACTGGCCAGGGTAGGCCTGGTTTATACCCAGTCTTCCCACATGTCTAGTTTAGGCATGAAAGTATATGATTATATTATAGTGCGCTTTCATTGTTAGTTTCTAATTGATGATCTTTGTACTCTGAACACTAATTTTCTAGAGTCCTTGTCCCTAATGTCTGGGTGGAAAGGTAACCTGCTTTGGATAGCATGAGGGATTCTGCTGAGTTGGGATTGTCACACCATTTCTTAGAGCCAACTTCTCGGTGGGGAATGGCATCCCATTCTAAGGCAGTAAGGAGTTAATGAATCAATATTGCTCTGTAGCTGAGGGACAAAGAAGTTTACAGTTCTTATTGTTGGAAGATTTTTTGTGATGCTCAAGGTATATGCTGGTGGATCCTATACTCCTTAGAGCAAAATTCTAGTCTTTTTTAAGTCCTGGGTTATATATAAAGTACTTAAGTCATGTTAGTCATTATCTGGTGATTGTTAAGAGCTAGCCACCGATGTCAGAAATAGGTAGTGTGAAGTTGTGCTTTTTGCTGGCAGTCTGATGATTAGTAAACCTATTGTTTACGAGGATAGATCTGAAGTTGATTGTTGCTCTGCTTTGGTTGCAAGAAGCTGGCCTGTGCTTGAGAGTCTGGCTGCTAATTTAATGAGAGGATCGATTTTTTCAGAGGTCAAGAATGTGAAAGTATAGAACCAGAAAGTTTCACTTACAATGTCCATAGAGAGGTCTTGTTCTTACTTCAACAGCCTATCCCTCCAGAAATGGGGACAAAATAATGTGTTAGTACTTGGAGACCGTAGGTTTAGTAAATGAATCCCAGTTCCACATGACAGTAATTTGTCATTGCTACCTAACTTGGCAAATGCTCTGTTTTTTTGCCAAGGTGGAATTCTGTTGTGTTTCAATTCTTTTATGCACACAGCCTAGAAAATCAAGTCAGAATATGTTGTAGCTATTTTGATTTGGGAAGAATGGATGTGCTTTGCAGCTAGTCAACTTTGCCATTGTGCAAAAGCTGCAATATGTAAATGAATATACAGATGGTCTAATTAGCATATTAGCTCTTTATTATATAGGATTATTCAAAATAACATTTGTGAGTTTTGTATATTCCAGCATGTAAAAGCTGCTCAGTTCAAACCCAGTGTCCATGAACAGGTGACTTGACATCTCTGACTCAGTCTCTTCATCTGTAAAACAGGGCAAAAATAGTTGCTGATTGCTATGGGAATTCAGTTAGTTATATATAAAGCACTTTTGTTACTGCTGAAAATAACTGTGTTCCAATAAAACTTTATTTACAAAAAAGGAGACAGTCAGATTTGGCCTGTGGGTCATAATTTGATGACCCTGATTTTATATTTTGCATGAGTCCCTTGAGTCATACATAGATTCAGATTATTGTTATGTCCTTTATTCCTTTATATAAAGACTAGAGGCCCAAGGCACGGAATTCGTGCAAGGGGCTTGGCCCTCGAAGCCCCGGCCAGCCCTCACAGCACCTCGTAGACCTGGCTGGCCTTCGCAGCCCTGGCTTCATCTGGAAGGTCACCCAGACGGTCTAATTAGCCTATTAGCTCTTTATTATGTAGGATTATTCAGAATAATATTTGTGACAGTTTTGTATATCCCTTCTCTTTTCATAGAGGGACTATCTGGAACTTATATTCTGTTCCAAGGATAGCGGAACCTGTATGGCTCACCATGATGTCCAGCACTTTGGAAAAAACCCAGCTCTGCCAGCGTTTTCTCAAGGAGTTCACACTCCTGATTGAACAGATCAACAAAAACCAGTAAGCTTCAGCTCTCTGGAATGTGATGTGCATATTCCGTGGCCAATGTATGTCCTGTAGGTGACGTGCCTCTTCCTGCGTTGATTCATCTGGCTGTATTTTCTTCTGTTTCTCGAAGGTTTTTTGCTGCCTTACTGACTGCAGTGTTAACTTACCACCTGGCCTGGGTACCAACTGTCATGCCTGTTGATCACCCTCCCATTAAAGCCTTCTCAGAGAAACGCACCTCTCAGTCGGTGAACTCGCTGGCCAAAACACATCCCTATAATCCTCTGTGGGCACAGCTGGGTGAGTACCTGATTTGATTATTCAGAGACTATATGGGACAGAATAGGGAAAATACTAGAATTTTTATTGATATTAACTCCAGTGATACAGGAAATAGGAGATTGACCCACAGATTTCTAATTGTGATGCTACCAGCTTCCTCACCATTCCCTGCTAGCAGCTTTGTTCTACTCTTTTAAAGATCTGTAGGTAATTTTGTTCTCCCAGAACACACAGCAAATCACCCTAGAGCTTAACCTTGGCATTATGGGCCTTCGGACCACATAATTCTTTGTTAGGGGTGGAGGGGCTCTGTTGTGTATTGTAGGAGGTTTAGAAGCATCACTGCCTTTTGTTCATTAGCTGCCAGTGAAAAACCCCCTTCCCTTCCAAAGCTGTGATAATAAACAGTTTCTCCAGACATTGCTGAGTGTCCCCTGGGGTATCGGGGAGAAGACTCCCCCTGGCCGAGAACCACTGCCCCAGAAGGTGGGCTGGAGAGGAGAAAAATAAGACAAAAAAGAAAGTAGTACATATAGTTGTACCATCTTTTAAATTTCAGCATAAGTCAGAAACCTTATCTTTTCCTACACGGCGTCCTTGAATTAGTTGGTGGCATTATTTCCTCAAAGCTTAGTGCTGACACATGGTATAAGAATCTTAATGCTCTGGCAGAGTTGGGTACAGAGTTTGGGACTTATGAGACCAATTTTGCATATTTTGGATTCATATGGAGGAGAGCTATACTATAGAACCGCTCGTTTATCAAATGTAGAGAGTGACAAGTAAAATTTGCAACTCTCTCTCTCCCAGACCCTGTGCTAGATGCCAGAGATATGGGGCTGAATAACATGCTCTGCTTAGCCTCCAGAAACTAGCTGTCTAACCGAGGAGGCAGATTTGTATTCAGATGATTTCAGGATGCTATGAGTAGTCCTTGATTGGAGGTGTGCAGAAAGAATGCAAGAGAGAAACTGTGAAGTGTACTAGTAAAGGCTAAGAGCGTGAGTGCTGAGCCAGAACTGCTTAGATCAAACCCAGTGTCCATGGGCAGGTGACTTAAACTCTCTGACTTAGTCTCTTCATCTGTAAAACAGGGCAAAACAGTTGCTAATTGCTGTGGGAATTCAATTAGTTATATATAAAGCTCCTTCGTTACCACTGAAAATAATATTGGAAGTCTTAGAAAACAACATGTGATAATAACAATGATGAGAGTTGTCACTGTGAGCCAAGCACTGTTTTAAGTGCTTTTTACACATATTATTAGATTCTCATTCAAATCTATTTCTATTGCCCTCACTTTATAGGTAATAAAGATGTTTTGCTCTTGTGCCCTGGATCATGAGATGTGAATACCTATCTCACCGTTAGGGAGATAATAGGTGCATGTTAAATGAATTAATAAAAAATTTATTAATTCATAAAGAATTTAAGGATGTTAAAATGGTTTTAATACAAGCAATCAGTACTGAGTTCACAAAAGTATTCGGAGTGTGCCTAACTCACTCTGGGTCATCTGATTCTTCCTGGGGAAGGCAGAGCATTATTTACTGTTCTTGTTACTGAAGAAAGGTAGTATTATCAACTGGTCACTATGAAGAGAAGAGGGCTGAATGTTAAGGAAACATGATTACATATTGCCAAGTCACCCATTTAAAAACAATGCTAATTAAGTAGTATGCATCTAATTAGATAAATGTATTTATGATTAGACATGCTTCTCATTTGAAATTTAATTAATTGTGAGCCATTAATTCCCTTTGTTCAACTTAACAAGGCAAAGTCCCTTCCTGTGTGCTCACAGTCCTTTCCGAGGAGATCGTGTATAATTGAACCTCCCATGCTCCCTTCCCCCTAACAGTGCAGCAGTGTCTGGCTGTTGACAAAATGGTGTGAGGAAGGCATAAGGCCCTGGTGCAGAGTCACGCCATAGCTTTATAAAGTCAGGTGTAAATAATGGTTAGGTTTCTATTATAAAAAATCAAGAGGCTTTAATAATTTGATAGGGAAAGATGCTTATTTCTAATTATTATTATGTTGTCATTGACTGTTTACCAAATCACAGAAAACAGGAAAATATAAATTGCCTGGAATAAACACTGATGCAGGTATAATTTTAATCCAGGTTCTTAATAATAGAGAAGATTCTATCTTGAATTATTTTAAAGGCATATCTGAGAGCTTAGCAGGACAGGTACTGTTATTAGTCAAAGTGGAAGAATTTTTTCCATGAGCCAATATTCTTTCCAGGGTAGGTTCTATCTGGGTTGCCATATCATACCAGTGGTAAAGGTGTTTGCCATGAGGAAAATAATTTCCTGAGGCCCCCATGGGAGGTGGGGTGTTGTGAAAAGCTGTACTGATGATGTAAGATTAAGGGAGTTCTCCTTTAAGTTCCCATCTTCATCCATCTCACCATTGGAAGGAGTCTAATCTTTTCTTTAGCAGGGCCACAATTAATGTCAATACCCAGAATTTCTGCTGCGTATAAAAGTCCAGTCCAGTCCAGCATCTGGCTAGCTTATTTTGTGTTCTCAGGACCCCATTATGTGTCGGGTCATGACCATGGACCATGTGGCTGCTTAAGACCACATGGCTATGGAGAGAGAGCAGGCGAGCAAGAACAAGAGCAAGAACAAGAGAGTGGGAACTCTTTGGGGATTTTAACTTTTCATGATTTTGCATGCATTTGATGGGATCCACGTTCTAGCCAATCCATTGTTCCTCTGGTTAGACTGATAGGCAAGAACCTTTCCCATGGGCGCCCCAACTTCACTGTGCCTGTGCCCATCTCCCCCTTTGTTGGACCCCTCCCTCCAGCGATCTGCAGGAAATGGATCCTTGGTTCCCTGGGGAGCAGGAAGCAGTAGCTTCCTGGTGAAGCTGCCCAGGTGACCATGCTTATAATGACTAGCCTCACTTTGCCCTTTTTCTATGACTAATATTAACTAGTTAATTACAACAGTAGCAGTACCACTGCTATTCCCTCTTCTGCCTGGTTTCTCAGCATTCCCAGGAAGATGAGGAGAGAAGCTGGAAGCAACAAGCCCTTCACATTCTCCTGGGTTTGCTGCTCAGGGGCTTAACCTTCCCCCTTTTGTCTCACACATGCTCTTGGCATACAGGTTTTCCAGGTGTGGCTAACTACCCGATAGTGGGTGTGCAAGCTGCTTAGTAGGTCAAAAGAGCATTTAAAAAGTACAATAGAAGAGAAATATCAGGGTGACGCATGTGTTTTGTAAATTCAAAGGGAGTGTGAGGTTGCAGTCTAAATGCATTTCTTTCTTGGGATGGGTATACTAAGTTGGAAAGCCACCGTCTTTCACCACTGATTGAAGGAGTTTCATGTGGATCTTTTTTATTTATTTATTTTTAATCTAATGACCTCAGTGATTTGTGGAAAGCCAAACAATACTTTGCAAGAAAAATTAGTTTGAGCTAAATGATACTAAAGATGCAATAAATACAATGCTTAGCATTAGGGTAATACTATTTAAGAGGGACTTCATAGCATATACACATTTATTATAATGTAATCAATGAATAAGGGTCCCTTTAAGATAATTAGTTTCTCTCCTTGTCTCCCTTTTAATTTTCTCAGTTTCTCTTTGTCTGCTTCTGTTTCTCCATCTCCCATGTCCCCCACCTCTTCCACCCTCTGTTTTCCCACCCCTTTATAATGCTGCTGAATTCCCTCAGCTTTTCACCTCATTCTCTTCCCCTCTTTTATTCTATCCCTTCTCATTCTACTTTCTGTTTCTATCTTTTAGTTTCCCTTGGTATCTCCTTTCCCTCTCCCTCGGTGTTTTCCTATGTATGCTTTACGCTCTCTGCTTTCCTTACCTCTGAGCTTTTCTCCAAACTCCACCATTTTGTTCTTCTCCACTCCCCATCTCTTTTCTCTTTGCTTTCCTCTCCTTACCCTCTGTCTATTCTTCTCTTCTTTCCATTGGTCCCCTCTCTGTTCCTCTCCTCACTATCTCCCCTCTCTAGTGTCCATTCTCCGAGTCCCCCTGTTTGTCTATTTTCCTATTTGTCCTTTCCCTGATCTCTCCTCTCAATCTGTCTGCACCCCTCCCTGCTTCATTCTCTCTCTGTCTCTGCCCTCTCTCTGTTTCTCCTGCAGTCTTTTCACCCTCCCCCATTTTTTGTGTGCTTTTCCCATTTTCTCTCTCTTTCTTAATTTTAAGTTTGTATTTTACATAAAATTGTGCTTAACAAAGAAGCACAGAACATAACATTTATCATCTTAACCATTTCTAAGTGTACAGTTCAGTGATGTTAAGTCTATTGCCATGGTTATGCAACTCATCTTCATTTTGAAAAGTTATACTCAGGAGAACAAAGGAATCTACTCTAAAATTAGTAGCTTTTTCAGTCTGGACTCAAAAATTGCCTTAGAGTACAAGCCCTGCTAGGTGGGGGGTGCGGCCTGAGGTCACCTGCCAAGCCCTGCCAGGCAGGTGGGGGACACAGCTTCAGGTCCCCCACCCTGGTCCAGCACCACACAGCCTTGTTATGACTCGTTATGGGAATCCCTCCTTCACTGTGAGCGCAGCCATCTTGTGTTACGGGAACCCTGCTTCTGCTGTGGGCGCAGCTATCTTGTGCTATGGGTGTTACGGGAACCCAGCCTCTGCTGTGTGCAGTGCCATCTTGTGACAGCATTACAGTGTGAGGGTCAGTTTGCATATTGCCTCTTTATTATATAGGACTAGTGACCTGTCGCGTGAAATTGTGTGAGACCCAGGACCCCTCCCCTCGCCTCCTACCCCTTGCGCTACGGGACCGCCCCGAGTCCTGGAGTCCCTCCCCGCATGGCCGGCATGCTATGAGATGGCCCCAAGTCCTGGAGTGCTGCCCCAATGCCCTGCCTCCACGCCATGCAGAGTGGCCGCTGGGCCCCAGGGGATGCGCACACAGGGCCACAGAAACCCTGGTAGAAGCCACGCAAAGCAGCCACCGGGACCCTCATGCCCCAACAGGGCCCCTGGAACCCCGGTGGCTTCCTGCCCCCACTGCCCTGCTCCGGCTGTGCACATCACCATCTTGTGATGGTGTTACGGTGTGAGGGGCAATTTGCATATCATTTCTTTATTATATAGGATTATCTTATCTCTCCTTTATTTAGAATATTTTTAAGATTTGATTTATTAGAAAATTTTGATTATTTCCATAATATAATAGTTTCTAATTCAGGATTGGTTCTGTAGAGGTATAATGAGATAAATCCATGTCAAACATTTGGCACTATGTCTGCACAGTCTGTAAATGTTGGCTTTTTGTTGTAATTTTCATCGTTATTATCAAAATATCTATTACGTAACTTATCAAATGCAATAATTTTAATAGGCACTTGACCAATACTTTTATTTTTTTAATCCTCATGCAAGGATATGTTTTTATTGATTTGAGAGAGAGAGGGAGAGGGAGATGGAGAGGGAAAGGGAAAGGGAGAGGGAGAGAGAGAAAGAGAGAGAGGTCAATCTGTTTCCTCCCATAGACACTCTGCCTGGGATTGTAATTGCAATCTAGGTATATGCCCTGTCTGGGAATCAAACCTGCAACCTTTTGGTGTATGGGATGAAGCTCTAACCAACTGAGCCACCTAGCTAGGGCTTAACCAATATTTTTTTTATGAAAAGTTTATATTGTTGGGCTTATTTATACATTTGCCCTTCTACCTTTAAACCAAATGTCTGTGGTTCATTAGCCAGTTTTTAATCAACTTATTAGGTTATAACTTATGGGACATATTTTTTCCAGCAGAATTTTCATGTGAAGTAATAGAAATATTCAGCTTCATTCATATTCAAAATCATATTATTCGTGACTAAGTGATTTTCTTCTTGTTAATCAAATTGATTCTACTTGGTGCATATGTGTCTATTGAGAGAAGTCTGAACAGGCCATTCATTAAGTATTTTGAATTGATTCACTGCACTTCAGAGATCCTTGAATTTGGATTTCATTCCAGGCCTATTGTCCGAGGGTTCTTCTTAAAAAGTCTCATCATTCTAGTTTCCAAGATGCAGCATTTGACTTGGTCACATATTCAGGGCTCTTTCTTCTCCCTTAGGAGGTGGAGTTGGCCAGCCAGTGAGCTAAGTAGGCAGATCTATAAAGGCTGTATAGACCAGTGCTGACCCTTTACAAGAGCAGCGTGCTGCAGCCATGCCCCGCCTTTTCAGACCGGCTCTCCACTATAGACGCAAAAGTAAAGCACAGCCGTTACTAGGCATTACTTACTTCCCTCAATCAGTTGTGTGAAGAAGCTATTTTTATTTGGGTCTGTAAGTCATTTGCTTTTCTCTTGTAAAAGTCGACATATCCAGGGCACGCTCATCCCTGACTCCTTGTATTTGTGTCCGCTTTGCTCTGCAGGTGATCTCTACGGAGCCATCGGCTCTCCGGTGAGGCTGACGCGCACCGTGGTGGTGGGGAAGCAGAAGGATTTGGTCCAGCGCATACTTTACGTCCTGACCTACTTTCTCCGCTGCTCTGAGCTGCAAGAGAACCATCTGACCTGGAATGGGAGTCACGGAGAAGGGGACCAGCTGTTCAATGGGAGCAACATCACAACAGCCTTGGAGAGGGGAGAGGTGGAGGAGTCTGAGTACGTGGTGGTCACGGTGAGAAGTGAGCCTGCTCTCCTGCCCCCCATCCTGCCCGCAACACTGACTGCTGAGGGAAGGAACCCTGGACCCGAGGGCCTGGCTGGGGCCCCAGAGGACAAGGACATCAGCGACCTCTGTCCCCAACCTGACACAGAAGGAAACAAGAGTTCCGTGGCCTGCGGCCCAGGCTACCAAGACCCAGCCCTGGGCAGTTCTTGGAGACCGCGGGGCACATTTTGTGGGGAAGAAGAAAGTGAAAAAGAGGCCCCAGGAGATGGCTGCTCCAGGTTCTCCAGCTGGGAAGGTTTGGGGGCAGGACTGAAGGCCAGTGAGGAGCTGAAAGGGGAGATGCCTAAGAAACTACCGCACCGGTCAGGGGCCTGGCCTTGCCCGGACAGACCTCCCCGGGAGAAGCCTCCCTTAGAAAGGGTCACTTTCCAGATTGGGAGCTCCGCATCTCCAGAGTCTGACTTTGAAAGCCGCGCTCAAAAAATGGAGGAGCGGCTCAAGGCCTGCAGGCAACATCCAGAGTCAGCAGGTTGTCCCTTGGTGGAGCCCAGGGTGGCGGCTGACGTGGCTGAGGGCCAGCAGGTTTCTAGGTGCTCCTTCCTGCCTGGCTTCCGGCGGAGTGTCTGCTGTCCTCAGAATCATCCATCCGAGGGGGAGGAAGGTGACTTTGACAGGACTTACGCTGCAGACAGAGGCTTCAGCACTGAGGCTGCGACAGATGCTGCCGGGCACCTTGACCCCCCTGCCGACTCGTCCGCCCCTGATGCCAGTGCGGCAGGGACTGGGCAGAGGACGCTGGAGAACATGAAAGGGTTTACTTGGAAGCCTGGGGAGGGACCTTTGATAGAGCCTGTGTCTGGCAAGTGTACCCAGCAGGACTCACGCGTCTCCGTCGCTACCGATGTCCCCTGTGGGGATGCCGACGGGGCGGCCGGCCTCAGGACTGAAGGAGACATTCCCAGAAACGAAAGCTCGGACAGCGCTCTTGGAGACAGTGATGACGAAGCGTGTGCTTCAGCCACGCTGGATCTAGGCCACAGCAGCGACCCGGCTGAAGGGTCCTTAGAAGTGGAGCTGCCTCTGCCCAGGTAACACTGGGCGGCTGGGACGCAAGGGAATTGGGTCCAAACACAGCCATGACCACGTTGGCTACCGTTGGCTCTCACACATAACTGTTGTCTTTCCCAAAGTGTTAGAAGTTTTATCAAACTGATGCAGTTTCCGGCCTGCCCTTCCTTCTGGGATGCCCATTGGCTGAGTGCATCGAGCTCTCTGAGCAAGGAGACGGGTGGCACCTTTGCAAGAATTGGGGCGTGTGGGGGAGCCAGGGGACGCGATGGAGGGTGTGTGTGGGGCAGGGAGTGTGCTGTCCCACCATCTGGGACTCTGGATGGGGCTGCAAGGCAGGCAGCAGACGCCTTCCTTCGGAGGAGGCGGATGGCACTCACCGGGCAGCTTCTCTCTTGCGGGTCAGAGCAGCGTGAAGCGGCTGGGAAACAACACCTCTTCCTAACCCTCCAGCAGGCCGATGGTTTGGTCTGTGATGACTGGAAGCAGTTATTAGACCTTTTCTGTTCTGCTGCCCTGTTGTGGGCACCACCCTGTGCAGATGTGTCGAGTTTCTAAAGCCAGACAGCTGCCAGGCCTCCCCGTAGACTTTCTTTTTCTTCACTCCCTTGACACAGACTGCCTGGTGGATGTGCCTTGTGAGATACAGGAACAAACTCGTAACCAGCCATCAATATGCTGTGTTCTTCCATTAGAAACACACTACCATCAGAACAAACAAACAAAAACTCTCTTCACTTTTCTAACCCCTCCCTTCTCTGGCACCAGTGCTCTGTTCACTGGAAGACTGGTGAAATGACCCATCCTGAGCCTGGCCTGTGTGGCTTGGGTTTTTGTTTCGATGTAACACAGAAGGGAGCCCATCTTTAATGTGTGTTCTAACAGACTGATATTGTTTTAGGTCTCAAATCATCAGCAACCCGAATGTAAGGAACTTTGGCCGCTCCCTTCTGGTGGGTTACTGCCCCACGTACATGCCTGATCTGGTGCTCCACGGGACCAGCAGCGACGAGAGGCTGAGGCAGTGCCTGATGGCTGACCTGGTCCACGCGGTCCATGTAAGTGCTTGCCGCTCGGAGCCCTGGCTGCCGACGGTGTGTCCACCAGGGCCCTTCCCAGCCACAGGTGTTTAGACTGTTTCATACTGAAGAGTGTGTAGTGAAGGATTGTTTATAGAGATGTGGGCAAGGGTTGGGGAAGCACCGGGGATTAGCAGCAGCTGGGCTGGGAGCGACTGGGCCTGGAGGAGTAAGGGAGCGCACAGAGAGAGGAGAGCTGGCACTGGAGGAGGGACTCCCTGGCCGCAGAGGCACTGAGGAGGGTCAGGGCTAAGGCCTGACTGACATCGCTCCTCTCCAGCTTCTGAGCTCTTCTGCTTCCAGTGGCTGGGCCCAGCCGATGCAGACAGGCCTGCGGGCCACAGAGGTCTTCCTCATGGGGCCCACACAGGACAGAGAAGGGCAAAGAGTGCATTTGGGGGCATGTGGGGGCTGTAGGCCAGGCTAACAGAATAAATAACACAGATGGTGACAATTCTATGCCCTCACGGGGAGGACGAAAGAGTGTCACATATGGTTTGCTTTTTAGCCGATCCATACAAGTTCATCAGAGTAATTTATTTTAACTGATTTGTCATTGAGTTTACTCTGATGGCCACAAGAGATGACTGTGTAAAGACGAACACGTCACCCTGGAAAATTGCCCTGTGGCTGCCGCGAAGTGCTTCTCTGCTCTATGCAGTGTGACAGGGACTGAGCAGTGAAGGCAGCTGTGTCGGTCTGATGGGCCTGTTTTTCATTGAGCTGCTATTGGGCAGATGTGCAAAAATAGATGTTTTGCATTGGAAACATATTGTATCTTGTGCAATAGGGACAGTCCTCATTACATTAAAGAAAGTAGAATTTGGCTTGTTGTCTACCTCCTCGCCCATCATGTATTTTCTGGGAGGTGAAACAGAGGCACTGCATGTTATCTTTGGCCTTGAGCACTTCCTTTGTGAAGACTAAACATGCATCAGGCTCAGGCTAGGCGGGCTGAAGATTTGTGTGAAATGGGGAAAAAGCTCACTAGTGAAGCAGATGTCCTCCTAACCCCCCTAGATGGGATGGGAGAAGAGATGAGGAGGGGTGACCTGAAGCTGGAGGCCAGCCCAGGGACACATTAGACCCCAGCATTCCAACCCTGCTTTGCGGTCAGACAC
Organism: Pipistrellus hanaki; assembly: GCF_964339955.1. NCBI lineage: Eukaryota > Metazoa > Chordata > Mammalia > Chiroptera > Vespertilionidae > Pipistrellus > Pipistrellus hanaki. The sequence continues at coordinate 58,259,312 of NC_140507.1, read as the reverse complement.
CACTCCTCTCCAGGGTGTTCCTGGAACAAAGCTGTATAAGGAATCTCAAATTTCGCTTCCATACTTGCAATGAACACTGTATACTTGTGCATCGTTTCACAGGTGCATATATCAGGGACCACAGGATAAGAACAGCGCTCTCATATGAGGCCGTCTTCCTGGGTTGTCCTAAACCTGTGGTCGGCAAACTGCGGCTCTTTGGCCCCTTGAGTGTGGCTCTTCCAAAAAATACCCCGGCCTGGGCAAATCTATTTTGAAGAAGTGGCATTAGAAGAAGTTTAAGTTTAAAAAATTTCGCTCTCAAAAGAAATTTCAATCGTTGTACTGTTGACATTTGGCTTTGTTGACTAATGAGTTTGCCAACCACTGTCCTAAACCATGTATTCTCAGCGACTCAGTCTCGCCTCCATCTGCAGCTGTCTATGGTGTTAAGGCGGGGAATCACCTCCTTTCCTTTTCTGTCAGCACCTTATGTTTATATCCATATATGCAAAACCTGTGGGGTTTTTCTTTCTGCTCCGCTGGCCGTTTGATTTGTGAAAGCGTTGGTGTTGCTCAGTGGACCTTTCTTCCATGAAGCCCCAGGTTCTAGTTCTGACAGACGTGCCAAGAGATTGAGTGTGAACTAATGGGATTCTCTTCAGTGCAATTAATCTTG